>NC_055987.1:93149752-94351887 GCF_018446385.1 Zingiber officinale | reverse complement strand
ATAGTGTACTTCGTTCGGTTACACGTATTGCTGAAGAGATTTTAAAGAGAAATTTTATTTTAAAATTTCCGAAACAAATAAGGAAAGTTTTAATTGTTGATTGAAACTTATCAATTTCTTCCTATTGATTTGGCAGGCCATCATTGTTTAATTGGGGAAATATTATTTTATTTTTCTCAATTAAATCATGTCAAGAAATTAAGGAAAATTGTTGTAATTAAATTTCCTAATTTACCTAGGCCAAGGAATATAAAAGAAGGGGTGAGGTGCCTTCAAGACACAACATCTATTATTCCTCTCCCTCTTTGTTCCTTGCTGTGGCCATCATCATCTCCTTCTCTTCCTCTTGTGGTGGCCGAACCTCTCCTCTCCTTGGAGTTCTTGTGGTGGCGGATACTACCGGAGAAGAAGAAGAAGAATGAGAGAAAGCTAGCATCTCTTGGAGTTTGGTTAGTATTTTGGTTTTTCTCCTTGGTAAAGCTTTTCTTTTGTGGCGAACTTTGCTTGGAGAGAAGAAGGTGGTTGGTGGTTTCTCATCTTGAAGATCGTTGCCCACACAACGCCCCGAGGGAAGAGGAATACGGTAGAAGATCAAGAGGTTTTTCTACAAGGTATAACTAGTAATTTCTATTTCCGCATCATGCTAGTTATTTATGGAAATAATACCAAATACAAGAGGCTTACGTTCTAATTTCAATATGTTTTTTCGGTTGTGTTCTTTGTTTCTTTCTTTCCTTGTGATTTGATTGTTCTCTTTGGTTAACCTAAAGTTATTTTAGGAAATTAAATATTAGCTTATTAAAGGTTTTGTCTAGTCGGTGGTGGTTGCTCCTATATCCAAGAAGGCCATGTGCCTCGCCACGCCGATCGGGAACCTTTATGGAAATTAATATTTAATGGAATTAATAACTTAAGGAGACTTGGGTCGAACGTGTTAAGTTCCGCAGGAGATCCAAGTCAAAACCTAAAAGAACAAATAGATTAAGTTTTGGATCAAACGTGTTAAGTTCCGCAGGCGATCCAAAATTTAATTTAAAAGAACACATGGTAGCTAGGAAAAGGTTCAGACCTTTGTACAAAATTTTTGTACAGTGGAACCTATAGGTTTTCCGAGTAGCAACCGACAATTTAATAGAAAGCTAATATTTAATTTCCTAAAATAACTTTAGGTTAACCAAAGAGAACAATCAAATCACAAGGAAAAGAAAGAAACAAAAGAACACAACTTGACGAATACTAAAACGTAGGCCTCTTGTATTTGGTATTATTTCATAAATAACTAGCATGATGCGAAAATAAAATTACTAGTTATACTTCAGAAAAACCTCGATCTTCAACTCGGACGTTGTGCAACGATCTTCGGGCGAAAACCACAATCACCTCTATCATTAGGTTCGCCAGAGGAAGCTTCACCAAGGAAGAAAATCAAAATACTAACCAAGCTCCAAGATGCTAGCTTTCTCCTTCTTCTTCTTCTCGAGTAGTATCCGCCACCACAAGAGCTCCAAGGAAGGGAGAGGTTCGACCACAAGAGGAAGAAGGAGAGGTGACACCAAGGACAAAAAGAGGGAGAGAAAATAATAGGTTGTGGTGGTGCACCTTCTTTTGTGGCAAATTAGGAAATTTAATTACAATAAATCCCTTGGGCATGAATTGAGAAAAATAAAATAAAACAATGATGGCAAGCCAATAGGGTGGACAAGTTTCAATCAACAATTAAAACTTTCCTTATTTGGTTCAAAATAAAATTTCTCTTTTCATGGTTAATAAGGAAATATCTATAATTTTAATTTTATTAACATGTGAATAATTTTAAAGAGAAAATAAAACATCTCTCCAATCTATAATAAGGAAAGAGATCTAATCTTTTTAATCTTTGTAAATCTTTACAAGAGAGATATTTTAATTTTAATTCTTCTTTAAATTAAATCTTCCACATAATAATAAACATTAAAATTAAATTTTATTTAATTAATTATGGTGCCCTACTAGCTTGGGTTCATTGGTCGCCACCTTAAACTTAGGCCGCCCTAGTTCCCAAGCTAGCTACGGCCCTTAGGTGGGTATAAAGGTGGGTATGGGTATAGACTTATAAATAAGAGGCTACGATAGGGACCAGAGGAGGAATTGTTTTATCTCCCGATAAAATTACATCCCATGTTCGCCTTAACACAACTTAATTTTATCAATAATCATTCCACTAGAGAACTATCATTGAACTACCGCACCAATCCCAAATTACATTTTGGGCTCCTTCTTATTATGAGTGTGTTAGTCTCCTGTTTAAGATATCGAATGTCCACTAATTAAGTGAGTTACTAACAACTCATTTAATTAATATCTAAGTCCAAGAGTAGTACCACTCAACCTTATTATCATGTCTGACTAAGTCCACCCGCAGGGTTTAACATGACAATCTTTATGAGCTCCTCTTGAGGACATTATCAAACTAGTACCACTAGGACCCAGCTTCCTTCTATAATCAACAACACACACTATGAGTGATACCATTTCCCAATTTATCGGGTTTATTGATTCATCGAACTAAATCTCACCCATTGATAAATTAAAGAAATAAATATCAAACATATGTGCTTGTTATTATATTAGGATTAAGAGCACACACTTCCATAATAATCGAGGTCTTTGTTCCTTTATAAAGTCAGTATAAAAGGAACGACCTCAAATGGTCCTACTCAATACACTTTGAGTGTACTAGTGTAATTATATAGTCAAGATAAACTAATACCTAATTACACTACGACCTTCTAATGGTTTGTTCATTTTCATTCTGGTCATGAGCTATCGCTTATAATTTATAAGGCACTGATAACATCATCTTCTGTATGTGACACCACATACTATGTTATCTACAATATAAATTAAATGAACAACTATAAACAAATGTAGATAATTAGACCAAATGTGATTCTTTATTCATAATGAATGTTTACAAAGCTTAGGCTTTCAGTATACACTCCAACAATCTCCCACTTATACTAATAACTAAGCTGCCATATCTTCTACCATACATCTGATTCTCATTCCCTCCACATGCCGATCGAAAGCTTTCGCCGGAAGGGCCTTAGTGAAAGGATCTGCCAGGTTATCCGCTGATGCAATCTTGGCGATGACAACTTCTCCTCGCTTCACGATATCTCGTATCAGGTGGTACTTGCGCTCTATATGTTTACTTGCCTTATGAGCTCGTGGTTCCTTCGAGTTTGCAACTGCACCGCTATTATCACAATAAATTGTGATGATTTTGGGCAAACCAGGAATCACATCTAAGTCCATTAGAAAGTTCCTGAGCCATACTGCTTCTTTAGCTGCCTTAGAGGCTGCTACATACTCAGCTTCCATGGTTGAGTCCGATACGCATTTCTGCTTAACACTCCTCCATGAAATGGCTCCACCTCCTAAAGTAAACACATAGCCTGATGTAGACTTACTGTTATCCCTATCTGATTGGAAATCAACTCCGTGTAAGAGCAAATCATCTGCTTGGTAAACTAGCATATAATCTCTAGTCCTTCTCGGTACTTCAATATATGCATTATCGTAGCCCAATGTCCTTGTCAGGGTTACTCGATATCTCACGACCATACCCACAAAGAAAATGATATCGTGTCTCAGACATAGCATTGATACATTAGGCTTCCTACACCAAGCATAAGGAACTGCCTTCATGTCCTCTATCCCCTTTGATGTCTTCAGATACATCTCTTTAGATAAAGCTATTCCATGCCTAAAAGGTAAGAAACCTTTCTTGGAGTTTACATGCTAAAACGAGCAAGGATTGTATCTATGTATGAAGCTTGAGATAAGCACAACATCCTTTTCTTGCGATCCCTTATGACTTTGATCCCAAGAATGTGTGCACATTCTCCTAAGTCATTCATATCAAATTGTTTGGACAACCATACCTTTATGTCCGATAACACTTTGATATTGTTTCCAACTAACAAAATGACATCTACTTATAGTACAAGAAATACCACCACGTTTCCGTTACACTTCTTATATACACAAGACTCATCCGGACTTTGAATAAATCCATATGACTGGATTACTTCATTAAACCGGATGTTCCAAGATCTTGAAGCTTGCTTCAGTCCATAAATGGACCGATTGAGCTTGCACACTAGATGCTCTTTGCCTTTTTCAATGAACCCTTCTGGTTGCTTCATATGGATGTTCTCTTCAAGACTTCCATTAAGGAAAGCTGTCTTGACATCCATTTGCCAAATCTCATAATCCATATGAGCAGCAATGGATAAGAGTATCCGGATAGACTTAAGCATGGCTACCGGTGAAAAGGTCTCCTCATAATCGATTCCCTCTTTCTGAGTGTACCATTTCGCAACAAGCCTAGCTTTGAAGGTTTCTACCTTCCCGTCTGTCCCTCTTTTCCTTTTGTAGATCCACTTGCATCCAACGGCTTTTATACCATCAGGTGGTTCTACAAGCTCCCAGACCTTATTAGAGTACATAGACTCTATTTCAGAATTCATTGCCTTTTGCCAAGATGCTGCATCTATATCTTGGAGTGATTCGTCATATGACCTGGGATCAGGTTCATGTTTACCCGGGATCAAGTCCGAAGACTCTCCCAAAAACATGAATCTTTCAGGCTGCCTCACAACCCTCCACCTACGACGAGGCACTGTCTGTGGTTGTGTATCATGTGTGACACGTGTTTCAGTCTCTTGTGGTACTTCATCTTGTACTGTTGGTACTAAAGTAGACATGTCCTCTCTAAGTTCTTCTAAAACAACTTTACTACTGGGCTTGTGATCCATTATATAGTCTTCTTCTAAAAACTGGGCATTGGTGCTAACAATGACCTTCTGGTCTTTAGGACTATAAAATAAACCACCTTTCGTTCCTTTGAGATAACCCACAAACACACGAACTTCTGTACGAGATTCTAACTTATCAACATCTGGTTTCAGCACATGTGCTGGACTACCCCAAATTCGAATATGTCTTAGACTGGGTTTTCGCCCATTCCACAATTCTGTGGGAGTAGAAGATACTGATTTAGAAGGTACTAAGTTCAGAATGTGCGCTGCCGTTTCCAGAGCATATCCCCAAAACGAATTTTGTAATTCTGAATAACTCATCATCGATCTAACCATCTCCATAAGAGTCCTATTCCTTCGTTTTGCCACACCATTCTGTTGGGGTGTACCAGGTGTGGACAATTGGGATTGAATCTCAGCCTCTGATAAGTAATTCCTAAACTCTCCTAAGAGGTATTCGCCACCACGATCAGATCGTAGTGTCTTGATACTTTTACCTAATCGTTTCTCCACATCAGCCTTGTATTCTTTGAACTTGTCAAAGCACTCGGACTTGCGGCGCATTAGGTAAATGTATCCATATCTTGAATAATCGTCTATGAAAGAGACAAAATATTCAAAACCTCCTCTTGCCTGGACAGACATAGGACCACACAAATCAGAGTGAACCAACTCTAACACTTCTTTGGCTCTATACCCCTTGGCCTTGAACGGCCTCTTGGTCATTTTACCTTCTAAACAAGATTCACAAGTTGGAAAATTTTCCAACTCTAATGAACTCAAAAGTCTATCGGTTATAAGCCTCTGAATCCTACTTAAATTAATATGACCAAGTCTTAGATGCCAAAGATATGCTTGGTTCATTTCTGAAGGTTCTTTTCTCTTATTAGAATTAGAAGATGAGTTATAAATTTCCATGTTTTGCTTTGTGGAAGAAATTGGATTTAAAATATACAAATTGCCAACTAATGCACCAGAACAGATAATCACTTTATTTCTTTTAATAACTACATCGTTACTGAAAGAAACTGAATATCCATCTATAAACAGTTTAGAAACTGAAATTAAATTCTTTCTAAAACTGGGTACATAAAGACAATTTCTTAAAACCAAATTTTTATTTCTACTAAAAGACAAGTAGACGTCTCCCACTGCAATACCGCCACCTTAGTAGCATTGCCCATGTAGACGGTAATCTCCCTTCAGATAGTCGTCGGGTTTCCTCGAACCCCTGCAGACATGATCAATGGCTCCGTATCTACACACCAGGTCTGGTAGATAACACCGCTAAACATGTTTCAACAACGAGACATGAGATATACCTTTGTTTTGGTTCCTACGAGGATAGTCCGCTGCCTGCTTATAGATGAAGCACTTGCCCTTCGGCTTCTTCACTCCAACTTTTCCTACTCTGAGATTTATTCACTTTCTTTCTTGAGCCACTTGTTTCTTCTTCTTCTTTCCTTTCGGTTTAGAAGTAGAACCATTTTCCGAAAGTGAATTTGAGAATTGTGACGAAATAATCCTTCTGGCTGAAGTTCCGTCAGTAGTTCCCCTAATGAATAAATCCTTTTATTCATATTATAGTTCAAAGTGAACTAAACTTCTAGGTAGCATTTGGAGGATCATATCGATCCGGGTTTCCCATCAATTTCTCCTCCAAGGATCCGTATCTCGCTCGGATAAGCCATCATCTTTAGGATATGATCCCTTACGGGAGTACCCTCTTGCATGGTGGCTGTCATTATCTTTCTCATAGCTTCTTGTCTAGAAGCCCTATCTGATGACCAAAGAGCTCCTTGAGATTGTTCATAATATCATAAGTCGTTGGTAAATCTTGATGTTGATGTTGCAATACATTTGACATTGAAGCCAAAATGTAACACCGCGCCATCTCATCCGCTTTTACCCATCTCTTATGATATTCAATCTCCTCTTGGGTAGATTCACCATTGGGTGCATCAGACAAGGTTCAGTCAGATAAATTTATAGCTTTCAGCAGTCAGAACAATATCCAGGTTCCTTTTCCAATCTATGTAATTAGGTCCAGTAAGTCTATTTTGTTGAAGTATGATGGACAATGGGTTGAAAGTCATCCTAAGAATCACAAATAACTTTTGGTCGAACTCTAAATTTAGAATAATATTGATTCTGCAAACAGTTCTATTTTAAATTCTCATACACCCCAACACACCGTGAATTGTGAATGCCACGTTTGTGTGGACGTATACAAATTCAACAATGGTAAAAGGAGGGCTTAACCCATTAATTTTATTATCTTGTCAACCTAACTTTTGACAAATAAAATTAATAGTTGGTATTATTTGGTCACACAAATAATAGTAGTGACTCCGTTGGGGAGGATACTATTAGATGTGTCTAAGTGTATACCATTACTTGACACTAAGTCCATTAATAAGATTATGCCCCTTCCGTTGGGGAAGATCACACGCTCTTAATTAATTTCCTATAGTCATCCAAAATGGAAGTCTGTTCTAGTGATCCACAAACAAGCTCATCCGTTATGGAGGAAGGCACTCAGAGCCAACGCGCAAGCTTGTTTGCATCACTTACAAACCAGTAATGGAGACCATGGGATTTATTTAAAAATCCCTCTCCCACTTAGTTATTTATAAATGAGGAATTTTAACTATGCTAGCCTACTAAACTTGTAAACTAACATGCACACACAGCACAATATAAAAGCAATAAATAGAAAATTTAATTTTCAACTATTATGACTTTTATCTCTAAATTGTCCTCCGTGTGTTGTTATCCCAAGCTGCTGCCATATTTGGCCACCGCCTAGGGTCTAGCTGTCGCATCCATCTTGCTCCTAGTTCCGCTGCGCCTCTGGTCCTTAGAAGGTTCCACGCTTTGCAAGATTCGATCCGCGACATAAATAGAATTTTACATTTTTGATCCTATATTCCATAAAAGGAATGTACATGTATCTAGATCAAAAATAAAATCCTAATAAAACTAAATACAGCTCCTGCTGTATTTTAATACAATCATGCACACACATATAAATTACCCTTGACATATCCAAGGGTCCAATCACACACATAATTAACTAAAAGCCATAATAGTTGGATCCTGCATCCACAAAGTTAGCACATCCTACTATTATCCTGCCTAAATTATGTATGACATGTGCATAATTAAACTAAATACCAAATACACAGAGGCAAAACCCTAGCTCTGATACCAATTGTTGGTTGCTACTCGGAAAACCTATAGGTTCCACTGTACAAAAATTTTGTACAAAGGTCTGAACCTTTTCCTAGCTACCATGTGTTCTTTTAAATTAAATTTTGGATCGCCTGCGGAACTTAACACGTTTGATCCAAAACTTAATCTATTTGTTCTTTTAAGTTTTGACTTGGATCTCCTGCGGAACTTAACACGTTCGACCCAAGTCTCCTTAAGTTATTAATTCCATTAAATATTAATTTTCATAAAAGGTTCCTAGTACTGACGTGGCGAGGCACATGGCCTTCTTGGATATGGGAGAACTTAACACGAAGAGGAAAACTAAAACTACACGGTAAGAAAAACTAAATCTTATACTTGCTAAACTGCAAATTGAAAAGAACTAGATTGCTTTTAGGAATCTAAAATTCTACACTTCTATTTTCTTTCAACTGCTGCTCCCAAAACTATTGCCGTTCATGTCAATTGCTTAGCATGAACAAAACTAAAACCTACTATGTATCTCAACAGAAAACTAACTATGTACTTGGAGTAAGGGTTGTTCGTGCCACTACATAGTACAAAAGGGTCTAAACAGATGCTAAATATATATATGTATAGGGCTGTTCGTGCCCACTAACTAGCACCAAAAACTATGACTGAATTTAGCTAACTTGTTAAAGGAAAACTAAATTAACTAACCTGTTGAATTTATAACAAAAGGAATAAAACTTGCTGATTTGCAACCTAAGAAATCAACTTGCTTGCTATCAGAATTGAGAAGCCTAACTATTTGTCAAACCCAATGAAACCCCTTCTCATCTTCCTACAAGAACATCACGGCAGGGAAACAAAGGAAGTGAATGCTGTGCCAAATAGAATTTTACAGCATAAATCCGAAATCTGTAGAAACCAAAACATATGCCTAACAAACCAATTAATTCCTTTCCTTGAGATTCTCGGCAGCAGGTTTCACAAGAAATCAACCTCATGGCAACAAGCCCTAAACGGAAATCCCCATAGCAAAATTCGAAAACAAGGAAGAAACGAGAACCCGGAGCTACTCTACTGCAGGTGAGGAAGCGCTTACCTTGATTCTTGGACTCACAACCGAACAAAAAGGGCTTCTAGGACCTTGGCCGACCGTCGGAGATGATGCCCTAACTCCCTTTCGTTTTCTGCCCGGGCTCCGCCATCGTACGCAGAAGAGAAGGAGAGAATGGTTTAAGTCACGGGAAAACAGAGCATCAACTTATCCCTTTTTATAACTTAATATTTCTGTTAACTCCTTAAATAAATTTGCTATCTTTTCTAAACAAACAAATCCAACATCAACTTATCCCTTTTATAATATTCTATTAATTATCTTAAATAAATTCGCTACCTTTTCTTAACAGACAAATCCAAGATCAACTTATCCCTTTTATAATCCAATATTCTGTTAACTATCTTAAATAAATTCGCTGCCTTTTCTAAACAGAAAAATCTGTTTTCCCACCTAGTCAGCTCACTTTTGACCGAGTCAAAGGTTGTGGGTTCAATTCTCGGCTTGGACATTTTTTGTCGAAACTTCCTTCGTTTAGTAAAAATACCAAACGACCTCCAAAAATTACATAAAACTACTCTAAAAATTTCTAAAAATCCCTAGAATATTTCTATAGCATTTTTAAATATTTTTAAATTACTTTTAGGACTCTAATTGAGGAAATTTGGGTCGTTACACTAGAGTTAGGGACTCTAGGTTGAAATCCTGGTGTCGCGAATCGGGTGGAAGTCTGGATGAGTCATGGAGCGGACGTCCAGCATGAAGACTAAAAGTTTCGGACACTGAGCAAAAGTCCAATTGGTCTGAAGGATCAATCCAGCAATAGGTAAACTCTCCTGAGAGGAGTAGGTGAGGACGCGTTCCCTGGTGAGAGAACAGTAGGCGTCGGTTCGACCTAGGGTTTCCAATAAACTCAAATTTAGAACCGGATAGTCTGAAGACTATCAAATGCTTTGTTTTTCATGTCTATATTGTGCTAACTTTGTTTTACAGGGTATGGTTGATTTCTTGGACTAACATATTTTGTAGGAAGCGAATTGGGCATGTTTGGTTCGGATGAACAGTGTTCGAGGTGCCTCAAGGGCTGTTGGAGGCGCCTTGGGCTCCTTGGCTGTAGCTGCGTAGGAAGCAAGGCAGAAGGCACCTTCCAAGGACGTTGAAGGCACCTTTAGGTGGATAAACAGCGCAGGCAGTGGGAGTTATCGACACCGATTGGCAGGGGATAAGAATCCTGCTGGAGGCACCTTCCATGGAGGCTGAAAGCACCTTCAGCAGGCTATTTAAGCCAGTCCCGAGCAGATGCATGGTAACAACACAAACTTGTAATCCTTCTTCTGTGTGCTGCTCAAAGGATGATCCGACAAAGCCGTAACTCAACTCCGACAACCGGAAGCCTTAATTTTTCCTTTATTATTTGTCGGTATACTTTTAATTATTACATTAATATTGTAATTCACGTTGTAATTTTCGAAGCTATAGTGATTGCCCATCGAAAGCACTCTTACGTGCAGGCCTTGGAGTAGGAGTCGTAACAGGCTTTGATCAAGTAAATCCTTGGTGTTCTTGATTGATTTTCGCTGCATGTTTACTCGATTATTTCTTAACGAATGAATTAGCCATGAACGCTATTCACCTCCCCCCTCTAGCATTTTATGATCCTACAAAAGCAGTATACAACAAATCTGGGCTTAGATACAAGTCCAGTTCAACAAATAAATCATTTATGTCACTTGTAACTCAAAACAAAATACAAACTAAAGCTTGAGTTCCAAAAATATGCCTAACTACGTAAGTAGGATTGAACCAATACTACATATCTAAAAATAAAATATATCATGTAAAATCAAATAACCAGCCAAAACATAAAACTAAATCAATTAAACCAAAATCCAATAATAGAAATAACTATAAGACCAAATCAAACCCAAACTATCATCAAGTTCATTGCAATTATAAAAGTAATTGACATAAACCCAGAACTAAAATTTAATCCAAATCAATAATTAAAGGGGAGGCTCCAAACTACTTGGCACCTCCAAAAATAACCTACCCAGCAGGGTAATTAAGATTAGTTTAAAAAAGTACAAAAGTTTAACTTAACCTAAGGTACTCGTAAAGTTTTGGATGATAGTAGGTTAGGGAAGCTCTGTCTATGCATGTCTAGGAAGATATGACTTTGACCTGGTGCATTTAACTTAGTGAAACTAACTGAAACTATCCATTAAGGATCCTAACTAGTTAAACCAAGATTTTGTGCTAAGTTCAGTGGATGAGACTATTTGGAAAACCTCGAAGGCATGATTACTCTAATGATGTCCAAGTGACTCACTATACCCCAGAAGTTTATCCAAAGAATGTATGTTTATTGAGCCCAAAGCTAAACTTGAATCTAACACAAAGTTAAACAAAAACCTGAAATTAAACTTAACTTATCTCACAAAAATTGTAGGATTCCCTAATTAAAAATATAGATCGGGTGAGATGACTAAAGACTTAAATTGAATTAAATTAAATTAAAATTTAATTTCAAATTATTTTAACTCAAAAAGTATTTTAACTTAAAAATTATCTTAAAAATTATTTTAACTCAAAAATTATATTAACTTAAAATTATCTTAAAAATTATTTTAACTCAAAAATTATTTTAACTTAAAAAAATAATCTTAAAAATTATTTTAACTTAAAAATTATTTTAACTTAAAAATTATTTTAACTCAAAAATTATTTTAACTTAAAAAAATAATGTTAAAAATTATTTTAACTTAAAAATTATTTTAACTTAAAAATTATTTTAACTCAAAAATTATTTTAACTTAAAAATTATCTTAACAATTATTTTAACTAAAAAATTCTTTTAAATTAAAAGAATCAGAAGTGACAACGGAGGAGAATTTAAAAATCATAACTTTAACCAATTTTGTCTTGAAAACGGTTACCATCACGAATTTTCATGTCCTAAAACACCTCAACAAAATGGAATAGTAGAAAGAAAAAAAAAATAGAACTCTACTTGAAGCTTCTAGGACAATGCTGAATGAATATAAATTACCAAAATACTTTTGGACAGAAGCTATTAGTACAGCTTGTTATGTACAAAACTGAACTATGATAAATAAAACTCATAATAAAATCTTATTTAAATTATATTATAATAAACAAACTAATATTAAATATTTTAAAGTATTTGGATGCTCAGTCTACATACTAAATACAAGAGAACACTTATAAAAATTTGCCTCAAAAATAGAAAATGGAATATTTGTAGGATATTCATTAAACAGTAGAGGTTATAGAATATATAATAAAGTCACATTGAAAATTGAAGAAACCTCAAATGTGAAATTTGAAGAGACCAACTAAAACTTAGAACAAATCAAAATTCAACCAATTAATTTTATTCAAGGTAACACTAGTCAAGGGGGAGCAAATGAAACCCTAATTCACGAAGAAGAAGATCAGCTTCAAGTGAATGAACCTCCTAGAACCCTAAGAGTCAATCCAGATTATCCAATTGACCAAATAATCGATGACCCAGACCTAAGGGTTCAGACTAGGTCATCCTTCAGGAACTTAAGTTAAATATCCCTAATTTCAAAGATTAGACCCAAAACAATAGCTGAATCCTTACTTGACCCAGACTGGATTATAGTCATGCAAGAAGAACTAGCCCAATTTGAGAGAAACACAGTCTGGGACTTAGTACCACCACCCAAAAATAAAAAGATAATAGAAACAAAATTGGTATTCAAATACAAACTAAGTAAAACTGGGAAAATTATTAGAAACAAGGCTAGACTAGTTGATAAGGGATTTAGTCAAGTAGAGAGACTTGACTATGATGAAACATGTACCAGTAGCCAGACTTGAGTCCATTAGAATGTTACTTAGCTATGTATCTCATAAAGGATTTAAACTTTATCAAATGAATGTTAAATCTACATTCTTAAATGGGCTAATCAAAGAAGAAGTTTATGTAAGTCAGCCACCTGGATTTGAGAGTTTAGATCATCCTGATCATGTATTTAAACTTAAGAAAGTCCTATATGAACTTAAACAAGCAACTAGGGCATGATATGAAAGATTAACCTCCCACCTAATTTCTAAAGAATTCAACCAAGGACAAATTGACCCAACCCTATTTGTCAAGTCAATCAAACAAGATATTTTTATAGCTCAAGTTTATGTAGACGACATAATCTTTGGGTCAACTAATTCAGAATTTTTACAAGAATTTATAATCCTAATGGAACAGGAATTTGAAATGAGCCTAGTAGGTAAATTAACTTATTTTTTAGGACTATAAATTAAACAAACAAATAAGAGAAATTATATTTATCAACAAACATATATTAACGAATTACTTAAAAAAATTGGAATGGAAAACACTAAGGAAATAAAAACACATATGGCAACTAAAACAACCTTAGATAATGACCCAAATGGGAAATCAATTGACTTAAAATACTATAGGAGTGTCATAAGTAGCCTACTATACTTAACTGTAAGTCGACCTGATATTTTATTTGTAGTTAGTATGTGTGTTAAATACCAAACATGCGCTAAAGAATCACATTTGACTCAAGTTAAAAGAATTTTTAGATATCTCAAAGGAATATCAAATGTAGGAATTTGGTATCATAGAACAACTAATTTTAAACTAATAGGCTATTCTAACTCATATTACACTGACTGTAAATTAGACCGTAAAAGTACAAGTGATGGATGTCAGCTACTGGGTTTATCACTTGTCAGCTGGTTTAGTAGAAGCAACACTGTGTTGCCTTATCTACTATTGAGTCAGAATATATAGCTATAGGAGAATGTCTCGCACAATTATTATGGATGATGCACACCTTAAAAGATTTTAATTTAAACTTTACAAATATAAAAGTACTAATTAATAATGTTAGTTCAATTAATTTAACAAAAAAATCATGTGCATCATTCAAGAACTAAACACATTGAAATTAGACGACACTTTATCAGGGATCATGTTAGTAAAGGTGATATTGAAATCAAATACATTGAGTCTAAGCCTAACTTAGCTGACATATTCACTAAACCCCTCCCTGAATGTGAATTTAGTACCTTACATCAGAAGTTAGAAATGTGCTTAATAGACTAGGATTCTTAATTATAAAATTGTTTTCAAAATTTTTTCTTTAAAATTCTAGGATAAAACTTTTATTTATATTTCTCAAAATTCTCTATTTTTAGAAATTTCAAAATCAGTTTTAGCCTTAGTTTAGATCAAATCCTTAGAATGCATGCTCTTATAGATTTAGGACTTAAGCATCTCACCAACACAATAGGGCTACCTTGTTTGTGTATTGCTAAACTTAGAAAGGGGTGAGATGTATAGGCAGATTGCCTAGACTTAAGATTCTTATATCAGTGCGTCAATACAAGTCTGGGCGTTAAAAACCAAACTAATAAAAATCAGGTTAAGTTTTTCAGCTTAGTCAAATAGTAATTTGATAAATTAACTTAACCTGACTAATCAAGTGAAAATTGCTATCTTCAGATAGCTAGTAAGTAACAAATAGCTAGACAGTTAAGGACATTTTTTAGTTATTTATTTTTAATTAATGTCAGATTCAAGGGGAGGATTAATAACTTTAAGTAGTTAAAATATTTTCAAAAACTACTTCATGTTTTTTAGCATTGAAATTTTTTAATTATCTTCAAAAGTGTTTTAAAAATAACTTGTAAAAATCAGTTTTACAACTATTTAAGTTTTGAAAATATTACTTTCATATTTTTAAAAATAACTTGGCACATTTTTCAAAGAATTTCAAAATCTTAATTCAGTTTTACCATTCCTTATATCTTTTTCAAATTCTATTTCTTGAAAACGTTTTTTTTTCAAAGTTTTCAAAAGTTATCTATTTTCAAAATATTTTTTTAACCTTAAAGCTATTTTTGCAAAAACTTTTCTTTTGAGAAACCTTATTAAAGAATTAGTAGTTTTTAAAAAATAATTTCAAATCTTTTAAGTTATGTTTGTAAAATTTTTTGACTTATTATATATTTTTTTAAAAAAAAACTAAGTAGATCTTGGAAACAATCATTTTATTAACTTAGTTTCTTCAAATTAATTAACTTTTTACCTTTGAAAGATACTTTATTTATTTTCTAGGTTAAAGCTCCCCAAATTATCCTGACTATTTTCTACTGTCAAGTTTTTTTGGTTACTTTACTTAGTCAATTTTTCCTAAGTTGTATATGCTTATTTTTTTTTATGAATGTCAAAGGGGGAGGGTTAGGTGGATTAAGTTAGCAAAAATTTGTGGACTAAGTTAGCAAAAATCTAGACACCAAAAACACCAAAACAGTCTAAAACCATATCATATGTCTAATTATTTTTGCATATCTTTTCACTAACTTAACCCAGGTTGTCATTGCATCAAAAAAGGGGAGTTTGTTGATGTGGTTAGCACTAAGGATCTAACTCAGGTTTTGATGAATGATAAAGTAAGTTAAGTTAGGTTTGTTGTGATCTAACGATCTAATTGAGTGTGCAAGAGAAGTCCAGATAAGTCGACGAACCGACCAGATATCTGGCAAGAAATCCAGCTAGGTAGACGGGTTGACCGGATAGCTGGTACGAAGTCCAGATAGGTTGATGAGTCGACTGGATATCTGGCACGAAGTTCAGCTAGGTCAACCACTACAAAAAAACACCTGTATAGGGGCGGTTTTTTTTTACTTTAGAGAAACTTTCAACCACTCCTACACTTTTACCAATGGTTTGAAAACCGCTCCTCTTGTCGTCGTACCTATATCCTATCGAAGCGGTTTTCGTACCCGTTGGTAAAAATTAAAAAACCACTCCTATTATACTTTATAGGTACGGTTTGAAACCGATCTTACACGTTATACATATAACAACGATTTCAAACCACTTCTATAGCTATATATTCAGGAGTGGTTCAAACCACTCTAAAGCTCTTTAAGCGTTAGAATGATTTTAAACCGCTCTTACACACCATGGATATAGGAGCAATTTCAAAATGCCTAAATGTCATGATTATAGGAGCACTAATCCTACAGGTAGACTCGCCGACCTCGGGCTCTTAACGAGGTCAATGGGTAAAGTGCATGTTGACCCTAACCTAGGTCTCCTAAATTAGAACCTAATATCCTAACCAACTAAACTACAGTTATTAATATTTTTATGTGTTAGTTAATTATTTAATAACTAGTCAATAGTTTCTTTTGTTATATTGTTATTCTTAGTAATTAGGAGAAGATTAAGAGACATATTTATTCATTTATTTATTAATTTATAATGCTTACTGATATATAATTTTATATGCTAGTTAATTATTAAAATAATTAATTAATAATTTCCTTTTACTATATATTTATTCTTAATAAGTCCAACAATGTCGGGTTCAGTAAACAATTTTGATTACCTATGGGAATATAAGACTAAGATGATCTATGAAAAGGACTTTAGTTCTAGTTGATGCTAAACAGTGGAAAGGAAAAAAAATTTAGGTTAGCTTTACTTGCTATTAGAGGATAATAAAAGCAAAAATTTAAGAGAAAAAATAATAAGGTTAATATGTTTTAAAAATAATGGTTCTATATAAATAATAATAATATTTAATAATATTCTGATCATAAATAATCTAATATTATTTTTAAATTTTAAAATAAATAATTTTTAATAAATATCATTATAAAATATTTATAAAAAATATCAAAGTTATATTCTAGTAGTGCAAATTGGAGGATGGATAGAATCGAATAAAGAAAGAGAAAGGTTTTTCAGAGTGAGATTTAGGATTTTGGAGTTGAATAGAGGAGGAAGAAAAGTTTTTGTAGTGAGATTTAGGTTCGGAGTTGAATAAAAAAAGGGGAAAGATTTTTGACATGCGATTTAGAGTTTCGGAGATAGATAGAGGAAGATGAAGGTGTGGAGGTTGCGTGCGATGCCGGGAATGAAAGTTATGTATTTAGGTAAAAAATATTAAGGAAAATACATATAAGAAAAGAAAGAAAATTGGTATATATAAAATTAAGAATTTTCTTTTACCAAAAATAAAAAAAAAGAAAAGAATGAAAATTGATATAAATAAAATTAATATTTTATAAGTTATTTAAAGAATAATTTGTTTGACTAATAAATATTTATATTAAATAAATAAATTTAAATTTGAGATGTATAAAATAAAATTACATTAAGTAAATTGTACATTTTAATTGTTATTTTTTTTAAAAAAATATTGATCCATTTTAACTTTGATAAGAGTAGTTTACGGAATGACTGCTAAAAGTGTACTGTTTGATAACTGTTATTAGAAATTAGAGCAATAGAAACAATTAGTAGCAGGGTTTAACATAGAACCGCTGCTAAATGTACCCAATATCAGTAGTTTCAAGATTACTTTTAATAGTTGAATCATTAAGAGCGGGTTCAGCAGCGGTTTATTCAAATCGGTGTTAGAACTATTCAACAAGAGTGGTTGCAAAACCGTTCTAAAAAGGTAAGGCATTAGAAACAATTTAGTTCAAATTGTTTCTATTGTTTGATTTTCAAGAGCGGTGTTAAAATCACTCCTAATAAACCGCTCCTATATGGGTATTTTTTTTTTGTAGTGAACGGGTCAATCGGATAGCTGGCACGAAGTCCAGACAGGTCGATGGTCTGACTAGATGTCTGGCAAAAGGTAAGTAAAGGTAAGTCACTGGAGGGGAGTGACTTGATGAGGACGCGTTCCCTGTTTAAGGGAACTATATGCGTCGATCCAACTTAGATCCATTTTGGAAATCTAAGTTGAGATTGTGATTAGATTCTGGTCTCGAGAAGATAGAATCTAATTACTACTTTATTTATATATATATTTGTGCTAACTTTTATTTTGCAGGGTAGTATAATATTTATTGGCTCGGACTAATTTTTTTCTTGCAAGAAAAAAATTTTGCTGGAAAAAGGGGTTCGAGTGCTCGGAAGGGATCTGGGTGCCCGGAATGTAAAAATTTATCTCATCGCAATGTGGAGCGCGCTAATTAGCTGGGCTAACGTCACGCTCCAGGCGTCCGGAAGGGATCCGGGCGCTCAGAGCTTCCTATATAAGGAGGCCTCCACCTGAAGCAAAGTACAACAACTTCCTTCTACGATTGCTCTGTTGCGTACTATTTGTAACACCCCACCCTCCTCACTACTGGTCTGTGAGGGCAGGGCGCTACTGGACTACTAACTTATCTTAACTAACATTTCACACATGTTGATAGTAATTTCTAAAACTCTCGGAGAACTCAAAGCATACAATTAACTAGCAGCGAAAGACTAAATGACTCATCTAATACATTCTTAATAAATGACAATCTTAATAAATTCTTATGCTAAATCCCAAGGCTTCTATTGTAACGCCCCAATTTTCCCTATTCTGAGTTTCAAACGTCCATAAAAATGTTTGAAAATACTGTTAAAATATTCTAGAGATTTTTAGAAATTTTTAGAGTATTTTTGCGTAATTTTTGGAGGTCGTTTAGTATTTTTACAAAACCAAAGAAGTTTAAGCAAAAAATGTTGGAGGAGAGGTTCAAACCCGCGACCTCGGGTCGGACTGAACCAAGCCAAACCGGCTTGACCAGCTAGGATAAGAGATTTATGTTAATCTCATATAGAGTTAAATAAGGTTATAGTATAGTTGGGTTATATCCGAATACTTATAAAAGGAAATAAGTTTTGGGATTTTAAGAAAACCTAACTTTTTCTCCCAAAAACCTAATCTCCTTCGCTCTTCTCCCTCGCGACGGCGCAAAGATGCGGCGGAAACCTAGAGCGAGCTAGGGTTGGAGATTCCGGCGCCGGCGAGACTTGATTCCAGCCGTCCCTCATCCACGGTGGCTGTTCCCGACGGAGAGAAGCCCGAGAGCTCCGAGAACACGCCGGAAAAGCTGCTACCCGAGCCCTAGAAGCCCTCCTTCCCTTCTTCTCGGTTGTAAGTGCAAGGACAAGCAAAAGTGAGTTGCTTCTTACCTGCAGTAGGAGTAGTTCCCTTCGATTGTTTTCGATTGGTTTGGTTTCTTGCCACGATGGTGGATTTTCCGTGTAGCCTTGCCATGTTGTTCCCTTTTTGGTTAGGGTTCTGTTTTGTTGAAGTTTTAGAAGCATGCGTTTTTGTTTTCCTTGCTTTTAAATTTTGTAGTAGCAAGAATTAGTATCCTGTTGCCAGATATGAGATTTGATTTTATTCTGTGATGTTCTTGAAGTAACTCAAGGTTTCTGTGCTTGATTCGGTTGAGATCTTAGAGTAGATTTTGTTAAGTGTATAATGCAGATTTAGTTAAGTGTATAATGCAGATTTGACTAAGATCACAAGTGCATATTTTATAAGTTTAATATGCTGATTTTTGTCAAGTCTAGTATAGTGCAGATTTTTGATATTAGATGAGTGGGGAAACTGAGATAATTGAAATCAATTTGGAAGTTTAGATCTCCTCATAGTGCAGTTTTAAAAGATTATAGTGAAGTTTGATTAAGTCTTTAGAGTATACGGATTTGAGGTTCTTTAATCTGAACATGAGGTTTAGATAATTTTCTTATGTTAAATCTGAGCATGAGGTTTAGATAATTTGTTTACATTAAATCTGAGCATGAGGTTTAGATAAATTGCTTATGTTGAATCTGAGCTTGAGGTTTAGTTATGCTACTTCCATTCAAGTATATGGACAACATCTGTGCTTGGCTGATTTTGGAATTTTAAATGGAATACGAGTTATAATATCTTTATTGAGTGAATTCCAGATAAGCTGTGTATTAGTCATATTATGTTAGAAAGTTTGAAGTAGCATTCTGTTGCCTATTTTATAGCACGTTAAAGAAGTTTGAAGTTGTATTCTTTTGCTTTATTTAAAGCATGTTTAGGAAGTTTAAAGTAGCATTCAGTTGTTTATCTTACAACATGTTTAGTAAGTCTAAGTTAGCTTTCTTTTGCTCTATTTTACAGCATGTACAGAAAGCTCAAAGTTGCATTCTTTTGCCTATTTTACAGCATGTTAGAAAGTCCAAATAAGCTCTCTTTTGCTCTATTTTATAGCATGATTAGTAAGTTCAAAATTACTTTCTTTTGCTCTATTTTATAGCATGATTAGTAAGCTCAAAGTTGTTTTCATTTGCTATTTTAATATGCATGAACAACCATGTATTCTAGTGGAAAAATGAGAATCCTATTAAATACTTTTAGAAGTATTAACAAGTAAAAGAAAGAAAAAGAGAAGAAAGAGAAAGGCCAAGGCCTTAAGTAAATCCCAAAGTCAAGATTTTAGGGATTTATGGCACACAAGGTGTCTATTAAAATGCCAAGACATTTAAAGAAGAAGTAATTAAGATAAAAAGTATTTTACTTTTAAAGGGCATGTACCGGACACAAGGTCCAAGGGATGGGCTCCAAGTTGCCCCTAGGCACAAGGCCTAGAAGTATCTTAGTAGTTTCGGGATTAGCTACCTCGATTCTTATTAAAAATGCGCGCAAAGTGGTACAATGCCGGGCCCAAAAGAAGTTTATTATTATTTTGAAGTATTAAAGTATAAGTTTTGAAACAAATGAAACAAGCTTCAAATATGTTTAGAATTAGAAAGTTTAGTTTCTTGTTATTTGAAGCATGCAGTAGTAGTTCTATTTGTTTCTTGCTATTGGATTATTCAGCATGTTTAGTTTTATTTGCTTTCAGCATGCTGTTATAGTTTTATTCTTATGAGCATGTTTAGCTTTACATGTTTAGCTTTACATGTTTAGTAGTTTTACATGTTTAGTAGTTTTACATGTTCAGTAGTTTTACATGTTTAGTATCTTTACATGTTTAGTAGTTTTGCATGTTTAGTATGCTTCTTTTATTAGTTTATGAGCATGATAAACTACACATGTTTAGTATTTCAGTTAGCATGATTCCTTTGCTATATATGAGCATGAGTAGTTTTATATGTTAGCATTCAGTTTTAGCATGTTTTTATTTATATACATGCATATCGAGTTTTTGTGAGTAGATAGCGCTCACTAAGCTTTATGCTTATAGACTGCACTTCCTCCTACTGCAGATAAAGGAAAGGAAAAGATTTAGCAAGGAAGGCGACAAGGTGGTGGTGATGAAGGTGTGTGATGGCTGGACTATGGGGAGATCAAGAGTTTGCTAAGGAATTATTAAGACATTTCTGTTTAGAGTTCTTTAGTTTTCTTTTAATGCTATTATGAGTCAATATTGTATTTAAGTTTATTCCGCGTTTGTAGTTGGGTTCTATTGATGGAGTGATATTGATGTTTGCTATTGATAGGGTAGTTTCTTTCTTTTATTTGTGATATTATACTGCGTGGTTGTGAAGATATATGTTTCAGCCGCCTGTGGCTGAGTATATTATGCTTGTATTATGGGAAATGGTCACCGGTACAGGGGAGACTCTGTCGAAATTTTTCGGTAGGGTTTTCCTAGAGATTTTTAATAAACCGGTTAAGTAGAGTAGTAGATAAGTAACGGTCACTCTTAGAGACTAGTAGTAGTAGTAAGAAGGGTGGTCGTTACATCTATAGTCTAGGCATCACACATCCATCCGCACCTCCTTGTTGCCTTCCTTTGCTATAACTTTTCCTTTCCTTTATCTGCAGTAAGAGGAAATGCAACTATAAGCAAAATTGCTTAGTAAGCGCTATCTAACTCACAAAACTCGAATATGCATGTGAATATACTGAAAACTAAAATTGAATGCTCAAAAGGAAAACTACTCATGCTCATCTACTAGTAAAAGAAACAAACATACTGAAATGCTAAACATGTAAAGCTACTCATGCTCTTCTAATAGCAAAGAACAGTAAGCTAATCTAAATAACATGCTAGCATAAAAGAAAACTCAACTTACTGATTTTAAAACAAAGTGAAACTCAATTCATTTGTTCTAAACTTATTCTTTTATCTCACTTGTTTAAAACTTATCCTTTAATACTTTTTATACTTATGTAAAAACTTGTTTTACTTGTTCAAAAGCTTATACTTATAATGCTTCAAAATAATAATCAACTTTCTTCTTGGGCCGGGCAACTGTACTTGCTATGTGCGCATCCCTAACTAGACCCAAGGTAGCTAGTCCCGAGTCTAGTAGGGTTTACTATTGTAATGACCCGACCCATTTGGTGACCATTTGGCGACCCTCGGGTCGTCGACCGTCGGCCGTGCCATTACTACTAGGTTATCTAAACCTAGGGACGACTATGGGAGCCCAACCCAAGGACAATTGAGTGTCCAGCACAGTGCCACTGATAAAAGTAAAATACTTGTTATCTTTTAATACTTCTAATATATAATGCCTCGACATTTTAACAAGCACCTTGTGTGCCAAAATCCCTAAAGTCTTGACTTTGGGATCTACTTAAGGCCTTGGCCTTTTTCTTTCTTTTCTTTATCTTTCTTATACTTGTTAATACTTCTAAAAGAATGCTTCTTTAAAAAGAAACTGAAATGTTTAAGCAAATTCTAACTTTGAAATGCTTAAACAAAAATCTGCATACTATGCTAATCAAAATTCTGCATACTATACTAATCAAGATTCTGTATTTTATGTTACACTATTTCTGCATACTATGTAAATATAAATTCTGCACTATAATACTTAACTAAACTACACTATAATCTTTTTCTTTAAAAACTGCACTATAAGTTCCACCAAAAATCTGCACTAGAAGTTCCACCAAAAATCTACACTATAAATTCCACCAAAAATCTGCACTACAAGTTCCACCAAAAATCTGCACTATAAACTTTAAAGAAATCTGCATCATAAGCTCCTTAAGAAATCTGCACTACAAGCTCTAAAGAAATCTGCTCTAAAGAAATCTGCATTTTAAGCTCTAAGAAATCTGCACTACAAGCTTAATTAAAATGTAATGACCCAATTTTCCTCATTAGGAGTTCTAAAAGTTCTTAAAAATATTTAGAAATACTTTATAAAAATTCTAGAGATTTTTAGAAATTTTTAGAGTATTTTTATATAATTTTTGGAGGTCGTTTGGTATTTTTACTAAACGAAAGAGGTCGACAAAAAATGTTCAAGCCGAGTTTCGAACCCGAGACCTCTGGCCGAACCAAGCTTTAAGCAAGTCCGGCTGACCAAGTGTGCAAGCAGTCATTGCTAATTAAAAGAAGAGAGAAATATATTTAAGTAGCAGAAGTTAATAAGAGGAAATAATAGGAAGAAAATTGTTGCAGTCGAGAATCGAACCCGCGGCCTTTTGACTTGGTTAAAACCCGGCTGACCAGGTGTTCAAGCCATCGGTTCTGTTTAGAAAAGGTAGGAAATTTTATTTAAGGAAGTTAATAGAATTCAAGAATTTAAAAAGGAACTTAGGGCTTTCCCAAGACCGAAACCTAATTTTCCCCGATCTCTTCCTCTCACGCGCGACAAAGGAAGCTCGGGCGGAAACAAGCCGCGGCTAAGGCACGATTCCGGCGGCCGGCGGGTGGCTAACTCGGGGAGGTTCTTCACCGTCGTGATCCTTGCGTCGAGGAGGAACCGTAAGCATGAAGGAGTCGAAGCTTGCAATTTCCCCAAGCCCTTGAAGTTGTTCCGGTTGTAGGTCAAAGAACAAGGGTAAGTGCTCTCACCTGTAGTAAGAATAGTTTTCAGATCTAGTTCCTTTTTGAATTCGAAGAATAATGTGAGTTGGTTGATGGCAAGGGTCACGATTTGTTTCCTTCTGTGTTGCCGATGCTTCAAATTTCTGTATGACATCTGTTTGTTAAAATGCTTGATTGAGATGCATTCTAATTTGGTACCATTGTGTCAGTTGTGTGGTTTCTTCTTGTTGAACTGAGTTTCAGAACGGATTTTGGCGATGACGTTGTTGTTTCCTCTGTTTTCCCCTCGGGCGAAGGCTTTGGTTCAATTTCTTCATTAGATAGTTAGGTTTGATTGGTACTGCTCTTGTCCTCTTTATTCTTTCCTAAATTTTGAACAGATAGGTGGGGTTTGATTTGTTCCGGTTCTGTTTTGGCACATGGAGATTTCGGTCAGGTTGTGGTAGATGTTTCAAGTCTTGATCGAATTCTGCTTTTGGTTACTAGCGCAGCTGGTTGTGAATTTTATTTATTGACAATGGAATTCATTGAGTCTGTTGATTCATTGGTGATTTGGGTTCTTGGAGTTGGTTATAGCTTTGGTAGTAGATCTATAGGATGAAGTGTGAATTCATCTGAGGCTCCTACACATTTTGATGGGTTCAGAATTTCCTTTCTCTATGGATAGGTTAGTGGATTTCCAAAGTTGATATGGCTTTGTAGTTCAACGTTTCTAGAATTGTGGATAGATCTAGTACTCTATGACGTAAAAGTAAGGGGATTGTTGCTCCTTGTATTGGCATCGAATTCTTTTGTTATGGACAGATTTTGGTAAATGTTAGATCAATTCTGAGCATGATTTCTTCTCTTTCTAGATGACCCTAAATGTTGGTACAACACTTGTTTAATGACAAAACCTTTCTTCTAGATAGGGTAATGGTTAGTTCAGATAACTCTTTATCATGACTAAATGAGCAAGATTGTAGAATGAGTAGAGTTGAAGTTTACCTCATGTTAGCGGATTTTGGGTAGTTGTGATCCATCGATTTTACGATATTTGAATGTTACTGCACTATTGAGGTTTAGACATGCCACTTTCATTCAAGTATACAGATTTGAAGTTTAGGTATGCTACTTTCATTCAAGTATACAGATTTGAGGTTTAGATATGCTACTTTCATTCAAGTGTACAGATTTGAGGTTTAGATATGCAGACTTTCATAAGTATTGCTTGCAGATTTTGATAAGTATTGTATGCAGAACTCCAATCTTAGAATAGATTTTATTAAGCTTAATATGCAGAATTTTATTAGCATAGTAGGCAGATTTTTGGTTTAAGCATTTCAAAGTTAGAATTTGCTTAAACATTTCAGTTCTTTTTAAAGAAGTATTCTTTTAGAAGTATTAACAGGTATAAGAAAGATAAAGAAAAGAAAAAAAAGGCCAAGGCCTTAAGTAGATCCCTAAGTCAAGACTTTAGGGATTTTTGGCACACAAGGTGCTTATTAAAATGTCAAGGCTGTAACAACCTAATTTTCCCTATTTCAAGTTCTAAAAGTCCATAAAAATATTTGGAAATACTTTTAAAATATTCTAGAGAATTTTAGGAATTTTTAGAGTATTTTTACGTAATTTTTGGAGGTCGTTTAGTAGGGTTACAAAAAGAAAGAAGTTTTAAAAAAAAATGTTGAAGGTGAGATTCGAACCCACAACTTCGGACCCAAGCAAAACCGGCCCAACCAGCTGAGCTACACGGTTTTTGTTAATCATATATGGAGCGATATATATTTAACTAGTAGTTAGGAACAGTAAAATAAATTGGAAATAAAAGGGGCGCGGCTGAGAATCGAAGCCCAGACCTGTGGCTTCGAGCAAAACTCAACGGACCAACTGCGCCAGCGATCTTTGTTGATCAAATATGCAGCGACAAGTATATAAGGTAAAGTTAGAAACGAAAATAACCTAAAGTATAAGATTTAAATCTTATTTCGAAAACCTAAAATTTTCTCTCGAAATTTCTCCTCTTCTCACGCGATGGCGCCGACTCCTGCTCGGGCGAAAACGCAGCACCTTCTAGGGCTCGTCTCTAGCAGCCGGCGAGGACTTTTTCCGACGAGATCTCCACACCTTCGTGATCCCCTCGTCGAGAAGAACAAGTAGATACCAAGAGATCGTTGAGGAAACACCTCATCCGAACCCTAGATCTCTTTCTCCGGTTGTAAGTCCAAGAACCCATTGTAAGTGCTTCTCACCTATGGTAGGAGTAGCTCTCGGGTCTTATTTTGTGTTTTGTTGTAAGATGAACAACAGTAGCCTTTCATCATAGTATGTGGTTTCGGATTTTGACCTTGATCTAGCAAATTGGTTTAGGTTTCTTTTTGGTTTAAATCTGTTGATGTTTTTTTTAGTGCACGGGCAGAAGTTTTTTTTTTGGGTTTTCCTTGATTACCACAGCATGCTAATTAGATGGATTACCTCACATTTCAAGCATGATTAAGTAGTTAGATTTTTCCTTCAAGTTACAGTATGATTAAGGGTCTGTTAAGATTCAAAATGGGGTAGTTTTTACAACTTGTTGTGGGGAAAACTGTTACTGCCGTGAGCTGATTAAAAGTTGTCCTTATGACCCTGTATTCTTCTTTTAGTGGCTGTGGAATTCTGTTGAATTCGGTTTGAACATATCCTGTTACATTTCAGTGATATAGTTGTTCTTTTTTAAAAAAATTATTGTGGAGTTTTGTTTGAATATGTACTGGTTAATATTTTTATATCAGTGCCATATAGTTTAGAATCTCTTGTATGCTGAATAAATGAGAGAAGTACAAGTAAAGCAATACTAAGTCACAATCTGATCCTAAATTTCAGAATTTAGAATCAAAGCACACTAAGTGCTTAAATAAATGCCAAGGCATTTTATTAGAAGAAGTATTTAAAGAAGGATATAAAGAAAAGTATTTTACTTTTAAAGGGCATGTACCGGACACAAGGTCCAAGGGATGGGCTCCAAGTTGCCCCTAGACATAAGGTCTAGAAGTGTCTTAATGGTTTTGGGATTAGCTACCTCAATTCTCATTAAGAAAGGCGCGCAAAGTGGTACAATGCCGGGCCCAAGTAAAGTTGAATATTATTTTAAAGTATAAAAGTATTAATTTGGAAACAAATAGAACAAGTTCCTTTATCTAAGTTGCAAATTCTAGCAAGTTAAATTGTTGTTTCCTTTAGAGATGCATGATGTAGTTTTATTTGCTATTTTTCATGTGGAGCGTGTATTCTCTGCTTTCTTTTATGCTTATGCATTCCTTATCGAGTTTTGTGAGTAGAAAGCACTTACTAAGCTTTTAGCTTATAGATACTACCTTTCCTCCTACTGCAGATATAGATAAAAATAAAGGAAAAGCTAAAGTGGTATAGAAGAAGGCGATAAGGAGACGTTGATGGTGTGTGTGTGGTGGTTGTTATGGAAGCTTGGGATTCTTGCTGAAATGCTATACCTGCTAGTGGTCTTTTAATTTCTGCAAAAAGGGAATTGTTTTGAAATGCTAAGATGTGTCTTAAATTGCTTCATTTATGTGTTAGAATCAATAAATTGGTAAATTCATATGCTCAGTACTTCTTATCACTGCTGGAATGTTAATTCTGCTGGGATTATTCGGATTGTTAGATGCTCAGTATGTTTTGAGTGCATGCTAGTATTCTGTGAGAGTTTTGTTTTATGAATGGAGTTGCATATGAAGTTCGGTTTTTTTTTTAAATGCTCAGTAGTCTTATGTGAATGCTACTATTCTATATGAGGTTGCTTTAATGGAAAACTGTCACATGATTAACTTCTGCTGTAGTGAAATTATTCCACATGCAGTGAGTAGTATATATGAATAGCTAGTAAATTCTTATGTTTGCTGGAAATCACAATCCGCCGTGAAGTAGTGTGTTTGTGCTGTTCGATTTTGTTTGAAATGAATGAGCAGTAGATTTAATTAATTTCCTTTCATTTCTGTTAAAATGTAGAAATGTTATATTGGTTGATACACTCAATTGCATGTTTAATCTTGTATAAAAAGAAATGAACAAGAAAGAAAGATAAAGAAAAAAAATATATATATCTAGAAATTTTATGCTGCTATTTAGAGGCATGTTCTGATATGTGATATGTTTCAAAAATTTAAAGTATCTCTAGTGTCAAAGTAAGTAGTACAAGTTAGGTGTAGTTATCAGTATCAGTAGCGGTCACCCTCAGGGTAATAGTAAGGAGTGTGGTCGCTACAGTTGGTATCAGAGCAGGTCCCATTCTCCAGCATCACAGACATCAGCATCATCCTTGCCGTCTCCAAGTAAGAAAGTATTTAAATTCTTTCTTTATTCTGCTTTCCTTATTAGTAATTGCAGTATAGAATATTTGTTTTTGAATGCTTAAGTAAGATAGAAGATTTTGTTTTCCCTTTTCTCTATTCATATATATAAGTATGATTAGAAGGGTTAGAGAAGCTATCAAGACTTTTCCTCTGCATAATTAGATGTTAAGAAGAGGGCGTCCCCGTACCGTTCATACTGAGGACCAAGTTCAGGAGAACGAAGAGCCCAGAACCCCTGGGCCTATTCTCTCTGAAGTTGTTGCTCAACTTCAGAGACAAGTAGCGAGCAGTAGCAAGTGATTGCCAATCTAATGGCCAATCAAAAGCCAGCTCCTCCCACTCCCCCAACCATTAATGTGAAGACCCCAGTGGTGACTGAAGTCCCATCAGCTGCCTTGGAAGTCGCCACAGCATCTAAAAGACAAGAAGCATATCTCATCCAGTGGCTGAAGCTGAAACCAGAAAGCTTCTCAGGAACGACTGAGCCCTGGGATGCCCAGGCTTGGTTCAAGACATTTGAGAGCACAATGGGCTTCTTGACTGACCAGAAGTCGAGAAGGTTGATATCATTAAGTGTGCCTCTTTCTGCCTATCTGGAGAATGCTTGTATGTAGTGGGAGCGAGTTAAGAGTAAGAGAGCAGTCAACCAGATGAACTAGGTTGACTTTGAGATAGAATTTTACTAAGAGTTCTTCCGCCAACGGATCACCAATAAACATTATGAGGAGTTTATAAAATTTAGACCAGGTGACCTACCAGTAGAAGAAGCGGTTAAAAGGTTTTACAGGCTAGCTCACCTTTGCTTAGAGTTAGTAAGTACAGTGAAAGAACGAGTCAGACTGATGCTCCTAATGCTGAGACCAGAACTAACACCTAATGTGAGTAGTGAAACTCACCGACCATAGATTAGCGAAGAGCTGGTCAGCAGGGCATTAGTGAGCACTGTCTGAACAGCAACAAGGCTCAACAAACGCAATTCAAGCCAGTCAAGATAGAAGACAAGACAGTGGGGAAACAGAGAACCCAGTCAAGTAATCAGAATTGGAAGGACAAAGATAACAAGAAAGACCCCAAGCAGGAAGATGTTCGGGTAGTCTGTGAGTATCCAAAGGTATTTCCAGAAGGACTACCTGGACTACCTCCCAACAGAGAAGTGGAGTCAATTTCAAAAGCTCCGTACCGAATGTCTCCAGAAGAGCTGAGAAAGAAAATTTTAGAAGAAGCTCATAGTACACCTTATTCCATGCATCCTGGTTCTATCAAGATGTATCAAGACGTGAAACAAAGATTCTGGTGGTCTGGACTCAAAAGAGATGTAGCTAAATATGTCAGTACCTGCCTGACATGTTAGAGGGTCAAAGCAGAACACCAGAGACCAGGAGGAGTTCTACAGCCTCTTCCTATACCAGAGTGGAAGTGGGAAGACACATCCATGGACTTCATAACAGGTCTCCCAAGAACCACAAATGGATATGATGCGATATGGGTGATAGTGGACAGATTGACCAAGTCTGCTCATTTTCTAGCCATCAAGGTGTCTCACTCTATAGAGCAGTTGGCACAGCTGTATGTTAAAGAGGTGATCAGACTTCACAGAGTTCCTAAATCTATTGTTTCTGATAGAGATGGGCGCTTCACCTCTCACTTTTGGGAGTGTGTTCAGAATGCATTAGGCACCAAACTCAAGTTCAGCACAGCTTTCCATCCACAGACTGATGGACAGACAGAGTGAGTAAATCAGATTCTAGAAGATATGCTCAGAGCTTGTGCACTAGATTTCAAGGGAAGTTGGTGCAAGTATCTGTGCTTAGCTGAATTTGCCTGCAACAATAGCTATCAGGCCACCATCAAAATGGCACCATATAAAGCGTTGTATGGCAGGAAGTGTAGATCACCCATTTGCTGGCAAGAAGCAGGTGAAAGAAGAGAGATGAAAGTGGAACTGGGCATACAGACAGAGCTGATAGATGAGACAACTCAGGCTATTCAGAAGATCAGACAGAGAATTGAGATTGCCCAGAGTAGACAGAAGAGTTATGTTAACACACGCCGTAGGCCACTTGAATTCCAAGTAGGGGATTCAGTTTTTCTCAAGGTCGCTCCTATGAAGAGAGTGATGAGATTTGGCAAGAAGGGCAAATTAAGTCCTCGTTATGTAGGACCTTACCTGATCACAGAAAGGATTGGGAAAGTAGCTTAGAAGCTGGATTTACCACAGGACATGTCAGCAATACATAATGTATTTCATGTCTCTCTGCTAAAGAAGTGTCTCCACGACCCTAGCCAAGTGATTTAGCCTCAGTCAGTGCAGATCCAAGAGGATCATAGTTATGAGAGCAGACCTACACAGATAATGGACAGAGCGGTCAAGAGACTAAGAAATAAAGAAGTGCCACTAGTGAAGGTTATCTGGCAGAACCAGAAGCACGAGGAAGTCACTTAGGAGCGGGAGGACATTATGAGACAGAAGTATCCAGAGCTATTCTAAGTTCGAGGACGAACTTTTTATAAGGTATGGGGAATTGTAACGACCCTATTTTACCTATTTCAAGTTCTAAAAGTCCATAAAAATATTTGGAAATACTTTTAAAATATTCTAGAGAATTTTAGGAATTTTTAGAGTATTTTTACGTAATTTTTGGAGGTCGTTTAGTAGGGTTACAAAAAGAAAGAAGTTTTAAAAAAAAATGTTGAAGGTGAGATTCGAACCCACAACTTCAAACCCAAGCAAAACCGGCCCAACCAGCTGAGCTACACGGTTTTTGTTAATCATATATGGAGCGATATATATTTAACTAGTAGTTAGGAACAGTAAAATAAATTGGAAATAAAAGGGGCGCGACTGAGAATCGAAGCCCAGACCTGTGGCTTCGAGCAAAACTCAACGGACCAACTGCGCCAGCGATCTTTGTTGATCAAATATGCAGCGACAAGTATATAAGGTAAAGTTAGAAACGAAAATAACCTAAAGTATAAGATTTAAATCTTATTTCGAAAACCTAAAATTTTCTCTCGAAATTTCTCCTCTTCTCACGCGATGGCGCCGACTCCTGCTCGGGCGAAAACGCAGCACCTTCTAGGGCTCGTCTCCAGCGGCCGACGAGGACTTTTTTCGACGAGATCTCCACACCTTCGTGATCCCCTCGTCGAGAAGAACAAGTAGATACCAAGAGATCGTTGAGGAAACACCTCATCCGAACCCTAGACCTCTTTCTCCGGTTGTAAGTCCAAGAACCCATTGTAAGTGCTTCTCACCTGTGGTAGGAGTAGCTCTCGAGTTTTATTTTGTGTTTTGTTGTAAGATGAACAACAGTAGCCTTTCATCATAGTATGTGGTTTCGGATTTTGACCTTGATCTAGCAAATTGGTTTAGGTTTCTTTTTGGTTTAAATCTGTTGATGTTTTTTTAGTGCACGGGCAGAAGTTTTTTTTTGGGGTTTTCCTTGATTACCACAGCATGCTAATTAGATGGATTACCTCACATTTCAAGCATGATTAAGTAGTTAGATTTTTCCTTCAAGTTACAGTATGATTAAGGGTCTGTTAAGATTCAAAATGGGGTAGTTTTTACAACTTGTTGTGGGGAAAACTGTTACTGCCGTGAGCTGATTAAAAGTTGTCCTTATGACCCTGTATTCTTCTTTTAGTGGCTGTGGAATTCTGTTGAATTCGGTTTGAACATATCCTGTTACATTTCAGTGATATAGTTGTTTTTTTAAAAAAAATTATTGTGGAGTTTTGTTTGAATATGTACTGGTTAATATTTTTATATCAGTGCCATATAGTTTAGAATCTCTTGTATGTTGAATAAATGAGAGAAGTACAAGTAAAGCAATACTAAGTCACAATCTGATCCTAAATTTCAGAATTTAGAATCAAAGCACACTAAGTGCTTAAATAAATGCCAAGGCATTTTATTAGAAGAAGTATTTAAAGAAGGATATAAAGAAAAGTATTTTACTTTTAAAGGGCATGTACCGGACACAAGGTCCAAGGGATGGACTCCAAGTTGCCCCTAGACATAAGGTCTAGAAGTGTCTTAATGGTTTTGGGATTAGCTACCTCAATTCTCATTAAGAAAGGCGCGCAAAGTGGTACAATGCCGGGCCCAAGTAAAGTTGAATATTATTTTAAAGTATAAAAGTATTAATTTGGAAACAAATAGAACAAGTTCCTTTATCTAAGTTGCAAATTCTAGCAAGTTAAATTGTTGTTTCCTTTAGAGATGCATGATGTAGTTTTATTTGCTATTTTTCATGTGGAGCGTGTATTCTCTGCTTTCTTTTATGCTTATGCATTCCTTATCGAGTTTTGTGAGTAGAAAGCACTTACTAAGCTTTTAGCTTATAGATACTACCTTTCCTCCTACTGCAGATATAGATAAAAATAAAGGAAAAGCTAAAGTGGTATAGAAGAAGGCGACAAGGAGACGTTGATGGTGTGTGTGTGGTGGCTGTTATGGAAGCTTGGGATTCTTGCTGAAATGCTATACCTGCTAGTGGTCTTTTAATTTCTACAAAAAGGGAATTGTTTTGAAATGCTAAGATGTGTCTTAAATTGCTTCATTTATGTGTTAGAATCAATAAATTGGTAAATTCATATGCTCAGTACTTCTTATCACTGCTGGAATGTTAATTCTGCTGGGCTTATTCGGATTGTTAGATGCTCAGTATGTTTTGAGTGCATGCTAGTATTCTGTGAGAGTTTTGTTTTATGAATGGAGTTGCATATGAAGTTCGGTTTTTTTTTTAAATGCTCAGTAGTCTTATGTGAATGCTACTATTCTATATGAGGTTGCTTTAATGGAAAACTGTCACATGATTAACTTCTACTGTAGTGAAATTATTCCACATGCAGTGAGTAGTATATATGAATAGCTAGTAAATTCTTATGTTTGCTGGAAATCACAATCCGCTGTGAAGTAGTGTGTTTGTGCTGTTCGGTTTTGTTTGAAATGAATGAGCAGTAGATTTAATTAATTTCCTTTCATTTTTGTTAAAATGTAGAAATGTTATATTGGTTGATACACTCAATTGCATGTTTAATCTTGTATAAAAAGAAATGAACAAGAAAGAAAGATAAAGAAAAAAAAATATCTAGAAATTTTATGCTGCTATTTAGAGGCATGTTCTGATATGTGATATGTTTCAAAAATTTAAAGTATCTCTAGTGTTAAAGTAAGTAGTACAAGTTAAGTGTAGTTATCAGTATCAGTAGCGGTCACCCTCAGGGTAATAGTAAGGAGTGTGGTCGCTACAAAGGCATTTAAAGAAGAAGTAATTAAGATAATAAGATATTTTACTTTGAAGAGGCTAGTACCCGACTTCCGAGGTTGTCGTTAAACAAATCCAGGTGTCCAATTCCGAGGTCTTGGCCCTGGTAGACTGAGGTCTGCTCTTTTAGGATTGGTGGCTCGCTACCCCAACCTATTAGGGAACGCGCATAAGATGGTATTACGCCTGGGCCCAAGAAGAAAGTTGATTATTATTTTGAAGTATTATAAGTATAAGTTTTTGAACAAGTAAAGTAAGTTTTACATAAGTATAAAAGTATTAAAGAAGAAGTTTTTAAAAAAGTGAAATAAAAGAATAAGTTTAGAACAAACGAAATAAGTTTAATTTTGTTTTAAAAGCAGCAAGTTGAGTTTTCTTTTATGCTAGCATGTTATTTATATTTGCTTACTGTTCCTTGCTATTAGAAGAGCATGAGTAGCTGTACATGTTTAGCATTTCAGTATGTATGTTTCTTTTACTAGTAGATAAGCATGAGTAGTTTTCCTTTTGAGCATTCAGTTTTAGTTTTCAGTATATTCACATGCATATCGAGTTTTTGTGAGTTAGATAGCGCTTACTAAGCATTTTTCTTATAGATTGCATTTCCTTTTACTGCAGATAAAGGAAGGCGACAAGGTGGTGCAGATGATGTGTGATGCCAGGACTATGGAAGTCTTGGGACTAGAAAGGAGTTCCTTTAGTCTTCTTTCCTTATTCTTTTTTTGCTTCCGCATTTTAGTTATTGTAAACATTTGAGACTGTACTTTACACTCCGGGTCATTCGAGTTTATTCTTGTTCTAGGTTGCATATAGGATGAGTTCAGTTTAGTAAGTAGATATTTGTGTGTTTGATACTTATTTAACTGCGTGGGTGTTTGATAAATGTTCCAGCCGCCTGTGGCTGATGTATACTATGTTTGTATCTCAGTTTAAGGTCACCTGTACAAGGGAAACTCTGCCGAAATTTTTCGATAGAGACTCCTTGTGATTTCGATCATACCGGTTAAGTAGAGTTAGTAGTTAAGTAACGGTCATCCTTAGAGAGTAGTATAGTATAGTAAGAAGGGTGGCCGTTACAGTTGGTATCAGAGCAGTTCCCATTCTCCAGCATCACACATCAGCACCATCTTTGTCGTCTTCAAGTAAGAAAGTATTTAAGTTTTCCTTTTATGCTTTCTTTATTATTTACAGTATGGAGTAATTGCTTATATGCGCTTTAGTAAGATAGAAGTTTTGTTTCTCTTATATTCATATACATAAGTATGTTTAGAAAGGATAGAGAAGATATCAAGCCTTCCAAGGACCACTGATGGGTACGATCAGATATGAATAATATAGGACCAAGAAGTTAAGAGACTAAGGAACAAAGAGTACCATTAGTGAAAGCCATTGAGAACCAGAAGCACGAAGAAGTTACTTAGGAACGTGAGGACAGTATGAGACAGAGATATCCAGAATTATTCTAAGTTCGAGGACGAACTTTTTATAAGGTATGGGGGATTGTAACGACCCAATTTTTCTCATTAGGAGTTCTAAAAGTTCTTTAAAATATTTAAAAATACTTTTAAAAAAATTCTAGAGATTTTTAGAAATTTTTATGTAATTTTTGGAGGTTGTTTGATATTTTTACTAAACGAAAGAAGTTTCGACAAAAAATGTTCAAGCCGAGTTTCGAACCCGAGACCTCCGGCCGAACCAAGCTTTAAGCAAGTCCGGCTGACCAAGTGTGCAAGCAGTCATTGCTGATTAAAAGAAGAGAGAAATGCATTTAAGTAGTAGAAGTTAATAAGAGGAAATAATAGGAAGAAAATTGTTGCAGCCGAGAATCGAACCCGTGGCCTTTTGACTCGGTTAAAACCCGGCTGACCAGGTGTTCAAGCCATCGATTCTGTTTAGAAATGGTAGGAAATTTTATTTAAGGAAGTTAATAGAATTCGAGAATTTAAAAAGGAACTTAGGGCTTTCCCAAGACCGAAACCTAATTTTCCCCGATCTCTTCCTCTCTCGCGCGACAAAGGCAGCTCGAGCGGAAACAAGACGTGGCTAGGGCACGATTCCGGCGGCCGGCGGGTGGCTAACTCGGGGAGGTTCTTCACCGTCGTGATCCTTGCGTCGAGGAGGAACCGTAAGCACGAAGAAGGAGTCGAAGCTTGCAATTTCCGCAAGCCCTAGAAGTTGTTCCGGTTGTAGGTCAAAGAACAAGGGTAAGCGATCTCACCTGTAGTAAGAATAGTTTTCGGATCTAGTTCCTTTTTGAATTCGAAGAATAATGTGAGTTGGTTGATGGCAAGGGTCAGGATTCGTTTCCTTTCGTGTTGCCGATGCTTCAAATTTCTGTATGACATCTGTTTGTTAAAATGCTTGACTGAGATGCATTCTAATTTGGTACCATTGTGTAAGTTGTGCGATTTCTTCTTGTTGAACTGAGTTTCAGAACGGATTTTGGCGATGACGTTGTTGTTTCCTCTGTTTTCCCCTCGGGCGAAGGCTTTGGTTCAATTTCTTCATTAGATAGTTAGGTTTGATTGGTACTGCTCTTGTCCTCTTTATTCTTTCCTAAATTTTGAACAGATAGGTGGGGTTTGATTTGTTCCGGTTCTTTTCTGGCACATGGAGATTTCGGTCAGGTTGTGGTAGATGTTTCAAGTCTTGATCGAATTCTGCTTTTGGTTACTAGCGCAGCTGGTTGTGAAATTTTATTTGTTGACAATGGAATTCATTGAGTCTGTTGATTCATTGGTGATTTGGGTTCTTGGAGTTGGTTATAGCTTTGGTAGTAGATCTATAGGATGAAGTGTGAATTCATCTGAGGCTCCTACACATTTTGATGGGTTCAGAATTTCCTTTCTCTATGGACAGGTTAGTGGATTTCCAAAGTTGATATGGGTTTGTAGTTCAACGTTTCTAGAATTGTGGATAGATCTAGTACTCTATTACGTAAAAGTAAGGGGATTGTTGCTCCTTGTATTGGCATCAAATTCTTTTGTTATGGACAAATTTTGGTAAATGTTAGATCAATTCTGAGCATGATTTCTACTCTTTCTAGATGACCCTAAATTTTGGTACAACACTTGTTTAATGATAAAACCTTTCTTCTAGATAGGGTAATGGTTAGTTCAGATAACTCTTTATCATGACTAAATGAGCAAGATTGTAGAATGAGTAGAGTTGAAGTTTACCTCATGTTAGCGGATTTTGGGTAGTTGTGATCCATCGATTTTACGATATTTGAATGTTACTGCACTATTGAGGTTTAGACATGCCACTTTCATTCAAGTATATATATTTGAAGTTTAGGTATGTTACTTTCATTCAAGTATACAGATTTGAGGTTTAGATATGCTACTTTCATTCAAGTGTACAGATTTGAGGTTTAGATATGCAGACTTTCATAAGTATTACTTGCAAATTTTGATAAGTATTGTATATAGAACTCCAATCTTTGAACAGATTTTATTAAGCTTGATATGCAGAATTTTATTAGCATAGTAGGCAGATTTTTGGTTTAAGCATTTCAAAGTTAGAATTTGCTTAAACATTTCAGTTCTTTTTAAAGAAGTATTCTTTTAGAAGTATTAACAGGTATAAGAAAGAAAAGACCAAGGCCTTAAGTAGATCCCAAAGTCAAGACTTTAGGGATTTTTGACACACAAGGTGCTTATTAAAATGCCAAGGCATTTAATGAAGAAGTAATTAAGATAATAAGATATTTTACTTTGAAGAGGCTAGTACCCGACTTCCGAGTGTTGGGTTTTTCGGGCCGCGAAAACCGCGTTTTCGTGTCGTGGAAACCCCGAAAGCCCCAACCACCGGATCCGTGCAAAGAAAAATAAAATAAAATACGAGTACGAGTTTCTAACCTTGATCTACAGTAGATCTACAAAGGGAAACAAAGAATATACCCTTGATGCGCGCCCTATGTGAATCCCGCTCTTCCAATGGTGCTGGATCTCAAGGTTGTCAAAGTAGACAATCCTCTAGAAGTATCCACACGAACACAAGAAGGAGATCACCAAACTAAAGTGTGCTAGCACCTTAGTTAGGTTCGGCAAGATGAGGAGAGGGAGAGAAGAAAATGGAGCAAGGAAGAAGATGATGGAATGAATGAGAATAATTCATAAAATGAAACTTATTCCTCCCATTCATGTGGCCGGCCACATTAAGAGCATGTGTAACTCCCATGGAATGCCAAGAGTCATAACTCTTGGTAACTCCCATGAGGTGGCATCCCACTTAAGCAACCATGATGATGTGGAGTATTATCATTGACCCACTCAATGCCAACTCACCAATGAGGTGGCATAAAGTCAAGTCAAACTTGACTCTTCATCTTCCTCCCAAGTCAAGTCAAACTTAACTTAATCTCTCTCATGATTGATCTAATCCAACCATTTAATTCAAGCCAATTTAATATAATGAATCTAATTCATTTAATTAAATTGATTCAATGAGTCATAATCTAAATTAGACTCATTGAACACATGAATCAACTTGAGTCCAATTCAATTAGCCCAATTAGGATTACTCTTAATCTAATTTTATTCATCAAATGAATCTAATCCTCTTGGTTCATCATATGAACCTAATCTCCATCTTATTGTCTTTAGTGTGTGACCCTATAGGTTCTTGTAACGTTGGCAATGCCCCTAAACCCATTTAGGAGCATAAGTAATGAGCGGTATCTAGCAACACATCATTACTACCCAATGTTACAAGAATGTTGAGATCCAACATCACCTTGTGACTACTAATTTTGACTCCTCACAATATATGACAAGTGTCCTTCTATCCTAGACATCTAGATTGATCAATGTGAGACATAGACCGTGTCATCCTCTGATCAATCTAAATCTTGAACTCCAAGTAGACTCACTAAATCAAATGAGCTCAATATCTCATATTGACTCATTTGGGCATGGTCATGCACTTCGTGGTCTTACTCTATCAAGAATATCGATGTCGCTCCCGTCATATAGGAGGGATAGATCTCATCTACATCACTCACATCCCTCTGCATAATTCGTTACATACCCAGTAATCGCCTTTATAGTCCACCCAGTTACGGGTGACGTTTGACGAAACCAAAGTACATAACTCCTTATGTAGGGATCAATGGTGACTTCAGGTCTAATGACTAGTAATCATACTAATAGCCACATGAGAAAGTATATGACACTCATATAACGATCCATGATACTTTCTCATGGCGGGTCATTCAGTATACATTCTCCAATGCATACCCATGTGTCAACTTGATATCTCTATATCCATGACTTGTGAGATCAAGTCATCGAGTTGACCTACATGCTAGTCTTATTGCATTAACATTGTCCCTGAATGTTAATACTCGACTAGGAATGATTAAGAGTTGTGTTCCCTATATCATCTCACTATCGGTTCAACTAACCGATTGATATAGGTGAGAACCTTCTACTCAAGGACGCTATTATACTTAGTTTATTTGGCACCAATACAAGTAAGTATAATAAAAAAAATAAATGCCTTTATTTATATAAGAATATGATACAATAAGTCCATAATACAATCATCAAATGATTGGCTCTAGGGCTCTAACTAACAATCTCCCACTAGCACTAGTGCCAATCAGTGTAGGCTCTAAGCCCCAATGACCTAGTGTGACCATCATGCTTCCTCTGTGCCAAAGCCTTGGTCAAGGGATCTGCGATGTTAGCCTCTATAGGTAATCTGCATATCTTCACATCTCCTCTCTCGACAATCTCTCGAATGAGATGGAAGCGCCGTAGTATGTGTTTGGTCCGCTGGTGTGAACAAGGTTCCTTCGCCTGTGCTATAGCTCCATTGTTGTCACAATAGAGCTCAATAGGGTCAGCGATACTGGGAACCACCCCAAGTTCAGTGATGAACTTGTGGATCCAAACTGCCTCCTTTGCTGCCTCTGATGCAGCAATGTACTCGGCCTCTGTCGTAGAATCAGCTACTGTGTCCTGCTTCGAACTCTTCCAGCTCACAGCACCACCATTAATGCAAAATACGAACCCTGACTGCGATCGCTAATCATCCTGATCGGTCTGGAAGCTGGCATCACTATAACCCTTTACAGCTAGCTCATCATTGCCTCCATATATCAAGAAATATTCTTTTGTCCTTCTTAAGTACTTAAGAATATTCTTGACCGCTATCCAGTGACTTTCACCTGGATCTGACTGGTATCTGCTCGTCATGCTCAAAGCATACGAGACATCAGGTCGAGTACATAGCATGACGTATATGATAGATCCTATGGCTGAGGCATAAGGGATCTGATCCATGCGGTCTCTCTCCTCTCTAGAAGAGGGACCTTGAGTCTTCGAAAGACTCACGCCATGTGACATTGGCAGAAATCCCTTCTTGGAGTTCTGCATGGCAAACCGAAGGAGTACCTTGTCAATATATGTACTCTGACTTAGGCCAAGCAACATCTTAGATCTATCTCTATAGATCTGTATCCCTAGAATGCGGGATGCCTCACCTAAGTCCTTCATTGAGAAGCAACTCCCTAGCCAGGTCTTGACAGACTGAAGAATAGGGATGTCCTTCCCAATGAGTAGTATGTCATCCACATATAATATGAGGAAGACAACTATATCCCCTACAACCTACTTGTAGACACAAGGCTCATCTTCGTTCTTGATGAAACCAAACTGTTTAATTGCATCATCGAATCTAAGATTCCAGCTCCGAGAAGCTTGCTTTAGTCCATAAATGGACCTATGCAGCTTGCATACTCTGCTAATATGCTGTGGATCTACAAAACCCTCAGGTTATGTCATGTACACATCCTCGAGTAGGTTTCCATTCAGAAACGTGATTTTGACATCCATCTGCCATATCTCATAGTCATGGTAAGTTGCAATAGCAAGCATAATCCGAATGGACTTAAATATCGCTACTGGAGAAAATGTTTCATCATAGTCAATACCATGAATCTGCTTGAAACCTTTAGCTACCAAGCGACCCTTATAGATAAGTCCATCTATGTCAGTCTTTCTCTTAAAGACCCACTTACACCCAATGGGTTTTACCCCTTCAGGTGGATCAACCAAAATCCATACTTGGTTGGTGTACATGGATTCCATCTCGGATCTCATGGCCTCTAGCCATTTCTCGGAATCTGGTCTCATCACAGCTTCCTGATAGGTGGTAGGCTCATCCTCTATAAGCATAACGTCATCATGGTCAGACAAGAGAAATGAGTATCTCTCAGGCTGACAACGTACCCTATCAGACCTGCGAAGAGGTATGTCTACTTGAACTGGTTGTTGTTCCTCAACTCTTTGTGGAACAACATCTTCCACAACACTTTGTGGTTCCAGTTCAACTTCCATCGAGGCTTCAGTGCTATTGTTCGCATCTTGAACTTCTTTAAGATTGAACGTGCTCCCACTAGTCTTTCTAGAAACAAAGTCCCTTTCTAGAAAGACCCCAGTCTTTGCCACAACTACCTTGTGCTGACTGGGAATGTAGAAGTAATATCCCTTAGTTTCCTTGGGATATCCAATAAAGTAGCACTTGTCGGATTTGGGTCCTAACTTATTTAAGACTTGACGTCGAACGTAAGCCTCACAACCCCAAATCCTCATGAAAGACACCTGGGCATCTCTCCCAGTCCATATCCTATATGGTGTCTTTATCACGACCTTGTATGGAACTCGGTTGAGTATAAAAGCTGCTGTGTCTAGAGCATAGCCCCAAAGGTATGTCGGAAGATCTATGTGACTCATCATAGATCGTACCATATCTAATAGGGTGTGATTCCTCCTTTCGGATACACCATTCCACTGTGGTGTTCCAGGAGGAGTGAGTTGGGATAGAATCTCACACTCAGCTAGGTAGTCACGAAACTCATGGCTAAGGTATTCTCCACCTCGATCTGATCGAAGTATCTTAATACTCTTGCCAAGTTGGTTCTGTACTTCATTCTTGAATTCTTTGAACTTTTCTAAGGATTCTGACTTATGTGTCATCAAGTACACATAACCATATCTACTGAAGTCATCAGTAAATGTGATGAAGAACCTATAACCGCCTCTAGCAGCGACATTGAAAGGGTCACATACATCACTATGTATGAGTCCTAACAAATCAGTCGCTCTTTCGTTGTGCCCACTAAAGGGAGTCTTGGTCATCTTGCCTAGTAGGCATGACTCGCACGTCTCATAAGATTCAAAATCAAATGAGTCCAGCAAACCATCCTTATGGAGCTGGGATAAGCGCTTGTCATTTATATGACCTAAGCGACAGTGCCAGAGATAGGTTTGGTTCAGGTCATTTGACTTGAACCTCTTGGTATTTATGTTATCGATAGGGCTTTCAAGATCTATAATGTAGAGTCCGTTCATCAGAGGTGCACTACAATAGAACATATCTTTTAAATAAACAGAACAACATTTGTCCTTTATAATAAAAGATAAACCTTTCTTGTCCAAACAAGAAACTGAAATTTGTAGGACCGTTAGATTCGATATAGGGGGGGTGAATATCGATTTGAAAATATCGAGTATAAGCGCAGCGGAAAAATAAAGTAGACACAGTGTTTTTTACTTCGTTCGGAGCCTGTGACGACTCCTACTCGAAGGCCCGTACTCCGTGAGTACTTTCGTTGGACAATTCACTAGCAGTTCGAAATAATGATTACAAACAATAGTACAATGAATGCTAATGAAAATGAAAAGAAAATACCGACAATAAAGACAAGAAAGGAGCGTAGTGTCGGAGCTTTGTTCGCGTCGCAGAAGTGCAGAGCAGTGGAAGACTTTTCTTTTCATTGTTGTTCTGAAGCTCTCCTCTGACCCTTCTTTTATATGAGGCTCGGGGCGCCCTGGATGCCTTCCGGGCGCCCTGGTGAGACGTGGCAAGTCCAACCAGCGAGCTCCACGTGGCGACGCGCGATCAGGATGAAATTTCCCTCCCGGGCGCCCGGACCCTGTTTTCCCGCAGAATCCGTCCTGCAAGACAAACGTTAGTCCGGAGGCAAATTTACCCTGCAACACAGATTGTTAGCAAAAGCAAAGTGAGTATGAATTAGCAAAAATAGTATGACTTAGATTCCGTCTTTCCGAGACCGGAATCTAGTCACGATCTCGACTTAGACTTCCGAAATGGATCTAAGCCGGATCGACGCCTAATGTTCCCTTCCCGGGAACGCGTCCTCGCAGTCACTCCCCTCCAGTGACTTACCTCACTTACCTGCCAGACGTCCGGTCAGCCCGTCGACCCGTCTGGACTTCTCGCCAAGCGTCCGGTCAGCCCGTCGACCCGCTTGGACTTCTCGCCAAGCGTCCGGTCAGCCCGTCGACCCGCTTGGACTTCTCGCCAGCTATCCGGTCAGCCCGTCGACCTAGCTGGACTTCGTGCCAGGCGTCCGGTCAGCCCGTCGACCCGCTTGGACTTCTCGCCAGCTATCCGGTCAGCCCGTCGACCTAGCTGGACTTCGTGCCAGACATCCGGTCAGCCCGTCGACCTGTCTGGACTTCTCCTGCACACTCGATCAAAGTGTCAGACAAAAACAAACTAACTTAACCTGATTTGTCATTCATCAAAACCTGGGTTAAATCGTTAGTGCTAACCGCACCAACAATCTCCCCCTTTTTGATGGAATGATAACTTGGTTAAGTTAGTGAAAACATATGCAAGAACCATGCATTTATGTGATTTTTAAGTTAGTTTAAATTTTCAGTTAGGTTCAGCTAACTTAACCTAACTTAACCACCTAACCCACCCCCTTTGGCATTCATCAAAAATAAGCATGGATTAAGTAATTATGGACTTCAGACAAAAAAAATGTCAAGTTAATCTGGGGGAGTTTAAGCTTTTGAAAATTTGTTTAAAGCATTAGCTTTTAGCTTTTAGAAAGCTAGCTAAGTTTAGATAGTTTCATTTTCAAACATAAGTTTTCAAAAACCAAAATTCCAAAACTAAGTTTGAAAATTTTATTTTTCCAAAAACTGATTTATTTTTCAACACTAAGTTTGTAAACGATTTAATTTAAAACTTAAGTTTTGACAATGATTTAAGTTTGAAAAATCTAACTTTCATAATTTTCAACACTGAGTTTTTGCAAATCAAATTTCAGTTTGCAAATATTGATTTTGAACTTTACTTTTAGTTATTAAAGGAGTTTGGTAGAACTAATTTTGATAAAGTAAAATAATTAAATCTAATTTTCAAAAATCAAAATTTTAAAGTTCAAAAGTACTAGTTTCAAAACCATAGTTTAAAATACTTGAAAAGTTGAGTTTTCAAAAACTAAGTAAAAAGGATAAAAAGTTTGTGATTTAAAAGAAACAATTTTGAGTTGATTTAAAAATTTTTTCACAATTTTAAGCAAGTTGATTTTGAAAATTGATTTTTAAACTTTGATTTTCAAAATTAAGGAAAATGATTTTGAGAAGCTTAGTTTGTAAACTTAAGTTTTGAAAAATCTAATTTCCACAATTTTCAAAACTAAGTTAAATCTAATTTTCAAAATCAATTTTCAATAAAAAGTAAAACCCAATTCTTAAAAACAACTTAGTTTTATAAGAGTTAGTTTTCAAAAGTAGGTTTAAGAAATTTTTAAGAAAACATTTTTCAAACAAAATTTAAAATATTTTATATAAAGGGAAATTTTTAATTAATTCCTCCCCCTGAACCTGACATAAAATTTGAAAATATTTGCTAAAAATATTCAAAGTAGATATATATTTATTTTTTAAATTGAGGTAGAATTTTCTAGAGAGATTTTAAAGAGAAGATTAAAAAATAACACTTCAGGAGATAATTAAAAAATAAACCTCCACCTTAATTTGATACTCCTTTAATTTATTAATCCTCCTTATTTATTACTTCCCCTTAATATAAAATTTTACAACCGTGACATATTTTTGCACCTAAGTGTTTTAGACGATTATATAATTATCTTTATAAAATTGTTCATTTAAATTTGACTAACCGTAATTAATGTTAGATTAAGTTGAAATAAATTAACCTTTAGTGTAATGTTAAGTAAGATAAGTTGTTATTAATTCAATAATTGATCAATATTAATAATTTATTGATTAAATTTTGCAATAATCTAAATTTTGTATTAATTGATGAAGGTGTTAGTTATAATTTAACTTTTCATTTACTTCCTTTTAAGTTTGATTGACTTAGTTTAAAATTGAAGTTAACAGAATTTAAGTTTTTAAGTTAGGTGTCTAAGTTTTAAATGAATTTAAAAGAATTATAATAATTATTATTTTTAAGGGATTTCTAACAGGAATTTAATGACAATTAATATACGTTCAATTCAGTTTTGATTTTAGATTAAAATTAATATCAGTGATTAATTTATCTTTAAGTTTTAAGTTTAAGTTAAATTTTTAAGTTTTAATTTTCAATTAGGTTAAATTAAGTTGAAAAGTAATGTTTAAATTAAGTTTTAATGAGTTTTAATTTAAGATCTAATTTTCAGTTAAGTTAAATTAAAAAATAATTTTAAGGTTAAAATGATGTTTAAGATTAAAAATGAGTTTAAAGTCAAAATAATAATTTTTAAAGTGAAAATAGTCTATAGAAATAATTTATTATTATTACTATTGTTTTTTAAGTTAAAAGAATTTTATTATAGTGAAAAAATAAGAAGAATTTTTCAAAATGATACATAATTTTTAAAATAGTTTTTAAATGATTTTCAAAAGTTTTTAAAATAATTTTTAAGTTAAAATAATTTAAAAATATAATTTTTATATTAAAATAATTTTAAGTTAAAATAATTTTTAAGTTAAAATAATTTTAAGTTAAAATAATTTTTATGTTAAAATATTTTTTAAAATAACAATAATTTTTAAAAGGTTTTAAAAGAATTTTTAAAGTTTTTGAAAATGATTTTTAAAAGAGTTTTTTTTTAAAAAATAATTTTTAAAATGTTTTAAAAGAATTTTTAAAAGAATTTTTTAAAGTTTTTTAAAATGATTTTTAAAAGAGTTTTTTTTAAAATAATTTTTAAAATGTTTTAAAAGAATTTTTTAAAGTTTTTTTTAAAATAATTTTTTAAATAGTTTTTAAAAATAATTTTTAAAATAATTTTTTTGAAGTTTTTAAAATGATTTTTAAAATAGTTTTTAAAATAATTTTTAAAATGTTTTAATAGAATTTTTTAAAGTTTTTAAAATTATTTTTAAAAGAGTTTTTTTTTTAAAATAATTTTTAAAATGTTTTAAAATAATTTTTAAAAGATTTTTTTTTTAAGTTTTTAAAATGATTTTTAAAAGAGTTTTTAAAATAATTTTTAAAATGTTTTAAAAGAATTTTTTTAAGTTTTTAAAATGATTTTTAAAATAGTTTTCTTTTTAAAAATAATTTTTAAAAGAATTTTTTTTAAGTTTTTAAAATGATTTTTAAAATAGTTTTTTAAAATAATTTTTAAATGAATTTTTTTAAAGTTTTTAAAATGATTTTTAAAAGAGTTTTTTAAAATAATTTTTTTAAAATTTTTTTTAAGTTTTTAAAATGATTTTTAAAAGAGTTTTTTAAAATAATTTTTAAAAAAAAATTTAATGTTTTTAAAATGATTTTTAAAAGTGTTTTTAAAATAATTTTTGAAATGTTTTAAAATAATTTTTAAGTTTAGAATAAAATTTTTAAGTTAAATATAAAATTTTTAAAGTTAAATTTAAAATTATTTTTTAAAGTTAATTTTTGTTTTAAAATAAATTTTTAAAGTTAATTTAATTTTTAAAATAATTTTTAAAGTTAGTTTAATATTTATTTTTTTTAAAATTAATTTAGTTTTAATTCGAAATTTAATTTTTAATTAATTCAAAATTTAATTTTAATTTGAAATTCAAAATTTAATTTTAATTAATTTTAATTTAATTTGAAATTCGAAATTTAATTTTAATTTGAAATTCAATTTGAAATTTGAAATTTAATTTTAATTTGAAATTCAATTTAAAATTTGAAATTTAATTTTAATTAATTTTAATTTAATTTGAAAATTAATTTGATTCTTATTCATCTCACCCGATCTAGATTATCAATCAGGGAATCCTATAATTTTGTGAGATGAATTAGATTTAATTACAGAGTTTGGTTTAACTTTTGTTAGATTCAGGTTTAGCTTTGGTCTCAACAAATAGGCATTTTTTGGATAAACTTCTAAGCTTGGTGAGTCACTTGGACGTCATTAGAAGTAGCCAACCTTTCGAGGTTTTCCGAATAGTCCTATCCACGGAGCTTAGTATTAAATCTTGGTCTAACTAGTTAGGATCCATTTAAGGGTAGCTTCGGTCAGTTCCACTTGGCCAAATGCACCAGATCGAAGCCATATCTTTCTAGACATGCGATGCCCAAGCTTCCCTAACGTACTATCATCCAAAAACTTCACCAGTACCATGATTCAAGTTAAACTTGGTCTCTTTTTAACTAATCCTAATTACCCTGCCGGGTTAGTTTGTTTGGGTTACCCTGTCGGGTAAGTTAGTTTTGGTGGTGTCAGCTATTCTGGAGCCTCCCCCTAAATCATTGGTCTTTAATTTAAGATTTTTGTATAATTAGAGTTGGTTTTAGTTAAGTTGTAATGTTTAATTTGTAATTTAAATTTAAGTTTTTAATTTTGAATTAATTAAATTGATCAAATTATCTTTCTTTAAGAGAGTGTATTTAATATTTGAATGTTCTTTCAATTTCAATTTTATTTGATTAATTGAATTATCTTTCTTTAATAGCTTATTTTTAAAGTTTAAGTTTTTATTTATTTTTAAATTTGAATTAACTAAACTGTTTGAATTATCTTTTCTTAATGGTTTATCTTTTAGCTTTTTATTAATTGTTAATTTTGAAATTTCTAGATTATTTTTGTTTAATATGTAATCTTTAACATTTAATTTTAAGTTTGTTAAATTCCGTTTTGATTTTATGAAGTGTTTGATTTTATCCTTATATTTTCTTTGCCTTTTAAATTGATATGGTTAATTGAATTTATTAGATTAGTTTTATCTTTAAAGTTTAAATTTTTATTAATTAAATTATCTTGGTTTTGGATAGCATTTTCTAGACTGATTTTATCTTGATTACTAAATATTTTATCAAGGTATTTATTGATTTTATCCATTTTCTCATTTTTAGCATTTAAATTCAAATTTATTTTAATGTTTGACTTATTTATGTCTAAATGCTCACCTAGTTTTAAATTTTCTGAATTGATTAAATTATTTGAATTGATTTGGTCATTGTTCTGTTTGACCAAATCAAGGTTGATGCCAAATTGATCGGAGTCTTGATTGACTTGATCAGAGTCTAGATTATTTTGTGATTTTGAATCTAAATCATTTAAATATAGATTATCATGCACCATACTTGGACTAATTTCATACCTATCATCATGTTGATTATTTAAACTACTATTAGCAGGGGTATTTTGGTAAATATTACTAACCTTGAGCGCAACCCCTAATTCAGTAGGCTTTTCCGTTGGATTTGACTCGAGTCCATATTTGACTTTAACTTGATCTTCTAGCTCCATCGGCGTCTCGTGAAGCTTGATCAACTGGGTCCACAGCTCATATGCATTCTTGTACTTTTCTAATCTGCATAAAATATTGTTAGGTAAAACATTACAAATAATGTTACTTACTTTTTTGTTCAGTTCCGAGTTTTGAGAAGGTTTCCTCAAAATTAGCATATAATCGATGTCTACGCTTCCTAAGAAGCATTCCATTAATCGCTTCTAGTAGTTGAAGTCTTCATGATCGTATGGTGGAGGTTCGTGAGGGTTCCGTCCTTCTAGAAGAGTCATTACTCTTGCACACAGAGAAACAAACAAAAAATATCCCAAGACTTGGTCTTGGATTAGCAGTGCTGGAAAAAATAATACTTCACTATTTTCGAAAAAAGTAATAAAATATTATTAAAATTTTAATAAAAAATATTATTTAAAATTTTTGAAAATGTAATATTTTGTCAATACTAAGCAATGGTGAAGAGATGACGATATATTTTTCAAAAACAGTTTTGGAGGGAAAAAACGAAAGGCGTACCTGCTCTGACAAGACAAACGATTGGTGGTTGTAAAGACAAACGATATCTAATTTTAAAGACAAACGATATCTAATTTTTCTTTCAAAAGGTCCCCCCTTTGCCTGATTGGTGGTTGCACCAAATCAGAGCGGTACCTGCTCTGATACCACTTGTAGGACCGTTAGATTCGATAGAGGGGGGGGGGGTGAATATCGATTCGAAAATATCGAGTATAAGCGCAGCGGAAAAGTAAAGTAGACACAGTATTTTTTACTTCGTTCGGAGCCTGTGACGACTCCTACTCGAAGGCCCGTACTCCGTGAGTACTTTCGTTGGACAATTCACTAGCAGTTCGAAATAATGATTACAAACAATAGTACAATGAATGCTAATGAAAATGAAAAGCAAATACCGACAATAAAGACAAGAAAGGAGCGTAGTGTCGGAGCTTTGTTCGCGTCGCAGAAGTGCAGAGCAGTGGAAGACTTTTCTTTTCGTTGTTGTTCTGAAGCTCTCCTATGACCCTTCTTTTATATGAGGCTCGGGGCGCCCTGGATGCCTTCCGGGCGCCCTGGTGAGACGTGGCAAGTCCAACCAGCGAGCTCCACGTGGCGACGGATCTCCGGGTGCCCGGACCTCCGGGCGCCCGGACCCTGTTTTCCCGCAGAATCCGTCCTGCAAGACAAACGTTAGTCCGGAGGCAAATTTACCCTGCAACACAGATTGTTAGCAAAAGCAAAGTGAGTATGAATTAGCAAAAATAGTATGACTTAGATTCCGTCTTTCCGAGACCGGAATCTAGTCACGATCTCGACTTAGACTTCCGAAATGGATCTAAGCCGGATCGACGCCTAATGTTCCCTTCCCGGGAACGCGTCCTCGCAGTCACTCCCCTCCAGTGACTTACCTCACTTACCTGCCAGACGTCCGGTCAGCCCGTCGATCCGTCTGGACTTCTCGCCAAGCGTCCGGTCATCCCGTCGACCCGCTTGGACTTCTCGCCAAGCGTCCGGTCAGCCCGTCGACCCGCTTGGACTTCTCGCCAGCTATCCGGTCAGCCCGTCGACCTAGCTGGACTTCGTGCCAGGCGTCCGGTCAGCCCGTCGACCCGCTTGGACTTCTCGCCAGCTATCCGGTCAGCCCGTCGACCTAGCTGGACTTCGTGCCAGACATCCGGTCAGCCCGTCGACCTGTCTGGACTTCTCCTGCACACTCGATCAAAGTGTCAGACAAAAACAAACTAACTTAACCTGATTTGTCATTCATCAAAACCTGGGTTAAATCGTTAGTGCTAACCGCACCAACAAAATTATGTTCTTAGTTAATGCAGGCACATAACAACATTCATCTAATTCTAATACAAGCCCAGAGGGCAGAGATAGATGATAAGTTCCTACAGCAACAGCAGCAACCCGTGCTCTATTGCCTACGCGTAGGTCCACCTCGCCCTTCGCCAATGCCCTATTATTTCTCAGCGCCTGCACATTAGTACAAATGTGAGATGCACATCCGGTATCTAATACCCATGATGAAGAAATAGATAGATTGACTTCTATAACATATATACCTGAAGTGGAAGTCTCACTTCGCTTCTTCTTAAGATCTTCCAGGTACACCTTGCAGTTCCTCTTCCAGTGCCCGGTCTGACCGCAGTGGAAGCAGGTAACATCCTTGGTGACCCCTCCTTTAGGCTTCAGTGCCTTGCCTTTACCCTTGGCTTGGGACTTTCCCTTGCCTTTGAGCTTGCCCTTGCCCTTGTGTTTCTGAACCATTAGAACAGAGTGGGGCTTTGCCTTCTTAAGGTTCAGCTCAGCAGTTCTTAACATGCTAAGCAGCTCGGGCAGTGGCTTGTCAATTTCGTTCATATTGTAGTTTAGAACGAATTGACTATAGCTATCCGGCAAGGATTACAAGATCAGGTCAGTGGCGAGCTCTTGGCCAAGTGGGAACCCCAACCTCTGTAGGTTTTCTATGTACCCAATCATTTTAAGTACATATGGGCCTACGGGAGTCTCATCTGACATCTTGCACTGAAACAGTGTCCTTGAGATCTCAAATATCTCATGCCTCGCTTGTCCTTGATACAGTTGACGAAGATGTTCAACCATATCGTAAGCGCCCATTAACTCGTGTTGCTTCTGAAGCTCAGAGTTCATGGTCGCGAGCATTAGACAGGATACATCTAATGCGTCATCTTGATGCTTCTTGTAAGCATCTTTGTCTACTCGCGTGGCATTGGCAGGAGGAGCCTCCGGAATGGGCTGCTCCAGATGTACAGTTTACGTTCCTGGGTGAGAACTATTCTCAAGTTCTTGTACCAGTCCAGGAAATTTGCTCCGTTGAGCTTGTCCTTCTCAAGGACAGAATGCAGAGAGAAGGTATTCAAATTCGACGTCATGGTTTATCTACAACAGAAAAATGCAGAAAATAAATATCATATTCTTTAAATCATTTAATTAGGCCTTTAACTAAATGATGCTCCCACTGAATTCTATAATTCATGTGGGACAAGATCCACATCATACTAACCCTTGAGTTAGCTTTGGCTAATACGCCCAAGACTTAGTATGATCGGTAGGTAACTAATTACCAATTACATCTCTATGTAACTCTTGTTTATAGGATCAAAATCCGCATTTATATTAAAACTCGAGTTAGCTTTGGCTAATACGCCCAAGAATTAATATAAATGTGATTATGTCCTATATTCCAACCGTTGGAAATATGTCTATACTTGTACTCGATCCAACCGAGTTAACTAGGAATACTCAATCTAATTGAGTTTGTATTCGCCCATGCGTTGATAAGCGGGACCAAGATTATCCCTCCGTACCCTACCAAGATAATATGTGTTACTCTGCTTTGGCAGATTCAACAACACATGTGATCGAGGTAGTGATAGGTATCACGGCATGGTAGGCATTATAGTTGACGTGATTTAGATCTAATATAAATGATGTTGTGTATCATATACTCGATATAGATCTAATCTAATCGTGGGGTGCATCATGTGCACGACTTAGATATAATCTAATCGTTAGGCACTAATTAATTACTTAATCATGCATCACATATACACAAACAATTAATTAAATTAATTTGTGATTTAGTCATGGCCCTATTACGATCTTCTCAAGCCAATGAGAAGATCAGATGGTCAACCTAAGGTCAACAGCTTCTCAAGCTTCTCCCTTTGAACACCTTGTGTTGCTCGTGTCCTCCTCGTAACTCCGTCTCGTGTGGACCTTCCACAGCTCCAATTTTGTACATTATAATTTTGAAACTCGAGTTACATTCGAGTCTAAATTAATTTACAATAAGAATAAAAGAGAAAGGCACGACGCGCAGGTCGTGAAAAATAAAAATACAACACGCACATCACATCACGACACGCAGGCCGTATTATGAATTACAACACATTTATTCCAATCCAATTGGGTCTTTTGGGCCATGACTATCACAAATTATACATAATTCTAAATTATGTATTTTCTATAATTTTTTGTAATTTTAATACTAATTTTTACAATTTTTACGAGTAAAATTTCCCGGCGGTCCCGTTTATCGGTTTTCAGGCGCAATCGCGAAACGAATCCCCTTGCGGGGCCAGGGGCAGCGCCCCTACCCGCGATCTAACCATTGCGAGGGTTCCTTAGCAATTCTACAGCGCCTTAGCCCGCTGTCCCAAAAGGATTTGGGGGTGAAACCAAGCTGTTTTTGAAAAAATCTTCCCAGTAGCGAAAGCCTATAAGTGTCGAAACACTTGTGCTTCGCTTCTACGAGAAAATTACCCATAAAAACTATAAAAAACCTAAATTTACAGAAAATCAAAGAAGCTATATTTTTCATAAAAATCAAAAATAAACTCGTACAAGTCTTTGCACGTGGCTCTAATACCACTGTTGGGTTTTTCGGGCCGCGAAAATCGTGTTTTCGCGTCGCGAAAACCCCGAAAGCCCCAGCCACCGGATCCGTGCAAAGAAAAATAAAATAAAATACGAGTACGAGTTTCTAAACCTTGATCTACAGTAGATCTACAAAGGGAAACAAAGAATATACCCTTGATGCGCGCCCTACGCGAATCCCGCTCGTCCAATGGTGCCGGATCTCAAGGTTGTCAAAGTAGACAACCCTCTAGAAGTATCCACACGAACACAAGAAGGAGATCACCAAACTAAAGTGTGCTAGCACCTTAGTTAGGTTTGGCAAGATGAGGAGAGGGAGAGAAGAAAATGGAGCAAGGAAGAAGATGATGGAATGAATGAGAATAATTCACAAAATGAAACTTATTCCTCCCATTCATGTGGCCGGCCACATTAAGAGCATGTGTAACTCCCATGGAATGCCAAGAGTCACAACTCTTGGTAACTCCCATGAGGTGGCATTCCACTTAAGCAACCATGATGATGTGGAGCATCATCATTGGCCCACTCAATGCCAACTCACCAATGAGGTGGCATAAAGTCAAGTCAAACATGACTCTTTATCTTCCTCTCAAGTCAAGTCAAACTTGACTTAATCTCTCTCATGGTTGATCTAATCCAACCATTTAATTCAAGTCAATTTAATATAATAAATCTAATTCATTTAATTAAATTGATTCAATGAGTCATAATCTAAATTAGACTCATTGAACACATGAATCAACTTGAGTCCAACTCAATTAGCCCAATTAGGATTACTCTTAATCCAATTTGATTCATCAAATGAATCTAATCCTCTTGGTTCATCATATGAACCTAATCTCCATCTTATTATCCTTAGTGTGTGACCCTATAGGTTCTTGTAACGTTGGCAATGCCCCTAAACCCATTTAGGAGCATAAGTAATGAGCGGTATCTAGCAACACATCATTACTACCCAATGTTACAAGAATGTTGAGATCCAACATCACCTTGTGACTACTAATTGTGACTCCTCACAATATATGACAAGTGTCCTTCTATCCTAGACATCTAGATTGATCAATGTGAGGAATAGACCGTGTCATCCTCTGATCAATCTAAATCTTGAACTCCAAGTAGACTCACTAAATCAAATGAGCTCAATATCTCATATTGACTCATTTGGGCATGGCCATACACTTCGTGGTCTTACTCTATCAAGAATATTGATGTCGCTCCCGTCATATAGGAGGGATAGATCCCATCTACATCACTCACATCCCTTTGCATAATTCGTTACATACCCAGTAATCGCCTTTATAGTCCACCCAGTTACGGGTGACGTTTGACGAAACCAAAGTACATAACTCCTTATGTAGGGATCAATGGTGACTTCTGGTCTAAGGACTAGTAGTCATACTAATAGCCACATGAGAAAGTATATGACACTCATATAACGATCCATGATACTTTCTCATGGCGGGTCATTCAGTATAGATTCTCCAATGCATACTCATGTGTCAACTTGATATCTCTATATCCATGACTTGTGAGATCAAGTCATCGAGTTGACCTACATGCTAGTCTTATTGCATTAACATTGTCCCTGAATGTTAATACTCGACTAGGAATGATTAAGAGTAGTGTTCCCTATATCATCTCACTATCGGTTCAACTAACTGATTGATATAGGTGAGAACCTTCTACTCAAGGACGCTATTATACTTAGTTTATTTGGCACCAATACAAGTAAGTATAATAACCAAAAACAAATGCCTTTATTTATATAGGAATATGATACAATAAGTTCATAATACAATCATCAAATGATTGGCTCTGGGGCTCTAACTAACACCGAGATTGTCGTCAAATAAATCTAGGTGTCCAATTCCGAGGTCTTGGCCCTGGTAGACCGAGGTCTGCTCTTTTAGGATTGGTAGCTCACTACCCCAATCTATTAGGGAACGCGCATAAGATGGTACTACGCCTGGGCCCAAGAAGAAAGTTGATTATTATTTTGAAGTATTATAAGTATAAGTTTTTGAACAAGTAAAGTAAGTTTTACATAAGTATAAAAGTATTAAAGAAGAAGTTTTTAAAGAAGTGAAATAAAAGAATAAGTTTAGAACAAACGAAATAAGTTTCATTTTGTTTTAAAAGCAGCAAGTTGAGTTTTCTTTTATGCTAGCATGTTATTTATATTAGCTTACTGTTCCTTGCTATTAGAAGAGTATGAGTAACTGTACATGTTTAGCATTTCAGTATGTTTGTTTCTTTTACTAGTAGATAAGCATGAGTAGTTTTCCTTTTGAGCATTCAGTTTTAGTTTTCAGTATATTCACATGCATATCGAGTTTTTGTGAGTTAGATAGCGCTTACTAAGCATTTTGCTTATAGATTGCATTTCCTCTTACTGCAGATAGAGGAAGGCGACAAGGTGGCGCAGATGATGTGTGATGCCAAGGCTATGGAAGTCTTGGGACTAGAAAGGAGTTCCTTTAGTCTTCTTTCCTTATTCTTTTTTTGTTTCCACATTTTGGTTATTGTAAACATTTGAGACTGTACTTTACACTCTGGGTCATTCGAGTTTATTCTTGTTCTAGGTTGCATATAGGATGAGTTCAGTTCAGTAAGTAGATATTTGTGTGTTTGATACTTATTTAACTGCGTGGGTGTTTGATAAATGTTCCAGCCGCCTGTGGCTGATGTATACTATGTTTGTATCTCAGTTTAAGGTCACCGGTACAGGGGAAACTCTGTCAAAATTTTTCGGTAGAGACTCCTCGTGATTTCGATCATACCGGTTAAGTAGAGTTAGTAGTTAAGTAACGGTCATCATTAGAGAGTAGTATAGTATAGTAAGAAGGATGGTCGATACATAAAAATCTGCACTATAAGCTTAATTAAAATATGCATTATAGGCTTAATTAAAATCTGCACTATAAGCTTAAATAAAAATCTGCACTATAAGCTTAATTAAAAATCTGCACTATAAGCTTAATTAAAATATGCACTATAAGCTTAATTAAAATCTGCATTATAAGCTTAATTAAAATCTGCACTATAAGCTTTCATAAAAATCTGCATTATAAGCTTAATTAAAATCTGCACTATAAGCCTACATAAAAATCTGCACTATAAGCTTAATTAAAATCTGCACTATTGGCTTAATTAAAAATCTGCACTACAAGCTTAATTAAAATCTGCACTATAAGCCTACATAAAAATCTGCACTATAAGCTTAATTAAAATCTGCACTATAGACTTACATAAAAATCTGCATTATAAGCTTAATTAAAATATGCACTATAAGCCTACATTAAAATCTGCACTATAAGCTTAATTAAAAATCTGAACTATAGGCTTAATTAAAAATCTGCACTACAAGCTTAATTAAAATCTACACTATAAGCCTACATAAAAATCTGCACTATAAGCTTAATTAAAATTGCACTATAGGCTTAATTAAAAATCTGCACTATAAGTGCTTCTCATGCTTCGAATTCAAGAAGAACAAAGGTCCGAAACTACTCCTACTGCAGGTGAGAAGCACTTACCTTTGCGTTCTTGGGCTTACAACCGGAAAGAAAACTTCTAGGGTTTGCAGGAATTGCAAGCTTCGACCCCTCCTTCGTGCTCACGGTTTCCCCTTGACGAGAGGATCACAACCATGTGAAGATCTCCCGGAAATCTCCCTTGGCCGGCCACCGGAGAGGAACCCTAGATCCCCCCCTTTTTTCCTTCACCCAAACAGGAGACGCTGTGCCATCGGGAGAGAAAAGGAGAGGAGAGGTTTAGGTTTTGGAAAATAATCCCTAAGTTCTCCCTTTTTATAACTTAATATTTCTGTTAACTATATTAAATAAATTCGTTACCTTTTCTAAATAGACAAATCCAACATCAACTTATCCCTTTTATAATCCAATATTCTGTTAACTATCTTAAATAAATTTGCTACCTTTTCTAAACAGACAAATCCAACATCAACTTATCCCTTTTATAATCCAATATTCTGTTAACTATCTTAAATAAATTCATTACCTTTTCTAAACAGACAAATCCAACATCAACTCCAAAAATACCAAACGAACTCCAAAAATTCATTACCTTTTCTTATCCCTTTTTGCAACTTGTTTCTTTTGGTAAAAATACCAAACGAACTCCAAAAATTGTATAAAAATACTCTAAAAATCTCTAAAATTTTTCTAAAGCATTTCTAAATATTTTTAAGTATTATTAGGACTCGAAATGAGAAAATTTGGGTTGTTACACTGTTCCGGCGACGCTGTGAAGCTCCGCCAATAACCTGCGACTACGTTTTAATTTTCTTATTGTCGGTAATTCAGTTTTATAGTTCTTGTACTAATCTTGTAATTCTTTTTACGAACTATTTGTCGATTACCCAACGAAAGCACTCGACGAGTGCCAGCCTTGGAGTATGACTTGATAAAGGCTCCGAACCAAGTAAAAAACTTGGTGTGTTAACATTGTTCTTATTTTTCTATTTCCGTTGCTTACTCAATTCAATTTATAATTTTCTGACGCTCGCTATTCACCCCCTCCTCTAGCGAACTTTACGATCCAACAGATATAACTACAACAGTTATAACAATTATGGTTTAGTAGTTACTATAATATTTAAAAAAACCTTTTAAAAGGACTAAAATTATTTGGAGTCTCTGAAAAAGGCTTTAAAAGACTTGAAACTAGGTTGTTATGGATTTCACCCAATAATCAATCGTAGATATCTAAAAGAGTTTTTATTTGATATATTGTACGTTATATTATAGTCTTTCAAAATTTATCTTTTCTAATATTCACATTATACAAATTATAAAATTATAATTGCTATAATTAAGTTTGTAGCTACTATAGCATGACCCAGAATTTAGGCCGGAGATGTGTGTCGTAAGCGAACAGTAGACAAGAAAGTATTTATATTATTTTACCAGAAATAGAATATCCTTTTGATAAAATATTGAAGTGGAGCGCCATTAATAAAAAAAACATCCTTCTAATTCTTTCCCATGAATCATTATCCACTATTATATTAATAAAAAAGTTTATTTTTCTCTACAATTTTGTTGAATTTTTGCAACTAATAATTATAATAAAAAATTCACTTACCATTTTGGATAAATAATATATGATGTACGAGAGAATTATAAAGTATAAAATAGTGTTAAATACTATCACTAGGTCGAATAATCTTAGTCAAAAATTAAAACAACATCTTTTTTTTTTTACAAATCTTCAAAGGGACTCTTTTTTTTTTTTTTTGATTTATTATGAAAAGGATGTCCCACCCTAGTTGATTTATACTTCTCTCCTTAATCTACTATTCATCCGAGTTTGAGTTGTTTTTAGACCGGTTCAAGGTTGGCCGGGACAAGTGGGCAGAGAAAAGCCAATATACATTTAAGTTTTAGTTCAATTCTTGAAAAAACAACCCAAACATTTTAAACCCTCCTCCTTCAAACTCCCTTGTTCTGCCTTTCATCGTTGTCGCCGATCAACTCCCTCATTGCCGGCTTACTTCGCTTACCTGCTGCCTTTAATCTATAATGTGTTCTCCCATATATGTGCTCATATTCTATTATCTATCTTTTAATTATCTGTTGCTACCTCATCTTATTATTTAAGATTTAAATTTTAGTGTCAATTCAGTTCCCATTCGAATTCCTAAACATCTTCCTCCTCAATCCAAATGTCATTATTATAGCAGATAAATGTTGCAATAGTTACAGAATCATAGCTACTACAATGTTCTTATTTGTGGTCCTACCATATTATAGCAACTACGATTTAACAACATTATGGTCTAATCACGTTGTAACAGCTATAATTTTGTAGCTGCTACAACATTCTTATATAATCATGTTGTAGTAGTTATGAAATCGTAACTGCTACAACATAGTGGTCAAAACTAGCTGAAATATTATTTTATTATTCAAAACTAACATAGTAATGTGTCACTAAAATATTGAGTATTTGTTTATAGAATTAAATGATGTTTAATACTTCAACCTCCCATAAAAGCTTTACTTCTCATGTATATCATAAGAAAATACAATGGAAAAGTAATGTCTCCCAATTTAAATTGTTCATAATAGCACTATAACCATATGACTGACAGATGGAGTTGATAAATAGAAACTCATTTGTCTGGGCCCTAGATATACTGTAGAATGCAAACATCATAGACCTTATATAAAATATATTTCACAATTGGGATTATAATGCTAAGTATTTCATCTTTAAAAATCAAAAGATAAGATTCACAAGAAAAGATATTGTATTGATTCTAGGACTTCCAGACTATAGCGATGAAGTTTTTTTACATTTAGATATCGCCTCCACCCCACTCCACGTTCAACATTTCATGGATAGGGAGTGTCCAAAGAATGAAGTAGAGAACAAGCTAATCAAATCAACAAACAACCATCTCCTGAATCTGATCTTTTATTTTGTCAATTTGTTATTTTGTATTTTTTTTTATATACATGTTATTTACTACTACTAACAGTATATATGGACTACTAGTAGAATCACTTCTTAATTGTGTAGATATAATTGGTGTAAGACTATATATGACTATATCACCCTACAAATGGAGGGTATTAGTATGGTGCACTCACTGAGGCCCAAGCCATCGAGCCTTGAGGGAAATCAAACTCTAATGCTGAAAGGATTTGCACAACTACTTACTGTAAGTTATTATATTTTACTGTAAGTTCATTGATTCAAAATCTATAACTATACTTATTATATTATAGGTTTAGATGTGTGAACATGTTAGAATCATAGAGTCACACAAGAACATTACCCTTCCAAGAATATGACGATGAAACTACACAATCTCACGTGTAGCTACAATAAAGATGATGATTGGCGAGTTACCTTTATCAAAAATAATAGCAACTTTGGTTCCATCAGATTTAGAGAAGCATCTATAATCAATTGATTTCCTAGCAGATGTGGAAGAGCAAATTGATAATCAAATTGAAAAACTTTGCCAATGTATCTTTTCTTGAGCAATCAGAGGATGTTCAGGAGCATGTAGCATAGGATGTTTAGAAGGAGCATATAGAGAGGATGTTCAGGATCAAGTTGTAAATGATGATCAAGAGCAAGTTGAATGTCAATGCTGCAATGTAAAAGATGATCAACTTGTTGAGATACAAACTTTGGTTGCTAAATTTAGTAAGGGAATTGAATAGGAGGATACAAAAATAAGACAATTGCTTGATTTACTAGATAAGAGTGCCAGTAATGTTGACATTAGTATTGTTGAGAAGGACAAGACTATAGGTGAGAATGACAATTTTAACTGTAAAAGACATAATCATAAATAAAAAAAGAAAAAAAAGTAGAGCTCCAAACACTGCTATAGAGAAGGGTATCATAAGAGTCACGAGCAACCCCTACCCTAGATAAAGAGGCCATAAAGCCTAATTCGCCAACACATACAAGAATAAAGAGTTGTGCCAAAAAGAGTATTTGACCACTATCGATAAAATTTGAACAAGCCTCCAAAAGAAAGAGAACTGATAAAAAAACAACTAAGGGAAAAGAGAAAAGCAAAGAGATTGTTCAACACAAAGTTCAAAAACCTCATCTCCCATCATACACTGAAGCTACAATTTCATCAAATCAACAAATCAAATGTGCTGAGATTTAGAAGATCAAAATCAAAATATTGAAGGTAGAGTTGATTATAGTTAATTCTTTTTATTGCAATGACATATTTATCTATGTATTTTTTTAGCAAGTGAAGACATGTTTTAAAAAGAATAAAAATGATGTGGTAGCAAATGCATTATTGAAGCTCAGTCAATTAAACTGAGCTGGTTGGTAGCGTAGATGCATAAATATGTAAAACAATAATGATTAATTTGTTGAAGTCTTAATAAGTGTATATTAAAACAAGAATAGTATTATTTTCATCTTTTACATGTTGTATTAACAATAATACATTTGAATATTAAATTTTTACTATTAACACTGAAAATATTTGAATGTAATTTTTCGTAGCCACTATAGATGTAATAGTTGTCAATATTATTCAATAATAATAATAGTGATAATTTATTATTATAATTTTGTTTGTTTATGTCAAGTTACGGTGTTGCCAGTATGATCCAACTATATTTTCTCATTTGATATGTAATATTTCATGATAGTATTTGATTGGCCTCGATACACCTATGGCGATTATATAAATGCATATTTTACAATTATAGCAAATGAAATTAAAATTTCTAACACACCATATTATCCATTCATATTTTGTGGGGTTGGGTTTGATGTAATTAAGTATTTGACTATTTGAACTTAATCTTATTTATTTATTTTTGGATTTAGTTCACTAAAAATTGATCTTGTTTAATAGGATATATATACTTTCTATAATGCACGCTGACGCACTACAACAAACTATGAAAACTGATGAAGATAAGACCATTCGATATATCTTCTGTCCTCTTGATAATCATGATGATCATTGACATTTAATGGTCATAGACTTGAACGAAGGTGAAATAATTCATTATAACTCTATCGACGCTATAGAAAATTACACTTCTATCTTTGAGAAAATTGTAAGTATTAAGTTCTATATTCTATTACAGTAATATTTTGATATGTATTAATTACTAATGTCATTTATGTGTAGGTGGAGTTTTTTAAGAGTTTAAATTGGTCATACTTTTACATTTAGCATTGAGGTTTAGCACCTATTTCCGCAAGAGAGTTTAAATCCATTCAAGTAAGTAGTTCCACACAAAGGAAATCATAAGTATTTGTTTATGTTTCATATTCTTAATTGCAATTAGATTCTTACAAGTTAAAAAAAATTATCTTGTAGGTTAGATTGTGATTTTTTTGTGATGCGCTATGCTAAGATTTTGATGTTTCAGAGATCAACTGAATTCAAGCAAACTGAAATAAAACCTTATAGATTTAGTATTGGACATAAAATTATAACAAATAAAAACTAGTTGGTGCAAATTTGACGTTGTTGTTTATAAATATTAATGAAAAAGAATAAAATTGTATATTTGTATTAAAAAAAGTGATATGATATTGTTGTTATAATATACTATTTGCATGATGTTAATTTGGTTGTATCAAATTTAGTTGAATGGATCAATATTGTTGTAGTTGCTACAATGTTAAGTCTATCTTGTAGCAGCTACAGAACCGTAGCTGCTATAAGGTGGTCTTAATTTGACCAATTACGTTGTAACAACTCCAAGTCCATAGCTACTACAATGTTAAGTCTATGTTATAGTAGTTATGGAATCATAGCTACTACAACTTGGACTCTATGTTTCATATCACGTTGTAGCAGCTACGGTTTCATAGTTGCTACAAAATTAAGAATGTGTTGAGTAGTTACAGAACTGGAACTGTTACAATGTGATATTGATTTGTTCAATCACATTATAGTAGCTACAAGTCCATAGCTACTATAACTTAAGTCTATATTATAGTAGATACAGAACCATAGCTGCTATAACTCGAATTCCATGTTTCATATCATGTTGTAGCAGCTATGGTTCCATAGCTGCTATAACGTTAAGTCTGTGTTATAGTAGCTACAGGATCGTAGCTTCTGTAATGTGGTATTGATTTGTTCAATCACATTATAGCAGCTACAACGTGAAGTTTGTGTTGTAGAAATTATGAAATTATAGATGCTACAACTCAAACTCCATGCATCATATCACATTGTAGCAACTATGGTTTTGTAGCTGCTACAACTTAAGTCTGTGTTGTAGTAGCTATGGAATCCTAGCTTCTATAATGTGATATTGATTTGTTTAATCACATTATAGTAGTTATGAGTTCGTAGCTACTACAAACTTAAGTTTACGTTATGTTGGTGCAGTTGGCACCAATGATCAAATCTGAATTTTGATGAATGATAAGTAGATTAAAGTTAAATATGTTTATGATCTAACCTTTTTACTGAGTACGCAGGGTTGACTAACTTGATGAGTCAAGAGGACTAGACACCAGACATGAAGTTTAGATGTGAGATTTTGGCAGGAGGTCGGGATGTTTGATTTTAGATGAGTTGAAGTCCGGATGTGCGATTCCGGCAGGAGGTTAGTATGTTTGATTCCCGATAAGTAATCCAGATGTGCGATTCTGGCAGGAAGATCTGGTGAGCCAGTTGGACATCAGGGAAGTAACTTGATACTTGGTAAGTGGAGGTAAATCACTAGAGGAGAGTGATTAAGTGAGGACGCATCTTGATTGAGGGGATAGTAGGCGTCGGTCCAATTTAGGTCCATTTCGGAAACCTTAATTGAGACCTTGACTAGTTCCTGATCTTGAAAGGACATGAACTAATTATTACTCCTTATTTTTATTGTGCTAACTTTGTCTTACAGGGTATATTTTATTTATGTTTGACTAACATATTTTGCAGGGTAAAAGAGCATAAAATACCTTGGGTGAACAGTACCCGAGGCACCTTCCAGGCGACAGAAGGCGCCTTGAGCTGTTTATAGAATGCGCCTTTGAGAGCTTGGAAGGTACCTTTAGTCGAACAATGTTGAAGACTTTGACGATGATAAGAAGCTAAAATTGTAGGATAAACTTTTGGAGTTGAAGGTGCCTTCGGTGCTATGGAAGGCGCCTTGAATGCTCAATAAAAGAGCATCTTGACTAGCCACTCATATACAACTCTTCTACAAGCTTCTACACATCCGTTTGACATTTCGACTGCTCCAGCTTTGTGCTACTACTCTGCTACACACTACTACACCTGACTTACACTGAGAAGCTGACTAATACCGAATCTAATCCGATCATCTACAAGTGTTGGGTAACGAAAGTAAATTCGGTACTTAATTTAAGCAGAAAAAGAAAGTGTAGCATGTTACACATGTCCTGATTTTTATTGTATTCGATCCCCTCTTCCAGTAGTTTCGGAAGAGTTTATTAGTGAATTATACATCGATAGGTTCACGGGACCTGAGTCTTGGAGTAAGAGTCACCGAAGTCTCTGAACCAAGTAATCGAATGTGTGTTTCTCTTTTTCTTGGTTTCTCTTTATTCCACTGTATTTGTACTTAATTTTAAAAAGAAAAATAAAAGTTTTTAAAACCACGTGATTCATCCTCTCTCTTACATGCGTCTCGATCCAATAAGTGGTATCAGAGTGAGGTTACACTCTGAATTGGTGCAACCACCAATAAAGTCGGGGAACTATTTCATTTCTTTTTGGATTTCAGTTTTTCATATTTTTTGTGAATTGGTAAAGTTTACCTCTTCAGATACTTATTTCTCATTCAGTTTTAACTCGAAATTGGTGCAACACCACTCGAGTCTTTCATATTTTTTTTTAACCTCAAACTCTGCTAATCCAAGACCTAATCTTGGGACATTTATTCTCTTCTATTTGTTTTGCAAGATAAGTTAAATAGCCCAACTCGAAGGATACAACACCACTCATCCTCTTTTCTTCAACAGAAATGATTTTCCATATTAGAGAAGAGAATAAAGGTCTACTTGAAGACGAACATTTAGCAATAGTTCACCATCTGATGAGGATATAGGGCGCCTGTAGACGAAGCAACTAAAGTACCCCTCGATCCAGAAAGATGGAATCCAGAAGATAAGAACAAGGCCCATATCAACTCAAAGGCATTAAACACGATCCGGTGCAGATTCACGAAAGAAGAACTCAACCGAGTTGGCCTGCACAAGAACGTAAAGGAGTTATGGGACAAATTCATCGAATTACACGAAGGAACCAACGATGCTAAGATAACTAAACATGACCTTCTTCTAAAATCTTTATTTAATATCAAAATACTGGACAGAGAAACTGTACGCTAACTACACACGAGGATCAAGAATATCCTTAATGGCTTACTGCTACGTCACTGCAAGTGCACGGTTTCATCGTCAGTAATAAAAAAACATCGATCTCACAGTGACTGATTATAAGCACTAGAGATGTCTCATGAAGAATTAGCTAAACAATCAATCAGATAAAAGTTGTGTTGAGCAAGAAACTAGAAATAGAATTAAGAAAGTAAATGAAAACTTTGGTTTTGCGGGTGTTCTCGGAGTTCAATTTCGTTGTCATATTCATGAATGTAAGATGGTTCACCAACTAATATCCTCAATTAACATGAATTTGTAGGAAGTTGTCGATTATTTCCTGTAGAAGACAACCGGCAAGGGACTTTGATCGACACATTAGCCACTAAATAGATATGATTCCTATGAAGTCCGTTAGCGGGACTACCTGTCTCTAGCGTCCCTCGGTCATACAACACAGAAACACATCTCTAATTAATGTACATAATGATGAAGATAATAATTTCATTCATCCATCCCACCTCCTTATAGAAACTTGCTTACCTTTCAAGATGACACCCTAGATGTTTGTTAGGGAGACTGCCTGTCACTAGCATCCCTCAGTCATACGATCTAGGGTATCCCTCTGTAGGATCCACAAGCATCACAAACATTCAATCAAACATGATAATTAAGTCCACACACATGAATCTACACAAGATCAGATAGATACAAAACATGCTAACATCATCAAGATAGGGAATTAGCATATCCATGAGTTCTTACATCGAGTCACACCACAATTACTCCCTTAATCCTAGAACAATAGATCTACTCCATGGCACAAGAAATAAGATTCGAAGACATAAAGATTACAAGCATTCTAATCCCAAATACAAGAGAAGAGAAGAGAAGAGAAGAGAAGAGAAATGCTTATCCAATGGCGATGAGTGATCTTCGGAACCAATCCTGAGCTTCCAGAGTCGATGTGGAGAAGGTGATAGCCTCGGATCACCAGATCAAGGCTGGAGATGATGGAGAATAGCACCAAGATGGATCTCCACAAAGGGAGAGCCTTCCTCCCTTAAAAAGGGGAAGAAACTCCCTTTTATAGAGCTAGGGCACGGGCACCACACGACCCGTGACATGGCTGTGTGGCTCTCACACGGCCTCCTGCATTCTGTTCTCGGCCAGGTGACACAGTCGTGTGGAGATCACACATCCGTGTTCTACTTTGTCTCTGGATGGCCTACACGGTCATGTGGCTTAGACAGCCTAGCCATTCTTGGCCTCTGGAAATCCTGCACGGTTGTGTGGACCACACGGCCAAACCTTACTTGCTCTCTAGAAGTATTACACAGTCGTGTGGGTCACACATCCAACCTATGCTTGCTCTCTGGAGATATTGCACGGCTATGTGGATCTACACGGCCATGCTCTAGATATGCTACTAGGGTGACACGACCGTGTGGAGGACACACGACCATGACTTGCTCCTGCTCTGGTGAAGACACACACGCAGTGTGCACCACATAACCAGAGTCATTTTTTCTCCTTGCTTCTTTGACATGGCCATGTGGATCACATGAGTGACCTTTGCCCAAAAGCTTCCAAGTCCACTCTTCCGCTCCCGCTACTAAGGTTTCTCTTTTATGTATGATTTATTTCCTTCCATGGTAAATGCAAATATTCTAGTAACCTTGCTTTGTATCTATTTATGGATTATACTTGTTGAGTCAGTGGACTCATATTATAACCTTGAATAGGTGAAGGGAGTGGCATTGAGATGGTGTTAGAAGATGTGAAGGTGGAGTGACTGAGAGGAGAAGATGGAATACAAGACACACTATCTAGGGCCACTATGCATGATTTTCACTCAAAATCTTTGATTATATTGAGATTGAGAACCTTTTCTTAAATAAAAAAAAATCTGCAAAATGTTTGGTTATCATTACTATGTCCAAATTATGATTCATAGATATGAGTTGTTTCACTGTGTCTTGGAGTAAGAATCGCCGAAGACTCCAAACCAAATAAAATCGAACGTGTGTTTTTCTTTTTTCTTGTTTTCTCGTTATTCCGCTGCATTCATACTTTGTTTTAAAAAGAAAAAGAAAATTTTTTAAAACCACGTGATTCGTCCCCCTCTCACGTGCATCTCGATCTAACACGTTATAGCAGCTATAGAATTGTAGCTGCGATAACTTAGACTCCATGTTTCATAACACATTGTAGTAGTTATGGTTTCATAGCTACTATAACTTTAAGTTTGTATAGTAGCAGCTATGGAATCGTAGCCACTATAACATGGTGTTGATTTGTTTAATCATGTTGTAGTAGTTACGATTTCATAATTGTACAACACAAGTTTGATATCCCCTTCTTTGGATGAATCTGTCACATGTGGTGACTAAACAAATACTTTTGCATGTCCATCAATAAGCCAAGCTATAACTCTAGAATTGATATTTCAACTTCCTAAATTAAATTTCACCAACTCCTCCCTTGCAGCTCCTCCTTTGTTAGTCTACGTTGGAGTGCTCAGGTTACTTTGGCATTGGCCTTGACCTTCTTTATTATACTTGTGTCTCAGTTCTCGCATGGTACTGGTTTTCCCGAGAAGTCGAGTGGGAGAAAGATGCCAGTTTTGATGATTATTCACATCTCGAACTGGATTTTTAGGTAGGACTCCATTCGACCCTTCCAGTAGCCGAAGTCTTCGCCGGAGAAGAGTGGCGGATGGGCTGTGTTGTAGCCTTCTTGATGGGCCATTGTTGAAAAAATATCTTGCACACACAAAAAACAAAAAAACTTGTTCCAAGACTCAGTCTTGGATTAGTAGTGTTGGATTAATAAATTAAAACACGAACTCGAGTGGTGTTGCACCAAATTTGAACGAAAATTTTGATTGAAAAAAAAATAGATCAGAAGGCGACAATTATACCGATTTTGATTGACTCTGAAAAATTAGAAAATTATCACGAAAGAAAGAAAAAATTACTTGAATGGTGGTTTCACCAATTTGAAGTGACCCCGCTCTGATACCAACTGTTGGATCGGATCAAAAGTGCTAGTGGGGAGGGGGTGAATAGCGCTCGTGGATATTTCGTTCGTTTCGGAAAACTCGCAGCTGAAATAAGACAAAGACAAATAGAACCAAGACACTAAGGATTTTTACTTGGTTCGGAGCCTAGGGTGACTCTTACTCCAAAGCTCGCACATAAGAGTGCTTTCGATGGACAATCACTAATCAATCCGGAATTACAAAAGATTATAGTTATAGTACAAGGAATTCTTTAAATGAAAACAATACTGAAAGCTCTGTATGAGAAAATCTTCTAGAAGAGTCGTCGTCGAAGCTTTCTGGTGTTGTAGAGGCATTTTCTGAGTAGCTCGAAGAAGCGGAAGTTGTTTGTTGTGTTATTCTGAGGCTTCTGGTCGAGACTCTTTATATAGGCGGTTCTGGGCGCCCGGAACCCCTTCGGGCGCTAGGACCATGTGGCTCGGCTACTCCACTCGAGCCATGTTAGCTTCCCGATAATTTTTGGGTTCCGAGCACTCGGACCGACTCTGGGCACCCGGACTAGCTCGGGGTGCCCGGACCAGTTCCAGGCACCCGGACCAGTTCCGAGCGCCCGAACTAGCTTTCTCCAACACCTTTATTTTCTGCAAAATAAAGTTACTCCAGGTAAAAATAATATATTTAATATAAGATTTGACAACCTCTGACTATCCAGTTCTGACTTTGAATTTCCATCCGGAAACCCTAGGTCGAACCGACACCTACAGTTCCCTCACCGGGGAACTCGTTCTCACCTACTCTACTCAAGAGAGTTTACCTGTTGCCAGTTAATCCTCCAGACCAATTGGACTTTTGCTCAGCGTCCGAAGCTTCCGGTCTTCGTGTTGGACATCCACTCTACGACCCGTCTAGTCTTTCACCCGGTTAGCGACACTAGGATTTCAACCTAGGGTTACCACCCCCTAGGATTTTACCCGAAGCTCTCGACCCACCAAGACTTTCCGCCTAGGGTTACCACCCCCTAGGATCTAGGGTTACTACCCCCTAGGGGTTTCCCTTTGCCTAACCACAGCTAGGACTTTTCCTCACCTAGGGTTACCAACCCCTAGGACCTAGGGCTACCACCCCCTAGGGGTTTCCCACCTGTCTAACCGCAGCTAGAACTTTTACCTAAGTACACTTTAAACTTTTCTGCAATCTCAATCAAACTCGTTAGATAATAAAACAACTTAACTTTGGACCCTTTGACATAATCAAAACACAGGTTCGATCGTTAGATGCTTCCCGCACCAACAGGAATATCTGATAAATATCGTATCGAATGTTTTAGGTTCGATCTTTACTTGTTTTGCCTTGGGTACTTCGACCTTTGCTAAGTACCCCCACACTTTCAAGTATTTGTATGATGGCTCGCAGCCTTTCTATAATTCATATGGTGTTTTATCATTTTTCTTATAAAGGATTTTGTTGAGAATGTGGTTTACCGATAATATAGCTCCCCCCCCCCCCCCCCTCCCACAAGTTTTGGGTAAGCCTGAATTTATCAACAAGGTATTTATCATTTCCTTTAGCATCTGATTTTTACGTTCGGCAATACCATTTGATTGAGGTGAGAAAGGTGTCGTTTGCTGATGGATAATGTCATATTCTGAACAAAACTCATCAAACAGTACATCATATTCTCCACCTCTATCGCTATGAATTATTTTAATTCATTTATCAAGTTGATTCTCAACTTCTATTTTATATGTTCTAAAAGCTTCTAAGGCTTCGTCTTTACTTCTTAAAAGAAAGACATAACAAAACCTCATGCAGTCATCAATAATAGTAATAAAATACTTTTTATCTCCTCTAGTTTGCATGAACTTTAAGTCACTTAGATCACTATGTATTAACTCTAGAGGACTCATTTGTTGGTGTAGCGGAATCCGACAAGAGGGGGATGAATTGCCTGCACAAATTAAAACTACCCTCCTCGGAATTTTCAACTCGAAAGTACAATAGCAATAGTAATAAAATAATTAAAGCAATAAAACAAAACAGAAAGACAGAGAAGACCAGGAGTTAACCTGGTTACAACCAAGAAGGTTGTTAATCCAGGGCGATGAAAAACACACAGTAGAAAAATCTCCTTCTCTGAAGGCGGAGAAGCCTTTTATACTCTTAAAGCTCAGAACTATTGCTAGGAATTGATTACAGAGTTGGTGGAACAGTTGATGTCTAATTTCTAGTTCCAAAGGCCTTTATATAGCCTCTAGAAATCCTATCTCGGATGTCTGAGCGCCTTTAATAGGGGTCCAAGGCGCCTCCATCAAGAGAGTGGATAAAACTTTATCCAAAAGCTCAACGTTCAATTCTGTCAGGTCCGAGGCGCCTTCAACAGGTGTTCGAGGCGCCCTCAAGCTGGAGGCACCTCCAAGCCTGATGGAGGCACCTCCAAGCTGGCTGGTAGCTTTTACAGCTTGCTTGCTTCTTTGCTTCATCTTCCGAAGTCTCGTTCTTTTGGGTGATTCCGGCCAACTAAAATAGGGCTCACCCGAACCTAATTTTCGGCCTTCTCCTCGAGCAGTCTTCCTCCCAGCTTAACGTTGCTCGAACGCCGCACACATTTTTCTCGCCCACCGGTGTACTCTTCCGCAGCTCTCTCGTCCTTCGGACGCACCGAGCCCGTCGACTCCCATCCCGTGCCTTCCTTCTCGCTAGCTGCGTCTTCCGCTCGACTTCATGCGCTCCTAAGCTCCTGCACACTCAGACACAGGGGTCAAACACAAAGCAGGACCTAATCAACTTGGTTGATCACATCAAAACACCCGCGGGGTCCAACAATCTCCCCCTTTTTGATGTGCATCAACCCAAGTTCAAGTTAGGGTAAACAATAGACAAATAGTAATTTTAAAGAGAATTACTAAATTAACATTTTAAGTGTAAATTTGCAATAAGTAAAATTGCAACTAAATAAAAGTTTAAAAGAAAAAAATTTTGAAGAAAAAAATTATCTCCTCATAGACTTGTACTAATCTCTCCCCCTTTGATCACAGCAAAAACGGGGTAAGAGTATGATATTTTAAAAATATTTAGCAAATTTTTAAGTTAGAAAATTTTCAGTAAGATGAATTTTCCAAAATTTTCTAAACAGAATGGAATTTTTTAAAATAATTTCTAAGTCAAAATTAATTTTTAGAATTTCAAAAAGAATTTCTAAGTAAACTGAAATTTTTGGAATTTTTCAAAAATATAAAAAAAAACTTTCAAAGCATTATTTAATTCTAGTTTAATGATTTTTCAGAAAGTTAATTAAACATTTTATTTCAATATTTCAGCTTCCAGGTCGTGGCGAGACACTAGGCCTTCTTGGTTATTGGAGTAACAATGTAACGACCCAATTTTCCCTATTTCAAGTTCTAAAAGTCCATAAAAATATTTAGAAATACTTTTAAAATATTCTAGAGATTTTTAGGAATTTTTAGAGTATTTTTATGCAATTTTTGGAGTTCGTTTGGTATTTTTACCGAGAGGAGAAAGTTAAAAAAAAAAATTGTAGAAGCTAGGTTTCGAACCCAGCTCCTCGGACCCAAGCACAACCGGCCCGACCAATCGAGCTAAGCTCGTTTTGTTAACTAAATATGGGAATAAATTTATTTAAGGTATAGTTTCGATTTAAACCCTAGTATAAGAAAGGAAAATTAGGTTTTGGGATTTCGGAAAATCAGAATTTCCTCTCAAAAATCCTTTCTCTTCTCACACGGCGACGCCGACTCCTGCTCGGGCGAAAACCGCAGCCTCTCCTAGGGTTTCCTCCCTCCGACGGCCTGTGAAGTTTTCTCTCCGACGAACCCTCGCGGATCCGAGCTTCCCTCGTGGAGGAGGGTCTGTGGGCACAAGGGAGGTTGAAGCTCCGAGCAAACCGGAACCCTAGAGTTCTTCCCGTCGGTTGTAAGTCCAAGAAAATCACGGTGAGTTGCTTCTCACCTGCAGTAGGAGTTGTTCCGCGAGTTTTGATTTGCGAATGAGCTCTGATTTGGTATTTCTGCGCCTTCCTGTTGTTCGGCTAGTTTTCTTTTGGTTCCTGCGATTTTGGGTGTTGCTGCCGTGGGTTTCAAAGAAGGATCAAGAGATGGTTTAATTTAATTGAGTATCTAGATTGAATTGAATAACAAGAAATAGTTACATATATGTGCAGTTGTATATAGTTCTGTATCTTAAAAGATTTCGGAGCATGTTTCATGAAGCTTGTATTATTCTTTGTTTGCTGCCGTGAAACCAAAAGGAAGAAGAGAAGGATTAGTTTAGGTTAGGCATGATGAACAGTTACAAAATTTAGGTTTTTAGTAGCAATTTATCCTAATAGCAGCACATTGGTATCCTGTTTGGCTGTCTATTGTGGTTTTCATGAAGTAATTAAACCTTGAATTGTTCCTTACCAATCTGATTAAGTATAATTGGAAATTTTAGGTCGCTTTACAATAAGGGTTAAGCTAAGAAGGTGTTATTAAAGTTTGTTTTAATTTTATAGCAAAAAGAAGTTGATGCTTCATCTTTGGTTGTCAATGCTTTTCAAATTGTGCTAGAATAAATTAGATAGTTGTGGCATAATCTACAACCTAAATGTAGCATTCCATTTTTAGTTACCCTTGGCCACCTTAGGCACTTGAGCAGTTTTATTTGTGTTATTTAGAGGGCACGAACAACCTTTAGTCTGAGTACATAGTATTAGTTTTATTTGCTAATAATTAAGCATGATTAGTTTAACATGAGCAGTTTTATTTTAGAATAGGTTTTATTTGCTAATTTAGCATGATTAGTTTTCCTGATTCATATCTGTTGTAGCATGCTTAGAGAGCTCAGTTTGTTTCCCTTATGAAAATAAGTTAAGTGTTAGGCATGTTCTGTTTCATTTACCTTAGCTGAGCATGTTTGGTTTTCATTTACTTTAGCTAAGCATGTTTGGTTTTCATTTTTCTTTAGCTGAGCATGAGCAGTGTTAGATCCCATTTTTATGCTTTTCTTATGGATTTGAGTATGAGCAGTTCTCTTTATGTTTGTTGTATGCGAGCATGATTAGTTCTTTGCTTTGCTGTTTACGAATATAAGCAGTCTTCCTTGTTTTGCTATTAGACTTTATTCATGCACTGTAGTTGTAGAATTGAATAAGCATTTTATTGAGCTTAAGTGCAGATTTTATAAATAAGCTATAAGCAAGAAAGACCAAGGTCTAGACTTGATTTCAATTCCAGAAGATTGAATATCAAAAGCGCACACAAAGTGTTTGCGTAAATGCCAAGTAAGGGCAAGTATAAAGAAGTTATAGTTAAAAAGAAAGTATTTTACTTTTAATGTCATGTACCGGACACAAGGTCCAGGACACAAGGTCCAAAGGGTGGGCTCCTATAATGCCCCTAGGCACAAGATCGCCTAAAAGAACCTTAGTAGTTTCGGGATTAGCTACCTCGACTCTTATTAAGGAATGCGCGCAAATTGGTACAATGCCGGGCCCAAAAGAAGTTTATTATTATTTTGAAGTATTAAAGTATAAGTTTTGAAACAAATGAAACAAGCTTCAAATATGTTTAGAATTAGAAAGTTTAGTTTCTTGTTATTTGAAGCATGCAGAAGTAGTTTTATTTGTTCTTGCTATTAAATTATTCAGCATGTTTAGCTTTATTTGCTTCCAGCATGCAGTTATAGTTTTAGTGGTTTATGAGCATAATTAGCTATACAATGATTAGCATTTCAGTTAGCATGATTTCCTTTGCTATTTATGAGCATGAGTAATCTTATATGTTAGCATTCAGTTCAAGATTGTAATTAAGTTTATTCCGCATTTGTAGTTGGGTTCTATTGATGGAGTGATATTGTTGTTTGCTATTTGATCCGGCGGTTAGAACAGGGGACCCCCATTCTGAGGGGTCAATGCCACGCAGGAGTCAAAGGCCCAGGTGGCCGATCGGAGGAGGGGCCGACCCCCCGGCCGACCAACCGGTGAATAGCCGATGGCAAAAGTTGCCCCGACAGAAGTCGGGGTTCCGACGCTCAATTAAACAGTAGCAGAGAGCCGAGCGGAAAGCCTAATAGAAGGTGGCACTGCTACAGTCCCTACATGACATCCTACCAAAAATATCCCTAGTATATCGATGCCAACGGCAGGCCGGACGGGATGTGAGCTCCGTCCGGCCAGCACTTAAGATAAGGGCCGTCCGGATGGACTTCCCGTCCAGCCTGCTGGCCAGACGCCCTGGCCTGTGATCGGTAGAGAGGGATAAGAACATCTTATGACAGTTGTCAAGCCCTATGGCTAGGCCGTACTACAAGTCTGACAATGGGGTGTTCTGTTGTCCCATCGACGACGTGCTGGGACTGTAGCAGTATGGCGTCAGGTAAGCTTTCTGACAGACACATACCGAGGTATGGGCTACGGACACGTATGCGCCTCGGTGGACGTGCAGGAGCTCTTTCACCGCGCTATATAAAGAGCCTCATACTTCGCCGGAGGTACGCTTAAGACATCTTTGAAGCCACCTTTTTCACTACTTGCTTGCCTGACTTGAGCGTCGGAGGGTCGCCGCCGGGAACCCCTTCCCGGCCCGACTTCTGTGCAGGTTCGCCGGAGCTTCGTACGACTAGCCGGAGATCCATACCAGCAAATCGGAGAGCACCACGTGCCCAGCGTCCGTTGAGTCAGCATTCAGACAGGATCAATTTATTTGGATTTATTTGGCGCCGTCTGTGGGAACGCTCCTGCATCCGAACGGAAAAAATGGACGAGACTGGACGACAACACACGGTAACGCTCTCCACGGAGGAACTCGACGCTCTGATCGAGTTGAGGGCCGCCAAGCTTGTGGAGCAAAAACAGAAAGTAACAGCCGAGCGGCCAGGGCAGCAAGCAACCTCAGCCTCTGGTGGCCGGGCGGAAGCACCTCAAGCCACCGTTGCATTCCACCGGGCCCTATTCCGCACCCCCGAAGCCGCACCCACTCATAGAGATCGGGGATCTTCTTCGGATGAGATGCCGAGACGAGATGACAGAAAAGGAAAAGCCCCTCGAGCGGACTCATCACCCGAGCGGATTAATCGACAATTTTCAAAGGCTATCCTCCGAGACCCTCTGCCCAAGCACTACGTGCCTCCGACGATCGGCGAATACAATGGAACCACCGATCCGGATGATCATTTAGGCAAGTTTGAAAATACGGCAACCCTGCATCAATACACAGATGGGGTGAAGTGTCGGGTTTTCCTCACCACCCTATCTGGATCGGCTCAACGCTGGTTTCGGAGGTTGCCGGACGGATCCATCACAAGCTTCAAGGACTTCCGAACGGCCTTCCTCCATCATTTTGCAAGCAGTCGGCGTTAACCTGTTCGCCATCAAACAAGAAGCCCGTGAATCGCTCCGAGCTTACATCCAGCGGTTCAACAAAGTGGCCATGGATATTCCAACGGCCACCTCGGAGACCATGATGAATGCCTTCACACAAGGCCTAGTGGATGGGGATTTCTTCCGATCGCTCATCCGAAAGCCGCCCCGAGACTACGACCACATGCTACATCGGGCCAACGAATACATCAACGTGGAGGATGCGCAAGCGGCCAGGAAAAAAGAAACTCCAACCGAGCGGGCTCCTCCTGCTGAGCGAAAATAGCACGCCGTTCATCAGCCGCCCCGAGGACCGAGGGCCAAAGCAATCCGCTCCCCCCATGCCAGGTCTCACGTGCAAGAGGTAGCTGCCGCCCGGCCCAAGCCAAAGAAGAAATGGACCCCGATGTTTTGCTCCTTCCACCGGACGGATACGCACAACACAAGGGATTGTCAAGTCTTCCATTCGTGGCTCACCCCGTGCCTCGGAATGGCGGCCGACGGTCTCCCTCAGTCGACAGGCGACAAAGAACTCATGAAGCCGATCGGACGCGAGCTGATAGGCGACAGCAACAAACTCTCGATCGACATCGCTCCCCAAGGCAGGAGAATCGTCGAACGTCCAGAGAACGGTCTCGACCATCTGCTCGGGAGGAAGAAAATAGAAGTAATACTTCCCGAGGTGAGATCAATATTATCGCTGGCGGGCCGACCGGAGGAGACTCCAACCGAGCAAGAAAGGTGAGCGTCCGGCAGCTCCAGATCCATGCAGTCGGCTGCAGCCGAGAGCGGGCGAGTGGACCCGAAATCAGTTTTGGGCCTGGGGACTTGGAAGGAATTGAAGTGCCCCACGACGACGCTCTGCTCATCAAAGCGGTAATAGCCAACTACACTATTCACCGCGTTTTTATTGACATAGGAAGCTCGGTCAACATCATATTTAAAAAGGCGTTCGATCAACTACAAATTGACCGAGCCGAGCTGCTGCCCATGACAACCCCGCTCTACGGGTTTACGGGCAATGAAGTCCTGCCGGTCGGGCAAATACGGCTAGCCATCTCACTGGGAGAAGAGCCGCTTAGGAGGACGCGGACAGCGAACTTCGTGGTGGTGGACTCTCCCTCATCCTACAACGTCATTTTGGGACGACCGGCGCTCAGCGAGTTCCGGACGGCCGTCTCCACCTTCCACCAGAAGATCAAGTTCCCCGTCGACGACAAAGTAGGAGAAGTACAGGGAGACCAATTGGCAGCTCGGCGATGCTACATTGAAATGGTCCGAGCAGAAGCAAGTTCCGCTCGGAAATCGCCACGGATCGAGGTGAATGCTATAACTGAAAAACCTCCCTCTTTAGTTTATGAAGAAAAAGAGGAAGTGCAGATACACCCAACCCGATCGGAGGCTACGACATTCATCGCGTCCGATCTGGAGGCCAACCAGAAGGAGGAGGTGATCCAATGCCTCAGAAGAAACCATGATGTCTTCGTCTGGTCGACACATGAGCTGCCCGGAATTTCACCAAGTATTGCGCAGCATGAGCTCCACGTCCGACCGGACGCTCGGCCAGTCAAGCAGAGAAAAAGAGATTTCAGCGCCGAGCAGAACGCCATCATCCGGGCGGAGGTGGAGAAGCTTCTGGAAGCCGGCCATATACGCGAGGTGCAGTTCCCGAGCTGGCTGGCGAACGTAGTATTAGTCTCCAAGCCGGGCAACAAGTGGAGAGTATGCATAGATTTTCGGGATCTCAACAAAGCCTGCCCGAAAGACTTTTATCCTCTGCCCCGGATAGATCAGCTAGTGGACTCTACGGCCGGCTGCGAATTAATATGTATGCTCGACGCTTACCAAGGCTATCATCAAGTGCCGCTCGCCCGTGAAGATCAAGAAACTTATTGCTATAATGTGATGCCGTTCGGATTGAAGAATGCGGGAGCCACATATCAGCGCTTGATGAATAAAGTGTTCAGAGAGAAAATCGGGCGAAATCTGGAAGTGTATGTGGACGACATTCTCATCAAGTCCATCCGAGCGGCCGATCTCTTCAAAGACATGGAGGAAACCTTCCGAACGCTACGCAAATATGGAGTCAAGCTAAATCCCCAGAAGTGCCTGTTCGGAGCAAAAGGAGGGCGTTTCTTGGGGTACATAGTGACCGAGCGGGGCATCGAAGCAAATCCCAGCAAGGTGAAAGCTCTACAAGACATGCCGCCTCCAAGAAATACAAGGGAAGTGCAGCGTTTGACCGGTCGGATAACTGCTCTGTCCAGATTCATCTCCAAAACGGTCGACCGGAGCCTTCCTTTTTTCAAAATCTTGCGCAAGGCCACTAAGTTTCACTGGGATGAAGAATGCGATCGGGCGTTCGAAGACTTGAAGGCATATCTGAACTCCCTCTCGGTATTAGCCAAGCCGGCTGCGGGTGAGCCATTATGTATTTACTTGTCTTCAACCGAGCAAGCAATTGGTTCGGCATTAGTGAGGGCGAGCGGAGAAGAGCCCGTGTATTTCCTTAGTCATATTTTAAAAGATTCTGAATCTCGCTACACTAGGCTCGAGAAGCTGGCTTTCGCTCTGGTCCTCGCCGCTCGGCGTCTTCGTCCATACTTCCTGGCGCATACCATCATTGTCAAAACCAATAGCCCGCTCGGGCGTGTATTATTGAATCCAGAAGCGTCCGGGCGGCTCATTAAATGGACGATAGAGTTAAGTGAATTTGACATCCAATACCAGCCCCGCTCGGCAATCAAAGCGCAGTCCTTGGCTGATTTTGTGACTGAAGTGCAGAATTCAGAGCCGGAAGCCATGTGGAGAATATTTGTGGATGGATCGTCCACTCGACTCGGAAGCGGGATTGGAATACTGCTGCTCTCCCCTCAAGGAGAAAAGATGCATTTATCCGTCTGGCTGGATTATAAAGCCACAAATAATGAGGCAGAGTATGAAGCCCTCATAGCTGGCTTACAGGCAGCTCGGTATGTGGGAGCCGGTCGGGTAACGCTTCATTCGGATTCACAGTTGGCCGCGTAGCAGCTCTCTGGTTCCTTCGAAATCAACAGTGCTCGGCTCAAGCTCTACGCTGAAGCCTTTGAGAAACTTAAGGCCTATTTTAGAGAGGTCATTGTCCAGAAGATATCCAGAGCAGAAAATCAAGCGGCCGATGAGTTAGCCAAACTTGCTAGCTCAATAACGTCGATTGCCATACAGCAACCGATCGAACAAGTATTATTGGTGGCGCATGTCGACCGTATGGAAGGCCTTACGTTCCCAAGCGATTGGAGGACACCCATCACGGAGTTTCTGCGCTCGGGCGCCACACCGTCCGATCAGAATGAAGCCCAGCTGCTAAGGAGGAGAGCCGGTCGGTTCACGCTCATCGTCGATCAGCTTTACAAGAAGGCTTTACAAGCTCGGAGGACTCGGCTTACATCCTCCAAGAAGTACATCAAGGATCATGCGGAGGACATCCGGGCGGACGATCGCTGGCTAAGAAGATCCTATTGGCCGGATACTTCTGGCCAACCTTACAAGCAGACGCCGCTCGGACCGTGTCGACGTGCCTTTCGTGCCAGAAGTACCATAACTCCTACCACCGACCGGCAGAGGAAATGAAGGCATCGACGGTCTCATGTCCGTTCGATCAGTGGGGAATGGATATTGTTGGTCCATTTCCTATGGCGACCGGACAGCGGAAATTTCTGCTAGTGGCGGTTGATTATTTTTCCAAGTGGGTGGAGGCCGAGCCGCTGGCCAGGATCACCGAACAGATGGTTAAAAAGTTCATATGGCAGCATATCATCTGTCGGTTCGGCATCCCTCGCCGACTGATTTCCGACAACGGACGGCAGTTCACCGGAAAGTTGCTCGAAGATTGGTGCCAAAGCTATGGCATCGAGCAACACTTCACGTCCGTAGCATACCCCCAAAGCAATGGTCAAGCCGAAGTAGCTAATCGGGAAATTCTTCATATTCTGCGCGCTCGGCTCGACTATATGGGAGGAAGCTGGGTGGATGAAGTGTCGGGCGTCCTATGGGCCATCCGAACGACTCCAAAGGAAGGAACGGGCGTCACGCCTTTTCATCTGGTATACGGCGGCGAAGCGGTGATTCCCATCGAAGTTGGCGTCGAGTCCGCTCGGATCCAGAATTATGACGACAACAACGCCGAGCGGAGGAACATGGAGCTGGATTTGGTTGACGAGGAACGAGCCAAGGCGTCCGTCCGGCTGACGGCGTACCGTCAACGGATGAAGTAAAACTACAACAGGCGCGTAATCCCAAGATCATTCCAGGTCGGCGATCTTGTCTGGAAGAAAGTGAAGCCGGTCGGCGACGTCGGTAAGCTAGAAGCTCCGTGGGCGGGTCCTTTCAAAATCATCGAAAAGCTCCGCTCGGGCGCTTACTATTTGGAGGATGAAGACGGACGACAGCTGGACCGACCTTGGAGCGCAAATCATCTCCAGCCTTATCGAGCTGGGTGAAAGGTGCACTGATGTAATTCATTTTTGTGTATATTCTAGTCGCCCATGTCCTTGTAATGCAGGAAGAAGAAATAAATTAAAAGGATGGCTAGTATGCCCGCCGAGCGGCTGTGTTAAAGGTTAGCCGTGAAGACCGTCGAGCTCCGACGTTAAATATCGAGAGATGAGCCGACGTCTATAAACTTCCGAGCGGAAGACCGTCGAGCTCCGACATTAAATATCGAGAGATGAGCCGGCGTCTATAAACGTCCGAGCGGAAGACCGTCGAGCTCCGACGTTAAATATCGAGAGACGAGTCGGCGTCTATAAACATCCGAGCGAAAGACCGTCGAGCTCCGACGTTAAATATCGAGAGACAAGCCGGCGTCTATAAACGTCCGAGCGGATAGCCATCCACGTGATGCATTCCGGCGATAAGGGCCGACCGACGCCAGAGCCTGTTCTTTAAGGGCAACATACGACCGAGCGGCTCGCTTAGCAAAAATATATGAAAAACTCTATGAGGTAAGGTGCAAAGCAATAGATGGTTAATAGGAATTAAGGTGAACGACAATTATTTCGCGCGCCGAGCGGCTACGCAGTTGCATGGCAAAAGACATTTTTTGAAGACAATCGGATTGAGTCCGCCTTAGAGTTTGAAGCCGAGCGGCTTGAATCCGTGTTAGAGTATGAAGCCGATCGGATGAGTTTAAAAGAACACTTTAAACATGACGAAAGAAAAATTTCTCGCCAAAACAAAAGTTGCAGGAACGGAAAGATGATCTATTTGCGTCAAACGCTGGGCAAGCAAAAGGAATTACAACAAAAATAAGTTTGGCCGAACGACGATACAAAAAGGTTGATAAAAAACACGCCTCACGCGTCAAAATCAAAAAGAGCATCTGGAATGGCGCCCATCACGGTAGCCAGATCCTCTGGGGGGATGGTCAGCTCGGCGGGAAGGTGGCCTTTGGTCTTCAAGTAATCCACCGTCGCCTTAATCACCTCTTCGAAAGTGAGGGAAATCTTGTCGGTGAATTTCTCTCCGAAGTCGTCCGAGCGGACAAATGCCTTCCTCACTTCGTCATAGCGAGCCGACTCCCCCTCCTGATACTCTTTGAGCGCAGCTCAGGAAGCATCATTGGCGACACGGAGATCCTTCAAGTCTTCTTCAAATTTAAGAAGATCGGCCGAGCGGCCCTCCTTCTCGGTGGCCAGAAGGGCATCCAGATCCTTGATGCGTTGCTCTAGCCCTCTGATCTCCACCTTCATTAGGTCCATGTCATCAATGGCCTTGTGCTTCCGAGTGGTCGCCGTCTTGATCTCCTTATCCCGTTGTTTGACTACAGCTTCAAGCCGAGCGACCTCGCTCGACAGATCGGAAGTGCGTCTCCGTTCGGCTTCCAAAAGTTTTTTGCTCTTCTCCAAAACAGCCTTGGATTGCCCTTGGTTTGCCTCCGAAAGTTTAAGTTTTTTCATTTCTTCCTCCAGCTCAGCCAGTCGATTGTTGACTGCGATCTGCTCTACCCAACTCTGCGAATGAAGGCAGTTAAGTTAAAAGCGCAAATAAAAAATATCAGTAAAGCAGAAAGGCATACCCCGGTCGCCTGCTGCAGGTTACTGTCCCCTAGTTGACTGGGGGGCATAAGCGCGACGCGTACGCGCGCGTCCTCCCAAACTTTGGCGAGCGGACTGGTGAGGGTGATCTGCTGTTCGGGAACAGATGGCCGATCGACGGCTAGTAGGTATTCCTCCGAGGGAAATCTGAGGACAGTTTTTATCACCCTCGGGCCGCTCGAGTCATCTTGAGACGCAGCAGCATGGCCAGAGGACTCGCCGATCGGACGGTCGCCCAGTCGCCTAAGACGGCGTAGAGTCTGAGTGGTGGAAGGTTGAGCCTCAGCGATGGTCGGCGGCAAGTCAAGCTGAGTCAGAGTGTGCTCCGAGGAGACCGCCTCAAAAACCACAGGAGCTTCATCGCTCCGCTCGGCAAGCTGCTCCCCTGGAGGAGGCTGTTGAGCGGCTTGCTCTAGCCGACGGCGTTTACGAGTCACCAAGGGTGCCTCATCAGCCAATCGGCCCTCCTCCTCAGCCTGGACAGATGTGATATGGGCCACGGCCTCGTCAGTGGAAACGCGGGCGGCCGAAGCCTCGGGAGCAACTTGAGTTCCCTCGCTCCCTTCAGTTGTTGAGCCGGCCAGAACCAAACCCCGTTCGGCTGCCTCCTTGTCCTTCACCGCCTCAATATTGGCGGCTTTCAGCTTGAGCTTTTCGGTTGCCTTTGCACGCCACATAACTTCAGCTGCAGAAACAAAGAATAAATCAGTTAGAACAAAAGAAAAAGGGGAGATAAGAATCGCTTACTCATGCTACAAGGCAGATCGGCTTGGATGGGGGACAAGACGAATATATACATCACTCCAGGGAGGAGCAACTTGTCAATATCGTAGCGTTGGCCGACCAGCTGGTTGGCCGCATGAAGATACGCCGGATGGCTCTTGAATTTGCCAAGACCCGGTTGGTTCGGCACCGCCGTCTGCCACTTCGTTCGAAAGGCCGGCCGTTCGGGAAGACGCATAAAAAAGAAATGCTCCTTCCAATGCTTATTGGAGCTCGGCATATTGGTAAATAGGACGAAACCCGACCTAGATTGAAATATGAAGGTCCCCCACTCGGATTGTTTTGGGTAGAAGAAATAGTGGAAGATTTGGGGGTCCAGGGGGATATCATTCAACTTGAAAAGTACTATCACCCCGCTCAGCAACCTAATCGAATTCGGGACTAATTGGCCGAGCGGGAGGCGAAAGTGGTTGCATATTTGGATGATGAACGGATGTGGAGGAAAGCGCAACCCGGCCAAAAATTGATCACGGAAGAAGCAAATGGTGTCGGGCGGCGGGTCATTCGGCCGATCGGAAGGAGTGGCTACAATTATTTCGTGGTCGGTCGGAATTTCATACGTCCGAATAAGACGCCATGCGTCTTCTTCATCGAATCGGCTCTCCATAGTCGTATACCATAGACCAGGAGCGCCGACTATAGGCATAGAAGTACTCGCCATGGTCGAAACAGAAGCGATAATCGACAGAAAAACTAAAAGAAAATGCCGATAGAATGCAAAAGGAAGCAATACAGGAGGCGGGTAGCAGAAAAGGAAGGCTTACGGGTGCTAGAAAGATCGAGGAAAGGAAGAAGATGGCTAGCGCACCAAACAGGCAGGGAATGAGGATCGCCGGAGCAGAGAGAGCAGCGTGAGGGCGAAGTCGATGAAACAAGAAGGCAGCGGAGAGAATTGGCCGCGAGATTTATAACGTTAGCGTCGAACGGCCGTGGCCGTCCGATTCAGGTCACGGAGAACGAGGTTATCATCTAGCCATTCATTTTAAACGACTGCTGTCCCATCGGAGGTAACGCCACCGCCATACGCTGACAAGAGCAGGGTTACCACGTGTTAGCAGGACACTGGTCGCATTTAATGAATGCACCTTACCGTGCGTAGCGCACGTGATTGGCAGTGAGTGAAAGGATTTGATAGGAATTTCAAGGGAATACATGGCATGAGCGAGACACCACCGACCGTATGTGCAACTCTATGCCTAGCCGAGCGGACTAGTATAGCGACCGTAGTCCAGTCAGATCGGCAGTCCAGTCAGTCGGACTTCGCCTCCTTCGACTAGACTTGAGGGGGAGGCAAGTGATCCGGTGGTTAGAACAGGGGACCCCCATTCTGAGGGGTCAATGCCACGCGGGAGTCAAAGGCCCAGGTGGCTAATCGGAGAAGGAGGGGCCAACCCCCCGGCCGACCGACCGGTGAATAGCCGATGGCAAAAGTCGCCCCGACAGAAGTCGGGGTTCCGACGCTCAATTAAACAGTAGCAGAGAGCCGAGCGGAAAGCCTAATAGAAGGTGACACTGCTACAGTCCCTACATGGCATCCTACCGAAAATATCCCCAGTATATCGATGCCAACGGCAGGCCGGACGGGATGTGAGCTCCGTCCGGCCAGCACTTAAGATAAGGGACGTCCGGATGGACTTCCCGTCCAGCCGGCTGGCCAGACGCCCTGGCCTGTGATCGGTAGAGAGGGACAAGAACATCTTATGACATTTGTCAAGCCCTATGACTAGGCCGTACTACAAGTCTGACAATGGGGTGTTCTATTGTCCCATCGACGACGTGCTGGGACTATAGCAGTATGGCGTCAGGTAAGCTTTCTGACAGACACATACCGAGGTATGGGCTACGGACACGTATGCGCCTCGGTGGATGTGCAGGAGCTCTTTCACCGCGCTATATAAAGAGCCTCATACTTCGCCAGAGGTACGCGTAAGACATCTTTGAAGTCACCTTTTTCACTACTTGCTTGCCTGACTTGAGCGTCGGAGGGTCACCGCCAGGAACCCCTTCCCGGCCCGACTTCTGTGCAGGTTCGCCGGAGCTTCGTACGACTAGCCGGAGATCCATACCAGCAAATCGGAGAGCACCACGTGCCCAGCGTCCGTTGAGTCAGCGTTCGAACAGGATCACTATTATTAGGGTAGTTTCCTTCTTTTATTTGTGATATTATACTGCGTGGTTGTGAAAATATATGTTCCAGCCGCCTGTGACTGAGTATAGTTTGTTTGTATTGATGATTTAGTCATCGGTACAGGGGAGACTCTGCTGAAATTTTTCGGTAGAGATTCCTTGTGGATTTTAATTATACCTGTTAAGTAGAGTTAGTAGTTAAGTAACGGTCACTCTTAGAGAGTAGTAGTAGTAGTAAGAAGGGTGGTCGTTACAAACAACCACTTCCTTAGACAAAACTTCATAAAGAAATTCTTTGTTTAATTTTCTCTCTTGAAAGCCTTAATTAAATAAATTAATTTAGCACAGATTTCAGAACCCAATAGAGGTTCCTTCCTACAGGATTATTCAAAAATTTAGGGGGTACATAGTTCTTGGGCACTCTTATAAGTTGACCCTGATGGTTTCTAATGTACCAATTCAATTTTTCATAAATTCTAATTTTTGATCTTGGAAATTTATTTAAACATGCATTATTTTTTTAATTTTTCAACTTCAATTTTTAATTTTTCATTTTCTGATTTTAGATTATCGTACATCTCAAGTGGACATGTTTTTGCTAATTTCATTTTCAATTCAGTATTTTCTTTCTCTAATTTAAATAGATCTTTAGAAAGAGATTTGATAAATTTAAACGACTGAGTAGGGGTTAGAGCACGTACCTTACTTACCTGACTTGGTGATGCTCCCCCTTCACTGCAGCTTTCCTTTTCTGATGTTCCTCCCCCTTCATCTATGCTCATTTCTAAGGTTGACTCTTCTTCTAGTTGATGGCTTGCCATTAGCACTAATCCCGAGAATTCTTCGAGATCTGACTTGGAGGATGACGAATCTCACCAAGTGGCCTTCAGAAAAAAAAATGTGGAACCACCACATCAACGACCCCCTAGAGTCGGTCCCACGGATATGAAGGGAGGTAAATACAGGTACACAGCTGAAAGCGCATAGCCGGGATGCTAACCCCAGGCAATGACACCCTGAGGATCGAACCCTGGACCTTTCGGCCACGAAACCATGCGCCCCCAGTTGTGCTACGCCCTGGGGACTCACCAAGTGGCCTTCAGGTTCTTGTGCTTGGAGGATTCTGATTTCTTGTACTTTGTCTTTACCTTCTCTTTCTCCTTATTCTTTAACTTTGAGCAGTCATCCTTAATGTGCCCTTCTTCGTTGCAATTATAGCAACGGACTGTCCTTGTCTTTTGATGATGTTTACTCGACTACGATCTAAATTTGTTAGATTTAAAAAACTTATTAAAACGTCTTACCATTAACGTAGCTTCATTTTTGTCAATCGACGCGTCATAGTCAGAAGCATTTGTTTTTGCCTTTGAGACAATGTTCTGACTAGTCTTCTCTACTCCATTGGGCTCTGCAACTCGAGATTCGTAAAGTTCAAAAATAGAAAACATATTTTCTAAAGTAATTACCTCGAAGTCCTTAGAGATGTAAAATGTATCTACTAAGGACGCCCATTCTGGAATTCTGGGGAAGGCGTTGAGAGCGTACCGGATCGAGTCCCGGTTCATTACTTCTTCTCCAAGATTGGTTAGTTGCGTGATCAGCTCTTTGATCCTTGCTTGGAATTGCGCTACCTTCTCGCCATGGTTCATCCGGAGGTTCGTAAGTTGAGTCCGGAGGATGTCGCGCCTCGCTAGCTTTGCTTCCGAGGTACCTTCGTGAAGCTCTAGGAATTTTTCCCAGAGGTCTTTCGCGGAGTCGTAGCTTCCGATTCGACTTACCTCTTGTGGTGGCAGCACGCTAAGCAGGTGGAACTTTGCCTTTCTGTTGGCGACAAATTCGGCTTGCTCTTTCTTGCTCCACTGATGCTCTTCTTTGTCTTTCGGAACTTCAAAATCATATTTCATAGTTAGTAAAATATCGAAGTCGGTTTTAAAGAATACCTCCATCCGGCGTTTCCACGTCGCGAAGTCTCCGTCGAACTTCGGGGGATGAATATTCGCTCCGGCCATCGTTTTGATCGTTGTGCTTCAGTCGGCGGTTAGTCCTTCTGAGGCGATCTCGCTTTGATACCACTTGTTGGTGCAGCGGAGGCCGACAAGAGGGGGGTGAATTGCCTGCACAAATTAAAACTACCCTCCTCGGATTTTCAATTCGAAAGTACAATAGCAATAGTAATAAAATAATTAAAGCAATAAAAAAAACAGAAAGACAGAGAAGACCGGGAGTTAACCTGGTTACAACCAAGAAAGTTGTTAATTCAGGGCGATGAAAAGCGCGCAGTAGAAAAATCTCCTTCTCTGAAGGCGGAGAAGCCTTTTACACTCTTACAGCTCAGAACTATTACTAGGAATTGATTACAGAGTTGGTGGAACAGTTGATGTCTAATTCTTAGTTCCAGAGGCCTTTATATAACCTCTGGAAATCCTATCTCGGATGTCCGAGGCGCCTCCAATAGGGGTCCAAGCCGTCTCCATCGAGAGAGTGGATAAAACTTTATCTAAAAGCTCAACGTTCAATTCTGCCAGGTCCGAGGTGCCTTCAACAGGGGTTGAAGGTGCCCTCAAGCTGGAGGCGCCTCCAAGCTGGCTGGTAGCTTTTCTAGCTTGCTTGCTTCTTTGTTTCGTCTTCCGAAGTCTCGTTCTTTTGGGTGATTCCGACCAACTGAAATAGGGTTCACCCGAATCCAATTTCCAGCCTTCTCCTCGGGCAGTCTTCCTTCTAGCTTAACATCCCTCGAACGCCGCACATGTTCTTCTCGTCTACCGGTGTACTCTTCCGCAGCTCTCTCGTCCTTCGGACGCACCAAGCCCGTCGGCTCTCATCCCGTGTCGTCCTTCTCGCTAGCTGCATCTTTCGCTCGACTTCCTACGCTCCTAAGCTCCTGCACACTCAGACACAGGGGTCAAACACAAAACAAGACCTAACCAACTTGGTTGATCACATCAAAACACCCGCAGGGTCCAACATCATTAACCTTTCCACCGAATGAAAAGGTAGTCTCATCATTTTTGCTTCCATGCACACTTCACATTTGTGTGTTTCTTCCACATTAACATTTGGTAATAAATTTAACTTGACGAGATGTTTCAGAGTATTATTAAGGACATGCCCAAGTCGATCATGCCATAAATTAAAACACTCAACAACGTAGTTGGAAGCTTTTATTTTATTATCATCAAAATCACGGTGTACAGTCATTACAACCATTTTGAACAGACTCTGTTCTAAGTACCCCTTACCTATGAACACACCATTTTTCGTAAGTACAAAGTTGTTTAACTGGAACACTAGTCTGAAAATGCCTTAACAAGTGTTGATCTAGAAACTAGGTTCTTCCTAATGTCGGGAACATGGAGCACATCAATGAGCGTTAGCTCTTTCCCAGACGTCATTTTTAGAACAACTTTCCCGAGTCCGACAATCGGGGATGTCGTGGAATTGCCCATATAGAGCTTTCTTCCACTTATTGGAGTATAATTGGAGAACATCACCTTATCAAAACATATGACGTGTTGCTCCAGTATCAATCCACTACTGCTTAGGGTTATCCGTTACCATGTTGACTTTAAACACGACTGTAGTGAGATCCAATTCCATGTTGTCAGAAGTTGCGACCTAGTTCGCAGCATCCTTCTGAATCTTGGTTGGTTTCTTCAGGTGTCTGCAATCTTTGGACATGTGTCCTGGCTTTCCGTAGTTGTAGCATGTGCCCTTGAATTTCTTGCCTTGAGCCTTCTTTTTGGATTACTTCAGTTTTTTGGTGTTTGGCTCAGCCAGGTTGGACATCTCATCGACTGCCCACTTCGTTCCTCTAGAGTCGGATAACTTTCGATTATCTTCCTCTATTCGTAGCCTCAAGATTAGGTCTTCAAGTCCCATCTCTTTTTTCTTGTGTTTTAGATAATTTTTTAAATCATTCCACGACGGAGGAAGTTTCTCGATTACCGAGGCTACTTTGAACGACTAGTTCAGCTTTATGCCTTCGGCGTCCAAATCATGCAGTATCAGTTGCATGTCTTGGACTTGAGATGTCACACTCTTGGAATCCATCATCTTGAAATCTAAAAATCGTCCGATGATGAATTTCTTTAATTCGGCGTTTTCAATTTTGTATTTCTTTTCAAGTGATTCCCATAGTGATTTTGCTATTTCCATCAAACAATATACGTTATACAACGTGTTGTCCAATGCGTTGAGAACATAGTTGCAGCATAAGAAATCTCCGTGCAACCACATATCGCATGCAACCTTACTATCGGACTTACCTTCTGTAGCAGCTAGCGGGTCTTCATGCAAAAATCGTACGAGGTTTAGCGTTGTTAGGTAGAACAACATCTTTTGTTGCCATCATTTGAAGTCAGTTCCGTTGAACTTCTCCGACTTTTCTCCATGTGGAATGGCAGTCAAACTGTCGTTCATCCCAGCCATCAATTTGCACAATATCGTTTTACAAGTATTAGGTCTTGAACAAGCTCGTGCTTGTAGTCATTTTATGACTGTCAGCATTACCGGAGATTGCCGCCGGGAGGATGTAAACTGATATTGAATATCGTCAAGGCTAGTGTTCAACACTATCTCTGTAAAATGATATTTCTTCACTATAGGTTCTTATGAATAGCATCAATTCGTTTTCCAAGATACAACAACGTTATCTTGAAATAGCAGCACTTCAAATTTTGAGATCGACGAAACTTATCATAGGCTTTTTGGACTCCGAATGCAGAAGATGGGATAAATGAATTGATTTTCTTTTCTCTTATACTGTTTTTCTATGTTTTTTCCAACATCTGGAGGGTTCTATTTATATAGAAAAGAGGTGAGGATTCATTTGATCTGTTTAATCTAGAGGGTTGTATCCTTTCAGATAACCCTTGATTTGAGCCTTCAGATCTGAAGGGTTGTAACCCTTCAAATCATTTTTTAATCTCAGCCGCCAAATTAACTCATTCAATCTGATGGTTCAGATCAGGTATGGTCGCCAATGGTCAGATTGCAACTCTTCGTGATCAACACTTTAGATTGTGTCACTTATGATTCATCACCCTCTTTTATTCAATGGTTGACATTCGTTTTGCCCAGTCATATCTCCCTCTCCTGTGCCACATAAGCACATGACACATCATCCAAGTGACATGTCATCATCACCTAGAGCATAAATTTTAGCTCCTCAATGCTCCTCGTAACGATGTGAAGTGCAAAGTGCGCCAATAAAGCGCCCATTGCATGCGTCGAGTGTATGTGCGACGGACTCCCAGGTGGGAGCAACTGCTCGCCCATGGGAAGAGAGCACTTGTGCTTTTTGTGTTAACTATATTAACACAACAGTACTGGAAGCAGTCACTCTTGGAATATTCAGATGTGGGACTATTCCCCATCTACTTCCTTAACGTTATTTTGAGCTTAACTTTAAACAATTAATTTCTCATTCACCCATAATCGATTTTGAGCAAATTAATAGTCTATATTCATCTATGTGAAGTGTAGATTTCGATTTATAAGTTAATTCTGACTTTCATTGATTGATCACACCTTGATTTTTCTTTGCAAAAATCATATTGGTCGTTTTAAGACCCAATATCCATCACTATGTTGGTTAGTTTTTATTTCATTTATTAGAGTTGTTAGATGTGCTTGCTTATTTTTGGTATTTTTTTTATAGTTTGTTGTTAGCATGCATACTATCATATTTTGATATTCCAAAGGCTAGTAGTCGCCCGTGATTTACCTCCTCCGTGTTGGCCCTGGGACGGGTTGGCGAGGGCGAGCATATTCACCTTTTTGCCACCATATTTTGATATCGTGATTTCAATTTGAAGCATACATGCATAACTATGTCCTTTAAGCAAAATCTTGATGATACTATGTGGATGCATTTCCTTGTTTTTGATGATTCATATTCTCCTTATCATGTAGTAGGATTATAGAAGCATAGTTGATTTGATGATGATTCACAAAGATGCCTATTTGTTTAGTTTCATCGTTTCACTTACACTTATTATTTGTATTCAAAGGGTTGATTTAGTATGGCATGGCCACGATTCATCTTGTTTTACTAGTACCTTGGCAACCATAGATGACCCTCTTGCAACATCTTAGTTACTAGATTATGCTTGGATTTATGTCAACCTCTTTGGAAAAAATCAAAATCTCAAATAAAAAAATGAAAAAAAAATGAGAAAAGAGAAAATGGAAAAGCAATAACACATTTTGAGTGTCAAGAATGGGATAGAAAATAGTTGTCATAGGTGGAAATGATAGAATGCCCTTTTGAGACCGAGTTAGGTTACTTAGGAAATATTTGTTAATTTCTCTCAATACCGAGCATACCTTTAAGACTTGATGTTAGGAAGAAGGGACAAACCTCATGTATGGCAGATAAGTGCTTACCGCTAGAAACCTTGAAAATACAATGAAATGCTGACTTTGTTAAAGACAGAACTTGAAAACTCTAGGAGCAAACTATGCACTACACACTTTCTTGTTAGGCTTAGTGAAACAAATTAAATGTCTTCGCTTAATAATAATACTACATGATAAAAGTGGATGAACTTGTTGGAATTAGGAGATGTCATTCACATGTGTTTTTAATATTGATGTTTGCTTGAGGACAAATAAAGAATTGGTTTGGGGGATTTTGATGTGTGCATTTTATATCGTGTTTTTATCATAGTTTGACATGCATCTCATTTCATTTCATATGCATATATCTCATGTTTTCATCTATTCATTCTTCATTCTGCTACTTTTCTAGTTCGGAGAATTGCTCATATTTATTTTCTTTAATAGGGTGCGAAAGGGAATGAAAATAGAACTAAATGAAGCATTTAAAGCACTCAGAGTTTGCCATGGTCGTGGTCACCATTTGGTAGCATGTATCCAACTCTAGCTCTTCACAACCTCCTCCACGGGCCAAATTTCAATCGTCATTGTTGTTGCTATGTTTCAGTTCTTCACAGTTTCTGCCATGGGCCCTGCCATGCTCATGGCCATGCCCGTGGCAGACTCCGACATTAGCCACGACTGTGGTGAGTTCCAGCTCAACCATAGACGCCACCACGGGCTTCGCCACGCCCATGGCAGACTCTGGTAGACTCTGACATTAGCCACAGAGGCCGACATGGACTCCACCACGCCCTTGTCGGGCACCCGGGAAATAGGGTATAAAGCCATTTTCATATTCGAAATAGGAATCTTGATTGGGAGTCAGCTAAGGGCTCCTAGATAACATAGGAGAGTGGATTCAAGGAGATTCAACACCCTCAACGTCCAGATTGGAGATTGGAGCATCCAGATTCAACTCTTTGCAACGAAACTAAGTTGTCTTCTTCTTCGTATTTTTGAATTTCTGAACATTTCCTTGTTGTAATTGAATTCATGATGAATTTCAATTGCAATCCCATGATTATAGAGTAGTCTCTTTGATTCTAAGACTAAGGAGTAACCTTTTGGGAGGTAGACACTTATTTGATTAGAATCTCTATGATTGCATGTTTCTTGTTCGATGAAATGTATGTTTATGATCCAGGCCTACTATGTACACACGATCTCGATGCCAAAAGTACAAAATTCGTATCACTCAAGGATTTAGGGATGAATTAAAAAGAGAATTCAATCCTCTGACGCATAGAAACCTAAAACGTGATGAGCAATAGACTATTATAGAACTTAATAGATTTATACCAATTCGTTGCCACATAGGAGTAGGTATCTCAGGGGTTGCGAGATCACGTGACAGAGATCTCCCTAGGGAAGTAATCTCCAAGCTCTATCACTCAAAGTTGCCAATGAATTGGAACGGATATACAGGTATAGTCCCAAGAGTTCACATCGAATACATAGAATAATCTACCTACCTAAATTATCATTAAGGATATGAAACTAAATAATAGATTAGATGTTTATATTTATTGAGGTAAAATCAAAATCTTGAAATCGTTTCTTCCAATAAATTTCACTCTTCTTTCTTTTTCTTCTCACTTAATTATCTGATTTCTCTTTCAATTCTTTGATCTTTCACTATCAATTTATAGTTTTCTCATAAACCAAACCGAAATTTTGTCTAGACAATTATATTTAAATAGTAAATTAATATGTGATCATCAACCTTTGTGCATTCAATTCTTATATTACTTGACGACATAAATCGTACATTTACGATTCGACACACATCATATATTAATGAAGAAAGAGAAAAAAAAACTTAATTAATAATAATAAAATATGATATAATTTATTTAAATATAGATAATAATATAATAAGGATGAATTCGAATTTTTAATCTATAGGTTTAGTATGTTAATATTTGTATTGAATTTTGATAAAATATCTACAAGTATTAGAATAATAATATGTTTTTAATTTTCTTATAAGGTAAATGTAAGAATATTTTGTTAATGAAAATACGACAAGCCACTTTATAATATTTTTTTAATATAGATTAATGACCGCGTAGTAAACAATTAAAGGACTTATCCATTTGGAGATTTCTATTTAAGCACAGAATTTAATTCTTGTTTTTTTTTCATTTAAGATTAATGAAAAAAATCATTTTAGTGTGAGCGTTGTTAACTATAATTAAGCACTTCCAATTGCTAAGTGTGTTTCACGTCTCTCTCTCTCTCTCTCTCTCTCTCTCTCTCACGCACACAAAATCTCTGTTTTCTTCCGATGGCAAAGCTCTCTCCTTTCCCCTTCCTTGCATTTCCGACAGCCTTCTTCGCCTTCCTTGTCTACTCCTGTTCCTCTTCCTCCTTCTCCTGCTCGGCGGCGGAGGCCTCTGAAGCTACCACCATCCACGACCTCCTCCTGAACCACGGCCTCCCTGGCGGGCTCATACCCAAGGACGTCGAATCCTTCTCCCACGACGCCACGTCCGGCCTCCTCGAGTTCCGCCTCTACCGCCCCTGCTACGCCCAATACTACGACGGTCTCGCCTACTTTGATAGCGAGGTGCGGGGCAACCTCAGCTACGGTGCGCTGCGCGGGGTGGTCGGGTGGTCACAGGAGGAGCTATTCCTGTGGCTCCCGGTCAAGGGGATCGTGATCACCGATCCGTCCTCTGGCGTCATTCTCTTCGACATCGGGGTCGCGCGCAAGCGCCTCGCTGTCTCGGCCTTCGAGGTTCCGCCGGATTGCCACCCGGTAGCGGAACAAGCGGCCGCCAGAATAGGTGAGTCGGCGAGATCGAAAACGAAGCGATCTTGGTGGCCGGCGGTTCGTTTCTTGCTGGATTAGGATTCGATTTCGGTGACCGTTTCGAATGCGAATGGTGTGATTGCTGCTACACTCGTTGGCCATCTATTTCCTTGATATTTTCTACTCTTTCCTCTGAAACGGAAGTTTTAGTGTTTTTTTCTTGTCAATATCGTATTTACTAAAGATTGAATTTTCTTTTCCTCACTGCTAATCCGTCGAATGTGTATTCATAACCAATGGTGTGATTTGCGTAGTTTGGTTCTTCAGTGCAAGATTGAATTTGTATGACTCCCGTTTTACATGTGTCAGTTTCTTAATTACATCAGAAAGTTCTTCCCTTTCGTATGTAATCTAGATCTGATGGTGTGGTTACAAACCATTGGTATTTGGTATGTTTGTTTTGATGATCTTCCTTTGTTGCTCGAGATGTATGGTTAAAAAGTTAACTTTTGGCTTTCCTTTGGCCGATCAGTCTTTCTTTAGTGTTTGTTTTCTGCATAATAGTGGAATCTGATTTTAGTATTGATCTAATTGATTCCAGAAACGTTTCCTTTTGCATGTTTTGGCTTTTACTTCGCCAGATAGGTTGAGTTCGATGCACATGAGTCTTCCTTATAAGCAACTTGTTAATTATTAGCTTGATTTCGTTGTCAATGGGGCACCAACTTGCTTGCCAAATGCTTGGAAACTAGTTCAACCCGTGCCCTTCATCCTGTCATGATACTTCCTTCATCCTGTCATGATACTTCCGCATACGTTAGAAAAAATATTTATTTAATTAATTCTGCAATTCCATTCCCTTAACTTTTCGTGTTCTTCCTATCTTATGGTTATTTTCCCTCTTGGGTAGCTCCTCTTCCCCGTGTTTGTTGTGCAGTCCTTTTCTCTACTTTTGTTTCTTTCTTGTGCTGATTGTGTGTGGCTTTGTTCTCTTCTCCTTCAAGTCTATTCTACCAAGTATCAATATTATTTCACTACTATTCGAGATAAACTCATTAAATGTGTTGTTCTCTTGCTTGTTTTGCAGAGTCATTGGGAAGATCTGGAGGAATTCTTCATCAGAGATAAATATCAGAAGAAGAAAAAAAAACAGCACTCCAAAATTTCCCTTTCAGCATTCAACATTCATTTCTCTTCTAAGTTTATCATGTACTGTAAATGCAATAATGTTCTTTAAACCATTTCATGGCCTTTTCTTCATCTCTTCAATCGATCAATCAATAAACGGGGGAAAAAAGGAATAGTAATATCTGAAGGTATTTTTTTTATAGGAATGGTGAGCTGTGCCAACTTAATAAGCTGTTCCACATTAAATTCCAATAGCTTTCATGCTATTGACGGCGAGGCATTAGTTGATAATGGTCCAAATCATCAATAATGGCATTTTGTCATATTCCAGGACAAATATGGTCATTCTTTTAAATCAGTATGCTGGTCCAGGTCATGTGTTGGGTTCTTGATTTTTCCAATAATGCAGATATGCATCTTGCAGTGACATGTACCATATATAATGCTCCAGTTCAGAGTATTATTTGGTTGATATTATGAAGATCTGTATCTGTCACTTTTTGCCTTTATTCCACCAGGCATCAGATAGGTGTATAGTCACTCACATTAAGCACTGTTTAAGTTTATCAAGGTGAATTGTAATGATAAATGGCTGATAATTAGTAGACAAGTTTATCGAACAACCGTTTATCAAGGTCATTTTAATATATCCTAATTACAAGACATTTGATGCAACTGAAGTAATCACAAGTATACGAAAAACTTAAGGAACTTGCAGATAGAACCTTGCTATGAAGATCACTTGAGCTTCATCGCCCTTCCAATATAGTTATTGTGTACTCGCTAGAAGAGAGAACTGTTTCCGTGCAAGATCTAGCAGTGTAGATCCCAGGACGGTTAGGTTGACCCAGCATTGTTGAGTCACTGCTTAGCATCACGACTACTTGTGCCATTGATGGCCTGTCTTCGCTCCCTTCTTGCACGCACAATAAACCGACTTGAAAATACCTTAATGCTTTAGACATAGTGGAAGAATCTCCATTTGATTCGACAAGAAGTTTTGTGGATCTACCTTCTCCCCATAGCTTCCATGCCTGTGAGTATTTAATTTTCACACGGTGTTTGAATTTTTAGTAACTTGTATTAAACTGACAATCTTGAGAAAGATGTATGAAGGTACTCAACCTGTCCTAATAGACTTTGAGGTTGATCTGCTTTAAAAATCTCGGTGCTCTTTTTTCCACTCAAGATCTCCAACAATAAGACACCGAAGCTGTAAACATCTGATTTTTCAGAAAAGTGTCCACCCATTGCATATTCTGGAGACATATAACCACTGTATATGTATGTCGAAAACATTAGCATGTTAAACTCAGTCGAGTAGCATTTATCACCAATAACAAATGAATGGTGCTTACCATGTCCCAATCACTCTATTTGTGCTTCCTTCAGTTTGTCCTACACAAAATGTTTTTGCTATTCCAAAGTCTGAAATTTTTGGGTTGAAATCGTTGTCGAGGAGAATATTGCTGGCCTTCAAATCTCTATGAATGATTTTTAATCTGGAGTCTTGATGGAGGTAAACGAGGCCTCGAGCAATTCCTAGTATGATGTCAAAGCGCTTTTGCCAATCCATTAATGCACTCTTTCTTCTATCTGTTGAATGTTCAGTCTAGGTTAGTCATTATACTAAGATCCTCTTAAACTTGTCTTGATAGATTTGTGTGTGCACATACGGAAATGTTCTAAGCTTTAAAATAATTCGAGTTTTGTCATAATTGCATTATTGCATATGTATTGATTCTATACAAACAGGACATGGTGCGTGAGATGCATTTCAGAAGGTATAGAGTAGTCAGTTTCAGTGCTAACCAAATATGAAATTGTCCAAGCTTTTATTTGTCATGTACTCGTAGATCAGGATTCTTTCCTCATCCTCGATGCAGTAACCCAGTAGACGAACAAGATTTCGGTGTTGTAGCTTGGCAATGATCGAAACCTCAGTCTTGAACTCATCTGTACCTTGTTCAGAAGCTTTGGACAATCTTTTCACAGCAACCTCTTGTCCATCTGCTAATTTACCCTGATATCTTAGAGACTGAATGTTAGTTGTCAAAAATAATGTTAAGTGCATATATTAACTTACAAATAAAAAAAAATGTAGCATCTTCACCTTGTAAATAAATCCAAATCCACCCATTCCAATTATATTGTCTCTTGAAAATTCATTTGTGGCAGCTCTTATCGAAACCATACTATATAATGGCAAGTCGAGCTCTGTTTCTTTGGGAGTGGAGGGGTCTACTATGTCTGGTTTAACTATTCAGAAATGAACGAGTTATACAAGGTAATAGCTTTTAGAAATCACAAGCAACCGTTGTTTAATTTCTTTTGCTCATATGAGCAATGAATAGTAGTAAACATACCGAGCTTGCTTCTTCTCTCCAACCATAAAAATGAACCAACACATAGTAACAGTAGAAAGCTCAACACTGGAATAGTAACTTTTATCACTAATGATTTCTGCTTTCCTGAACTCCTTATTGAATCTGCACATGAAGTTGATTTTAGTTCTGCTACATTTTAGTTCATAAAACTAGAAACTGAAAGCTGAATGCATAGTTCTGCACAGGAAGTTGTTACCTAATTCAGAAGCTGCAAGCCGAACGTATAGATCATTGCCGCCTTGTGCGAAAACCCTAATATCCATCAGGTCAGCAGGCCAAGATAAGCACATGTTGTCTCTGATCATAGCAAATGCCACGCAAGAACAGTTCCTCGAGCACAGACTTTGGCACTCTTCGAGTGTCATGTTGCTCAGTATACTGGCGTTGTGAGTGGCAGGCAGCTTCACATTCGACAGATGCAAAAAACCATCTGTCGAACAATTCAAATCTGTTTTCCTCACACAACCATCTGTATTATCTCTGAGGTTCCAATCTTCAGCTGACTTGGGAGTGAAACCCTGCAAGCATTGGCAGATAGGTGAATAGCTGGTTGTGCAAATGCCATTTGCTCCGCATGTCGCGTATTGGTCACAAGGATCCGAAGGAACCGACCAATAAAGAGCCCATTGATTGCTTGTATTGGACCAGAACAACCGCTGCAACACTCCACCGTCGTCGAGAAATGCTCGGCCTAGAACATTCTTGTCCACCCCTTCAAATGTGTAGTATATTTCATTTTGGTCATCGACAAATTGAAACAGAACAAGGCCGTTTGAGTTCAGATCAGGCCGGCCACTCCAACCTTTCCCGTCCCATGGCCCCGTTCGAAAGACTCTAGAGGCTCCTCTCCATATATAGACTTCAGGTACTCCATGAGTGTCCATTCCATAGGAATAATCCCCCGGAGAAGGATCAGACACACTCTTCCACGACGTGAGTTGCCTATCGAGTTTGGTTCTGAAGTCCACTCCAATCTTCATTCCAGGCAAAAACACATCGCATGGATGATCAAAACTTTGCCACAAGATGTTACCTGATGCACTTTCAGCCAAAATGAGGTTCCCCGAGTCTAAGAGCTTGAGTGAAGGATCACTAGCATTTACTGAGCTGATCGACCAGACGACATTCCCAGCTTGATCTAGCAGTAACAGATCTCCGGTTGTGGTAAGATTCAACAGTCCTGTGGAGGTGTTAAGAAGAGGGGCCATCCTGTTAGCCACCCACACCACAGGGTGGTCAGGGATCTCCTTGTACCATATTCCCACGTATCGATCGCTCGAATTCCTCGGTCTGAAAAATCCCAGCTCAAAGGTTTCTCCTGCCGAGGTTAAGGTTTGGCCATCCACCAAAGCATTGCCAGGGTATAGTGTGTCCCCTGCAATGAAAAAACAAACAAAATTTACTCCAACAAATGTGGTAATATTATTTTACTATATTTTATTAAGAATCTAGACCTTTTATTAATTAATTTTAATGAAATTTAAAATTAAATTATGTTAATATCTTTTTATTTTCCGATACTGAAAATAAATTTAAAAAATAAATTTAAAGTTTATTGATAATTTTCTCCTATTGTTTTTAATATGCAAGTTCTCTTTAGAAATTTTTATAAATATCTTACGGTTGATGACATTAGAAAGAAAATCTTTAAAATAAACTATAGTTTCTCTTCTTATCAATTTAATATCTAATATAAAAAATTAAACTAATTATTATTATTTTTTAACTATGGTTCAAATAGCATGGATGAAGTTGGTGATGCATCGCATTCGACTGACTCTACTGCTGACGATAAAGATGAATGAATGTCAGCGAGTTTAGTTTTTTTTAAACAAAAACATCATTATCATCTATATAACTCTGTGCCAATAGACCCTAAAGTTGTTGACTCTCATGTGCATAAATATTATCCAGCTCGTCATTCTTCTTTTTTTTGATTGTATATTGTCAACGCAACTGATTTTGTTGTTGTTGTTGTTTTTACTTGGTTCACACTCAAAAAGTTGAAGAAACTTAATGCAGGTAATTTCTTCCTCGCCAAAATGCCAAAGCATGATAAAAGAAGCAGTATTTTTAAGTTCGATCTCTTCGAATTTACCATCTTAATTAAGTTTCCTGTAATTGATTATCAACAAAATAAAACCAACAAAAACAGAGGAGGAACAGAGAGAGTTGCAGGCGTTCATGGCATCTCTACAAGAGTTTAGCATTTAATTGCTCAGAGTAAAGGAAAATTTGTCAGCCAAAATCTTGCTAGAGGAGAAAATGAACTTAAAGACCACAAATTTGGCAGCCAAAAAGTTCAGACAAAAAGTTCCCAAGTGAAAGATTTGATCCTCACCTGTCTGACCGAGAGCAGCCATAGCTCCTGCAGAAATTGCAAGCACTATCCAAATCCCGTTGAAGAACATTCTTTGATCTTTGCTCCTTTCTCCGCACAAATAAGAAGAGAACATCAGTTTCTGATCACAGAACCTCTGCACAAATGGCTCGCCTTGCAGTAGAGAATAGGGCAAGTAAGAAACACCTGGATAACTTTATTAAGTTAATCATCTCCCGACTCAGTCAGTCGTTGGAGAGGTATAATATAATCCAAACTGTATAGATTAGTGTGCATGACAAATGATGGAAGTCATCTAGCAGGCTTAGTTGACATTTTTCATCTTCAAGGTCAGACCTTGACTTTTCACGGATGGTATCTTATCAATAAATCATTAGGGAGATATTTGGGTCAAATTGAGCAAGAATGTCAGTGTTAAAGAAAATGTATGGCAAATTCCTTGATTGAGATAATTCCCTTCTTACATATGCCAGTGATCTCAATCTTTTACCAATTCAACACATTTTCTGTCTGATCAAAATTTTGAATTTCAGTTAATGGGGCATAGAACTTGCTAATTGCGGAGATAATCGACTAATGATGGATGTTCCGGCCCAAATGCTATGGATGATCAAGCCACCGGTCAACGAAAGAGTTGACGTGAGCATGCTCCGGAGATCGTCGTGAAGGAGATGAAAGAACCTGGGACACACTCACATTGAGGATTAGACTGATCATGGGACGGATCTCAGGGTCACTTTGACGCTCAAATTAGGATTTTTCTTGAGATGATGTGTGGAAAAATAAAGAAAGATGAGGTGGATAGAACCCGGTAGAGTTAGTGAAAAAATTGGATCCCTTGTCTTACCTCTGTTAGTGCTTATATAGTTCTCCAGCATCTCCACATCAGTAGGAATATCATCATCACAGGAGCCGAAGAGGGGACTAGATCCGACAACCGTTGGTTGTATTTTCACTCATCTAATGCCACATGTCAATAGGAGGGGTATCCAGGAGATCGAGTCTGACAACTTCATAGCCGCCCCATCATTTCTATGTACCACGCATCCTAAAATATTTACAATTACTGCCTGTGATCCTGCGTAGGGGTGCAGAAAATGATATCAGTACAAAGTGGCCTTGAAGAAGACGATGCCGAGATTCTCTTTTGAAGGAGACTGTCGGTGATTGAAACTGAGGAAAAAATGTCATCCAGGATGATAGGGAAGATTTAGAGGGAGTCTGCTAGTGAGACTGAAAGGAAGTCTGAGACTGAGACAGAGTCTGCTGTTGAGACTGAGACTAAGAGAAAGTCTAAGACTGAGATAGAGTCTGAGACTGAGACTGAGTATGCTACTGAGACTGAGAGGAAGTCTGAGACTGAGATGAAGTACGAGATAGAGATGAATTCTGTTGCTGAGACTGAGAGGAAGTCTGAGACTAAGGTGGAGTCCAAGATTGAGATGGAGTTCGAGACTGAGATGGAATCCGAGAATGAGATAAAGTCTGTTGTTGTGCTATTGAGATTGAGAGGAAGTATAAGACTAAGATGGAGACTGTGACTAAGATAGAGTCAGAGACTGAGATTGAGTCTTCTACTGAAACTGAGAGGAACTCTAAGACTAAGATGGAGTTTGCTGTTGAAATTGAGAGGACATCTAAAGCTGATATGTAGTCTGAGACTGAGATGGAATCTACTACTGAGACTAAGAGGAAGTCTGAGACTGAGATTGAGTCTTCTGCTGAAATTGAGAAGAAATCTAAGACTAACATGGAGTCTGCTATTGAAATTGAGAGGAAGTCTAAGGCTGAGATGCAGTCCGAAACTGAGATGGAATCTACTGCTGAGACTGAGAGGAAGTTTGAGACTAAGATGGAGTCTGAGACTGAGATGACAAACGTGAGGGTATGAGCAGATTCGATAAGATCTGAGTGCCACCTAAACAGCCCTTGGATTATGTTTAACTCATTGCAAATTTAACTGACAGGTCAACAAGACTCTTGACCTTCATGACATATAAGTGTTGAAGGAAACTACTGTTGTGATTTGATTACGCTAACATAGTAATCTATAATTGCACCAATAAATGACAAGCATGCAATAAACGGTAATAAGAGTAAGTTAAGAATTTGTGTATCTCCAGTTGAAGCGTCGGGCTTGCCGACTGTCTTTAGAGAATTTATTGCTGCCCACGGTGCAGAGGCTCTCCGGCAAAATCCTCCCAAGATCCGACAACCGCTCGCGCCATTCGTAGGTGCACTCCAAGACGAACGCCGCACTCGGACTCAACCTCAGATTGCAGAAACCAAGCCTCAGAACTCGAATTCGGAAAGAAGAAAGGAGAAAGCAGAGAGCAGAGGAATGCTTTGCTTTGGAGCGAGTTGAGAAGGAAGTGAGGCAGTGTATTTATACACTTGAAGCAGTGCACAGGAACCAAAGTGTACGTCGGTTTGAAGAAGTGTGTTGCTTCTGCTTTCTCACGCGGAGACCAGCCAGGTGCGTCTCTTCACTTCGCTTTCTCAAATGATGACCAAATCACGCGGACAGATACCATCAGGTGCGAACCAAACCGGACTCAGGTAGCCAAATCAGACTGGCAAAAACAAACCGAGCCGCCCGTAAGCGCGAGTTGGGGATTTGCACCCCCCCCTGCGCGCGATGTTCGCGTGCGTCGCTCCCGATTTATGGATTTCCGGTTCGAACCCCCCTGAAACCACCTGATTTGGGCTCGGCCCGCGCATGCGTGTAGGTCCCCTTAATTTTGCTAAGCATGGATGGAAGGACTCCATATATAAAGCCTTCCAACCTTTTTTTCTTAGCAATGTGGGACTAAAAGCTTACACTTATGCATTACCAAAAGCAAAGGGAATAATGTGAATTAAAACTCAACAATCCCCCACTAATTCAAATTATTTTAGTCGAAAACAAAGATATGTTCTGAGGCTTGGTTGCAATGAGCTTTTAGTAAAAATACCTTCCGGTTTGAATTTTCACCTAAGTACACCAATCTTTTTCACATAGGTTTGAAGAGAACTGAGTCTTGATCTTAAACCTTTTATATGTGAAGATCAATTGGTAACAACTCATCACTGGCGACGGTTGAATCCTTCTGGATTGGTGCATTACGGTCATGCCACCGAATCTTGTTTCATAAGTGCTAAGGAGAGTTGCCTAGACTCCCCACACTGCGGCCCCACAGTTACACTTACATAGGTGAGTTCTCCAAGGATGTACTGTAAGTATCCTGTCATTAAGACCTTGAACTCATTAAGAGCTCCTAAGCTCATCCTTACTAGCAGTCAAGCATCTATCCAGGGAAGAGACTATGAGATTACATCTCAATCAATTTGATGCTTACGGTTCACCCTTATAACTTGTTTGTACCACATTGAACCTGCTTCTTGGGATCTCCAATCAGATAGGTTGGGTTGCCGTTATAGGTGAAACCAGGATAAGCCTCAGTCTCATTCCCTTACTGGATCTCTTGATTTTCTCAGAATCAAGTCCTTTAGTGAGTGGATCAGCAATATTGTCTTTTGAATTTACAAAGTCCAATGACACCACTCCAAGAGACACTACCTCACGAATAGACTTTAATCGTATTCGTACATGTCTCTTCTGTTTCTGGTTATACTTGGAGCTTCTAATCTGAGCTATTGTTGTTTGATTATCACAGTGTACTGAAATAGAAGGTATTGGCTTCATCATCAAGGGAATTTCAGAAAGAAGACCCTTCAGCCAATCAGCTTCAGTTACTGTGGTATCCAAAGCACACAATTCTGCCTCAGATGTAGAACGGGTTATAATCGTCTGTTTAACAGACCTCCAAGCAACTGCACCACCTCCAAGTGTAAAGACATAACCAGTAACACCTTTACACTCAGCCGTGTCCGCTATCCAACTAGCATCATTATATCTCTCCAGGACTACAGGGAATCTCCCATACCACAAGCTCAAGGATATAGTGCCTTTTAGGTATCTGAGTACTCTGTCTAATGCATCCCAATGCGTTCTGTCTGGACAGCTGGTAAACCTGCTCAATTTTGATATAACAAAATAAATATCAGGTCTAGAACAATTTACTAAATACATTATACTACATATTATTTGTGAGTATCTTAATTGAGACACTGTCACACCACTCTTTTTCTTGTGGAGAGTTTTTGAAGGATCATACGGTGTGACTACAGATTTAACTTAACTATAGTTATATTTCTCTAATACTCTCTCAATATAGAGTGATTGAGAAATTGCTATTCCATCAGTTGATCGAGTCAACTTCAGCCCTAAAATCATGTCAGCACAACTCATATCCTTCATTCCAAACTTACCACTTAAGAGGGTCTTAGTCTCATTAATAATAGAAAGGTTAGAACCAAAAAGTAGAATATCATCTACATATAAACATAAGATAATACAACTATCACCTTTCATTTTAGCATACACACATTTATCAGAGTCATTCATTTCAAAGCCCACCGATAGCATAACACTATCAAATTTTTCGTGCCACTGCTTTAGGGCTTGCTTCAAACCATAAAGAGATTTAACTAACCTACAGACTTTATTCTCATTTCCAGAAACTACATGTCCCTCAGGCTGATCCATATATATCTCTTCTTCAAGATCTCCATTAAGGAATGCCATTTTGACATCCATTTGATGAACCTCAAGATGATATATGGATGCCAATGCTATCAACACTCGGATTGTAGTAATTCTAGTAACAGGAGAATAAGTGTCAAAATAGTCAATCCTTTCTTTCTGTTTAAATCCCTTAGCAACTAGGCGGGCTTTGAATTTATCTACTGATCCATCAGGTTTTAGTTTTCTTTTAAACACCCATTTACATCCTATAGTGTTACACCCAGGAGGTAAATCTACCAACTCCCAAGTGGCATTAGAGATAATAGAGTCCATTTCATTTTTAATGGCCTCTTTCCAGTGCTTAGCTTCAGGAGAAGCCATAGCATCTCTATATGTCACAGGGTCACCTTCTATATTATAGGTGATAAAGTCCTAGCCTAAGTCCGCAGACACACGTTGTCTCTTGCTTCTTCTCAGTTCTGTACACTCACTAGATTCATCTAGTCTAGAGTGACTTGAGGAAGGTATACCTTCTATGGATAATCGGGCATCTTCGGAAGTAGGCTTATCTCTAGTAGGAATACTAGATATAGACTGAGGTGTTCTTGTCTTCATAGGAAATATATCCTCAAAAAATGTAGCATCGTGAAGTTCAACAATAGTATTTGCATCTATTCCAGAAATTTCTGATTTAATAATCAGAAATCTATATGCAATACTATTTTGAGCATAACCCAAGAAGATACCATCTACGGTCTTTGGACCAAGTTTTTTCCTTCTGTGTTCAGGTACTAGTACTGTAAAGCCCGAAAAATTCCCAAATTTATTTTAGAATTATTCTATGATTTTTCTGGAATTATTAGATATTTTTCCGGGATTTTCTGAGTAGCGGGAGTAGCAAAAACAAATAGGTCGCAAAATAGCTTAGGCGGGAATCGAACCCGAGACCTATGGTGTAAGGGATAATGTTAGTAACCAGTTGAACCCAGCAGGGCCGTGCTGAAAGGAAGGAGAACCAAATATATTTATATTAGAGTTGGGTTCATTAAACCACTTAATATAAATAATAAACTTAAGTGGGGTTTGGTTTATTTTGGTTCGGCACCTCTTCACCTCACGACACTTTCTCTTCCAAAACCTCACCGCCGCCTCTCCCTTCTTCTCCTCTTCCTCACGCACGGCACACCAAGGCAAGGGTCCATAGGATCATCTTCCGGCGACGACTCCAACACGAAAGGGGTTCTTCTCCGCGAGAGGAACGCGAAGACGTAAGCGGTTCGTCGAGCGGACAGTTTTCCGGAAACACCTAGCGAATAGAATCGTAAGAAAACCTTACGATTGAGGTAAGAAACCCCTCACCTGCAGTATAATTGCTCTCGCTTGTTAGTTTTGGCGTTAGTTCAGTAATTTTATAGTTTTCAGTTTTAGGGCATGCTTTTAGTGCACGCCAAGCATTCGGTAGAATGCCCAGTTCAGAAGGATGTACCAATAGGCGTCCTAACAGCATATAAAATGTAATAGAAACATTTTATTCAGTTTATTATTAGTTATTACAGCTATATGGATCAGATATCCATTGGGTGGGCTCCCACAGTAGCCTCTAGGTTCAGATAACCTAGCTCTAGGTTCAGATAACCTAGAACAGCAAAGTAAAATAAAACAGTATTCAGTATTTTACTTTATTCAGTTGGCACTGTACATGGATCAGATATCCATGGGCTGGACTCCCACAGTCGTCCCTAGGTTCAGATAACTTAGTAACCCTGCTGGATTCGGAACTTGCAATCCCGGGTCTCGTAGGGATGCGCGCACAGTAAGCACAGTTGCCAGGGCCCCAGCAGCATGTTTAGTATTTTCATCTATTATATGTATAGTTTTCAAATTTGGAACCAGTGATGAAAACACTAATTTAGCTTTCAGTTCAGTTCAGGTTCAATTTACATGATTTGAGTTCATGTACAGATTTAGACATATGCATGACTAGCTCAGTTTCATGCTCAGTTTATATGTTATGCCATGTTTCAGTTCCAGTTTATGCTTGGTTTGATATGCCATGCCATGCTTGCATGTTCAGTATGTTTTTTCAAACAACATGATTTAAAATCATAATTGCATCGTATGCATGATTTAGTGAGGTAGATGGTTTCTTACTAAGCTTTAAGCTTACAGGTACTACTTTTCTTATACTGCAGATACAGGTAAAAGAAAAGTGGACTAGCGGAGGCTGGAGGGCGATGCTACAATGATGTGTGTGTGCAAGGGGTCTGGAATAAAGATCCTAGGGATCTAAACAGCTTAAATTTCAGCATTTAGGTTTCAGTTTGCTTAATGTTCACTTTTGAGCTCGTTAAATGTTTTAATCCAATAAAACTATGCACTATTCAGTTTGTCAAGTTTAGAATGCATGTAGGTTCATGTTAGAATGTTTTTCATGTATTTAAAATTCATATCTGTGAGTTGTGGCACGTTTTAGTGCCGGAAAGTCCTGAAATCAGAAACTCTGATTTCATATCAGAGTTGGATCGGTCTGCCGACCGATCCGTTACAGTATCAGGATCCAGGATCGGTCAGCCGACCGATCCAGAGGCATACAATATACTACTGTATGCTATCTGATCGGTCGTCCGATCGATCCAGCACCGAACAGAGAGTTCGGGACGAAATCTGCAGTCGCTGATCGGTCGGCCGACCGATCAGTGAGCAGCTGGATCGGTCGACAGACCGACCCAGAGGCGAACAGAAACATAAGAAGTGCACTGATCGGTCTACCGACCGATCAGGGTGCTTCTGGATCGGTCGGTAGACCGATCCAGTTGTGAACAGAACGCAGCAGAAGCACGGAGGCTCACTGATCGGTCTCCCGACCGATCCAGAGGGTGCCTCCGTGCCAGTATCAGCTGGAACGATCTGTGAATCGTTCCGAAGGCTCAATCGACTTACGGATCGGTTGAAATGTCTGATTACAGCTAGCAGGACCTTCAAGAGGCATAGATTGTCTCTCCTAGTATGTGTACAACACTTAGGTACTCTTAGAATGTCAAGTTGAGACTTTACAGTAATTAGTTTAGCAAATTTCAAATTTGCTCAGTTTTCCGCACAGCATTTTCAGTAGTTAATGTAGCGATCCGGCTCACAGCCTAGTACCCAGGAGTTGGGTCGTTACAGAGTGGTATCAGAGCAGGGTTCCTTACTTCCTACACACACATCAGCATTGTGCCTACAGCTTCCAAGTAAGAACATCTCTCACTCAGTTTGTTTTCAGCTTTCATATCAGTTATGTGTGCTTCCATGTTTGCTCTCATGTTGGTAGTTAATTAATTTATGTTTACAGTGATAGTATTTAACATGTTACCAGTAGTTAACTATAACATGATAGCTTAGTTATATATATGTGTTCTCTGCTATTTAGAAAATGGTACGAGGACGTCCAGCTAAGAAAGCAGCAGCGACTGAGCCCCAGCATGAGGCAAGCGGTTCGGTGCCTCCCCCTACAGCAGCAGCTAGCTGAACAGCAACAAGAGATAGCCTCCTTAAAGGCTAACCACAGACTACTCCCAGTCACTCCAGTACCGAACCTCACGACTCCGGTAATCACAGAGGTAGTACCGGCTCAGCCTGCTGGTCCCAATAGCAGGGGCTAAGAGAGAAGCTTACCTTATCCAGTGGCAGAGAATTAAGCCGAGAACTTCTCAGGAACCATGGGATGCTCGGGCATGGTTTAAAACACCGGAAAGCACGATGGAACTTCTAGACGGCCGAGCACGAAAAGGTGAAGTGTGCCTCCTTGCTTAACAGGAGACGCACGCATGTGGTGGAGCGGATTAAATCGAAGTGGCCAGTCAGATGACATGGGTTAACCGAGAAAGAATTCTTCGAGGAATTCTTTCACATGCAGGTCACGAACCGACACTATGACGAGTTTACAGAATTTCGTCAGGGCAACCTATCAGTTCAGGAGGCCGTGAAGAAATTCAATAGGTTGGCCCGTCTGTGTCCAGAACTAGTCAACTTAGAGAAGGAACGAGTACGCTTGATGCTGAAGATGCTCAGACCAGAGATCGCAATGAATGTGGCTGGTGGCGTTCATAGGCCACAAACCACAGAGGAGCTAGTGAGTAGTGCTCTGATCACCGAGCACTATCAGCACAATATCACCCAGCAGAAGCAGGTTTCCACAGAGCCCAAGGGACAAGCTAGCTCAGGTACTCAGCAGAAACAACAGGGACATAGCTCCAACTGGAAGGGGAAACGCAAGGCAAGCAGTGACCCAAAAGGAGGACCAGCTGGAAAACATTCCAGACATCCCAAATGTACTACTTGTGGGAAACATCATCCAGGAGTTTGCCGCAAGGGTACGCGAGGTTGTTTTGAATGTGGACAGGAAGGGCACATGGCTAAGGTTCAACAAGAACAGTCTTCCTCCGCCTCACCGACACAAGATGGAGCTCACCACCCTACACCGGATGTATCTTGTCTTAGATGGTCCACGATCACCAAGGCGATTAGAAGCCCCACGCCTACCACAAATGCCGGATTTTCTCACCGACTGAGAGGACGTAGCAAATGCCTCGACAGTTGTCACAGGTCAGATCAATATTTTTCAGCATAATGCAACTGTCTTATTCGATACTGGGGCAACCCACTCTTATGTATCCAGGGCATTTGCCGAGAAACTAGCAACACCTCCAGAAGTACTCAATAGTCAGTTTCTGACAACGCTACCCTCAGGAGACATTATGGCATCTACGCACTGGCTCAGAGCAGTGCCAGTCATTATAGCAGAGAGCTTTTTGGTGATCTGATAGTGCTAGAAATGACTGACTACGATGTCATCTTTGGAATGGATTTTCTGATCAGATACGGCGCTTCTATAGAGTGCCGTAAACAGAAGGTCATATTCCAACCTGAAGCAGGAGTACAGTTTGAGTACACGGGGAAGCCAAAGAGGAAAGCCAGGAAGTTTCTCTCAGCATTGAAAGCACAGCAGCTATTGGATTCAGGATGCGTGGGATTTTTAGCAAATGTAGTCAACACCAGCCAGGACAAGAACCAACAGCTATCAGAGGTTCGAGTCGTTTGTGACTACCCAGCAGTCTTCCCTGAAGAGCTACCAGGCTTAGCACCAGACAGGGAGATTGAATTCGAGATAGAGCTCATTCCCGGCACAAATCCAATTTCCAAGGCACCATATCGCATGGCTCCCGCAGAACTGAAGGAACTTCAGGAGCAATTACAGGAGCTTCTTGACAAGGGTTTCATACGCCCTAGTCACTCACCATGGGGAGCACCTGTGTTGTTTGTGAAGAAGAAGGATGGAAGCATGCGCCTATGCATAGACTACCGTGCCTTGAACCAGGTCACAATTAAAAACAGATACCCTCTTCCCAGGATAGATGACCTGTTTGACCAGCTAAAGGGAGCCACAGTGTTCTCTAAAATTGACCTCAGATCAGGATATCACCAGGTTAGAGTCAAGGAAGGTGATATACCTAAAACAGCTTTCAGGACCAGATACGGACACTATGAGTTCGTAGTCATGCCTTTTGGCGTGACAAATGCTCCAGCTACTTTCATGGACCTCATGAACAGGGTATTCAGAGAATACTTAGACAAGTTTGTCATCGTGTTCATCGATGACATTCTTATCTATTCAGGCACTCAGGAGGACCATGCAGAGCATCTGAAAACAGTTTTGCAGATCCTTCAGCAGAACCAGTTGTACGCCAAATTCACGAAATGTGAATTCTGGCTAGACCAGGTAGCCTTTCTCGGTCACATCATCTCCAAAGATGGTGTTATGGTAGATCCCAGCAAGATAGAAGCAGTAAGTAACTGGAAGAGACCCAGGAACGCCAGTGAAATCAGAAGCTTTCTGGGATTAGCAGGCTACTACAGGAAATTCTCCAGGATAGCCTCCCCACTGACAGCTCTCACCAGGAAGAACAAGAAATTTCAGTGGACAGAGGACTGCGAGAACAGCTTTAGCGAACTAAAACGGAGATTGACCAGTGCTCCTATTTTAGCTATACCAGAAAACACAGACAGCTTCGACATCTACAGTGACGCCTCTAAATTGGGATTAGGAGCAGTACTGATGCAGCAGGGCAAGGTGATCGCCTATGCCTCCAGACAACTCAAGGATTATGAGAGGAACTATCCTACTCACGACCTTGAGCTTGCAGCAGTGGTGTTCGCTCTCAAGATTTGGAGACATTATTTGTACGGAGCTCGGTGCAGAGTGTATACAGATCATCAAAGTCTGAAGTATTTCTTTACTCAGAAGGATCTGAATATGCGACAGCGTAGATGGTTAGAACTAGTCAAAGATTATGACATAGATATCCTCTACCATCCAGGAAAAGCTAATAAGGTAGCAGACGCACTCAGCAGGAAGTCCAGTGCTACCTTATTATCTTTAGCAGCTATGTCACCACCCCTAAGGAAGGAGATTACGGCCTTTAGTCTCGAGCTTATAGTCGGACAACTTTCCACTATGACCTTAGAGTCTACCTTGCTTGGTGATATTCAGTCAGCTCAGGATCAGGACCCTGAAATTCAGAAAATCAAGCAAGGGCTAGCAGAATCGGAAAGTGGAGAATTCAGAGTGTCCGACAGCGGGGTGTTGTATTTTGGCGACAGACTCTGTGTTCCAGATCAGGAGGAGCTACGGAGACAGATTTTAGACGAGGCTCACAGGACTCCCTACGCGATGCATCCAGGCTCCACCAAAATGTATCAAGACCTGAAGAAACGCTTTTGGTGGCCCGGGATGAAGCGAGACATCGCCAGATATGTTAGCATCTGCCTCACCTGTCAGAGGGTCAAGGCAGAACATCAGCGACCAGGAGGAGTTCTGCAGCCTATACAGATTCCAGAATGGAAGTGGGAGGATATCTCCATGGATTTCATAGTGGGACTACCCAGAACCACGAATGGTTTTGATGCCATCTGGGTAATAGTTGACAGGTTGACTAAATCAGCCCACTTTCTAGCTATCAAGATATCCTACTCCATGGAGAAGCTAGCTCAGTTGTATCTCCAGGAGATCGTCAGACTACATGGAGTCCCACGAACCATCATTTCAGACAGAGACAGCAGATTTACATCACACTTCTGGAAGTGTGTTCAGTCAGCTATGGGCACCCAGTTAAAATTCAGCACAGCTTTCCATCCTCAGACAGATGGTCAGACGGAGCGAGTAAATCAGGTACTCGAAGATATGCTCCGAGCTTGTGCCCTAGATTTCAAGGGAAGTTGGTGCAAATATCTGAGTCTAGCAGAATTTGCATACAACAACAGCTATCAGGCCACTATCGGCATGGCTCCTTATGAGGCACTCTATGGGCGGAGGTGCAGATCACCAATCTGCTGGTATGAGAGTGGTGAACAGAAGGAACTAGAGCTTCAGACAGATCTAGTAGCAGCTACCACAGCAGCCATACAGCAGATTCGCCAGAGGATAGAGACAGCACAGAGCCGTCAGAAGAGCTATGCTGATACACGACGCAGACCCCTAGAGTTTTCAGTTGGGGATACAGTTTTCCTCAGAGTAGCTCCCATGAAGGGAGTCATGCGCTTTGGGAAGAAGGGCAAGCTAGCTCCCAGATATGTGGGACCATACCTTATCACGAAGAGAGTGGGCAAGGTAGCATATGAGCTAGAGCTACCTCAGGAGATGTCAGCCGTCCACAACGTATTTCATGTTTCCATGCTGAAGAAGCATATTCCATACACCAGATGTGAGTGAGATATTAGGATCATGAGTTATGATCAAGGTGCATTGTCCTGTGCCTAGATGACCAAGTAAAGAAATTACGGAACAAGGAAACCATTGTTAAAGTCACGTAAATCAGCTAAGATTTGGGCCTAGAGTCAGAGGTTTTAAAAGCATTTTAAAATTGTTTTAAGAACTTTGACGAACTTTTATAGTGATTGGATGTAAAGCCCGAAAAATTCCCAAATTTATTTTAGAATTATTCTATGATTTTTCTGGAATTATTAGATATTTTTCCGGGATTTTCCGAGTAGCGGAAGTAGCAAAACAAATAGGTCGCAAAATAGCTTAGGCGGGAATCGAACCCGAGACCTATGGTGTAAGGGATAATGTTAGTAACCAGTTGAACCCAGCAGGGCCGTGCTGAAAGGAAGGAGAACCAAATATATTTATATTAGAGTTGGGTTCATTAAACCACTTAATATAAATAATAAACTTAAGTGGGGTTTGGTTTATTTTGGTTCGGCACCTCTTCACCTCACGACACTTTCTCTTCCAAACCCTCACCGCCGCCTCTCCCTTCTTCTCCTCTTCCTCACGCACGGCACACCAAGGCAAGGGTCCATAGGATCATCTTCCGGCGACGACTCCAACACGAAAGGGGTTCTTCTCCGCGAGAGGAACGCGAAGACGTAAGCGGTTCGTCGAGCGGACAGTTTTCCGGAAACACCTAGCGAATAGAATCGTAAGAAAACCTTACGATTGAGGTAAGAAACCCCTCACCTGCAGTATAATTGCTCTCGCTTGTTAGTTTTGGCGTTAGTTCAGTAATTTTATAGTTTTCAGTTTTAGGGCATGCTTTTAGTGCACACCAAGCATTCGGTAAAATGCCCAGTTCAGAAGGATGCACCAGTAGGCGTCCTAACAGCATGTAAAATGTATTAGAAACATTTTATTCAGCTTATTATCAGTTATTACAGCTATATGGATCAGATATCCATTGGGTGGGCTCCCACAGTAGCCTCTAGGTTCAGATAACCTAGCTCTAGGTTCAGATAACCTAGAACAACAAAGTAAAATAAAACAGTATTCAGTATTTTACTTTTATTCAGTTGGCACTGTACTTGGATCAGATATCCATGGGTTGGACTCCCACAGTCGTCCCTAGGTTCAGATAACCTAGTAACCCTGCTGGATTCGGAACTTGCAATCCCGGGTCTCGTAGGGATGCGCGCACAGTAAGTACAGTTGTCAGGGCCCCAACAGCATGTTTAGTATTTATATGTATAGTTTTCAAATTTGGAACCAGTGATGAAAACACTAATTTAGCTTTCAGTTCAGTTCAGGTTCAGTTTACATGATTTGAGTTCATGTACAGATTTAGACATATGCATGACTAGTTCAGTTTCATGCTCAGTTTATATGTTATGCCATGTTTCAGTTCCAGTTTATGCTTGGTTTGATATGCCATGCCATGCTTGCATGTTCAGTATGTTTTTCAAACAACATGATTTAAAATCATATTCGCATCGTATGCATGATTTAGTGAGGTAGATGGTTTCTTACTAAGCTTTAAGCTTACAGGTACTACTTTTCTTATACTGCAGATACAGGTAAAAGAAAAGTGGACTAGCGGAGGCTGGAGGGCGATGCTACAATGATGTGTGTGTGCAAGGGGTCTGGAATAAAGATCCTAGGGATCTAAACAACTTAAATTTCAGCATTTAGGTTTCAGTTTGCTTAATGTTCACTTTTGAGCTCGTTAAATGTTTTAATCCAATAAAACTATGCACTATTCAGTTTGTCAAGTTTAGAATGCATGTAGGTTCATGTTAGAATGTTTTTCATGTATTTAAAATTCATATCTGTGAGTTGTGGCACGTTTTAGTGCCGGAAAGTCCTGAAATCAGAAACTCTGATTTCATATCAGAGTTGGATCGGTCTGCCGACCGATCCGTTACAGTATCAGGATCCAAGATCGGTCAGCCGACCGATCCAGAGGCATACAGTATACTACTGTATGCTATCTGATCGGTCGTCCGATCGATCCAGCACCGAACAGAGAGTTCGGGACGAAATCTGCAGTCGCTGATCGGTCGGCCGACCGATCAGTGAGCAGCTGGATCGGTCGACAGACCGACCCAGAGGCGAACAGAAACATAAGAAGTGCACTGATCGGTCTACCGACCGATCAGGGTGCTTCTGGATCGGTCGGTAGACCGATCCAGTTGTGAACAGAACGCAGCAGAAGCACGGAGGCTCACTGATCGGTCTCCCGACCGATCCAGAGGGTGCCTCCGTGCCAGTATCAGCTGGAACGATCTGTGAATCGTTCCGAAGGCTCAATCGACTTACGGATCGGTTGAAATATCTGATTACAGCTAGCAGGACCTTCAAGAGGCATAGATTGTCTCTCCTAGTATGTGTACAACACTTAGGTACTCTTAGAATGTCAAGTTGAGACTTTACAGTAATTAGTTTAGCAAATTTCAAATTTGCTCAGTTTTCCGCACAGCATTTTCAGTAGTTAATGTAGCGATCTGGCTCACAGCCTAGTACCCAGGAGTTGGGTCGTTACAAGTACCTTTGCAAGGCACCCCCACACTTTAAGATATTTCAAACTTGTTCTCCGACCTTTCCAAAGCTCATATGGGCTTTTATCCCTAGACCTCATGGGGATTCTATTTAACACATGGCATACAGTGTATAGAGTTTCCCCCCACATGAAGTTGGGTAACCCAGAACTGCCTAACATGGAATTAATCATATCTTCAAGGGTTCGATTTTTTCGTTCTGCTATACCGTTGGATTGAGGACTATATGGAGCAGTTACCTCATGAATTATACCTGTATCTTGACAAAATTTTTGAAACAGGTTTGAGGTAAACTCTCCACCCCTATCGGACCTTAACCTCTTAACAGATTTATTTGTTTGATTCTCAGCTTCAGATTTAAAAATCATAAATTTATCTAAAGCTTCATCCTTAGTTTTCAGCAAATAAACATAACAATAACGAGAGTGATCATCAATGAAGGTGATGAAATACCTTTTATGATCTCTCGTTATTACACCGTTAAACTCACAACAGTCAGTATGGATCAATTCTAAAATATCAGAATTTCTCTCAACTGATTTGAAGGGTTTTCGGGTTTGTTTATATTGCACACAAACTTCACATTTTTTCTTATCATTTATAGCATGCTTAGGAATCATGTCTAGGTTCATCATCCTTTTCACGGTATTAAAATTGACATGTCCTAATCTGTCATGCCATATATCATAAGACTCAATGTTATATGAACAACCAATATCAGTAGATTTATTCAAGGTAGCATTTTCTACATTGAGTTTAAATAAACCTTCATTAAGGTAACTTTTTCCAATAAAGGTTCCTAAATGTAATATTAAAACTTTATTACATTTAAAGTTCAACTCATAACCAGCACGGACTAACTTTGACCCGCTAATCAAATTCCGACGGACCGCTGGAACATGATGCACCTCATGCAGTGACAGGACTTTTCCAGAGGTGAACCTCAGGTCAACTTGTCCTATCCCAAACACCCTGGCTGCAGAATGGTTCCCCATGGTTACGGAAGTGCCTTCAATTACCTGATAAGTAAGGAAGGTAGAGCGATCAGCACAACAGTGCACATTAGCACATGTATCAACTAACCATTCATTAGGTTGATAGATCAAGTTTAGTTCGGGTTTGAAGGTAACAAACCTATTGCTGGTGTCGTCACTAGCAGTCACGACATTTGCTTGTGCCTTGATGTTGGATGTATTGCTTTGGTTTTTCTCCTTGTCCTTTCGCTTAGGGCAAAATTTGGCATAATGTCCAATTTGTCCACATGTCCAGCACGACTTGGTTAAATTTTTCTTTTGAACCTTTGGTTTGAGTTTCATCTTGTTCTTCATTTTCTGATTTTTGAATTTCTTCTTGTCAGATGAGACTACTACATTTGCCTTTGGAATAAAATCCATAGGCATTCTTGTATCATCAATTTTATGTTGCTTCCGATGTTTTTCTTCGATATTTAAGGCAATCATCAAATCTTCTAGAGAGATTTTACCTCTCCGATGTTTAAGAGTCATGCCAAAATCTTCCCAACTCGGAGGCAATTTTTCGATGATTGATAAGACCTGAAATTTTTCGGGTAATGACATATCTCCTTTGGCAAGACCATGAATTTGAACTTGGAATTCATGTGTCTGCTCAATTACAGATTTGCCTTCAACCATTTTGAAGTTTAGGAATTTTGCCACAGTGTACTTTTCTAAACCAGAATCTTCAGAGTTGTATTTTTTATCCAAAGATTTCCACAGTTCTTTAGCTGAAGAGGTTGAACAGTACACATCAAATAGTGCGTCTGAGAGGACAGACAGGATCCTCCCATGGCAGAGATAATCCCTTTGCTTAAGCCTCTATAAGGCAGCACTATAGGCAGGTTCCTCTTCATTAGGTGAAGGAGGATCTATTTCTATAACGGAGAATAGCCCTAGCGTAGTAAGTCAAAATTTCATCCGTTGTTGCCAACGTCTGAAGTTTTGCTCGAAAAATCTTTCAGGTCGGGAGCTAGCCTCATCAGACCCCGTTACCCTATCATTCATCATGTCTATTGATGCTACAATAAATTCTCTAAAATTGTTGTGATTTGATTATGCTAACACAGTAATCTATAATTGCACCAATAAATGACAAGCATGCAATAAACGGAAATAAGGGTAAAGTTAAGAATTTGTGTATCTCCGGTTGAAGCGTCGGGCTTGCCGACTATCTTTAGAGAATTTATTGCCGCCCACGGTGCAGAGGCTCTCCGGCAAAATCCTCCCAAGATCCGACAACCGCTCGCGCCGTTCGTAGGTGCACTCAAAGACGAACGCCGCATTCGGACTCAACCTCAGATCGTAGAAACCAAGCCTCAGAATTCGAATTCAGAAAGAAGAAAGGAGAAAGCAGAGAGCAGAGAAATGCTTTGCTTTTGAGCGAGTTGAGAAGGAAGTGAGGCAGTGTATTTATACACTTGAAGCAGTGCACAAGATTGCTTCTGCTTTCTCACGCGGAGACCAGTCAGATGTAGACCAAATCACGCGGACAGATACCATCAGGGTGCGAACCAAACCGGACTCAGGTAGCCAAATCAGACTGGCAAAAACAAACCGGGCCGCCCGTAAGCGCGAGCTGGGGATTTGCACCCCCCTGCGCGCGATGTTCGCGTGCGTCGCGCCCGGTTTATGGATTTCCGGTTCGAACCCCCCTAAAACCACCTGATTTGGGCTCGGCCCGTGCATGCGTGTAGGTCCCCTTAATTTTGCTAAGCATGGATGGAAGGACTCCATATATAAAGCCTTCCAACCTTTTTTTTCTTAGCAATGTGGGACTAAAAGCTTACACTTATGCATTACCAAAAGCAAAGGGAATAATGTGAATTAAAACTCAACAACTACCATATTACAAATCTCCCATTTAAGTCTAGTCAAAAGAGGCATAGTACAACTAACTGGATTGTGATGAGTTGTCATATGCTTCTGAGGTTATTTTCATTGAGTACCTTGGAGGAGGCTTTGACTACGATAATAGAAGGGAAGACTAAGATTGAGGCAGCAGTTACGAGTTGGAGCAAGAAAACCAAGATATATTCTAACAAGGTTCAAAGACTAGAATGGGAGCTAACTATTCTCAAGCCTCTTTAAAGCCTCAGAAGCATCGACCAAAAAGGCACAGGAGTAATCTTGAGCTCAACATGAATTGGTAATTGAAATGGCAAGGTCTACCGCTATAGAAACTCAAATATTAAGGCTAGAAGGAATGAAATGACCATGATCTCGGAAATAGAAACCCTTAAGGTCCAAATGGTGTCGGAGTCAAGATTTACTGCAAAGAAAGAGAGAGTCATGAACGTACAAATGTAAGCTGCTCGGAAAGAACTGAACGACTATAAAACAGATAGGAGAAATTGACAAGCAGAGCAAAAGAAAGCCTTTTTGACTTCCGCCGAATTTTACGAGATATTGTCTACTAGATCCAGCAACATGTTAATCCATGGATTCATGGGTGCTCTCTGCTAGTGTGGTGAGAAAAAATTGCTACCCAAAGGAGTGGACATCTCTATGTTAAGTCTTCAGCAAGTCTGGGATGAGCTTCCTGATTCTAAGAAGAATAATTGAAAGAAACTCCCCACTCTTATAACTCTTTTTAATTTTGTCTTTTTGTTAACTCACAACTGTCTTTGGTCATCTTGTGTTTTGGCTGCCAGTGTATTGAGGGATATTTTGTTTAGAAACTTGCCTTTTTACTAGATGTGAATGGTGTATTATTGTGACTTGCTCTAGTGAGATGGGAAGGCAGCTACAAGAAAGTATATTAAAATGAAACTATATAAAATTGATAGTGAACTTATCTATTGGTATGATTTGAATTGATAATTCCAAGTTATCTCATAATTGAGGGCTAGAGATATGGAGAATGCCTAGCGTTTTGTTAAGAACACCGAGAATGCTAGCATTGGGACTAAGATAAGAACTGAGTCTATGATCAAAATACTGAGAGTATGGGAGGTTGAGATTAAATAGGAGGGAGTATGTGATCGAGATTACTAGAGAGTCTGGCATTCAGACTAATAGTGTGTCTATGATCGAGACTGTGAGAGAGTCTGGTGTTGAGACTAAAGAAGAGTTTGTGGCCGAGACTGCAAGAGAGTCAGGCGTTGAGATTAAATGAGAGTATGTGGCCGAAACTACAGGAGAGTCTAGCATTGAGACTAGATGAGAGTCGGTGGCTGAGAATGTGAGAGAGTCTAGCTTTGAGACTAGATGGGAGTCGGTAGCCGAGAATGCGAGAGAGTCTGGATTTGAGACTAAATGGGAGTTGGTGGCCGAGACTACAAGAGAGTCTGGTGTTGAGACTAAATGGGAGTCTATGGCTGAGACTACGGGAGAGTCTAGTGTTGAGACTAAATGGGAGTCTATGGTCGAGACTACAAGAGGGAGAGACTCTATGGTTGAGACTGTGAGAAAGTCTGGTGTTGAGACTAAATGAGAGTCTATGCCAAGACTGCGAGAGAGTCTGGCGTTGAGACTAAATGAGAGTCTATGCCAAGACTGCGAGAGAGTCTGGCGTTGAGACTAAATGGGAGGCTGTGACTGAGAATGCTAGAGTCTGGCATTGAGACTAAATGGGAGTCTATGGTTGTGATTGCTGGAGAGTCTAGTGTTAAGACTAGATAGAAGTCTGTGGCCAAGACTGCGAGAGAGTCTTGTGTTTTCACAGATAGTGTCAATTTATTCCGGCTAAAATACCTTAAATGGTCAAGCCGCTAGTCAACGAACGAGTTGATGCGCCCGCGCTCCGGAGATTGTTAGTGAAGGATATGAAAGAACCTAGGGCACACTTGAATGGACGGTTAGACTAGTCGTAGGACTGATTCTAGGGCTACTCCGATGCTTAAGTTGGGGTTTTTCTTGAGATGGTGTGTAGAAAAACAAAGAAAGAAGAGGTAAATAGAACCTGGTTGAGTTAGCAAAAAGATTGGATCCCTTGTCTTTACCTCCGTGCGTGCTTATATGATTCTCTTAAGAGCATCTCCACATCAATAGGAATACCTCATCACAGGGGTCAAAGAGGGGATCAGATCCGACAACGGTTTGGTTGCCTTCCCACTCATCTAGCGTCATGTGTCAGTATGAGGGATATTCAGGAGACCGGGTTTGACAACCTCGTAGCCGTCCCATCATTCCTAGGATGTCATGCATCCTGAAAGATTCACAGTTACTACCAACAAGCCTATATAGGGATGTAAAAAATGACATAGAGTGGCCTTGAAGAAGACGATGGTAGGATTTGCTTTTGAAGGAGAATGTCGGCGACTAGAATTGAGGCAAAAATGTCATGTGGGATGACAGGGAAGATTGAGAGGGAGTCTTTACTGGGACTGAGAGGAAGTTTAAGATTGAAATGGAGCCTACTGCTGAGACTGAGAGGAAGTCTAAGATTGAGACAAAGTCTGCTGCTTAGAATGAGAGGAAGTCTGAGATCGAGATGGAGTCCGAGTCTACTGTTGAGATTGAGAGGAAGTCTAAAATTGAGATGGAGTTCAAGACTAAGATGAAGTCTGAGACTGAGAGAAGTCTGAGACTGTGATGAAGTCCGAGATTGAAATGGAGTCTGCTGCCAAGATCGAGAGGAAATCTAGACTGAGATGGAGTTTGCTGCTGACACTGAGAGAAAGTTAGACTGAGATGAGGTTTAAGACTGAGATAGAGTCTGAAACTAAGATGAAATCTGCTATTGAGACTAAAAGGAAGGGTAAGACTAATATGGTGAATGTGAGAGTGAGCAGATTCGATCAGAACTGCTCAGTACTCTTGGATCAAGTTTGACTTATTACGAGTTTGACTGAGCAAGACTCTTGACTTTCATGATACGTAAGGACCGAAGAAAACCACCGCATCAATGGAAAAACATTACCTCTTCATTAGAGTTTGACCTGACCATATTGAGACAAATAGCACACTTTGATCTTAGTCACCCAAGTTATAGAAGACTGAGTAACATGTAAGCCAAGGGTATCTATATTTCGAAGGCATAAAATTATTTATCATTTTCACATCAGCATATTTATCTAACAAATTAAATTTGAGCATCGGCGAGGGTTTGTCTTAAATATTCTCAATATTAAGCTTCTTTACACGAGTTAAGGATGACATCGTAGTTCATCCCGTTGTCAACTAGAGTTAAGCTCTTTGTTAATTGCCTAGGGCCAACAAAACATCAACACAAGTAGCATGTATACATGCCATTTTTAAGGTCAACTGATCTTGATTTAAGCATACATAGATAAGGTTTAAGCAAGTATTTCTTCTAAGCGAAACCAAATATTTAACCATATATTATGATACTTTTCTTAATTATTTTCTGCAAAAGACTTTGACATTCTACTTGAGATTCAATTTTTTGAAGTTCGGTGAGTTTCTTTTGGTAGCGATGTATTTAATGTAATGCCATTTGATGTGAGCATGAGAATTTTTTATAATTGATCTTATGTGATCCGGCGGTTAGAATAGGGGACCCTCATTCTGAGGGGTCAATGCCACGCGGGAGTCAAAAGGCCAGGTAGCCGACCGGAGAAAGATGGTTCGACCTCCCGGCCGGCCGACCGGTGAATAGCCGATGGCAAAAGTCGCCCCGACAGAAGTCGGGGTTCCGACGCTCGATTGAACAGTAACGAAGGGCCGAGCGGACGTCATGATCATCCGAAGGCAATATAACATACTGCTAGTAGTCCCTACATAACATCTTACCGAAAATCTCCCCAGCATGCCGATGGAGAGAGAAAGCCGGACGTGAAGTGAGTGCCAGCCGGACGGACGCCCCGTCCCACCGGCCGGACGGACGCCCCGTCCCGCCGGCCGGACGGACGCCCTGGCCTGTGGTCGGTAAAGAAGGATGAACATCTTATGACAGCTGTCAAGTCCTATGGCTAGGCCATACTCCAAGTCTGACAACGAGGTGTTCTGTTGTCCCATCGAAAACGTGCTTGGACTGTAGCAGTATGGTGTCAGGTAAGCTTTCTGACAGACACATATCGAGGTATGGGCTACGGACACATATGCGCCTCGGTGGACATGTAGGAGCTCTTTCACCGCTCTATATAAAGAGCCTTATACTTCGCCGGAGGTACGCGTGAGACATCTTTGGAGCCACTTTTTTCACTACTTGCTTGCCTGACTTGAGCGTCGGAGGATCTTCGCCGGGAACCCCTTCCCGGCCCAACTTCTGTGCAGGTTCGCCGGAGGGTCGTGCAACCAGTCGAAGATCCACGTCAGCAGCTGGGGAGCGCCACGTGCCCAGCGTCCATTGATTCAGCATTCGGACAGGATCAAATTGGCGTCGTCTGTGGGAACACTCCTGCATCCGAACGGAAACAATGGACGAGACTGGACGACAACACACGGTAACGCTCTCCACGGAGGAACTCGATGCTCTGATCGAGTTGAGGGCCGCCAAGCTTGTGGAGCAAAAACAGAAGACAACAGCTAAGCGGCCAGAGCAGTAAGCAACCTCAGCATCTGGTGGTCGAGCGGAAGCACCACCTGCCATCGTTGCATTTCATCGGGCCCTATTCCGCACCCCGGAAGCCGCACCCACTCATAGAGATCGGGGATCTTCTTCGGATGAAATGCGGAGACGAGATGACAGAAAAGGAAAAGCCCCTCGAGCGGACTCATCGCCCGAGCGGATTAATCGCCAATTTTCAGAGACTATCCTACGAGACCCTCTGCCCAAGCACTACGTGCCTCCGACGATCGGCGAATACGATGGAACCACCGATCCGGATGATCATTTGGGCAAGTTTGATAACACGGCAACCCTGCATCAATACACATATGGGGTGAAGTGTCGGGTTTTCCTCACTACCCTATCTGGATCAGCTCAACGTTGGTTTCGGAGGTTGCCGGACGGATCCATCACAACCTTCAAGGACTTCCGGACGGCTTTCCTCCATCACTTTGCAAGCAGTCGGCGCTATCAAAAAACCAGCGTTAGTCTGTTCGCTATCAAACAAGAAGCCCGTGAATCGCTCCGAGCTTACATCCAGCGGTTCAACAAAGTGGCCATGGATATTCCAACGGCCACCTCGGAGACCATGATGAATGCCTTCACACAAGGCCTCGTGGATGGAGATTTCTTCCGATCGCTCATTCGGAAGTCGCCCTGAGACTATGATCACATGCTACACCGGGCCAACGAATACATCAATGTGGAGGAAGCGCAAGCGGCCAAGAAAAAAGAAACTCCAACCGAGCGGGCTCCTCCTGCCGAGCGGAAACAACACGCCGCTCATCAGCCGCCCAGAGGACCGAGGGCCGAAGCAATCCGCTCCCCCCATGCCAGGTCTCACGTGCAAGAGGTAGCTGCCGCCCGGCCCAAGCCAAAGAAGAAATGGACCCCGATGTTCTGCTCCTTCCACCGGACGGATACGCACAACACAAGGGATTGTCGAAGTCTTCCCTTCGTGGCTCATCCCGTTCCCCGTAATGGCGGCCGACAGTCTCCCTCAGTCGACAGGCGACAGAGAACTCATGAAGCCGATCGGACGCGAGCTGATAGGCGACAGCAACAGACTCCTGATCGACATCGCTCTCTAAGGCAGGAGAATCGCCGAACGTCAAGAGAACGGTCTCGACCATCCGCTCGGGAAGAAGAAAATAGAAGTAATACTTCCCGAGGCGAGATCAATTGGAAGGAGTTGAAGTGCCCCACGACGACGCTCTGCTCATCAAAGCGGTAATAGCCAACTACACTATTCACCACGTTTTTATTGACACAGGAAGCTCGGTCAACATAATATTCAAAAAGGCGTTCGATCAACTACAAATCGACCGTGCCGAGCTGCTGCCCATGACAACCCCCCTCTAGAGGTTTACGGGCAATGAAGTTCTTCCGGTCGGACAAATCCGGATGGCTATTTCACTAGGAGAAGAGCCGCTCAGAAGGACACGTACAACAAACTTCGTGGTGGTCGACTCTCCTTCATCATACAACGTCATTTTGGGACGACCGGCGCTCAGCGAGTTCCGGGCGGCCGTCTCCACCTTCCACCAGAAGATCAAGTTCCCCGTCGAAGACAAAGTGAGAGAAGTACGGGGAGATCAACTGGCAGCTCGGCGATGCTACGTTGAAATGGTCCGAGCAGAAGCAAATTCTGCTCGGAAGTCGCCACGGATCGAGGTGAACGTTATAACTGAAAAGCCTCCCTCTTTAGTTTACGAAGAAAAAGAGGAAGTGCAAATACACCCGACCGGATCGGAGGCCACGACATTCATCGCGTCCGATCTAGAGGCAAATCAGAAAGAGGAGGTGATCCAATGCCTCAGAAGAAACTATGATGTCTTCGTCTGGTCGACACATGAGCTGCCCGGAATTTCACCAAGTATTGCGCAGCATGAGCTCCACGTCCGACCAGACGCTCGACCAGTAAAGCAAAGAAAAAGAGATTTCAGCGCCGAGCAGAATGCCATCATCCGAGCGGAGGTGGAGAAGCTTCTGGAAGCCGGTCATATACGCGAGGTGCAGTTCCCGAGCTGGCTGGCGAACGTAGTATTAGTCTCCAAGCCGGGCAACAAGTGGAGAGTATGCATAGATTTTCGGGATCTCAACAAACCTTGCCCAAAAGACTTTTATCCTCTGCCCCGGATAGATCAGCTAGTGGACTCTACGGTCGGCTGCGAATTAATATGTATGCTCGACGCTTACCAAGGCTATCATTAAGTGCCGCTCGCCTGTGAAGATCAAGAAAAAGTCAGCTTCGTGACGGCCGATGGCACCTATTGCTATAATGTGATGCCGTTCGGATTGAAGAATGCGGGAGCCACATATTAGCGCTTGATGAATAAAGTATTCAGAGAGCAGATTGGGCGAAATCTGGAAGTGTACGTGGACGACATTTTCATCAAGTCCGTCCGAGCGGCCGATCTCTTCAAAGACATGGAGGAAACCTTCCGAACGCTGCGCAAATATGGAGTCAAGCTAAATCCCCAGAAGTGCCTGTTCGGAGCAAAAGGAGGGCGTTTCTTGGGGTACATAGTGACCGAGCGGGGCATCGAAGCAAATCCCAGCAAGGTGAAAGCTATACAAGACATGCCGCCTCCAAGAAATACAAGGGAAGTGCAGCGTTTGACCGGTCGGATAACTGCTCTGTCCAGATTCATCTCCAAAACCGCCGACCGGAGCCTTCCTTTTTTCAAAATCTTGCGCAAGGCCAATAAGTTTCAGTGGGACGAAGAATGTGATCGGGCGTTCAAAGATTTGAAGGCATATCTGAGCTCTCTCCCGGTATTAGCCAAGCTGACTGCGGGTGAGCCACTTTATATGTACTTGTCTTCAACCGAGCAAGCAATTGGCTCGACACTAGTGAAGGCGAGCGGAGAAGAGCCTGTGTATTTCCTTAGTCATATTTTAAAAGATGCTGAATCTCGTTACACTGGACTCGAGAAGTTGGCTTTTGCTCTGGTCCTCGCCGCTCGGTGCCTTCGTCCATACTTCCTGGCGCATACCATCATTGTCAAAACCAATAGCCCGCTCGGGTGTGTATTACTGAATCCAGAAGCGTCCGGGCGGCTCATCAAATGGACGACGGAGTTAAGTGAATTTGACATCTAATACCAGCCCCGCTCGGCAATCAAAGCGCAGTCCTTGGCAGATTTTGTGACTGAAGTGCAGAATTCAGAGCTAGAAGCTATGTGGAAAATATTTGTGGACGGATCATCCACTCGGCTCGGAAGCGGGATTGGAATACTGTTGCTCTCCCCTCAAGAAGAAAAGATGCACTTATCCGTCCGGCTGGATTATAAAGCTACAAACAACGAAGCAGAGTATGAGGCCCTCATAGCCGACTTAGGCAAAGACGGCATGTGGGTGCTTGGCCGGTAATGCTTCATTCGATTCCCGCTGGTCGCCAAGAGCTCGTACCTTCGAATCAATGTTCGCTCAAGCTCTACGCTGAAGCCTTTGAGAAGCTTAAAGTCATTTTTAGAGAAGTCATTGTCCAGAAGATACCCAGAGCAGAAAATCAAGCGGCCGATGAGTTAGCCAAACTCGCGAGCTCAATAACGTCGATCGCCATTCAGCAGCCAATTGAACAAGTATTGTTGGTGGCGCACGTCGACCGTATGGAAGGCCTTACGTTTCCGAGCGACTGGAGGACACCCATCATGGAGTTTCTGCGCTCGGGCGCCACACCGTCCGATCAGAATGAAGCCCAGCTACTAAGGAGGAGAGCCGGTCGGTTCACACTCATCGACGATCAGCTTTACAAGAAGGCTTTCTCATGCCCGCTGTTGAAGTGCGTGAGCTCGGAGGACTCGGCTTACATCATCCAAGAAGTACATCAAGGATCATGCGGAGGACATCCGGGCGGACGATCGCTGGCTAAGAAGATCTTGTTGGCCGGGTACTTCTGGCCAACCTTACAGGCAGATGCCGCTCGGACCGTGTCGACGTGCCTTTCGTGCCAGAAGTACCATAACTCCTACCACCGACCGGCAGAGGAAATGAAGGCATCAACAGTTTCATGTCCGTTCGATCAGTGGGGAATGGATATCGTTGGTCCATTTCCTATGGCGACCGGACAGCGGAAATTTCTGCTAGTGGCGGTCGATTATTTTTCCAAGTGGGTGAAGGCCGAGCCGCTAGCCAGGATCACCGAACAAATGGTCAAAAAGTTCATATGACAGCACATCATCTGTCGGTTCGGCATCCCTCGCCGACTGATTTCCGACAACGGGCGGCAATTCACAGGAAAGTTGCTCGAAGATTGGTGCCAAAGCTATGGCATCGAGCAACACTTCACGTCCGTAGCATACCCCCAAAGCAATGGTCAAGCTGAAGTAGCTAATCGGGAAATTCTTCGTATTCTGCGTGCTCGGCTCGACCATTTGGGAGGAAGTTGGGTGGATGAAGTGCCGGGTGTCTTATGGGCCATCCGAACGACTCCAAAGGAAGGGACATGCGTCACGCCTTTTCACCCGGTGTATGGCGGTGAAGCGGTCATTCCTGTTGAAGTCGGCATCGAGTCCGTCCGGATCCAGAGCTATGATGCTGGCAACGCCGAACGGAGGAACATGGAGTTGGATTTGGTTGACGAGGAGCGAGCCAAGGCGTCCGTTCGGCTAATAGCGTACCGGCAGCGGATGAAGCAAAACTACAACCGCTGCGTAATCCCCAGATCGTTCCAGGTCGGCGATCTTGTCTGGAAGAAAGTCAAGCCGGTCGGCGATGTCGGCAAGCTGGAAGCTCCCTGGGCGGGCCCCTTCAAGGTTATCGAAAAGCTCCGCTCGGGCGCTTACTATTTGGAGGATGAAGAAGGACGGCAGCTGGATCGGCCATGGAGCACGAATCATCTCCAGCCTTATCGAGCTGGATGAGAGGTGCACCGATGTAACTCATTTTTGTGTATATGCTAGTCGCCTATGTCCTTGTAATGCAGGAAGCAAAAAGATAAAAACGCATTGAGCATTATCCGCCGAACGGCCTACTGCGTGAAGACCCCGTGCCGTTCGGCCGGGCGTATAATTATACGAGCCAATTACTCGAAGGCAAAGACCCCATGCCGTTCGGCATGGCATATAAATTACACGAGTCGAAGGCTCGATGGCAAAGACCCCGTACCGTTCGGGTGGGGTGTATATTATTCGAAGCAAGATCGAGGTCAAAGATCCCGCGCCATTCGGCCGGGAGAATGTTAGCCAAGTCGGAGGCTCAGTGACGAAGAGCCCATGTCGTTCGAGAGTATATAATAAAAATTAGCCTTAATAGGCCGTCGAGCTCCGACGTTAAATATCGAGAGACGAGCCGCTGTCTATAAACCCTCCGAGCGGAAGGCCGTCGAGCTCCGACGTTAAATATCGAGAGACAAGCCGGCGTATATAAACCCTCCGAGCGGAAGGCCGTCGAGCTCCGACGTTAAATATCGAGAGACGAGCCGGCGTCTATAAACGCTCCGAGCGGAAGACCGTCGAGCTCCGACGTTAAATATCGAGAGACGAGCCGGCGTCTATAAACCCTCCAAGCGGAAGGCCATCGAGATCCGACGTTAAATATCGAGAGACGAGCCGGCGTCTATAAACGTCCGAGCGGAAGACCGTCGAGCTCCGACGTTAAATATCGAGAGACGAGCCGGCGTCTATAAACGTCCGAGCGGATAGCCATCCACGTGATACATTCCGGCGGTGAGAGCCGACCGACGACGGAGCCTGTTCTTTAAGGTCAACATACGACTGAACGGCTCGATTAGCAAAAATATATGGAAACCCCCTTTAAGGTAAGGTGCAAAGCAAAAGATAGTTAATAAGAATTAAAGATGTGAGCACGTGAACGAATGACGTTCGCGCGCCGAGCGGCCATGCAGTCGAATGGCGAAAGACGTTTTTTGAAGACAATCGGCTTGAGCTCATATTAGAGTATGAAGCCGAGCGGAGGAGTTTTAAAGAGCACTTTAAACATGACGAAAGAAAATTTTCTTGCCAAAACAAAAGTTGTAGGAACGGAAAGATGATCTATTTACGTCAAACGCTGGGCAAACAAAAGAAATTACAACAAAAATAAGTTTTGCCGAACGACGATACAAAAAGGTTGATAAAAAACACGCCTCACGCGTCAAAATCAAAAAGAGCATCAGGAATGGCGCCCATCACGGTAGCCAGATCCTCTGGGGGGATGGTCAGCTCGGCGGGAAGGTGGCCTTTAGTCTTCAAGTAATCCACTGCCGCCTTAATCGCCTCTTCGAAAGTGAGGGAAATCTTGTCGGTGAATTTCTCTCCGAAGTCGTCCGAGCGGACAAATGCCCTCCTCACTTCGTCTGAGCGAGCCGACTCCCCATTCTGATACTCTTTGAGCGCAACTCGGGAAGCATCGTTGGCGGCATGGAGATCCTTCAAGTCTCCTTCAAATTTAAGCAGATCGGCCGAGCGGCTCTCCTTCTCGGTGGCCAGGAGGGCATCCAGATCCTTGATGCGTTGCTCTAGCCCTCTGATCTCCACCTTCATTAGGTCCATGTCATCAATGGCCTTGCGCTTTCGAGTGGTCGCCGTCTTGATCTCTTTATCCCGTTGTTTGACCACAGCTTCAAGCCGAGCGACCTCGCTCGCCAGATCGGAAATTCGTCTCCGTTCGGCTTCCAAAAGCTTTTTGCTTTTCTCTAAAGCAGCCGTGGATTGCCCTTGGTTTGCCTCCGAAAGTTTGAGTTTTTTCATTTCTTCATCCAGCTCAGCCAGTCGATTGCTGACTGCGATCTGCTCTACCCAACTCTGCGAATAAAGGCAGTTATGTTAAATACTAAAATAAAAGATATCAGTAAAGCAGAAAGGCATACCCCGGTCGCCTGCTGCAGGTTACTGTCCCCTAGCTGACTGGGGGACATGAGCGCGACGCGTACGCGCACGTCCTCCCAAACTTTGGCGAGCGGACCGGTGAGGGTGATCTGCTGTTCGGGAACCGATGGCCGATCGGCGGCCAGTAAGTATTCCTCCGAGGGAAATCGGAGGACAGTTTTAATCACCCTCGGGCCGCTCGAGTCATCTTGAGACGCAGCAGCATGGCCAGAGGACTCACCGATCGGGACCGGACGGTCGCCCAGTCGCCTAAGACGACGTAGAGTCTGAGAGGTGGAAGGTTGAGCCTCAGCGATGGTCGGCGGCAAGTCAAGCTGAGTCGGAGTGTGCTCCGAGGAGACCGCCTCAAAAACCACATGAGCATCATTGCTCCTCTCGGAAAGCTGCTCCCCTGGTGGAGGTTGTTGATCGGCTTGCTCTAGCCGACGACATTTATGAGTCACCAAAGGTGCCTCGTCAGCCGATCGGCCCTCCTCCTCGGCCTGGGCAGATGTTGTGATATTGGCCGCGGCCTCGTCAGTGGAGATGCGGGCGGCCGAAGCCTCGGGAGCAACTTGAGTTCCCTCGCTCCCTTCAGTTGTTGAGCCGGCCAGAACCAAACCTCGTTCGGCTGCCTCTTTGTCCTTCACCGCCTCAATATTGGCGGCTTTCAGCTTGAGCTTTTCGGTTGCCTTTGCACGCTACATAACTTCAGCTGCAGAAACAAAGAATAAATCAGTTAGACATGCTACAAGGCAGATCGGCTTGGATGGGGGACAAGCCGAATATATACATCACTCCAGGAAGGAGCAACTTGTCGATATCGTAACGTTGGCCGACCAGCTGGTTGGCCGCACGAAGATACGCCGGATGGCTCTTGAATTTGCCAAGACCCGGTTGAGTCGGCACCGCCGTCTGCCACTTTGTTCGGAAAGCCGGCCGCTCGGGGAGACGCATAAAAAAGAAATGCTCCTTCCAATGCTTATTGGAGCTCGGCATGTTGGTAAATAGAACGAAACCTGACCTAGATTGAAAGATGAAGGTCCCCCACTCGGATTGTTTTGGGTAGAAGAAATAGTGGAAGATTTGGGGGTCCAAGGGGATATCGTTCAATTTGAAAAGGACTAACACCCCGCTCAGCAACCTAATCGAGTTCGGGACTAATTGGCCGAGCGGGAGGCGAAAGTGGTTGCATATTTTGACGATGAACGGATGTGGAGGAAAACGCAGCCCGGCCAAAAATTGATCACGGAAGAAGCAAATGGTGTCGGGCGGCGGATCATTAGGCCGATCGGAAGGAGTGGCTACAACTATTTCGTGGTCGGCCGGAATTTCATACGTCCGAATAAGACGCAGTGCGTCTTCTTCATCGAATCGGCTCTCCATAGTCGTATACCAGAGACCAGGAGCGCCGACTGTAGGCGTAGAAGTACTCGCCATGGTCGAAACAGAAGAGATATTGACAGAAAAACTAGAAGAAAATGCCGACAGAATGAAAAAGAAAGCAATACAAGAGGAGGGGAGTTGAAAAGGAAGGCTTACGGGTACGAAAAAGATCGAGGAAAGGAAGAAGATGGCAAGCGCACCAAACAGGCGGGGAATAAGGATCGCCGGAGCAGAAACAGCAGCGGGGAATAAGGGTCGCCGGAGCAGAAACAGTAGAGGGGGGTCGGAGGTCGATGAAGAAGAAGGCGGCGGAGAGAGGGGACCGCGAGATTTATATCACCGCCCGAGAGCAGCCTCCACCGTCCGATCCAGGTCATGAAGAACGAGGTCATCATCCAGCCGTTCATTTCAAACGGCGACCGTCCCATCAGAAGTGACGCCACCGCCATACACTGACAAAAGCATGATCGCCACGTGTCAGCAGAATATAGGTTGCATTTAATGATCGCCCCTTACCGTGCGCAGCACACGTGATGGGCAGTAGAGGAGAGGATGGGGCATGGATTCCAAGGGAATACAAGGCATGGGCAAAGTACCGCCGAACGGACGAGCATCCCTAAGCATGGCCGAGCGGATTAATGTATCGGTCGTTACTCTATCAGATCGGCAGTCTAGTCAGTCGGACTTCACCTCCTTCGACTAGACTTGAGGGGGAGGCAAGTGATCCGGCGGTTAGAACAGGGGACCCCCATTCTGGGGGGTCAATGCCACGCGGGAGTCAAAAGGCCAGGTGGCTGACCGGAGAAGGATGGGCCGACCTCCCGGCCGGCCGACCGGTGAATAGCCGATGGCAAAAGTCGCCCCGACAGAAGTCGGGGTTCCGACGCTCGATTGAACAGTAACGAAGGGCCGAGTGGACGTCATGATCATCCGAAGGCAATATAACATACTGCTAGTAGTCCCTACATAACATCTTACCGAAGATCTCCCCAGCATGCCGATGGAGAGAGAAGGCCGGACGTGAAATAAGTGCCAGCCGGACGGACGCCCCGTCCCACCGGCCGGACGGACGCCCCGTCCCGCCGGCCGGATAGACGCCCCGTCCCGCCGGCCGGCCGGACGCCCCGGCCTGTGGTCGGTAAAGAAGGACGAACATCTTATGACAGCTGTCAAGTCCTATGGCTAGGCCATACTCCAAGTCTGACAACGAGGTGTTCTGTTGTCCCATCGAAGACGTGCTTGGACTGTATCAGTATGGCGTCAGGTAAGCTTTCTGACAGACACATACCGAGGTACGGGCTACGGACACGTATGCGCCTCGGTGGACGTGCAGGAGCTCTTTCACCGCTCTATATAAAGAGCCTTATACTTCGCCAGAGGTACGCGTGAGACATCTTTGGAGCCACTTTTTTCACTGCTTGCTTGCCTGACTTGAGCGTCGGAGGGTCGCCGCCGGGAACCCCTTCCCGGCCCGACTTCTGTGCAGGTTCGCCGGAGGGTCGTGCAACCAGTCGAAGATCCACGTCAGCAGCTGGGGAGCGCCACGTGCCCAGCGTCCATTGATTCAGCATTCGGACAGGATCATTATGTAAGAGGATGGAATCTCCATGTGGCAGGAATCATTATTTTTCTTAATTCATATATTAATACTAGCTCACTTCTTTAGGCTTATAAGTCTACAACTCAACCATCTATCTCTCATATTAGACTTGATTAGAAGTCCAAGAAGATCTATGCTAGTTTCTTTATCTAAAATACATAATTTAAGATAAAAAATTATTTTATTAAATTTAAATATTTATTTTTCATTATATTATATATTAATTTTTTTATTTTTTTTCTTTCTCTTCTATAATATTTAAATTTAAAGAATATATAGAGTAGTTGATGTAAAAAATTTTTAATTATCTTATCTAAAATTTTAGATAAAATCTTTAGATGTAATATTGATACTATAATTCGTAAAGTTAATATTGATACTATAATTCGTAAAGTAGAATATATAATCCCTAATTTCATATATGAAAAAGTCAACAGTAGCAACTCTTTTCAATATTGTTCACAAATAAGTCTCCTTTGATATCGATTGCTACGACTGGATGAGAGAATTAACTTTCTCCCTTAATACACCAAAAAAGTGAAAAACTCTCTCTGTTAAATACCCTAAATGCACTCCAAACTTCAGTTGAGTTACAAAATCAGCTAGTTCTGAAAAAACCAACAAAAACTCATCGACAGTTCACCCAGAAAAACGAGCTCACCAGCTCAATCAGCCTAAATTGTGCACCCGAATCCACCTAGCACATATGCCCTCATTTCACTTTGTTACAATTGTTCTTCACTTTTTCTTTAATCCTCATCAATCTAACTCCAACTAAAGATATTATCAAGCTGGCGAGGAGTTTAAGTTGCACAATCTGTAAGTGAGCCACCTTGAAATTGTAAATTGTTCGACAAAGACTAATGTAAAATATTTTAGAGTTTTAAGGTTTATATAAGGCGTTGTTTTTTTTCCCTTTTCGTGCACCGTGTTGCGTTCCCTTTTCTAATGTTGACATCTTTGGGCACGAACGGGTGGTGAGCTGACTGACTGTCGTCGCACATGCCATTAGGCCTGCATTGGTCATAGAACTCACAGTCACAGGGCCTACGATGGAGGCTGGGGACGGTCCCAATCAAAAACTTGGAGAAGGCTGATTCCTTGGTCACGAAGCCTTGAACTTGAAATGAGAGTGGTATAAATTTTGAGTCCTAGCATATTTTCAATGTCTTAAAATTCTTAAAAAGGAGAGGAAGCGGTAAGAACTCGAGTAAAGAGATCATTACTTGAGCATGCCTTTTCAATTCATCCCTTGGTTGTCTGGCTTGACTAATGTCGGAAACATGCTGTAGAACAATGTCATTTTGACAAAGTTTATCCTTTATCATACGGCTATTTTAGTTCAGTTGTTCAGTTGTTTGACTTATCAGCTGCAACTTTTTTCTTCAATCGGACTCCAATTGTACAATGTGATAAAAAGTAATTTCTTCATCCTCAGTGACCTGTTAATTTATCCTTAGATTAACACAAGGAAATAAATCATATATGACTATTAGTTATTAGTGACCAAGACATGAAAGAAGACATGATCAAACACCTCGAATTTTGATCCCATGACCTAATATGATTATAAAATATGGTGCCCAAATGATAATTAAATAATAAGGCTAATGGACGAATAATCTTATTAGAATTTTTAAGAATTTATAGAAATTTTCTGAGAATTAATTGGAGCTCGTATGAGATAGGTTAAGGGGATCAATTATTGGGTCAAGGAAAAGTCTGTGTAAGTTACCCGATTTAAACGAGGAAATGTTTAACTCCTTAAATGTTTTATTTTTCCTTTTCTTTAAAAGCTTCCCCGTGCCCTAGCCTTAGACGTGGATCCTCTTCCTTCCTGAGCCGCACCCCGAGCTCTTCCCTTTCTCCCCTCTTCTCATCGTCGATTCCTTTGTCTTCCTCGACGCCAATGCCACAAGGGAGCTGGTAGCTAGCGGCTGAGCACTCCATATTGCTTTTCATCGAGATTGCACCACCGCCTCCTATTGACTCTCCCTCTCGATCGCACGGCGCCACCCGATCTTCATCAGCCTTGTTGCGCGACACCTATTGGCCGACGCCACCGACGCCGTCGTTGATGCTTCGGCCAGTGGTGGTGGGAGCTATTGTTGGCCCTCTTCGACCGCAGGTAAAGGTTTGTCGTTCTTCTTCCTTCGGTCGATTGCCACCTCTACAATCGGTTGCTGCCGATCCGTCTCGTGCCCTAATTGATCCAGCAAGTATAATCTCTCCTGTAGGTAGGGTTTTCGGGAATAAGGGATAGGAGTAGGTGTATGAACGGGTTCCGTTTGTTGGTTGCTACTCGAAAAATCTAACGGTTCCACTGTACAAAAATTTTGTACAAACGTCTGAACTTTTTCCTAGCTACCATGTGTTCTTTTAAATTAAACTTGGATCGCCTGCGGAACTTAACACGTTTGATCCTAAGTTTAATTTATTTGTTCTTTTAGGTTTAGACTTGGATCTCCAGCGGAACTTAACACGTTCGATCCAAATCACCTAGGTCACGAAGACAATTAAATATCTATTTCCAAAATCGGCTTCCAGTACTACATGGCGAGGCACATGACCTTCTTGGATATGGGAGCAACCACCACCGACTAGACAAAACATTTTAAGGAAATTAAATATTTAACCTTCCCATAGTAACCCTAGGTTAACCTCTAAGAACAATCAAATCACAAGGAAAAGAAAAAAAAACAAAAGAACACAATTTCGAAAACTAATTCGAAAAACTAGAATCGCATGTCTCTTGTATTTGGTATATTTACATGGAGATAAAACTAACATGATGCGGAAAACAATATTAGTTATACCTTACTTAGTAGATAATGACCTCTTGATCTTCTACCGTATTCCTCTTCTAATCTCGGACGTTGTGTGGGCAATGATCTTCCGAGACAAGGACCACCTAGCATCGTCTTCTTCTTCCTTCAAGTTTCGGCCAAGCAAGACTTCCAAAGGATGAAGATCTTTTTCCACCAACCAAGCTCCAAGGGATGCAAGCTTTCTCTCCTTCTTCACCAAGCTAGGATCTGGCCACCACTTGATCTCCAAGAGAGAAGAGAGTTTCGGCCACAAGGATGGAGAGAAGAGAAAGGGAAGAGCCGGCCACACCAAGGAAGAAAAGAGGGAGAAAAATAATAGAGGTTGTTCACCTTGAAGGCACCCAAAACCCCCTCTTTTATAATCCTTAGCTTTGACAAATAAGAAAATTTAATTACAATAAAATTTCCTTAACTTTCCTTGACATGAATTAATTAAGAAAAATTAAATAAAATTTCCTAATTACCCATGTCATGGCCGGCCGCCTCATGGAAGAACAAATAAGATAATTTTCAATCAACTAATTAAAATTCCTTATTTGTCTCCGGAAATTTTAAAAAATAAAATTTCCCTTTAAAATCCCTTCATGGTTGATAAAAAGAAATTTCTATAATTTTAATTTTTCAACATGTGAATAATTTATAAAGAAGAAAAATAAAATATCCTTTCAATCTACAAATAAGGAAAGAGATTTAATCTCTTTTCTTAATCTTTTGTAAAAACTTAAAAGAGATATTTTAATTTTAAATCTCTCCAATAAATTATATCTTCCACATAAGAAAATTTTAAATTTAAAATTCTTTTCTAATTTAATAGGGCCGACCACTTAAGCTTGGGTTCAAGCTAGGGTCGACCACCCATGGATCAAGGCTTGGCCGACCCCTTCAATATGGGTATGAAGGTGGGTATAATACTTTATAAATAAGAGGCTACGATAGGGACCGAGAGGAGGAATTGGTTTTGGTCTCCCGATAAAATTAAGCATCCCGTGTTCGCCCCGAACACACAACTTAATTTTATCAATAATAATTCATTCCACTATAGAACTATTATTGAACTACCGCACTAATCCCAAATTACATTTTTGGGCTCCTTCTTATTATGAGTGGGTTAGTCTCCCTGTGTTTAAGATGTCGAATGTCCACTAATTAAGTGAGTTACTGACAACTCATTTAATTAATATCTTAGTCCAAGAGTAGTACCACTCAACCTTATCGTCATGTCGGACTAAGTCCACCTGTAGGGTTTAACATGACAATCCTTATGAGCTCCTCTTGGGGACATTATCAACCTAGATCACTAGGACACAGTTTCTTTCTATAATCAACAACACACACTATAAGTGATATCATTTCTCAACTTATCGGGCTTATTGATTTATCGAACTAAATCTCACCCATTGATAAATTAAAGAAATAAATATCAAATATATGTGCTTGTTATTATATTAGGATTAAGAGCACACACTTCCATAATAACTGAGGTCTTGATCTTTTATAAAGTCAGTATAAAAGAAACGACCTCTGATAGTCCTACTCAATACACTCTAAGTGTACTAGTGTAATTATATAGTTAAGATAAACTAATACCTAATTACACTACGACCTTCCAATGGTTTGTTCCTTTCCATTTTGGTCGTGAGCTACTGTTTATAATTTATAAGGTACTGATAACATTATCTTCTGTATGTGGCACCACATACTATGTTATCTACAATATAAATTAATTGAACAACTACAAACAAATGTAGATAATTTGACCAAATGTGATTTCTTTATTCAAAATAAATGTTTACAAAAGCTTAGACTTTCAGTATACACTCTAACAATCTCCCACTTATACTAATGACTAAGCTGCCATATCTGCTGCCATACATCTGATTCCTTTTTCCTCCACATGCCGATCGAAAACTTTTGCTGGAAGAACCTTAGTGAAAGGATCTGCCAGGTTATCTGCTAATGCAATCTTGGCGATGACAACTTCTCCTCGCTTTACGATATCTCGTATTAGGTGGTACTTGCGCTCTATATGTTTACTTGCCTTATAGGTTCATGGTTCCTTCGAGTTTGTGACTGCACCGCTATTATCACAATAAATTGTGATGATTTTGGTCAAACCAGGAATCACATCTAAGTCCATTAGAAAGTTCCTAAGCCATACTGCTTCTTTAGCTACCTCAGAGGCTGCTACATACTCAGCTTCCATGGTTGAGTCCGAAACACATTTCTGCTTAACACTCCTCCATGCAATGGCTCTACCTCCTAAAGTAAACACATAGCCTGATGTAGACTTACTGTTGTTCCTATCTGATTGGAAATCTGAATCCGTGTAACCCACAGGGAGCAAATCGTCTGCTTGGTAAATTAGCATATAATCTCTAGTCCTTCTCAAGTACTTTAATATATGCTTTACCGCAGTCCAATGTCCTTATCCAGGGTTACTCTGATATCTACTAACCACGCCCATAGCAAAACAGATATCAGGTCTCGTACACAGCATTGCATACATAAGACTTCCTACAGCCGAAGCATAAGGAACTGCTTTCATGTCCTCTATCTCCTTTGATGTCTTCGGAGACATCTCTTTAGATAGAGCTACTCCATGCCTAAAATGTAAGAAACATTTCTTGGAATTCTACATGCTAAAACGATCAAGGATTGTATCTATATATGAAGCTTGGGACAGACACAACATTTTTTTCTTGCGATCCCTATAACTTTGATCCCAAGAATGTGTGCACAATCTCCTAAGTCCTTCATATCAAATTATTTGGACAGTCATACCCTTACGTCTGATAATACCTTGACATTGTTGCCAATTAACAAAATATCATCTACGTATAGTACAAAAAATACCACAACGTTTCCGTTACACTTCTTGTATACACAAGACTCATCCGGACACTGAATAAATCCATATGACTGGATTACTTCATTGAACCGGATGTTCTAAGACCTTGAAGCTTGCTTCAGTCCATAAATGGACCGATTGAGCTTACACACTAGATGCTCTTTGCCTTTTTCAATGAACCCTTCTGGTTGCTTCATATGGATGTTCTCTTCAAGACTTCCATTAAGGAAAGCTGTCTTGACATCCATTTGCCAAATCTCATAATCCATATGAGCAGCAATGGATAAGAGTATCCGGATAGACTTAAGCATGCCTACCGGTGAAAAGGTCTTCTCATAATCGATTCCCTCTTTCTGAGTGTACCCTTTCGCAACAAGCCTAGCTTTGAAGGTTTCTACCTTCCTGTCTGTCCCTCTTTTCCTTTTGTAGATCCATTTGCATCCGATGGATTTTACACCATCAGGTGGTTCTACAAGCTCCCAGACCTTATTAGAGTACATAGACTCTATTTCAGAATTCATTGCCTTTTGCCAAGATGTTGCATCTATATCTTGGAGTGCTTCGCCATATGTTCGGGGATCAGGTTCATGTTTACCCGGGATCAAGTCTGAAGACTCTCCCAAAAATATGAATCTCTCAGGTTCCCTCACAACTCTCCCACTACGACGAGGCACCGTCTGTGGTTGTGTATCATGTGTAACACGTGTTGCAGTCTCTTGTGGTACTTCATCTTGTACTGTTGGTACTAAAATAGACGTGTCCTCTCTAAGTTCTTCTAGAACAACTTTGCTACTGGGCTTGTGATCCATTATATAGTTTTCTTCTAAAAACTGGGCATTGGTGCTAACAATGACCTTCTGGTCTTTAGGACTATAAAATAAACCACCTTTCGTTCCTTTGGAATAACCCACAAACACGTGAACTTCTATACGAGATTCTAACTTATCAGCATCTGGTTTCAGCACATGTGCAGGACTACCCCAAATCCGAACATGTCTTAGACTGGGTTTTTGCCCATTCCACAATTCTGTGGGAGTAGAAGATACTGATTTAGAAGGTACTAAGTTCAGAATGTGCGCTGTCGTTTCCAGAGCATATCCCCAAAACGAATTTGGTAATTCTGAATAACTCATCATCGATCTAACCATCTCCATAAGAGTCCTATTCCTTCGTTCTGCCACACCATTCTGTTGGGATGTACCAGGTGCGGACAATTGGGATTGAATCTCGACCTCTGATAAGTAATTCCTAAACTCTCCTAAGAGGTATTCGCTACCACGATCAGATCGTAGTGTCTTGATACTTTTACCTAGTCGTTTCTCCACATCAGCCTTGTACTCTTTGAAATTATCAAAACACTCAGACTTGCGGCGTATTAGGTAAATGTATTCGTATCTTAAATAATCGTCTATAAAAGAGACAAAATATTCAAAACCACCTCTCGCCTGGATAGACATAGGACCACACAAATCAGAATGAACCAATTCTAACACTTCTTTGGCTCTATACCCCTTGGCCTTAAAAGGCCTCTTGGTCATTTTACCTTCCAAGCAAGATTCACAAGTTGGAAAATTTTCCAACTCTAATGAACCCAAGAGTCCATCGGCTATAAGCCTTTGAATCCTACTTAAGTTAATATGACTAAGCCTTAGATGCCAAAGATATGCTTGGTTCATTTCCGAAGGTTGTTTTCTCTTATTAGTGTTAGAAGATGTGTTATAAATTTCCATATTTTGCTTTGTGGGAGAAATTAGATTTAAAGTATATAAATTGCCAACTAATGCACCAGAACAGATAATCACTTTATTTCTCTTTATAACTATATTGTTATTAAAGGAAACAGAATATCCATCCAAAAACAGTTTAGAAACTGAAATTAAATTTTTTCTAAAACTGAGTACATAAAGACAATTTCTTAAAACCAATTTTCTATTTCTATCAAAAGATAAGTAGACATCTCCCACTGCAACAGCCGCCACCTTAGTAGCATTGCCCATGTAGACGACTATCTCTCCTTCATATAGTCGTCGGGTTTCCTGGAACCCCTGCAAAGAATTACAGACATGATCAATGGCTCCCGTATCTACACACCAGGTGCTGGTAGATAACACCGCTAAACATGTTTCAACAACCAGAGCATGAGATATACCTTTGTTGTTTTGATTCCTACGAGGACAGTCCGCCTTCCAATGCCCTGACTGCTTGCAGATGAAGCACTTGCCCTTCGACTTCTTCACTCCAGCTTTAGGTCCTGTACTCTGAGATTTATTCACCTTCTTTGTTGAGCTTACTTGTTTCTTTTTCTTCTTTCCTTTCGGTTTAGAAGTAGAACCATTTTCAGTATAGTGAATTTGAGAATTGTGACGAAACAAACCTTCTGCTGCCTGAAGTTCTGTCAGTAGTTCCGCCAATGAAAATACCCTTTTATTCATATTGTAATTTAGGCGGAATTGCTCAAAACTTCTAGGTAGTGTTTGGAGGATCATATCGATCTGGGTTTCCCCATCAATTTCTCCTCCAAGGATTTGTATTTCATTTAGATAAGTCATCGTCTTTAGGATATGATCCCTTACGGGAGTACCCTCTTGCATGGTGGCTGTCATTATCTTTCTCATGGCTTTTGCCTAGAGGTCCGATCTTGGTGACCAAAGAGTTCCTTGAGATTGTTCATAATATCATAAGCTGTTGGTAAATCTTGATGCTGATGTTGCAATACATTTGACATTGAAGCCAAAATGTAACACCGCGCCATCTCATCTGCTTTTACCCATTTCTTATGATATTCAATCTCCTCTTGGGTAGATTCACCAGTGGGTGCATTAGGTCAAGACTCAGTCAGTACAAACTTATAGCTTTCAGCAGTAAGAACAATGTCCAGGTTCCTTTTCCAATCTATGTAGTTAGGACCAGTAAGTCTGTTCTCTTTTAGTATGATGGCCAGTGAGTTGAAAGTCATCCTAAGAATCAAAAATTACTTTTGGTCAGAACTCTAAATTTAGAATAATATTGATTCCTCAAACAATACTATTTTAAATTAACCAACACCTCAAAACACCGTGAATTTTGTATGCCACGATAGTGTGGACGTATACAAATTCAACATTTGTAAAAGGAGGGTTTAACCTATTAATTTTATTATCTTGTCAACCTAACTTTTTGACAAATAAAATTAATAGTTGGTTTCCTTTTGTCACATGAATAATAGCAGTGACTCCGACGGGGAGGATACTATTAGACGTGCATAAGTGTATACCATTACTTGACACTAAGTCCATTAATAAGATTGTGCCCCTTCCGATGGGGAAAATCACACGCTCTTAATTAACTTCCTATAGTCATCCAAAATGGAAGTTTGTTCTAGTGATCCATAAACAAACTCATCCGATATGGAGGAAGGCACTCAGAGCCAACGCGCAAGTTTGTTTGCATCACTTACAAACCAGTAATGGAGACCGTGGAATTTATTTAAAATCCCTCTCCCATTTAGTTATTTAAAGTGAGGAATTTTGACTATGCTAGCCTACTAAACATGTATACTAACATGCACACACAGCACAGTATAAAAGCAATAAATAGAAAAATTAATTTTCAACTATTATGGCTTTTATCTATTGTTGTCCTCCGTGTGTTGTCATCCCTAGCTGCTGTCATTTTTGGCCACCGCCACCGGGTCTAGTTGTCGCATCCATCTTGCTCCTTGTTCCACTGCGCCTCTGGTCCTCAAAAGGTTCCACGCCTTGCAAGATTCGATCCGCGACATAAATAGAATTTTACATTTTTCGATCCTATATTCCTCGAAGGAATGTACATGTATCTAGATAAAAAAATAAAATAAAATCATAATAAAACTAAATACGGCTCCTGCTGTATTTTATAATACAATCATGCACACACAATAAATGCTCTTGACATGTCCAAGGGTTCAATCACACATATAATAACTATAAGCCTTAATAGTTGGATCCTGCATCCACAAAGTTAGCACATCCTACTATTAACCTGCCTAAATTATGTATGACATGTGCATAATTAAACTAATACCAAATACACAGAGGCAAAACCCTAGCTCTGATACCAATTGTTGGTTGCTACTCGGAAAACCTAATGGTTCCACTGTACAAAAATTTTGTACAAAGGTCTGAACCTTTTCCTAGCTACCATGTGTTCTTTTAAATTAAACTTGGATCGCCTGCGGAACTTAACACGTTTGATCCTAAGTTTAATTTATTTGTTCTTTTAGGTTTAGACTTGGATCTCCAGCGGAACTTAACACGTTCGATCCAAATCACCTAGGTCACGAAGACAATTAAATATCTATTTCCAAAATCGGCTTCCAGTACTACATGGCGAGGCACATGACCTTCTTGGATATGGGAGCAACCACCACCGACTAGACAAAGCCTTTTAAGGAAATTAAATATTTAACCTTCCCATAGTAACCCTAGGTTAACCTCTAAGAACAATCAAATCACAAGGAAAAGAAAAAAAACAAAAGAACACAATTTCAAAAACTAATTCGAAAAACTAGAATCGCATGCCTCTTGTATTTGGTATTTTTACATGGAGATAAAACTAACATGATGCGGAAAACAATATTAGTTAAACTTTACTTAGTAGATAATGACCTCTTGATCTTCTACCGTATTCCTCTTCTAATCTCGGACGTTGTGTGAGCACGATCTTCTGAGATAAGGACCACCTAGCACCTTCTTCTTCTTCCTTCAAGTTTTGGCCAAGCAAGACTTCCAAAAGATGAAGATCTTTTTCCACCAACCAAGCTCCATGGGATGCAAGCTTTCTCTCCTTCTTCACCAAGCTAGGATCCGACCACCACTTGATCTCCAAGAGAGAAGAGAGTTTCAGCCACAAGGATGGAGAGAAGAGAAAGGGAAGAGCCAGCCACACCAAGGAAGAAAAGAGGAAGAAAAATAATAGAGGTTGTTCACCTTGAAGGCACCGAAAACCCCCTCTTTTTTAATCCTTAGCTTTGACAACTAAGAAAATTTAATTACAATAAAATTTCCTTAACTTTCTTTGACATGAATTAATTAAGAAAAATTAAATAAAATTTCCTAATTACCCATGTCATGGCCGACCAGCTCATGGAAGAACAAATAAGACAATTTTCAATCAACCAATTAAAATACCTTATTGTTGGTGCAACATCCCTCAGGTCAAGGTTGACCTGGGTGACCAAGCTGAGTCTTGGTTTGAGTTTAGATGTTTGGCAATAAGAAATTGATTGAAGAAGAGTCAAGTAGGTCAAGGTTGACCGGATACTTGACAGGGAAGTCCTGGTGAGTGAAGCCAGGCAGAAGGAAAACCCTAGTGAGTGAAGCTAGGTGAAAGTCCTGGTGAGTGAAACCAGGTGAAAACCCTAGTGAGTGAAGCTAGGTGAAAGTCCTGGTGAGTGAAGCTAGGCAGAAGGAAAATCCTAGTGAGTGAAGCTAGGTGAAAGTCCTGGTGAGTGAAACCAGGTGAAAACCCTAGTGAGTGAAGCTAGGTGAAAGTCCTGGTGAGTGAAGCCAGGCAGAAGGAAAACCCTAGTGAGTGAAGCTAGGTGAAAGTCCTGGTGAGTGAAGCCAGGCAAGGGAAAATCCAGATGGATCAAGGATGATCGGACATCTGGTGTTGGGAAGTCCAAGTAGGTCAAAGGATTGACTGGATACTTGGCACGAGGAAGTCCAAGTAGGTCAAGGGAGTGACCAGATACTTGGCATGAATAGAAAAGTCTAAGTGGGTCAAAGGGATTGACCAGATACTTGGAATAGAAAAGTCTAAGTGGGTCAAAGGGATTGACCAGACACTTGGTGGGAAGTCCTAGCAGGTCAAAGGAGTGACCAGATGCTAGGCATGATGTACCAACAGGTCAAGGTTGACCGGATGTTGGTTTGAGAGGCTTGGAACTTGGTTTTGGGCAAAAACCAAGTGTTGGATCGATCAGTGGATCGATCCAGGCTTTTCCTAAGCGAACAGAGAGCCTCTGGATCGATCCGTGGATCGATCCAGATGTTCCAATCGATCAGTGGATCGATTGGGACGCGGCTGCTTCGCGCGATAAGCGCTGGATCGATCCAGGCGTTTTTCCCAGAGCACAGAGGTACTCTGGATCGATCCGTGAGTCGATCCAAAGCCTCCCCGATCGATTGGGAACATTCGAATCGATCGGGATCCGACCATTGGCGTCGATAAAGGCCGCAGGCGTTCATTTCCTTCGGCATCTCTTCTCCGATTCACTCCAGATTTCTCGCCAGCTCCTTCACAGCATTCACAAAGCTCAGATCGCCAGTTCTTGAAGGATCTTGGAAGTTTTCCAAGTCAAGAGGCGGATCAAAGCCAAGAAGAGAAGCTAGGGTTAGGGTTTATACTCATTGTAAGCTTGTAAGCTTGTATTTCTTTACTGCCCTTTCTTCTTCTTGTATTGAGTCTTGTAGGGCTTCTCCGCCCTTGGTAGTTACCATAAAGGAGAGTTTTATTTAGTGGAGGGTGTGTGTGTTGGTGTGGATTCTTGGATTAGTCACCTCTTGTGAGGTGGATACCAAGTAAACCAACCGTGTTAGCGTTGTGTGATTGTTTCTTTGTATTTCCGCTGCACATCTTTGAAGGAACAAGCAACGCCGAGCAACGAGCGAATGCGACGAGCTATTCACCCCCCTCTAGCTACTTTTGGTCCTAACAAGTGGTATCAGAGCAAGGTTGCTCTTCACCGGAATCACCGCCGGAAGGGGCAAACATATCAAGAAAAGCTAGAGGGTGAAGAAGTTGGAGCAAATTCTTCAAGTTCAAGACTTTATCAAGCTCAACTTCAAGATGCAATTTCAAGATGGGCTTGGATTTGACACAAGGGTGGCTCCACCATACACTTCTACGAGTTTCGATTCTTGGAAATCAAGAATCGAGAATTTTCTTATGATGGAGATAGAGCAATGGTTTGCTCTAATGGAAGGCTTCGAGGCTCCAAGAAATTCAAAGGGCAAAGTTCTCAAGAGGAGCAAGTGGAGCCAAGAGCAAGTCCAGAGGTGCGAGGCTAATGACAAAGTGACCAAGCTCTTGGTCAATTTATTGCCAAGCACCATCCTTTGCAAAATTGGAGAATTTGAAGATGCAAAGGAACTATGGAGCAAATTGGCCAAGTTTCATGAAGAGATCCCCTCCACTGTACAAGATCATGAAGAATCCGGAGAGGGTGACTCTTTGGAGCAAGATCAAGAGGAGGACTCCAAGGTCGAGAGATGCTCAACCTCCAAAGAAGAAGAAATCCAAGAAGCTTCATCCTCAAGGGAATGCAACGAAGGGAACAAGGAGGGAGCATACTCCTTGTTTCATATTCAAGATGATGAAGCCTCCACCTCTAGGATTGAGGGGGAGCAATTCTTGGTGACACCGGATCAAGAAGAAGGAGAAGCTTCTACATCCGGGTCAAGAGAAGAAGGGGAGGAAGAAGCTTCTACCTCCACAAGTCAAGAAAAATCAAATGGAGGGGAATCAAGGTTCGATCAAGAGGAAGCTTCTACCTCCGGATCCAAAGGAAAAACTGCCACCCCTACAAGCAAAGGTATAAATATTTCAATTAATAATAAAAATCATATTATATGCTTTGAATGTAGGGAACATGGGCACTACAAGAGCAAGTGTCCCAACTTGGCCAAGAAGAAGGGCCAAGTGGCACAAAAGGGCAAGGAGAAGCCCAAGGAGACCATCCCTGGAATAAAAAGGAGCAAGGAGCACATTGTGTGCTTTTCTTGCAACCAAAAAGGGCATTACCGAAGTCAATGCCCCAAGGGGAAGAAGATGGTCAAGGCTCAAGGAGGCATTCGTCAAGGGGGAGCCTCCAAGGTAAAGAAGAAGGTAACATTTATTGAGCCTACCCCTTTACATTATGGTAAAAAGCATGATAGTTCTAACTTATATCATTTTAATGCTATTTACCATGAAAATAGAAAGCATGATAGCGTTAAAGAAAAACATATAGCTTTTCATGCTAAAACTACTACACCTAAGGCTAGGAATGTAAGTAAAAGTCTAGGCAAGAACTCTAAGGATTGTATCTACAAGCTTAGGCACAAAAATGCTCATGAACTTAATGGAAAACCAAAAACTAAGGACTTAGTGATGGAAAATCAAGTCTTGAGGTCAAGACTTGATAAAATGGAAAAGACCCTAAAAATGATGGAAAATATCCTATTAGGGCAAAATGAGCATAACCTAGGTTTAGGGGTACAAAAGCCATCCAATGGCCATAGAGGTTTGGGATACAAACTAAAGGCTAAGAAGGATGTGCCCTCTTACCATAGAGTTCCATATAGTTATGGAACAAACCCTAGGTCTAGTGGTCAAGCCAAAAATACTAGGGAAGTCATCCCTAAGAGTATTTTTGCAATAAATGTGACTAAGACTTCTAAGAAGTCTAATAAAGTCACAAACAAGGTCACAAGGGAGGTTTTCCCTAGAGTTGACCTAAAAAGTGTGACCAAGGCTTCTAAGAAGCCCAACAAAGTCACTAGGAAGGTATCTAGGGAAGTTATCCCTAGTGAGTACCTAGAGCATCCAAGGAGCACCAATAGGTGTTGGGTTCCTAGGAGCATCTTCTCTACCCCATAGATGGGTTAGAGAGTGTCAACTCCGATTAGAAGGGTAGTTAACCCAACTTTGAGGAAATTGACACTCAAGGAGCATTTTCAAGGTTTTAGTTAACCTTTGAAAATGAAATGGACCTATTGATTACTCCATGAAAGAGTAAAATGTGTCTAATGGTGAAAAATTGATTTTATCTTAAAATGGCACAAATTGGGAAAACCTTGAGAAATACCAAGTTGGGATTTTGGTATTCTCTTGAAAATTTAAGGCAATCCGGGCCTTGATTTATGTAATCACTCTTGAGGAAAAATGGAATATGCCAACATTTGAGGACATGTTTATTTTCAATTGGCATACATAAAATCAAGGAAATTAGAAATGCCAATTTAGGCTTTGGCATTCTCTTGAAGCACTTTAGGGCAATCTAGGTTTAAGTTGTAAGTTTAGCTAAGACTTTAAGGATACTTAGATAGTTAATCTAGGTATATTTTATTTATGCTAAATCTTGCCATGATTGTTTGCCCATCATATGCCATGACATCATGTCTAGTTTTGCATTCATGTTTTATTATGAAAAATCCAAAAAAAAACCATGTCATGACATTCATACATCATGTAGTTATAGAATATTTTTCTTTTGAAAATTATTTTATTTTGATGTATGCCATAACATAATCATGCGTTAAATTTAATTCCTTGTAATTAAGGACAAATGGCATTTAACAACACTCATTGACAAGTGACATCCTAGGTGGATGTCTAATATTTCTAAAATGCCTAAATAGATATGCATGATCCCTAGATTAGGGCAAAAACCAAAATCTACATCTCACAAAGACTATAAGGTGACTTGTATGTGATTAGTGCACATTAGATACAAGTGAGATGTTAGGATGATGAACAAAGCTCAAGATGTTGATTTAGTGCATTCTTTTGAGTTTTTAGGTTCATCAAAACACATAGTTATGTGTTTTCCCATCATTGGGAAAGCTAATGTACAAGTCATGTGCGTTAAGCCCAAGGAACATGATGGGATATTGGTTTTTAAAAGGTTTTTAAAATGTTTTTGAAAAACCTTGGTGAAGGCTATCTTTTGATAGTAATCACCATTGAATAGTTAGACACAAACTTGAAGAAAACTCTAAGGTTTTTGCAAGTTTTCAAGTTTGTGTCAATCTTTGAAAATATGAAGTATTTTCATAGAAAACTATTTTTCTTTGATAGTATATGCCCTAAATAATGTCTACACGAAATCTCATGATTTTTGGATTTTTGTAGAATTTTCTAGGGGTTTCTGAGGTTGACTGAAATGGAATTTCAGCAACTATCAGAGCTCCGATCGATCCATGGATCGATTGGAATGCCTGAATCGATCCGTGGATCGATTCAGAAGGCAAGTCTCCCGCGAGCAGAAGCTCGCTGGATCGATCAGCCGATCGATCCAGGTAGTCTGAATCGATCAGTGGATCGATTCAGAAAGGTTCAATCGATTGGATCCCAACTCCAATCGATCCAAGTTGCTGATTTTGGCTGGAAAGGTTTGATTTCAGCACTCTAAACCTATTTTAGTCAATGTAACCATTCCTAATCCCTCAAAATACATTTGTATACATAAAAAGGGTGTTTTCATGTTGAAAACAAGGATGGATTGGTTAACGAAGACTAAGTAGAAGTTTAGGTTGAGGTTGTTTCAAATATTGAACATTTAAACCTCAAAACTTCTAAAATTTGGGTTTCCTAAAGGTTTAGGAATTCCAAGTCATTGTTGGTGCAATGATAGAAGTTACCACCATGTCTTTAGGGGGAGGGACTCTTTAAAGACATGAAAAATTATTTTTCATGAACCTTGGAAGGTGGTCAACCTTCCGTTAAGAACATGCTCAAGGTTGAGTGTTTGAACTTTAATGGGGAGTGGATATCCTCATTGTTCAAGTGGCTTCAAGTGGATAATGCTCAAGGATGGGCATTTGCCTACATTGGGGGAGAATGTAGGGTTAAGGTTAATGAAGGGTATGGGACCTTCATTATCGTGTTGACCACAACGAGTGAAGTTGTGAACAACGATGAGCAACTCTTCAGGGGGAGAGTTTTCAACATTGGGGCATTTGTTGATGTGTACCCAAAATTGGGGCATGGGTTGATGTGTGCCCAAAGATGGGTTGATGTGTGCCAATAGGGGGAGAATGAAAGGACCTATGAATGGGTGTAAGTTAGGCTTTCATTACCTAGAGGGAGTGTGCCCTCGTAGGGGGAGAATGAAGAGCTTAATTTATATGTTCATTACCTAGTGGCATGAAGATTGAGGCTATAGGATTAGCCTAACTTACATGTGGTATTGTAAGTGTTATTGTGGTATTGTCAAACATCAAAAAGGGGGAGATTGTTGGTGCAACATCCCTCAGGTCAAGGTTGACCTGGGTGACCAAGCTGAGTCTTGGTTTGAGTTTAGATGTTTGACAATAAGAAATTGATTGAAGAAGAGTCAAGTAGGTCAAGGTTGACCGGATACTTGACAGGGAAGTCCTGGTGAGTGAAGCCAGGCAGAAGGAAAACCCTAGTGAGTGAAGCTAGGTGAAAGTCCTGGTGAGTGAAACCAGGTGAAAACCCTAGTGAGTGAAGCTAGGTGAAAGTCCTGGTGAGTGAAGCCAGGCAGAAGGAAAACCCTAGTGAGTGAAGCTAGGTGAAAGTCCTGGTGAGTGAAACCAGGTGAAAACCCTAGTGAGTGAAGCTAGGTGAAAGTCCTGGTGAGTGAAGCCAGGCAAGGGAAAATCCAGATGGATCAAGGATGATCGGACATCTGGTGTTGGGAAGTCCAAGTAGGTCAAAGGATTGACTGGATACTTGGCACGAGGAAATACAGATAGGTCAAAGGGATTGACCAGACATCTGATGGAAGTCCAAGTAGGTCAAGGGAGTGACCAGATACTTGGCATGAATAGAAAAGTCTAAGTGAGTCAAAGGGATTGACCAGACACTTGGTGGGAAGTCCTAGCAGGTCAAAGGAGTGACCAGATGCTAGGCATGATGTACCAACAGGTCAAGGTTGACCGGATGTTGGTTTGAGAGGCTTGGAACTTGGTTTTGGGCAAAAACCAAGTGTTGGATCGATCAGTGGATCGATCCAGGAGCTGGATCGATCAGTGGATCGATCCAGGCTTCTCCTAAGCGAACAGAGAGCCTCTGGATCGATCCGTGGATCGATCCAGATGTTCCAATCGATCAGTGGTTCGATTGGGACGCGGCTGCTTCGCGAGATAAGCGCTGGATCGATCCGTGGATAGATCCAGGCGTTTTTCCCAGAGCACAGAGGCACTCTGGATCGATCCGTGAGTCGATCCAAAGCCTCCCCGATCGATTGGGAACATTCGAATCGATCGGGATCCGACCGTTGGCGTCGATAAAGGCCGCAGGCGTTCATTTCCTTCGGCATCTCTTCTCTGATTCACTCCAGATTTCTCGCCAGCTCCTTCACAGCATTCACAAAGCTCAGATCGCCAGTTCTTGAAGGATCTTGGAAGTTTTCCAAGTCAAGAGGCGGATCAAAGCCAAGAAGAGAAGCTAGGGTTAGGGTTTATACTCATTGTAAGCTTGTAAGCTTGTATTTCTTGTATCCTTTCCCTCTCTTCTTGTATTGAGTCTTGTAGGGCTTCTCCGCCCTTGGTAGTTACCATAAAGGAGAGTTTTATTTAGTGGAGGGTGTGTGTGTTGGTGTGGATCCTTGGATTAGTCACCTCTTGTGAGGTGGATACCAAGTAAACCAACCGTGTTAGCGTTGTGTGATTGTTTCTTTGTATTTCCGCTGCACATCTTTGAAGGAACAAGCAACACCGAGCAACGAGCGAACGCGACGAGCTATTCACCCCCCCTCTAGCTACTTTTGGTCCTAACACTTATTTGTCTCCGGAAATTTTAAAAAATAAAATTTCCCTTTAAAATCCCTTCATGGTTGATAAAAAGAAATTTCTATAATTTTAATTTTTCAACATGTGAATAATTTATAAAGAAGAAAAATAAAATATCCTTTCAATCTACAAATAAGGAAAGAGATTTAATCTTTTTTCTTAATCTTTTGTAGAAACTTAAAAGAGATTTTTTAATTTTAAATCTCTCCAATAAATTATATCTTCCACATAAGAAAAATTTAAAATTAAAATTATTTTCTAATTTAATAGGGTCGGCCACCTAAGCTTGGGTTCAAGCTAGGGCCGGCCACCCATGGATCAAGGCTTGGCCGGCCCTAGCTTGATCCTCAAGCTAGCTTGGCCAGCCCCTTCAACATGGGTACGAAGGTGGATATAGGTAGGTATAGTACTCTATAAATAAGAGGCTACGATAGGGACCGAGAGGAGGAATTGGTTTTGGTCTCCCGATAAAATTAAGCATCCCGTGTTCGCCCCGAACACACAACTTAATTTTATCAATAATAATTCATTCCACTATAGAACTATTATTGAACTACCGCACCGATCCCAAATTACATTTTTGGGCTCCTTCTTATTATGAGTGGGTTAGTCTCCCTGTGTTTAAGATGTCGAATGTCCACTAATTAAGTGAGTTACTGACAACTCATTTAATTAATATCTTAGTCCAAGAGTAGTACCACTCAACCTTATCGTCATGTCGGACTAAGTCCACCTGTAGGGTTTAACATGACAATCCCTTTGAGCTCCTCTTGGGGACATTATTAACCTAGATCACTAGGACACAGTTTCCTTCTATAATCAACAACACACACTATAAGTGATATCATTTCTCAACTTATCGGGCTTATTGATTTATCGAACTAAATCTCACCCATTGATAAATTAAAGAAATAAATATCAAATATATGTGCTTGTTATTATATTAGGATTAAGAGCACACACTTCCATAATAACTGAGGTCTTGTTTCTTTATAAAGTCAGTATAAAAGAAACATCCTCTAATGGTCCTACTCAATACACTCTAAGTGTACTAGTGTAATTATATAGTTAAGATAAACTAATACATACTTACACTACGACCTTCCAATGGTTTGTTCCTTTCCATTTTGGTCGTGAGCTACTGTTTATAATTTATAAGATACTGATAACATTATCTTCTGTATGTGACATCACAGACTATGTTATCTATAATATAAATTAATTGAACAACTACAAACAAATGTAGATAATTTGACCAAATGTGATTCTTTATTCAAAATAAATATTTACAAAAGCTTAGGCTTTCAGTATACACTCTAACACCGTTAATGCCCTTGCTTCTTCTTGTGGTTTCCTTCAGTTTTTCTTGAAGCTTTGGAGGTTTTGATTCGCTTCGGTGTGGTACTTATTGTTCATGATACTTACGGAAAATGGGATAATGTCTTTCTTCCTTTCTTTTTCAATACTTTGGGAATTTGGGCATTTTTAGTGAGTGTGGTTTTGTCAGAGTGAGATCTGGACCAAGTTACTGGTGGCTTCGGGTAGATTTGATGGTATATGGCTTCTTCCTATTTCCACCGAAGGTTTGGGTCAGATTGTTGGTGTTCTAAATGCTTTCTTTTGTTCCTATTGCTTTAGAAATGTCGGACTACTTTGCAAGGTGTGGGTTCAGTTTTGTTATGTTGTTGGAATTGCCATTGATTTAGTATTAATGCAAATTTGATGTGTCCTACTACTTGAATAATTGTAGATCCTGTGTGGAGGCAATTTGATGTTGTTTGGTATTTCAGATAGTCGCGGATGTGTGGGTAATCAGTGTGGTTCTTGGTCTCTGTGATGATTTCGGACTTCCATTTCTGCTAGACTGAATTTTTAGTAGAATTTTGGTTCAGTTCCGAGGGTGTTTTTGCTTCTTCGTGATGTTTTTGAATTTTGTACTGAATCGGTCTGGGTTGGATAGGATTTTGATGTGGTGATCGGTCCTTTTTGATGATCTGCTGTTTAGGGTTTCCTCTCATTAAGTTGGGGATTGGATTTAGCTAATTATTGTACTTTGAATTAGCTGAAACCGTAAATATGTTGTTGTAGGACTTCAATTCGAGATGAGTACCGCGACGCAAGAATGGTTTAGCTTGGTCTACACATAAGGCGGGTACTTCTTGCTTTGTTTCTTTTAGTACTTTGACCTTGGTGCATGAACTATTTTGGATAAGAAATTATTTTTACCTTGACTCCACTCTTATTTTCCTGCGCTTGATACTTCCACGCGATCTTTGAGAAATTCGTTTCCATATCTATACAGTCTCTTGTTGTTGTCCATGATTAGTAGCAGATACTAGATATCACTTTTGTATGCTTTGACTGTTGATTATTTATGTACTATATTGAACATACTGGCTTCATGTAGCATACCTAATTTTTGCTTATATTTGTATGATGATTGTTGCATTTGGTGCATCATGTCATGGCATGCATGTCAACGACCAATTCTCCTTTGCGGTTGGGAGAGTCGTTGACCAGGGCCACATCCTCGGCCACTCGAGAGAGTGGTAGCTGGAGTTGATGTCGCTTGTCCTGTCGTGTCGCACTCGGCCACTCATGGGTAGTGGTAGCTGGAGTACGAGCAGCAGGGACCCCCGTCGCAGATGTAGCTAGTTAGCTACTATGCAACTATCCCCTCGGCCACTCGTGAGAGTGGTAGCTGGAGTGGTGTACAGTCTGTCATTGACCCAGCCTCTCGACCATACAGGGGGCATGGTGCAGAGAGGTGGCCAGGAGTGACCATCCGTGCATACGCTGTTTGTTTATTATACTTGCTTTGGCTGCTGCTGTTTATATATGCTGTTATTGCTTACTTACTGTTGTTGCTCACTTATGCTGCTATGCTTGCTTATGTTGAGATGTACTCTCGTTGTAGGTGTTTAGCCCTTGGTTTACTTATTGGAAGTCTGTATATACCTTACATATTTCCTCTGTAGTTATGAGCAGTACTGTAACAGATTAGTACTACTTCTGACCTTCTCTTACTAGCCTAGGATATGGTTTCAGGTATGAGCATTTATTATGATTCTGTTTTAGTATCTGCTATTCCTCTTATGAGACTGTATTCTTTTTGGCATTCTCTATTTGTTTATATATGTTCATGCACTATCTTTCCTTACCTGCTGAGTTCCAATACTCACCACCTCGCAAACTGGTTTCTTTCGCCAGGTTGAGTAGATGATTCGTGGATGCTTGGAGAGATGTCGGCTGTCAGTCCTGGGTCCTACGTCACACTCGAGAATAGTTTTCTTTTTGGGTTTTGTTCTGTTTGGGTGGTATGTTAATTTTGCGTATTTTGCTTTTGAGCAAGTCACTGTGGATTTTTGGAGTCTAATCTGGTGGTTGCAGGTATTTTTGTTAGTGTCGTTGTTGGTCTTGTATTGTTTTGTGTTTTCCGCTGTGCATGTTTACTTTCAGCCGTGTAGGCTTATTAAACTGCGTGGTTGTGTTTATTTTGTTCCAGCCGAGTGGGCTGATGGTATAAACTGTGTAGTTGTGTATATATTCCAGCTGTATGTGACTGATGTATATTTTGTATGTAGTAATGCTCTTGGCTACCAGGATTTATAAACTCTAGTACTTAGCCTGGAGGTCTAGAGTTCGAATCCTGGGGAAGGCAAAAATCCACTGGCCAGGAGTGGGAAGTCCTAGTGAGTAACAGCACGAACGAGGGGCCGTCTTGAGGCGTCCATTGAGGCCGAGGGGCCAAGTCGTTACAATGATAACACTCCATACCTATCATCCTAAGAGGACTCTAATTATATAAGCTTTGAAGCATGGAGGATAAGTTTGTTCTACAACAATAACGACGAGCAAATCCTTTTAGAGCTCAAGTATTGCTCGAGTGACAAACGTCATTGAAAAAAAAAATGAAAGAAGTTTCATTACGTGGATGAACTAAAAACCCTAAGATCGATCTCGTTCCATCAAAAGACTCAACGCTTATAGATTCACTAATAACAAGCTTATAAGCGGGAAAAAGGAAAGACAGAGAAAAGGTTTATCATAATTATTTATATTAGAATAAATGTTCTCTATGTCTATTTCGGCCATTAAATATCAAGTACAAATAATAGAATATAAAAATAATATCATTAATCAAAACTAACATCATATTTTAGGAAAAATATCTGATACTACTCTTATGATTTTTAATGTGTTATTATTTTAAATTTACCATATTTAGCAAAAAAATTTAACATTGTGATATTTTTTGGATAATTCTATAAATAGGCTCAGATAAGACCATAGTCTCCCACAATGCAATGTATCCATTTATACTGAGCTGACACGCTCCTCAACTCTCGCTATATGACAATACCTGATTTTCACTATAGCAATGCTCTATCATCAACTTTGATTATTTTTATACTATAACAATGCCCTGTTAAAATTACAAAACCCTAAACCCCTTTCCCTCTAACAAAATCCAAACATTTCGAACCCCCTTCGAACTCACTCGTTTCCTTCGATGTCGCGACTATTCAGAGCCTTCTTTCGTTATATTTGTCGATCAACTCCCTTGGTGTCACATCACCTCGCCGAGTCTATCTACTGTCGTTCATCTGCAATGTTTTCCCCCACTTACGTGCCTTAAACATCTTGTCACTCCATCCAAATGCTACAGTTCCGTAGCAAATACATTATTGTAACGGCTATGGAACCATAACTACTATAATGTTCTTGTTAGTGGTCCTACCACTTTGTTCCAGCTACTGCTTCCCAACTGCGACAACGTTCTTATAGGACCATAAACAAGAATATTGTAGCAACTATGATTTCATAGCTGATACGACAGTTTGGGCAAACTATGTTGTAGGAGCTACAGTTTCGTAGCTACTACAACATTTTGGTCTAACCAAATCATAAGAGCTACGATTACGTAGCTGCTACAACACTCTTAGACCAACACGTTGTAGAGCTACAGTACCGTAGCTGCTACAACGTGCTTAGACCAAAACGTTGTAGTCTAATCATGTTGTAGCAGCTACGATTTTGTAGCTGCTATAATGTTCTGGTCTACCCACATTATAGCAGCTACGATTGCATAGCTACTATAACACTCTTATACTAGCACGTTGTAGTGATTACGAAAAAAGCTGCTATAATGTTCTGATTAGTATGCCCATTTACAATGCGGTTAGAGAATTACTTTGGGAAGAATTATTGGAATACTTTAGATTTTAAATTCTTTAAATTACAATTCTTAATCAATATCTTTAATTCTTGACAACTTGCACAATATATGAAATATATTATTGTTTAAGTTACATATTGCTATGTATTATTTAAAATAGATTCGTAATCCAAAGCAGAACCTCTACTCTTCTTAACAAGCTTGAATATGTGTGTTATAACAAGATAGTTGAGAACTTCAGATAATTGAAGAATCTAACTGTAACGACCCACCTTCTACTGGATAAGCTATAAGGCCGGATCGTCACAATATACTATTGCTAACTATTCTTAATGTGCGAAAAACTGGTCTGATTTAAGAATTTTGCTAACTAATACAATTTTTTTTCCTGTTAATTGCTATTCAATTTGGAATTCATGTTTAAACTACATCTTGAATACTGTTCCTATGCTAAGGGAGATAATCTAGGCTTCCTATATGATCAAGAGCTGAGATGAGGGGTTTCCAGCTGTTATCAGGCCTTCTAATCGATCGGTGGATCGATTGGAGTGGTCTGATCGATCCACTGATCGATTCAGCTTGCTACTGTACATGGGGTAAATTCTAGATCAATCGGCTGATCGTTCCAAACTTGTCAATCGATCCAAGGATCGATTCCAGAGCTCTCTGTTCGCGACAGAAGTTTGTTGATTGATCCAGTGATCGATTCCAAGGCTCTCTGTTCGCGACCGGATCGATCAGCTGATCGATCCAGGAGCTTACTGTTCGCGAGGAAAACTCCCCAATCGATCAGCTGATCGATTGAGGGCCTCCAATCGATCGGTGGATTGATTGGGGTTTCTGATTTCGCAGCTAAGCTCTGATTTCAGCACTGTTTCGTGCCAAGATCACATACACAAGTTCTAAAATAACTGGAAAACATTCTAATAGCAACAACTAGTGTTCTAAGCATGTCCACTAACCATCTAAGCATATCTTGCATAATTCGGACACTTAAATATCTAGAAATGCAGAAAAGTAATACTATAAGAAAGTACTAAGTTCTAAAGGTTGCTAGTTTCTCCAAGGATCTTTATTCCAAGTTCCTGTCCACACACATCTTCATCGCATTGTCCTCCAGCCTCCGCTAGTCCATCCTTCCTTTACCTTTATCTGCAGTATAAGGAAAGGAAGTATCTGTAAGCTTACGCTTAGTAAGAAACCATCTACCTCACAAAACATATATATGATGCAATTTATGCTTTGAAAAACATGATCTTTGAAACGTGTGCTGAACATGCTAAAACATGGCATTGCATACTATCATACAAAACATAGAATCAAAACTGATCATAGAACTATCACATGTATCAATAAGAAAGAGCTAAGCTAAAGCATGAACGGAGCTACACTAAAACTACGCTAGAACTGAAATTAAATTGTACACGCAATTGATTTGTGAGTTTTTGAAAGCTATTTATCGTAATAGATTAAAATACATAATCATACTGCTGATGGGCCCGACAACTGTACTTGCTATGCGCGCATCTCTAACTAGACCCGGGGTTGCAAGTCCCGAATTTAGTAGAGTTACTAGTGTTGATACAGTCTGACCTGGCTGTTGTTTTGATGTTGACACTGATTTAAGTTTGTATCAGATATTAATTTAACTCAGAATGACTACTGATCGAGGTTGATCAGTTGGGAGAGAAAGTCCTGGTGAGTGAAGCCAGGCAAGGGAAATCCAGATGGGTCAAGGTTGACCAGACATCTGGTAAAAAGTCCAAGCAGGGAGCTTGGCACGGGAAAAGTCCAAGTATGGTGACTTGGCACGGAATGGTCAAAGAGGGCTCGGTAGCTCGTTCTCTGGACCGGATGAGGTCGGAGAGGGCTCGGTAGCTCGTTCTCCGGACTAGGTCAGAGAGGGCTCGGTAGCTCGGTCTCGGGACCAGGAAAACCTCAGGGTTTCGGGCTGGAAAGCTGCAAAACTCACTCGGTAGCATTGGATCGGTCTGACCGATCCGGATAGTCGTCTGGATCGGTGCGGACCGATCCGGTGATCTCAAGATCAGCGATCGTCGGGTGACCGATCGGTAACCACTGCAATTTACGTGGGCTATCGTCGATGCGGTGACCGATCGGGATCCTACGAAACATTCGTGGGTTAACCGATCGGGGGACGATCGGTAACCATACGTGAGCTAAGCGATCGATGCGTGGACGATCGGTAACCTACGAAGCATTCGTGGGTTATCGATCGGTCTGGACCGATCGAAAGAAGTGATCGAAGCGCCGAGAAAGGGTGGAGCGTGCGTGGACCGATCCACATAGTCTGATCGGTCCACGCCGATCAGATCTTCCGGACCGATCTCTGATCGGTCTGAGCTATGGATCGGTCTGGCGACCGATCCACGATGTCGCACGTCTCCTGCTACTTCTCTGAGATTTCTGACTCGTTTCTGATGCATCTGATCTAACATCTGCTTGTGAGCTTTTTGAGTTACAGGCTGCAGGTACCATGGTGATGTTTGAATTCAAATCAATGACTATCAAAGGAATAAAACAAAATGGTTTGTCTACTGGTTATCGCTGCAAATTGTGCAAAAGAAGCGTCAACGTTCACTGGCTTGTTCAGTTGGCTCACTGGCTGCGATCAGCTTGACTCTTCCTTATTGGTTCGAGCTCAGAGACACCAGTGAAGACCAAGGATGGTATTGGTGTGAGTTCAGATGAGGAAGAAGCGTGATTGGCGATGCCTGGTTTGGCGACAGTGATACGCTACTGGTTTGCAGTGATTCGATGCAGGCAAACGCAGTGAAGAAAGCAGAGAAATAAGAAGGAGGAAGAGGAGAGGATGAAAAATACTCTGGAAAAACTGTCTCTGTCGTTCAAGCAAGAGGCTGTGCGTTTTCGTTGAGCTCTTGGCTGATTCCTCTTGTAGTTGTTTTTCTGCTTCGTGGCTGTAAGTTAAACTGTTCAATCCTTTAGCCACACTCTGTAAGTAATTGTGCTTCACTTTCAAATCTACTCTTGTGATCTTTGTGGAGAGGTTACTCCACCGAGAAGGAGGATCTTTAGCCGGAACTTATCCGGGGTGCGATCTACCGAAGATCAAGGAGTCGTCCACCTTATGGACAAGCCGAGGAGTAGGGGCAAGTTATCCCCGAACCTCGTAAATCCTAGTGTTAGTGTGCTTATGTTTTTCTCTCCTTTAGTTGTCTAATTCCGCTGTGCTAACGATTATCTGTGTAGAAGTTTTTGTTTAAGTTTTTAAAGGAGCTATTCACCCCCCCCCCCCTCTAGCCATTTAAGATCCCAACAAGTGGTATCAGAGCCTGGTGCTCTTCATTTGGGCTTAACAACCCAAAGAGCTAAACAATGGCCATGAAGGAGGGACTCAGCATCAACCGTCCACCCTATTTCGATGGAGCAGATTTTCAATACTGGAAAAGCCGCATGGAGTATTACCTCAAGACCGATATCTCCATGTGGTTCTCCGTCAAGGAGGGATTCTCACCTCCAAAGGACGAAGAAGGTAAGGAACTTGACTCATCGAGATGGTCAACCGAGCAAACTCGCAAGGGACAAGCCGATGCCAAGGCGGTTGTCACTTTGCAATGTGGGATAGCCAAGGATCAACTTGTCAAGGTTGGTCCTTTCACAAGTGCGAAGGATCTATGGAACAAGCTCATCGAGCTCCAAGAAGGGACTCGAGACTCTCGGATCGCCAAGAGGGATTTGTTCCTAAACCAACTACAGAACCTTGTCATGAAGGAAAATGAAACTGTAAGTGAGATACATGGAAGGTTCAAGGAGATCATCAATGGTCTCCATTCGGTGGATGAACGAGTAGAAAACCGTGACCTCGTAAGGTATGCTCTAAAAGCTTTTCCTAGGAATGCCTTGTGGTCATCTATGGTGGATGCCTACAAGGTATCCAAGGATCTTTCCATTGTTAAGTTAGATGAATTTTTTTGTGAAATGGAATTACATGAACTTGCTAACAAAGGGCAAAAAGAGAAAGGTATTGCTTTAGTTGCAGAAGAAAAGAGCAAGGAGGGAAGAAGAAAGAAAGAAAAGAAGAAGGAGAAAGAAATTGTTTCATCTTCATCCTCCTCCGAGTCCGATGATGAAGGTGAATCATCATCAAGCGAGATGGCCAACTTCGTGAGAAGAATCATGAGAAGGAGCAGAAGATACAAAGGGAAAGGTAAACCTAGTGAACAAAATATTGACAAAACTAATGTTACATGTTATGAGTGCAGCAAAAAGGGACACTATCGGAGCGAGTGTCCGAAATTAAAAAGGAAGGAGGAACGAGCCAAAAAGAAGGAGGAAAGAGTCAAGAAGAAGAAGGCTCTAAAAGCTACATGGGATGAGTCTTCTTCAAGTTCATCTGAGGAAGAGAAGAGGGAGAAGAGTACACGGCAGTTAGCCCTCATGGCAAGAGAGGAGTCCGAGTCCGAGAGTGAGGACTCAAGCTCTTCAGCCGCGACTTCATCATCTTCGGATGATGAAGAGGTAACCTCTCCCCATTTAGAAAAGTGTTATAAAACAATTGCACATTTGTCTACTTCCCTTAAAAAATCAAAAACAGACACTAAACTGCTAAAAGATGAAATAGAGAAATTAAGGGCCCTTAGGGAAGATGAGGTCGATGACCTTTATCAAGAGGCCCTAGAGGATGAAAACAAAACCTTGAAGGGTGAAATTGAGAAGCTCAAGAAAATGCTTGAGAAATTCTCAACCAGCTCTAAGACCTTAGACATGATTCTAAATGCCCAAAGGGCGGTTTACAACAAGGCTGGATTAGGATACCAACCTAAGGAGTCTAGTTTTATTTCTTTAGTGTCAAGAACCCAATTTCATAGAACATATGTTTCTAGGGTTCATGAGACTAGGGAGAAGGTGACTAAGGCATGGGTGCCTAAGTCTCTCATTGTAGATGCATTAGGTCCCAGAATTTGGGTACCTAAAACATCCGTCTTTCGTGTCTTGTAGGCATTAGTCGAGGGGGAGCGTCTATCAACTTGGTTTGTTGATAGTGGATGCTCCAAGCACATGACAGGGGACAAGTCACTATTCTCTACCATACAAAATAAAAATAGAGGTAATGTGTCTTTTGGCAATAATGGTAGTCTTAAGGTTATAGGGGTTGGAGACATTCATATATCCGAATGTCTCCACATCAAGAATGTTCTTCTAGTCAAGGGGATGACGTTTAATCTCCTAAGTGTCAGTCAATTGTGTGATACGGGTTACACAATTGAATTTCATTCAAGTCAATGTTTGGTTAAACACATTGACACACTTGACACGGTACTAGTAGGCACAAGGGTTGATAATATTTATCAAGTATCGTTTAAAAGTGTTACTAATGCTTTGATTAAGTGTTTCATGTCAAAAGAAGAAGAGTCTTGGCTTTGGCATAGAAGGTTGGCACATGTAAACATGAAGAACATTCGAAAGTTGGCCAACAAAGGACTAGTACGAGGCTTACCAAGCATCAAGTACCAAAAGAACAAACTATGTGATGCATGTCAAATGGGTAAGCAAACAAAAGCATCTCATAAAGGTAAAAGCATTGTGAGTACATCTACTGCCTTAGACTTATTACATATGGACTTGTTTGATTGTAACAATGTTATTTCATTGAATGGTAGTAGATATTGTTTAGTAATTATTGATGATTTTACTAGATATACATGGACCTTCTTTTTGAAAACTAAGGATCAAACCATAGATATTTTTATTTCTTTTTGTAGAAGAACTGAAAATGAAAAATCAACAACAATTAAAACCATTAGAAGTGATCATGGTGGTGAATTTCAAAACCATAGGTTCTTAGAATTTTGTCAAGCAAAAGGGTATAGACATGAGTTCTCAACTCCAAGGACCCCACAGCAAAATGGGGTTGTGGAGAGAAAGAACCGAGTCTTACAAGAGGCTGCACGAAGCATGCTCAATGAGTACTCACTACCGAGTTACTTGTGGGCTGAAGCTTGCTATGTGCAAAACTGAATCCTGATACATAGGTTTTTAGGAAAGACTCCTCATGAACTTTGGTTTGGGAAACCACCTACAATTAAACATCTTAGGGTGTTTGGTTGTAAGGTGTTTATTTTGAACACCAAGGACCATCTTGGAAAATTTTCTGCCAAGACTGATGAAGGGATACTGGTCGAGTACTCGCTCACCAGCAAAGCCTATCGAGTCTACAACAATCGGACTAAATTGATTAAAGAGTCCTCTGATGTAGCTTTTGAAGAAATCCCTAAATCAAATGATCAATCAAGGGATGTAGGAGAAATTCAACTTGAACTTAGAAATCTAAGTTTGAATGATCAAAATGAAGAAAGAGTCGAGGTTGACTCTGATGACGATGAGCAAAGGCAACAAAGGGCTCCGGTTGATCCCTTGCCTGATATTGAGTCCTTGCCTATGCCTAGTGAGACCATTCATGAGGCACCACCAACACCAAGACAATCTAGGATAACCACTAGTCATCCCCAAGACCAAATTGTGGGAGATATCCAACAAGGGGTTAGGACTAGGTCATTCTTTAGAAATGAGTCTAATGAAGTCGCATTGATTTCAGAGATTGAACCAAAATTAGTTGATGAGGCATTGCGCGATCCTGATTGGATCATAGCTATGCAAGATGAGTTAGGTCAATTTGAAAGGAGCCAAGTGTGGGACTTAGTTCCTAGACCTAAGAAGACCACCATTATTGGAACTAAATGGGTCTTCAAAAATAAGTTAAATCAAAAGGGAGAAGTTGTAAGAAACAAGGCAAGACTTGTAGCCAAGGGCTATAGTCAAGTCGAAGGTCTCGATTATGATGAGACTTATGCTCCCGTGGCCCGATTAGAATCCATTCGTTTGATGCTAGCTTTTGCTGCACATAGAGGTTTCAAGCTCTATCAAATGGATGTTAAATCTGCCTTCTTAAATGGCTTCATTAAAGAAGAGGTCTATGTTGAACAACCCCCGGGGTTTGTGAGTACCGAAGCTCCAAACCACGTATACAAGCTCAAGAAAGCTCTTTATGGGCTTAAACAAGCACCTCGAGCTTGGTACGAAAGGCTGTCAACTTATTTACTAGAAAAGGGCTTTGTAAGAGGCCAAATAGACCCAACACTATTTCTGCGTAGAGATGGTGAAAATATTTTTGTAGCCCAAGTATATGTCGATGACATAATTTGTGGCTCAAATAACAAGGGCTATTTGAATGAATTTATTTCTCACATGGAAAGTGAGTTTGAGTGAGTCTAGTAGGAGAATTGACATTCTTCCTTGGACTTGAAATCAAACAAACTCGAGATGGCATTTATGTCCATCAGACGAAATACACTCAAGAGATGCTTAGAAAATTCAATATGAGTGACTCTAAGGAAATGTCCACTCCAATGGCGACAAGCACTCGCCTTGACAATGATGAGAGTGGAAAACCAATTGATCTAACGCAATATAGAAGCATGATTGGTAGTCTTCTATATCTCACAGCTAGTCGACCAGACATACTTTTTGCTGTGGGCATGTGCGCTAGATATCAAGTCTGTGCCAAGGAATCTCATTTAATTGCAGTTAAGAGAATATTGAGATACCTTAAGGGCACAATTCGAGTAGGTCTATGGTACCCTCGTACAGAGTCTTTTGACTTGATAGGCTATACCGATTCCGATTATGCTGGGTGCAAACTGGATCGGAAAAGCACTAGTGGGGGTTGCCAATTTTTAGGTTCATCATTAGTTAGTTGGTCAAGTTGGAAGCAACATTGTGTGGCTCTCTCCACGACCGAGGCTGAATACATTGCCATGGGAGAGAGTGTATCACAATTGTTGTGGATGATTCACACTCTAGAGGATTATGGACTTTCCTATAAGGGTGTACAAGTGCTATGTGACAACATTAGCACGATCAACCTAACTAAAAATCCAGTCCATCATTCGAGGACCAAACACATTGAGGTGCGTCATCACTTCATAAGAGATCACGTAGCTAGGGGAGACATTGTGCTCACATATGTGGAGTCGAAGTCAAACCTAGCCGACATTTTCACCAAACCCCTTCCGGAGAATGAATTTAGTCATTTAAGGAGGGAGTTGGGAATGTGTTTGGCTCCTTAGGTCATTAGAACTTCACCATGATAAATAAGGACTATTAAAATGACAAGAGTAATTGGGACAATAATTTGGGCAACTTGGGAACATCTCACACAAACTATAAGGTTTAACAAAATATTTTTGTTTGCTAGAAATTGGGTGAGATGCTAGGATCAACCCAATTATTCAAAATGTATCATGCATCCCTTGAATAATTAGGTTGAAGAGACATTAATTGAGTATGGTGAAGGCCATTACATAATTCATGTGTATTTGGCTCCTAGATCTTACTCATATATTCCAACCAAGGAATCTTGGTTGGACTTTTGCCTAGAAATTTTCTAATCATGGTTGATGGTTGATGTGTTGATTGGTATTATTGCTTGGTTCAAGTCATGACTTTGATTGATAAAACGATAGGGTATTAAAGGAAATAATAACAACTTGGATATATTTTGACAAACTTGAAACTAAACATAACAAGGATCAAGAATTTCAGCTTTCGTGCCTTGCTTGAAAATTAGGACAAGTTGTTTATATTTTGACAAACTTGAACCTGATCATAGAAATGAGTTTTGAACTCTTAAGGACCAAGAAGACAGAACCCCATATGGTTGGAGTTAGTGTGAGGTTTTTGTTTGATAAGAATCTGAAACCTTAAGACTATAAACAAGTTCAGACCATAACTTTTAGGTAAGAGTTATGCTTGTAGGTTCTAGGCTCTGAACATGGAAGCTTTCCTAGAGAAACTTCCACGAATTATCGAACACAAGTTACTGAAATTACAGCTTTCAGTTACCGGAATTACAACTTTCAGTTACTGAAATTACGGGAGAAATCAGACACTGATCGGTCTACGGACCGATCAAGTTAGTCTAGCACGCTATTGATCCCTTTCTGATCGGTCCACAGACCGATCAGAGAGATCCTTGATCGGTCCGGAGACCGATCAGATCAATTCGGCACAAAAAGCCACTGATCAATCTCTGATCGGTCTACCGACCGATCAGGAAGCTCGCTGATCGTACTGATCGTCTCCTGATCGGTCCGTGGACCGATCAGGATGTCCCTGGATCGGTCCAGGGACCGATCAGGAGGCTTCTGACACCTTCTGATCGGACAACCGTCCGATCATTTCTTCACTGTACACCCATCTAAATCCTTAAAACCTCCCGATCCCTTCTTTTCTTCGTTCACGCGAACCCTAGCCGACTCTCCCCACCAGTTCACCCTTTTTTTTCTCTTCTCTTTGCACGCCAAACCCTACCCGAAGCTCTAACCCTCGGAAGCCCTAGTCTAAAGTTCAAATGGCACCAAGGTAACTTCTTACCTCTCTAGAACTTGGCATTATGTTTCTCACTGAATCTGTTGTTCTGTTGTTTCGGTTCTTAATTGTTGGTGGCTCCTGTGCTTTTCGTTTTTCCCATTGTGTCCCCTTAGGAAGAAACCCACTGATGGTGAGGGAACCTCTAAGGAACCAACCAAGACATCCAAATCCAAAACTTCTGCTGCTCCTTCCCGACCCCAACCAGCTAGTTCCAGTAGATTCCCAAACCGCCAGTCTGAGCAAGCTTTTCAACAAAGGACATTCAAATTACTCCCTTGTAGGTCCGTGGATAGAAAATTCATGGACGAATTTTGCCCACAAGTGTCCGAAATCATAGCATACTACAAACTCGATTCACTAGTCTACTTGGAACGGGATATCAACTATGACTTGGTCTCTGAGTTCTATAATAACCTTCATGAGACTAATGATCAAGGTTTTAAAACAAGAGTTGCTAAGCGGACTCTTGATTTCAGTATCTCATCTTTCTTTGAGTATCTCAATTGTCGGAGGTGTTCCGGTGATGTCTTTTCAATATTTCCTGACTTACCATATCAGTTACCTCCACCGTTTGATATCTCACCTGACGATATATATGAGTACTTCTTCAGACAGCCTAGACAAGGGCTAGATGAGCTAGATGTTGACTTCCCTACTTTTGCAGCCTTGAGATTATCTCCTCAAGATTACATTCTTTTTAAAATTGTCACGAACTGCCTTCTACCTATCACATCTAAACCATTATCTGAGATCCGATCATATCATTGTCTTATGCTTTATGGTTTGCGTCGGCGTCTCAATTTTGATATCATGTCGAGCATCTACTCCTCGATCATATCATATTCTCAGCCTAGCAGCTTCACTATTTATATGCCTTATGGGCATATAATTACTGATTGGCTTGAGTCCCTTCAGGTTGATGTCTCTAAGGGTAGAATAATCAAAATGGTCAGGCAGGATTGCCGACTTGGGAAACGGGCATTTTCCAAGTCTGGAATCATAGGGCAAAATGGGGATGTTCAGTGGAAGGATGGGAGAGCTTTAGGTGAGTTACCACGGGGACCTCCACGACAGGTTGCAGCTGCTCCTGTTGCTGCTCCTCCTGCTGACATTGGCGAGGTGGATCCAGACCTGCGCTGGCAGATCGCTGAGTTGGAGAGTCGATTTGATCGTCACGAGGAGATGGTGACTGCTGAGTTCGATGGACTACGCATACGGATTGACCAGCGCTACGATGACCTGCGCGGGCATATTGACCAGCGCTTCGATGATATGCGCAGTCATCAGGTGGTGACACAGCAGTTGCTACTCGGATGGATGGCACGCTACCCGCCTCCGCAGTCTTACCCAGGCTATTCATCCTCCGGCATGCCGCCTCAGGATTTCACCCCTCCTGCCGATGATGGTGATATTCCTCAGTGTGAGGATGTTGATTGATACAGTTTGTTTGTTGGCTGTCTGTATTTTGGATGTTATTTGTTAGTCTTTATGACTGACCTGGATGTTTGCACTTCTGATGCTACTCCTGTATTTATGCTACTCCGTTTTCTTTTTGCTTGCTCTTTATTATGCTTCATTTTCTATTGGATATTAATATGCTGTTCACTTGCATGTCCTGTTTGTCCTTTATCTCTTTATCACTGTCTCGTAATACACTTAGAGGCATTTTGGGGGATTAAGAAAAAAACAGTATGGGTTAAGGGGGAGTCTTTTAACATTTTCTTACTTGGTTCGCACCTTTTCGGTGTTTGACAAAGGGGGAGAAGGTAACTAAGTTTAGAATTAAATGAAAGTTTGTCTTAGGGGGAGGATCTTGATTCCCCTAAAATCATGAGTCTCCTATTCTTACATGGTACTGTATCTGTCTTAGGGGGAGGATCTTGATTCCCCTAAAATTATGAAAATTTGAACAATTCTGATCTAAACTTAAATCGTGTTGTCAAACAACAAAAAGGGGAGATTGTTGATACGGTTTGATGTTGACACTGATTTAAGTTTGTATCAGATATTAATTTAACTCAGAATGACTACTGATCGAGGTTGATCAGTTGGGAGGGAAAGTCCTGGTGAGTGAAGCCAGGCAAGGGAAATCCAGATGGGTCAAGGTTGACCAGACATCTGGTAAAAAGTCCAAGCAGGGAGCTTGGCACGGGAAAAGTCCAAGTATGGTGGCTTGGCACGGAATGGTCAGAGAGGGCTCCGTAGCTCGTTCTCTGGACCGGATGAGGTCGGAGAGGGCTCGGTAGCTCGTTCTCCGGACTAGGTCAGAGAGGGCTCGGTAGCTCGTTCTCCGGACTAGGTCAGAGAGGGCTCGATAGCTCGGTCTCGGGACCAGGAAGACCTCAGGGTTTCGGGCTGGAAAGCTGCAAAACTCACTCGGTAGCATTGGATCGGTCTACAGACCGATCCAGTGATACCTTGGTCGTCTGGATCGGTCTGCAGACCGATCGATATCTCAAGATCACCGATCGGTCGGGTGACCGATCGGTAACCTAAATTTACATGGGCTATCGATCGATGCGGTGACCGATCGGGATCCTACGAAACATTACGTGGGTTAATGATCGATGCGGGACCGATCGGTAACCTGTATACGTGGGTTAGCGATCGATGCGTGGACGATCGGTAACCTGAAGCATTCTATGGGTTATCGATCGGTCTGGGCCGATCGTAAAAAGTGATCGAAGCGGCGAGAAAGGGTGGAGCGGTGCGTGGACCGATCCACACATAGTCTGATCGGTCCACGGACCGATCAGGATCTTCCGGACCGATCTCCGATCGGTCCGAGCTCTATGGATCGGTCTCTGACCGATCCACGTGATGTCGCACGTCTCCTGCTACTTCTCTGAGATTTCTGACTCGTTTCTGATGCATCTGATCTAACATCTGCTTGTGAGCTTTTTGAGTTACAGGCTGCAGGTACCATGGTGATGTTTGAATTCAAATCAATGACTATCAAAGGAATAAAACAAAATGGTTTGTCTACTGGTTATCGCTGCAAATTGTGCAAAAGAAGCGTCAACGTTCACTGGCTTGTTCAGTTGGCTCACTGGCTGCGATCAGCTTGACTCTTCCTTATTGGTTCGAGCTCAGAGACACCAGTGAAGACCAAGGATGGTATTGGTGTGAGTTCAGATGAGGAAGAAGCGTGATTGGCGACGCCTGGTTTGGCGACAGTGATACGCTACTGGTTTGCAGTGATTCGATGCAGGCAAACGCAGTGAAGAAAGCAGAGAAATAAGAAGGAGGAAGAGGAGAGGATGAAAAATACTCTGGAAAAACTCTCTCTGTCGTTCAAGCAAGAGGCTGTGCGTTTTCGATGAGCTCTTGGCTGATTCCTCCTGTAGTTGTTTTTCTGCTTCGTGGCTGTAAGTTAAACTGTTCAATCCTTTAGCCACACTCTGTAAGTAATTGTGCTTCACTTTCAAATCTACTCTTGTGATCTTTGTGGAGAGGTTACTCCACCGAGAAGGAGGATCTTTAGCCGGAACTTATCCGGGGTGCGATCTACCGAAGATCAAGGAGTCGTCCACCTTACGGACACGCCGAGGAGTAGGGGCAAGTTATCCCCGAACCTCGTAAATCCTAGTGTTAGTGTGCTTTTGTTTTTCTCTCCTTTAGTTGTCTAATTCCGCTGTGCTAACGATTATCTGTGTAGAAGTTTTCGTTTAAGTTTTTAAAGGAGCTATTCACCCCCCCTCTAGCCATCTAAGATCCCAACAACTAGGTTATCTAAACCTAGGGGCGACTATGGGAGCCCAACCCAATGGACATCTAGTCCACTACAGTGCCACTGTTGAAAATAAAATACTGGTTATAACTGAATTTTTCTTATCTTGCTATTTCTAGGTTATCTGAACCTAGAGCTAGGTTATCTGAACCTAGAGGCGACTGTGGGAGCCCACCCATTGGACCGTAGTCCCATATAAGCTGTAATAAACTGCATACACTAAATAAATGCCTCTATTGCATTTAGCTAAGCTGTTAAAGCGTCTAAGTTGCCCTTTTTCCTGCGCTAAACATATTCTCGAACACTTGGTGTGCGCTATTGCGCAACCTATGTGACACAAATTCATATGCTACTAAACTAAAGTATGAAATCACATGAGAACTACTTATACTGCAGGTGAGGGATTTCTTACCTCCTGCACTAGATTTCTTACGATTCTAGTCGCTAGTTTTCTGGTGGAGACGATTCCCTCGACGATCCTCTTGCGTCTACGTGCTCTTTTCGCGGAAAGGAGCGTCCTCGTGCCGGAGTCGTTGCCGGATGGTGCCCTTACGTCTCTAGGAGTAAAACCCTAGGTCTCCCGGGGCCTTGGTGTGCCGTGAGGTGAGGAAGAGGAGGGGGCGACGTGAGGGTTTGAGGAAGAGTTGTCGAAACATGAAAAACTCCATCCCCACTTAAGTTTCCTATTTATATTAAGTAGTTAATTTGCCAACTTAAGTATAAATATAATTGGTTCCCTTTTCTTTTAGCACGGCCCTGCTGGGTTCACTACTAGAGTCCACCATAAGTCATAGAGTTTGCTAGGTCTCGGGTTCAATTCCCTCTTAAGGTATTTTACGTTTCTATTTATTTTTGTTACTTCCGCTACTCTAAAAATTCCATAAAAATATCCTAAAATTATGAAAAAAATACTAGGATATTTATAAAAGTCTTTTGAGAATTTCTGGGCGTTACAATCCCCCATACCTTATAAAAAGTTCGTCCTCGAACTTAGAATAACTCTAGGTACTTCTGTCTCATACTAGCTTCTGTCTCCCAAGTTGCCTCTTCTGTTGTGTGATTTTGCCAAAGGACTTTTACTAATGGTACTTCCTTGTTCCGTAATTTCTTAACTGCTCGATCCATTATCTGAATAGGCCGACTATCATAGCTGAGGTCTTCGCGGACTTGTACCGACTGGGGCTCAATCACCTGGGTGGCATCTGGGATATGCTTCTTCAGCATGGAGACATGAAATACATTATGGATAGCTGACATCTCCTGGGGTAGCTCTAGTTCATATGCTACTTTGCCAACTCTCCTAGTGATAAGGTATGGTCCCACATATCTGGGACTTAATTTATCCTTCTTCCCAAAACGCATTACTCCCTTCATGGGAGCCACTCTGAGGAATACCGTATCCCCAACTGAAAACTCTAAGGGTCTGCGCCGTGTTTCTGGCGGCTCTGGGCTGTCTCTATCCTCTGGCGGATCTGCTGTATAGCTGTTGTGGTATCTGCTACTAGATCTATCTCAAGCTCTAGTTCTTTCATTCACCACTCATACAGTGATTGGACATCTACACCTCACTTTGTAAAGAGCCTCGTGAGGGTGCCATCTGATAGTGGCACGATAGGCATTGTTGTATGCAAATTGCTAAACTCGGATATTTGCACCAACTTCCTTGAAGTCTAGGGCACATGCTCGGAGCATATCTTGATGCGATTTACTCGCTCTGTCGACCATACGTGCGAGGACGGAAGGCATCTGAATTTTAACCGTGCCCAATCTTGTTGTACACTCCCAAAAGTGTGATGTGAATCGACTGTCTCTGTCTGAAATAATGGTTCGTGGGACTCCATGTATTCTAACGATCTCCTTGAGATACAACTGAGATAGCTGTTCCATGGGGTAGGATATCCTGATGGCTAAGAAATGGGCTGATTTAGTCAGTCTGTCAACTATTACCCAGATGACATCATAACCATTTGTGGTTCTGGGTAGTCCCACTATGAAGTCCATGGAAATATCTTCCCACTTCCATTCTGGAATCTGAATAGGCTGCAAAACTTCTCCTGGTCTCTGATGTTCTGCCTTGACCCTCTGACAGGTCAGGCAGGTGCTAACATATCTAGCGATGTCTCTCTTCATCCCAGGCCACCAAAAATGTTTTCTTAAGTCTTGATACATTTTGGTAGAACCAGGATGCATCGCATAAGGAGTCCTGTGTGCCTCGTCTAGGATCTTTCTTCGTAGTTCCTCCTGATCTGGAACACAAAGTCTGTCACCAAAGTACAATACCCCAATATTGGACATTCTGAACTCTCCACTTTCTGATTATGCTAACCCTTGCTTGATTTTCTGAATTTCAGGGTCCTGCTCCTGAGCTGTCTGGATGTCACCAAACAAGGTGGATTCTAACGTCATAGTAGAGAGTTGTCCCACTATAAGTTCGAGACTGAAATCCGTGATCTCTTTTTGTAGGGGCGGTGACATGGCTGCTAGGGATAGTAAGGTGGCGCTGGACTTCCTGCTAAGTGCATCTGCCACCTTGTTGGCTTTTCCTGGATGGTAGAGGATATCTATATCGTAGTCCTTGACCAGTTCGAGCCACCTGCGCTGTCGCATATTCAGATCCTTCTGAGTGAAGAAGTACTTCAGACTCTGATGATCTGTATACACTCTACACTGAGCTCCATACAAGTAATGTCTCCAAATTTTGAGAGCGAACACAACTGCTGCAAGCTCAAGATCATGAGTAGGATAGTTCCTCTCATAGTCTTTGAGTTGTCTGGAGGCGTAGGCGATCACCTTACCTTCTTGCATCAGTACTGCTCCTAGTCCCAATTTAGAGGCGTCACTATAAATGTCAAAGCTATCTGTGTTTTCTGGTAGAGCCAGAATGGGTGCACTGGTCAATCTCCTCTTTAACTCGCTGAAGCTATTCTCACAGTCCTCTGTCCATTGAAATTTTCTATTCTTTCTGGTAAGAGCTATCAGTGGGGAGGCTAATCTGGAGAAATCCTCTACGAACTTTCTGTAATAACCTGCTAGTCCCAAAAAGCTTCTGATTTCACTAGCGTTCTTGGGTCTTTTCCAGTTACTCACAGCTTCTATCTTACTGGGGTCTACCATAATACCATCCTTGGAGATGATGTGACCCAAAAAGGACACCTGATCGAGCCAGAATTCACACTTCGTGAACTTGGCGTACAGCTGGTTCTGCTGAAGGATCTGTAGTACTGTCTTCAGGTGCTCTGCGTGTGCTTCCTGAGTTCTGGAATAGATAAGAATATCATCGATGAACATGATAACAAACCTATCTAAGTATTCTCTGAATACCCTGTTCATGAGGTCCATGAAAGTAGCTGGATCATTCATTACACCAAAGGGCATGACTACGAACTCATAGTGTCCGTATCTGGTCCTGAAAGTCATCTTGGGTATATCACCTTCTTTGACTTTAACCTGGTGATATCCCGATCTGAGATCTATCTTAGAGAACACTGCTGCTCCCTTTAGCTGATCAAACAGGTCATCTATTCTGGGAAGAGGATACCTGTTCTTAATCGTGACTTGGTTTAGTGCTCTGTAATCTATACACAAGCGCATGCTCCCGTCCTTCTTCTTCACGAACAATACAGGCGCTCCCCAAGGTGAGTGACTAGGACGTATGAAGCCCTTGTCAAGCAGCTCCTGCAATTGCTCATGAAGTTCTTTCAGTTCGGCTGGAGCCATGCGATAGGGTGCTTTGGAGATGGGATTTGTACCGGGAATGAGTTCTATCTCAAATTCTATCTCCCTGTCTGGCGCTAAGCCTGGTAACTCTTCAGGGAAGACTGCTGGGTAGTCACATACAACTCGGACCCCTTCTAGCTTTTGGTCCTTGTCCTGACTGGTATTGACTACATGCGCTAAAAATCTCGTATATCCTGAATCTAGCAATTTCTGTGCTTTCAGAGCTGAGAGAAATTTCTTAGCTCTTCTCTTTGATTCTCCGCTATACTCAAATTGTACTCCTGCTTCAGGTTGGAATTTAACTTTCTGTTTACGGCACTCTATGGAGGCGTCGTACTTCGTCAGAAAGTCCATTCCCAAGATAACATCGTAGTCGACCATATCTAATATTATCAGATCACCAAAAAGCTCTCTGTCTGCTATGATGATCGGCACTGCTCGGAGCCAGTGCGTGGACGCCATAATCTCTCCCGAAGGTAGCGTCGTCAAAAATTGGTTACTGAGTACCTCTGGAGGTATTGCCAACTTTTCGGTGAATGCCCTGGATATATATGAATGGGTTGCCCCAGTATCGAATAAGACAGTTGTACTTTGCTAAAAAATACTGATCTGACCTGTAACAACTGTCGAGGCATTCACTACATCTTCCCTGGTCAGTGAGTAGATCCTTGCATTTGTCGCGACTGAGGGGGCTTCTAGTCTTCCTTGGTTGATGTGTGGACCATCTAAAGCAGCCTGCATCTGGTGCAATTGTGCTGGCTTGACCTCGTACTGGATCAGCTGTGGTGGAGGAAAGCTGGTCTTGTTTGGGCATTGTTTAGCCATATGCCCTTCCTGGCCACATTCAAAGCATCCTCGTGTGCCCTTGCGACAAACTCCTGGGTGAAATTTTCCACAAGTAGAACACTTGGGATAGCTGGGCTGCTTATTAGCTGGTCCTCCTTTTAGGTAATTCCCTGGTTTGCGCTTGTTGCTGGAGTTCCCTTTCCAGTTAGAGCCATGGGAGCTGTGGCCCTGGTGTTTCTGAGTACCTGAGCCTCCCTGACCTTTGGACTCTGAGAGGACTTGCTTCTGTTGTTTGATATTGTTCTGGTAGTGCTAGGTGGTCAAAGCACTGCTTACTAGTTCTTCAGTGGTTTGCGGCCTATGGACGCCGCTGGTCACGTTCATTGCTATTTCCGGTCTTAGCATCTTGAGCATCAACCGGACTCGTTCTTTTTTAGTGCTAACTAACTCAGGGCATAGACGAGCCAATCTGTTGAATTTCTTCACGGCTTCCTCCACTGAAAGGTTGCCCTGGTGAAATTCAGTGAACTCGTCGTAGTGGCGGTTTGTAACCCGCATGTGAAAGAACTCTTCAAAGAATTCTCTCTCGAAGTCAGCCCATGTCATCTGGTTCACTGGGCGCTTCGCTTTAATTCTCTCCCACCACATACGTGTGTCCCCTGACAGGCAGAAAGAGGCGCATTTCACTTTCTCATGCTCTGGCCAGTCCAGAAGCTCCATCGTACTTTCCAGTGTTTTGAACCAGGCTTGAGCATCCCATGGTTCACTGGTGCCTGAGAAATTCTCTGGCTTAATTTTCTTCCACTGGATCAGATAAGCTTCCCTCCTTGTCCCTGCTGCTGGGGCTACTAGTGCTGTAGGTTGGCCTGGTGGAACCGCTATTACTGCTGGGGTTGCCAGGTTAGGTTCCGGAGTGACAGTGGGAGTGTTCTGCTGACTAGCCCTTAAGGTGACTATCTCCTGCTGTTGTTCAGCTAGCTGCTTCTGTAACTGAGCCACTACTGCGGTAAGGTCTGGGGGAGGCACTGAGCTGCCTGCCTCATGCTGGGGCTCAGTAGCTGGTGTCTTTCTAGCTGGACGTCCTCGTACCATTTTCTAAAGAGATAGAGGACATACATGACTAAGCCAATCATGTTTATATAACTACTACTCTTATCATGTTAGGTACTATCATCAATTAACATGCTACAGTATCTATAAACATGAAAGAAAGAACATAATAAAGTGAGAGACGTTTCTTACTTGGAAGCTACAGGTTCAATGCTGATGTGTGTGTAGGAAGTATAGGACTTTTGCTCTGATACCACTCTGTAACGACCCACCTTCTACTGGCTAAGCTGTAAGGCCGGATCATCACAATATACTATTGCTAACTATTCTTAATGTGCGGAAAACTGATCTGATTTAAGAATTTTGCTAACTAATACAATTTTATTTTCCTGTTAATTGCTATTCGATCTGGAATTCATGTTTAAACTACATCTTGAATACTGTTCCTATGCTAAGGGAGATAATCTAGGCTTCCCATATGATCAAGAGCTGAGATGAGGGGTTTCCAGCTGTTATCAGGCCTTCCAATCGATCGGTGGATCGATTGGGGTGGTCTGATCAATCCACTAATCGATTCAGCTTGCTACTGTACACGGGGTAAATTCTGGATCGATCGGCTGATCGATCCAAACTTGTCAATCGATCCAAGGATCGATTCCAGAGCTCTTTGTTCGTGACAGAAGTTTGTTGATCGATCCAGTGATCGATTCCAAGGCTCTTTGTTCGCGACAGAATGCGACCGGATCGATCAGCTGATCGATCCAAGAGCTTACTGTTCGCGAGGAAAACTCCCCAATCGATCAGCTGATCGATTGAGGGCCTCCTGTTAGGACCAAAAGTAGCTAGAGGGGGGGGGGGTGAATAGCTCGTCGCGTTCGCTCGGTGCTCTTCGTTGCTTGTTTCTTCTTGGATGTGCAGCGGAAAATACAGAAACAAACACAAACACGCTAACACTAGGATTTTACTTGGTATCCACCTCACAAGAGGTGACTAATCCAAGGATCCACACCAACGCACACACCCTCCACTATGAATAACACTCCTTTATGGTAACTACCAAAGGCGGAGAAGCCCTACAACACTCTCAATACAAGAAGAAGAAAGGGAAATACAAGTTAAGCAAAAGCTTACAAGATGTGCCGTAAAAACCCTAACCCTAACTTCTTCCTCTTGCAATAGATCCGCCTCTTGACTTGGAAAGCCTCCAAGAACCTTCAAGAACTGGCGATCACGTGCTTGTAGAGAGCTGTGGAGGAGCTGGAATGAATCTGAGAAGAGCTCGTAAAGAGATGCCGAAGACCACGCTCGCCTGCGGCTTTAAACCCGACGCAACGGTCGGATCCCGATCGATTCGAATGTTCCGAATCGATCGGGGAGGCTTTGGATCGATCCACGGATCGATCCTGTGCTGAGGAAGTGCGCCTGGATCGATCAACGGATCAATCCAGCGTTTATCGCGCGAAGTAGCATCGTCTCGATCGATCGGCTGATCGATCGGGACCTCTGGATCGATCCACGGATCGATCCAGAAGCTTTCTGTTCGCTGGGAAGAATCTAGATCGATCCACTGATCGATCCACAGCCTGGATCGATCCACGGATCGATCCAGCACTTGGTTTTTGCCCAAAACCAAGTCCCAAACCTCCCTCACCAACATCCGGTCAACCTTGACCTGTTGGTACATCATGCCTCGCATCTGGTCACTCCCTTGACCTGCCAGGACTCCCCACCAAGTGTCCGGTCAATCCCTTTGACCCACTTGGACTTTTACTCGTCGTGCCAAGTATCCGGTCACTCCATTGACCTACTTGGACTTCCACCAGATGTCTGGTCAACCTTGACCCATCTGGACTTCCTTCCTTGCCAAGTATCCAGTCAATCCTTTGACCTACTTGGACTTCCCAACACCAGATGTCCGATCATCCTTGATCCATCTGGATTTCCTTCCTTGCCTGGCTTCACTCACCAGGACTTTCACCTAGCTTCACTCACTAGGGTTTTCCATCTGCCTAGCTTCACTCACTAGGACTTTCACCTAGCTTCACTCACTAGGGTTTTCCATCTGCCTAGCTTCACTCACTAGGACTTTCACCTGGCTTCACTCACCAGGATTTCCTTCTGCCTAGCTTCACTCACTAGGACTTTCACTCTGCCTGACATTCCAGTTAGGACTTCCCAGTCAAGTATCCAGTCAACCTTGACCTACTTGACTCTTCTTCAATCAATATCTTATTGTCAAACATCTAAACCCAAACCAAGACTCAGCTTGGTTACCCAGGTCAACCTTGACCTGAGGGATATTGCACCAACAATCTCCCCCTTTTTGATGTTTGACAATACCACAATAACACTTACAATCCCATATGTAAGTTAGGCTAATCCCATAGCCTCCTTCTTCATGCCACTAGGTAATGAAAGCATAAATTAAGCTCTTCATTCTCCCCCTAAGAGGGCAAACTCCCTCTAGGTAATGAAAGCCTAACTTACTCCCTTTCATGAGTCCTTTCATTCTCCCCCTATGACCTTCCCATAGGTAATGAAGGACTAAGCTTAACCATACATTCTCCCCCTATTGGCACACATCAACCCATCGTTGGACACACATCAACCTATGCTCCAATTCTGGGCACACTTCAACAAATCCATTTGTTGAAGACTCTCCCCCTGAAGAGTTGCTCATCGTTGTTCACAACATCACTCGTTGTGATCAACACGATAATGAAGGTCCCATACCCTTCATTTATCCTTAACTTCTCCCTCAATGTAGACAACTACCCAACCTTGAGCATTATCTACTACTTGAGTGTCCACTTGAAATAATGAGGATATCCACTCCCCATTTCTCCCCATTTCAAGTGTAAATGCTCAACCTTGAGCAAGTTTACAACAGAAGGTTAACCACCTTCCAAGGTTCATGAAAAATAATTTTCATGTCTTTAAAGAGTCCCTCCCCCTAAAGACATGGTGGTAACTTCTGTCATTGCACCAACAATGACTTGGAATCCCTAAAACATTAGGAAACCCAAATTTGGAAGTTTTGAGGTTCAAATATTCAAAATTTGAAACTACCTCAACCTAAACTTCTACTTAGTCTTCGTTAACCAATCCATCCTTGTTTTCAACATGAAAACACCCTTTGTATGTATACAAATGTATTTAAGGGGTTTGGAATGGTTACCTAGACTCAAGGAGGTTCAAAGATGCTGAAATCAGGCCTTCCCAGCCAAAATCAGCAATCTTGGATCGATTGGAGTTGGGTTCCAATCGATTGAACCTTTCTGAATCGATCCACGGATCGATTCAGACTCCCTGGATTGATCGGCTGATCGATCCAGCGAGCTTCTGCTCGCGGGAAATGCCGTTTGAATCGATCCATGGATCGATTCAGGAACTCCAATCGATCCATGGATCGATCGGAGCTCTGATAGTTGCTGAAATTCTATTTCAGTCAACTTCAGAAACCCCTAGAAAATTCTACAAAAATCCAAAAATTATGAAATTTCGTGTAGACATTATTTAGGGCATACTTAATCATGGAAAAATAGTTTTCTAAGAAAATACATCATATTTTCAAAGATTGACACAAACTTGAAAACTTGCAAAAACTTTAGTGTTTTTCTTCAAGTTTGTGTCTAACTATTCAATGGTGATTACTATCAAAAGATAGCCTTCACCAAGGTTTTCCAAAAACATTTTAAAACATTTTCAAAACCAATATCCCATCATGTTCCTTGGGCATAATGCACATGACTTGTACATTAGCTTTCCCAATGATGGGAAAACACATAACTATGTGTTTTGATGAACCTAAAACTCAAAAGAATGCACTAAATCAACATCTTGAGTTTTGTTCATCATCCTAACATCTCACTTGTATCTAATGTGCACTAAAACACATATAAGTCACCTTATAGTCTTTGTGAGATGTAGATTTTGGTTTTGCCCTAATCTAGGGATCATGCATATCTATCTAGGCATTTTAGAGATATTAGACATCCACCTAGGATGTCACTTGTTAATAAGTGTTGTTAAATGTCATTCGTCCTTAATTACAAGGAATTAAACTTAATGCATGATTATATTATGGCATACATCAAAATAAAATAGCTCTCAAAAGAAAGATTTCTATAACTACATGATGTATGTATGGCATGACATGGTATTTTTGTATTTTTCATGATAAGTCATGAATGCAAAATCCAAATAAGATAAAATATGATGTCATGGCATATTATGAGCAAACAATCATGGCATGGTTTAGCATAAATAAAATATACCTAGATTACCTATCTAAGTATCATTAATCTTAGCTAATCCTAAAACTTAAACCCTAGATTGCCCTAAAGTGCTTCAAGAAAATGCCAAAGCCTAAGTTTGCATTTCTTATTCCCTTGATTAATTTATGCCAATTAAAATAAACATGTCCTCAAATGTTGGCATATTCCATTTTTCCTCAAGAGTAGCACTTTTAAATTTAAGGCCCGGATTGCCTTAAATTGCCTAAGAACATACCACAAACCCAACTTGATAGTTCTTATTAATTTTCCAATATGTGCCATTTAAGATAAAATCAATACTTCTCCAATTTGGCACATTTACTCTTTCAAGGAGTAATCATTAATTCCATTTCATTTTCAAAGGTTAACTAAAACCTTGAAAATGCTCCTTGATGTCAATTTCCTCAAAGTTGGGTTAACTACCCTTCTAATCGGAGTTGACACTCTCTAACCCATCTATGGGTTAGAGAAGATGCTCCTAGGAACCCAACACCTATTGGTGCTCCTTGGATGCTCTAGGTACTCACTAGGGATAACTTCCCTAGATACCTTCCTAGTGACCTTGTTGGGCCTCTTAGAAGCCTTGGTCACATTTTCTAGGTCAACTCTAGGGATAACCTCCCTTGTGACCTTGTTTGTGACTTTCTTAGACTTCTTAGAAGTCTTAGTCACATTTATTGCAAAAATACTCTTAGGGATGACTTCCCTAGTATTCTTGGCTTGACCACTAGACCTAGGGTTTGTTCCATAACTATATGGAACTCTATGGTAAGAGGGCACATCCTTCTTAGCCTTTGGTTTGTATCCCAAACCTCTATGGCCATTGGATGACTTTTGTACCCCTAAACCTAGGTTATGCTCATTTTGCCCTAATAGGATATTTTCCATCCTTTTTAGGGTCTTTTCCATTTTATCAAGTCTTGACCTCAAGACTTGATTTTCCATCACTAAGTCCTTAGTTTTTGGTTTTCCATTAAGTTCATGAGCATTTTTGTTTCTAGGCTTGTATCTTACATCCTTAGAGTTATCGCCTAGGTTTTTACCTACATTCCTAGCCTTAGGGATAGTAGTTTTGGCATGTAGGGCCACATGCTTTTCCTTAAAGCCCTCATGCTTCCTATTCTTATGGTAAATCGCATTAAAATGATAAAAGTTAGAACCATCATGCTTTTTACCATAATGTAAAGGGGTAGGCTCAATAAATGTTACCTTCTTCTTTACCTTGGAGGCTCCCCCTTGCCTAGTGCCTCCTTGAGCCTTGACCACCTTCTTCCCCTTGGGGCATTGACTTCGATCCCTTTTGATTGCAAGAGAAGCATATAATATGCTCCTTGCTCTTCTTTGTGTTGGGAATGATCTCCTTGGGCTTCGCCTTGCCCTTTTGTGCCACTTGGCCCTTCTTCTTGGCCAATTTAGGACACTTGCTCTTATAGTGCCCATGTTCCCTACACTCAAAACATATTATATGATTTTTATTATTAATTGAAATGTTTATACCTCTGCTTGCAGGGGTGGCATCTTTTTCTTTGGATCCGTAGGTAGAAGCTTCCTCTTGATCGGACCTTGATTCTCCTCCATTTGATTTTTCTTGACTTTTGGAGGTAGAAGCTTCTTCCTCCTCTTCTTCTCTTGACCCGGATGTAGAAGCTTCTTCTTCTTCTTGCTCCGGTGTCACCAAGGATTGCTCCCCCTCAATCCTAGAGGTGGAGGCTTCATCATCTTGAATGTGAAACAAGGAGTATGCTCCCTCCTTGTTCCTTTCGGTGCATTCCCTTGAGGATGAAGTTTCTTGGATTTCCTCTTCTTCGGAGGTTGAGTATCTCTCAACCTCGGAGTCCTCCTCTTGGTCTTGCTCCAAAGAGTCACCCTCTCTGGATTCTTCATTATCTTGTACAGTGGAGGGGATCTCTTCATGAAGCTTAGCCAATTTGCTCCAAAGTTCCTTTGCATCTTCAAATTCTCCAATTTTGCAAAGAATGGTGCTTGGCAATAAATTGACCAAAAGCTTGGTCACATTGTCATTTGCCTCGCACCTTTGGACTTGCTCCGGGCTCCATTTGCTTTTCTTTAGAACTTTGCCCTTTGAATTTCTTGGAGCCTTGAAACCTTCCATTAGAGCAAACCATTGCTCTATCTCCATCATCAAGAAATTTTCAATTCTTGATCTCCAAGAATCGAAGCTTGCCGATGTGTATGGTGGAGCCACCCTTGTGTCAAATCCAAGTCCATCTTGGAATTGCATCTTGAAGTTGAGCTTGATAAAATCTTGAACTTGAAGAATTTGCTCCAACTTCTTCACCCTCTAGCTTTTCTTGTTATGCTTGACCCTTCCGGCGATGATTCCGGTGAAGAGCGGCCTCGCTCTGATACCACTTGTTAGGACCAAAAGTAGCTAGAGGGGGGGTGAATAGCTCGTCGCGTTCGCTCGGTGCTCTTCGTTGCTTGTTTCTTCTTGGATGTGCAACGGAAAATACAGAAACAAACACAAAACGCTAACACTAGGATTTTACTTGGTATCCACCTCACAAGAGGTGACTAATCCAAGGATCCACACCAACGCACACACCCTCCACTATGAATAACACTCCTTTATGGTAACTACCAAAGGCGGAGAAGCCCTACAACACTCTCAATACAAGAAGAAGAAAGGGAAATACAAGTTAAGCAAAAGCTTACAAGATGTGCCGTAAAAACCCTAACCCTAACTTCTTCCTCTTGCAATAGATCCGCCTCTTGACTTGGAAAGCCTCCAAGAACCTTCAAGAACTGGCGATCACGTGCTTGTAGAGAGCTGTGGAGGAGCTGGAATGAATCTGAGAAGAGCTCGTAAAGAGATGCCGAAGACCACGCTCGCCTGCGGCTTTAAACCCGACGCAACGGTCGGATCCCGATCGATTCGAATGTTCCGAATCGATCGGGGAGGCTTTGGATCGATCCACGGATCGATCCAGAGCGCCTCTGTGCTCAGGAAACGCGCCTGGATCGATCCACGGATCGATCCAGCGCTTATCGCGCGAAGCAGCATCGTCCCGATCGATCGGCTGATCGATCGGGACCTCTGGATCGATCCACGGATCGATCCAGAAGCCTTCTGTTCGCTGGGAAGAATCTGGATCGATCCACTGATCGATCCACGGATCGATCCAGCACTTGGTTTTTGCCCAAAACCAAGTCCCAAACCTCCCTAACCAACATCCGGTCAACCTTGACCTGTTGGTACATCATGCCTCGCATCTGGTCACTCCCTTGACCTGCTAGGACTCCCCACCAAGTGTCCGGTCAATCCCTTTGACCCACTTGGACTTTTACTCGTCGTGCCAAGTATCCGGTCACTCCATTGACCTACTTGGACTTCCACCAGATGTCTGGTCAACCTTGACCCATCTGGACTTCCTTCCTTGCCAAGTATCCAGTCAATCCTTTGACCTATTTGGACTTCCCAACACTAGATGTCCGATCATCCTTGATCCATCTGGATTTCCTTCCTTGCCTGGCTTCACTCACCAGGACTTTCACCTAGCTTCACTCACTAGGGTTTTCCATCTGCCTAGCTTCACTCACTAGGACTTTCACCTAGCTTCACTCACTAGGGTTTTCCATCTGCCTAGCTTCACTCACTAGGACTTTCACCTGGCTTCACTCACCAGGATTTCCTTCTGCCTAGCTTCACTCACTAGGACTTTCACTCTGCCTGACATTCCAGTTAGGACTTCCCAGTCAAGTATCCAGTCAACCTTGACCTACTTGACTCTTCTTCAATCAATATCTTATTGTCAAACATCTAAACCCAAACCAAGACTCAGCTTGGTTACCCAGGTCAACCTTGACCTGAGGGATATTGCACCAACAATCTCCCCCTTTTTGATGTTTGACAATACCACAATAACACTTACAATCCCATATGTAAGTTAGGCTCATCCCATAGCCTCCTTCTTCATGCCACTAGGTAATGAAAGCATAAATTAAGCTCTTCATTCTCCCCCTAAGAGGGCAAACTCCCTCTAGGTAATGAAAGCCTAACTTACTCCCTTTCATGAGTCCTTTCATTCTCCCCCTATGACCTTCCCATAGGTAATGAAGGACTAAGCTTAACCATACATTCTCCCCCTATTGGCACACATCAACCCATCGTTGGACACACATCAACCTATGCTCCAATTCTGGGCACGCTTCAACAAATCCATTTGTTGAAGACTCTTCCCCTGAAGAGTTGCTCATCGTTGTTCACAACATCACTCGTTGTGATCAACACGATAATGAAGGTCCCATACCCTTCATTTATCCTTAACTTCTCCCTCAATGTAGACAACTACCCACCCTTGAGCATTATCTACTACTTGAGTGTCCACTTGAAATAATGAGGATATCCACTCCCCATTTCTCCCCATTTCAAGTGTAAATGCTCAACCTTGAGCAAGTTTACAACAGAAGGTTAACCACCTTCCAAGGTTCATGAAAAATAATTTTCATGTCTTTAAAGAGTCCCTCCCCCTAAAGACATGGTGGTAACTTCTGTCATTGCACCAACAATGACTTGGAATCCCTAAAACATTAGGAAACCCAAATTTGGAAGTTTTGAGGTTCAAATATTCAAAATTTGAAACTACCTCAACCTAAACTTCTACTTAGTCTTCGTTAACCAATCCATCCTTGTTTTCAACATGAAAACACCCTTTGTATGTATACAAATGTATTTAAGGGGTTTGGAATGGTTACCTAGACTCAAGGAGGTTCAAAGATGCTGAAATCAGGCCTTCCCAGCCAAAATCAGCAATCTTGGATCGATTGGAGTTGGGTTCCAATCGATTGAACCTTTCTGAATCGATCCACGGATCGATTCAGACTCCCTGGATCGATCGGCTGATCGATCCAGCGAGCTTCTGCTCGCGGGAAATGCCGTTTGAATCGATCCATGGATCGATTCAGGAACTCCAATCGATCCATGGATCGATCAGAGCTCTGATAGTTGCTGAAATTCTATTTCAGTCAACTTCAGAAACCCCTAGAAAATTCTACAAAAATCCAAAAATTATGAAATTTCGTGTAGACATTATTTAGGGCATACTTAATCATGGAAAAATAGTTTTCTATGAAAATACATCATATTTTCAAAGATTGACACAAACTTGAAAACTTGCAAAAACTTTAGTGTTTTTCTTCAAGTTTGTGTCTAACTATTCAATGGTGATTACTATCAAAAGATAGCCTTCACCAAGGTTTTCCAAAAACATTTTAAAACATTTTCAAAACCAATATCCCATCATGTTCCTTGGGCATAATGCACATGACTTGTACATTAGCTTTCCCAATGATGGGAAAACACATAACTATGTGTTTTGATGAACCTAAAACTCAAAAGAATGCACTAAATCAACATCTTGAGTTTTGTTCATCATCCTAACATCTCACTTGTATCTAATGTGCACTAAAACACATATAAGTCACCTTATAGTCTTTGTGAGATGTAGATTTTGGTTTTGCCCTAATCTAGGGATCATGCATATCTATCTAGGCATTTTAGAGATATTAGACATCCACCTAGGATGTCACTTGTTAATAAGTGTTGTTAAATGTCATTCGTCCTTAATTACAAGGAATTAAACTTAATGCATGATTATATTATGGCATACATCAAAATAAAATAGCTCTCAAAAGAAAGATTTCTATAACTACATGATGTATGTATGGCATGACATGGTATTTTTGTATTTTTCATGATAAGTCATGAATGCAAAATCCAAATAAGATAAAATATGATGTCATGGCATATTATGAGCAAACAATCATGGCATGGTTTAGCATAAATAAAATATACCTAGATTACCTATCTAAGTATCATTAATCTTAGCTAATCCTAAAACTTAAACCCTAGATTGCCCTAAAGTGCTTCAAGAAAATGCCAAAGCCTAAGTTTGCATTTCTTATTCCCTTGATTAATTTATGCCAATTAAAATAAACATGTCCTCAAATGTTGGCATATTCCATTTTTCCTCAAGAGTAGCACTTTTAAATTTAAGGCCCGGATTGCCTTAAATTGCCTAAGAACATACCACAAACCCAACTTGATAGTTCTTATTAATTTTCCAATATGTGCCATTTAAGATAAAATCAATACTTCTCCAATTTGGCACATTTACTCTTTCAAGGAGTAATCATTAATTCCATTTCATTTTCAAAGGTTAACTAAAACCTTGAAAATGCTCCTTGAGTGTCAATTTCCTCAAAGTTGGGTTAACTACCCTTCTAATCGGAGTTGACACTCTCTAACCCATCTATGGGTTAGAGAAGATGCTCCTAGGAACCCAACACCTATTGGTGCTCCTTGGATGCTCTAGGTACTCACTAGGGATAACTTCCCTAGATACCTTCCTAGTGACCTTGTTGGGCCTCTTAGAAGCCTTGGTCACATTTTCTAGGTCAACTCTAGGGATAACCTCCCTTGTGACCTTGTTTGTGACTTTCTTAGACTTCTTAGAAGTCTTAGTCACATTTATTGCAAAAATGCTCTTAGGGATGACTTCCCTAGTATTCTTGGCTTGACCACTAGACCTAGGGTTTGTTCCATAACTATATGGAACTCTATGGTAAGAGGGCACATCCTTCTTAGCCTTTGGTTTGTATCCCAAACCTCTATGGCCATTGGATGACTTTTGTACCCCTAAACCTAGGTTATGCTCATTTTGCCCTAATAGGATATTTTCCATCCTTTTTAGGGTCTTTTCCATTTTATCAAGTCTTGACCTCAAGACTTGATTTTCCATCACTAAATCCTTAGTTTTTGGTTTTCCATTAAGTTCATGAGCATTTTTGTTTCTAGGCTTGTATCTTACATCCTTAGAGTTATCGCCTAGGTTTTTACCTACATTCCTAGCCTTAGGGATAGTAGTTTTGGCATGTAGGGCCACATGCTTTTCCTTAAAGCCCTCATGCTTCCTATTCTTATGGTAAATCGCATTAAAATGATAAAAGTTAGAACCATCATGCTTTTTACCATAATGTAAAGGGGTAGGCTCAATAAATGTTACCTTCTTCTTTACCTTGGAGGCTCCCCCTTGCCTAGTGCCTCCTTGAGCCTTGACCACCTTCTTCCCCTTGGGGCATTGACTTCGGTAATGCCCCTTTTGATTGCAAGAGAAGCATATAATATGCTCCTTGCTCTTCTTTGTGTTGGGAATGATCTCCTTGGGCTTCGCCTTGCCCTTTTGTGCCACTTGGCCCTTCTTCTTGGCCAATTTAGGACACTTGCTCTTATAGTGCCCATGTTCCCTACACTCAAAACATATTATATGATTTTTATTATTAATTGAAATGTTTATACCTCTGCTTGCAGGGGTGGCATCTTTTTCTTTGGATCCGTAGGTAGAAGCTTCCTCTTGATCGGACCTTGATTCTCCTCCATTTGATTTTTCTTGACTTTTGGAGGTAGAAGCTTCTTCCTCCTCTTCTTCTCTTGACCCGGATGTAGAAGCTTCTTCTTCTTCTTGCTCCGGTGTCACCAAGGATTGCTCCCCCTCAATCCTAGAGGTGGAGGCTTCATCATCTTGAATGTGAAACAAGGAGTATGCTCCCTCCTTGTTCCCTTCGGTGCATTCCCTTGAGGATGAAGCTTCTTGGATTTCCTCTTCTTCGGAGGTTGAGTATCTCTCAACCTCGGAGTCCTCCTCTTGGTCTTGCTCCAAAGAGTCACCCTCTCTGGATTCTTCATTATCTTGTACAGTGGAGGGGATCTCTTCATGAAGCTTAGCCAATTTGCTCCAAAGTTCCTTTGCATCTTCAAATTCTCCAATTTTGCAAAGAATGGTGCTTGGCAATAAATTGACCAAAAGCTTGGTCACATTGTCATTTGCCTCGCACCTTTGGACTTGCTCCGGGCTCCATTTGCTTTTCTTTAGAACTTTGCCCTTTGAATTTCTTGGAGCCTTGAAACCTTCCATTAGAGCAAACCATTGCTCTATCTCCATCATCAAGAAATTTTCAATTCTTGATCTCCAAGAATCGAAGCTTGCCGATGTGTATGGTGGAGCCACCCTTGTGTCAAATCCAAGTCCATCTTGGAATTGCATCTTGAAGTTGAGCTTGATAAAATCTTGAACTTGAAGAATTTGCTCCAACTTCTTCACCCTCTAGCTTTTCTTGTTATGCTTGACCCTTCCGGCGATGATTCCGGTGAAGAGCGGCCTCGCTCTGATACCACTTGTTAGGACCAAAAGTAGCTAGAGGGGGGGGGGGTGAATAGCTCGTCGCGTTCGCTCGGTGCTCTTCGTTGCTTGTTTCTTCTTGGATGTGCAGCGGAAAATACAGAAACAAACACAAACACGCTAACACTAGGATTTTACTTGGTATCCACCTCACAAGAGGTGACTAATCCAAGGATCCACACTAACGCACACACCCTCCATTATGAATAACACTCCTTTATGGTAACTACCAAAGGCGGAGAAGCCCTACAACACTCTCAATACAAGAAGAAGAAAGGGAAATACAAGTTAAGCAAAAGCTTACAAGATGTGCCGTAAAAACCCTAACCCTAACTTCTTCCTCTTGCAATAGATCCGCCTCTTGACTTGGAAAGCCTCCAAGAACCTTCAAGAACTGGCGATCACGTGCTTGTAGAGAGCTGTGGAGGAGCTGGAATGAATCTGAGAAGAGCTCGTAAAGAGATGCCGAAGACCACGCTCGCCTGCGGCTTTAAACCCGACGCAACGGTCGGATCCCGATCGATTCGAATGTTCCCAATCGATCGGGGAGGCTTTGGATCGATCCACGGATCGATCCAGAGCGCCTCTGTGCTCTGGAAACGTGCCTGGATCGATCCACGGATCGATCCAGCGCTTATCGCGCGAAGCAGCATCGTCCCGATCGATCGGCTGATCGATCGGGACCTCTGGATCGATCCACGGATCGATCCAGAAGCTTTCTGTTCGCTGGGAAGAATCTAGATCGATCCACTGATCGATCCACAGCCTGGATCGATCCACGGATCGATCCAGCACTTGGTTTTTGCCCAAAACCAAGTCCCAAACCTCCCTAACCAACATCCGGTCAACCTTGACCTGTTGGTACATCATGCCTCGCATCTGGTCACTCCCTTGACCTGCCAGGACTCCCCACCAAGTGTCCGATCAATCCCTTTGACCCACTTGGACTTTTACTCGTCGTGCCAAGTATCCGGTCACTCCATTGACCTACTTGGACTTCCACCAGATGTCTGGTCAACCTTTACCCATCTGGACTTCCTTCCTTGCCAAGTATCCAGTCAATCCTTTGACCTATTTGGACTTCCCAACACTAGATGTCCGATCATCCTTGATCCATCTGGATTTCCTTCCTTGCCTGGCTTCACTCACCAGGACTTTCACCTAGCTTCACTCACTAGGGTTTTCCATCTGCCTAGCTTCACTCACTAGGACTTTCACCTAGCTTCACTCACTAGGGTTTTCCATCTGCCTAGCTTCACTCACTAGGACTTTCACCTGGCTTCACTCACCAGGATTTCCTTCTGCCTAGCTTCACTCACTAGGACTTTCACTCTGCCTGACATTCCAGTTAGGACTTCCCAGTCAAGTATCCAGTCAACCTTGACCTACTTGACTCTTCTTCAATCAATATCTTATTGTCAAACATCTAAACCCAAACCAAGACTCAGCTTGGTTACCCAGGTCAACCTTGACCTGAGGGATATTGCACCAACACCTCCAATCGATCGGTGGATCGATTGGGGTTTCTGATTTTGCAGCTAAGCTCTGATTTCAGCACTGTTTCGTGCCAAGATCACATACACAAGTTCTAAAATAACTGAAAAACATTCAAATAGCAACAACTAGTGTTCTAAGCATGTCCACTAACCATCTAAGCATATCTTGCATAATTCTAACACTTAAATATCTAGAAATGCAGAAAAGTAATACTATAAGAAAGTACTAAGTTCTAAAGGTTGCTAGTTTCTCCAAGGATCTTTATTCCAAGTTCCTGTCCACACACATCTTCATCGCATTGTCCTCCAGCCTCCGCTAATCCATCCTTCCTTTGCCTTTATCTGCAGTATAAGGAAAGGAAGTATCTGTAAGCTTACGCTTAGTAAGAAACCATCTATCTCACAAAACATACATACGATGCAATTTATGCTTTGAAAAACATGATCTTTGAAACGTGTGCTGAACATGCTAAAACATGGCATTGCATACTATCATACAAAACATAGAATCAAAACTGATCATAGAACTATCACATGTATCAATAATAAAGAGCTAAGCTAAAGCATGAACGGAGCTACACTAAAACTAAGCTAGAACTGAAATTAAACTGTACACGCAACTGATTTGTGAGTTTTTGAAAGCTATTTATCGTAATAGATTAAAATACATAATCATGTTGCTGATGGGCCCGACAACTGTACTTGCTATGCACGCATCTCTAACTAGACCCGGGGTTGCAAGTCCCAAATTTAGTAGAGTTACTAGGTTATCTAAACCTAGGGACGACTATGGGAGCCCAACCCAATGGACATCTAGTCCAGTACAGTGCCACTGCTGAAAATAAAATACTATTTTCTTATCTTGTTATTTCTAGGTTATCTGAACCTAGAGCTAGGTTGTCTGAACCTAGAGGCGACTGTGGGAGCCCACCCATTGGACCGTAGTCCCATATAAGCTGTAATAAACTGCATACACTAAATTAATGCCTCTATTGCATTTAGCTAAGCTATTAAAGTGTCTAAGTTGCCCTTTTTCCTGCGCTGAACATATTCTCGAACACTTGGTGTGCGCTATTGCGCATCCTATGTGACAAAAATTCATATGCTACTAAACTAAAGTATGAAATCACACGAGAACTACTTATACTGCAGGTGAGGGGTTTCTTACCTCCTGCACTAGATTTCTTACGATTCTAGTCGCTAGTTTTCTGGTGGAGACGATTCCCTCGACGATCCTCTTGCGTCTACGTGCTCTTTTCGCGGAGAGGAGCGTCCTCGTGCCGGAGTCATTGCCGGACGGTGCCCTTACATCTCTAGGAGTGAAACCCTAGGTCTCCCGGGGCCTAGGTGAGGAAGAGGAGGGGGCGGCGTGAGGGTTTGAGGAAGAGTTGCCGAAACATGAAAAACTCCATCCCCACTTAAGTTTTCTATTTATATTAAGTAGTTAATTTGCCAACTTAAGTATAAATATAATTGGTTCCCTCTTCTTTCAGCACGGCCTTGCTGGGTTCACTTGGTTACTAAAGTCCACCATAAGTCATAGAGTTTGCTAGGTCTCGGGTTCAATTCCCGCTTAAGCTATTTTACGTTTCTATTTATTTTTGCTACTTCCGCTACTCTAAAAATTTCATAAAAATATCCTAAAATTCCGAAAAAATACTAGGATATTTATAAAAGTCTTTTGAGAATTTCCGGGTGTTACACTAACATTCCCCAGTAATGGAAGAAAATAGCAGTGAGGGGTAGCTATACATTCCATAAGTTGCGGATGATCGAAAGACAAAAATTGGGATGGAATTCTCATCAATAGAAGATGCATTTTTGCTCTATAACTAATATGTACGAGAAGCTAGATTTAGCGTAATGATAAACAATAGCAAGAAAAATAAGTGAATAAATGAAGTTGTGTGGAAAATATTTATATGCTTTAAGAAGGGCATACAAATCAAATACGGTGGAATAAACATGCAAAAGATAATCAACGGACAAATGTTAGCGCAGTGGCAAAGTTAGAATTGATTGTTTGTCAAAGATTTCACTTGTCAAGGAACAAACTTGACCTAATTAGGTTGTCACTAACTTCATGGAAAGTCATAACATCCACTCACGACTCCTTCAAAGATGCGTTTGCTATGCTCACATCGTAATGTTCGACAACAAAGAAAACTGTGACTCAATAGTTTTTAGAGGTCAATGTGTCAACTTATCAACAAATGTGATTATTAAAGATAGAATATGGAGAACCTGAGTGAGTAGGTTGCACCAAAAGAAATATTAGAAATTTTAAGAAATGACTAAGGATGAACAAAATGTATTGATGCTGAAACACTGATTGAATTATTTGCATAGGAGAAAGAAAAGAATTCAACTTTTTTTTCTTTGATTACAAGACTGATTTAGATAATAAATTTAGTAGGTGTTTTTGGATGAATCATATAACATCCAAGGTCTCCTAACGTAAATCGCTAGATTTATTTAATTAAATGGATTATTCATTTTAATTTGAATAAATGATGGCTAAATAAATACTAAAAGATTACAGAATTTAGAAATAGATAAATACAAAGAAAAAAAGGGGGTTACAGATATAAAGAAAAAGGTAATTACAATAAATAGAAAAACAAAATAAAATACATGGGATTACTGAGTGTAGATAAGGTTAAAGCAAAAGCTCTAGCCTGGGAGGAGAGAAAATAGCGTTGCCGTGGTCTCCCTTGCTGAAGCATAGTACAAAGGAAAACGTGAGGTTCTTGAGGGAGGAGGTTCAGCTAAAGGCTCCTTGCTCATGCTGCTCATCTCCTCATGCCAAGGATAGATTTTTGAACGACTTAAACGCGAAAGGCACGTCCTTAAACCCTTTTTATGATACCCAAATCATAATATGTAAGTTCCTGTAAGTATGCTTGAAAAGTTCATGTAAGTATGCTTGATAATTATAGAGGATCACGTTTTCAATTATTTAATTACTTGTTATAGAGAAAGCAATAAGTTTCTGGAGGTTTTCTTGAAGTTTCTAGATGAATCTTGATGCTTGATGAGTTCAAGGGGCAGGACTGCCATAAGGATGCGGTTTGGAGGGGATAGTGACGACTGATCAAGGAGCTCAAGTTCACACTTAGGAAAGCTTTAGAAGTCTAGGTGGTGCCCTGAATAAACATAATATATGATAAAAGTGATTATTTTTGAATGAATACAAATGAAATAAAGAAATTTCAGAACTTATATAATACATGCTAATTACAATGCATGTTGCATGCTGGTTATATATATGTATATACATATATATAAAAAGGATGGGAAAATATATTAGAGGATAGAGAGTGAGTGTGATCAAATAATGATTAATGGGAATGCTGTGAGGGCCAAGGTCCCAGAGAGATCCTGTTTATGGGATAAGGCTTCAGAGAGACCCAATATCATATTTCCATATTAGGCCACAGCCCAGTGACAGGAGTTGCTGACGCCCCGTCGCCAAGTACCATAGTTTAGAGATTGATCAATCCAACAAAAGAAAAAAGATAAATGATGAAGGCTAGTCACTTCTAATGATCGAACTTCACCCAAAAAGGATTTATGGTAAATGTTGTAGGCTATCTAAATGATATGATGATTTTAATGTTACATAGAAATGATATACGATGCTCAAGAATTTAAATGGTTTGTGGAAATGAGTATGTTCATGATTTTCTGTTTATCCCGGATGCATGTGCCTATTTATATAATATGTGATATCATGGTTGGGATATGTTAGAGTCGTTAGACTCACTAGGTTTGAATGGATGCAGGTGAGGAAAACGAGGAGGCTGGAGGCATTGGTACTTGATCGGACCAGGTTGGCAGTACATACCCGAAGACCTTGCAGCTTCTGCGAATAAGTCAATCGTCAATAATAATAATGACAATCATAAGTGTTATGTGATCCATGCTTTGAGAGTTTTGAGAAAAAAAAACATTGTTTGAATGATTAGTTATATTTTGCTTTGAGATGTTTGGGTTAGTACGTTGTTTGTTTTGGGAAGAACTTTACTGGGTTTTGAATGTTGGTGGTACATGTGTACTCACGTGGTCTAACTATTAATAAAGTGCATGACTACAATTATTCTTATGGGGACATGTGTATGGGCCAGGAGGTCGGAAAAGAAAGGTGTATATATAATTCCAACATAATTTAAAGGCTAAGTAGAAGTAGTCATTTCAGTTGATATCAGAGTAAGGATCTTGTAAGGGATGTGTCTGTTATCAGTTCTGGAAAGCTCAAGATGCCAAGTCTCATGTCTGTGAGTTTACTATTTTAAATTTTATATGTTAAACTTAAATGCTTTTATGATACCAAAATTAGGAGGTTATGCTTTTAAATATAAATGCATGTGGGTTGATATCTACAGATATGCCACTGAGACGTTATGCTCCCCAATCCCCACCTCCACTCCCAGATGCTACTACTCGTATACTAGAAGGAATGGCTCTACCCCTAGAGCAACATGTAGGTAGCGTTAATAGGGGATGACAGGATGACGTATATGTGCAGCTCAGGAGGATTAATCCTAAAGACTTTGCTGGGACTACTGACCCAGTTGTTGCTGAATGATGGATTCGATCTTTAGAAGTAATCTTCCGATACATGAACATGGCTAACACTGACAGGGTTCGATGTGCCATCTATCTGTTGAAGGATGATGCTTCCCTATGGTGGGAGGGAGCTGAAAGAGAATCTAAATACCTTGACCTGGGAGGAGTTCAAGATGATCTTCTACGAGAAGTACTTCACTATGGATGTGAGATCAAGGTTGAAGAGGGAATTCATGAGTCTCCGACAAGGAGACCTATCCGTTGCTGAGTTCGTCAAGAAGTTCGATAGGGGATGCCATTTTGTGCCCTTGATCGCAAATGATGCTACTGAAAAATTGAGACATTTTCTGGATGGTCTCAGGCCTACCATCCGCTAGGACGTTCTACTGACAGACTCGACTGAATATAATGATACGGTCACTAGAGCCTATAGAGCCGAGCAGTCCTTGAAAGATATTGAATGGGAGATCCAAAGGAAAAGACCCCCTACACAGCAGCAACAACATCTGAATAAGAAGGTGCATACAGGACCACAAAACGGACAGGGATAGCAGAAGTCGCAAGGGCAGTTGAAACCTCAATCACAGAAAGTAGCTACCCCAAAGACGGATGAGAACCGGTGTGCAAGGAATGCAACCGCCAACACTATGGCAAGTGCCTGTGGGGCACCTACAAGTGCTTCAAATGCGGAGGCGATGGGCACAAAGCTAAGGAGTACCCAAAGCTGCGAGAACCTGTGACTGGTCGAGCATTTGTGATGCATGCCGAGGAGGCAAAGCCAGACGCTACGCTTATCACAGGTATCCTAATTGCATGAAATGTTAAGTATGGAATGCTAGAATTAATTGGGTTGATTTGAACTTGATGATTTAGAATTTTGCATGTCTCGAATTTTGTATGACCTAGGATAAAATTTCTGAACAAAAACTTAGGGACAGGAGTAGGAAAACAAGAACAGGGGGACTATGATGCACTAAACCTGAGATTGTTTGGTAGTCTTTGGAAACTTTAGGGTTGTTTAACAAAAAAAACTTAGGGGCTGGTTTGTAAATTTTGGGGAGTTTATGTGCTGTTTACATTTTTAAGGGACTAAATTATAATTTTTGAAAATGTTAGGCTTGACTAGATATGATGGTATTATGGTCGCAGGAAGAATATTTATAGCAGGTGTAGCTACCTATGCCTTGCTAGATTCTGGAGCTACACACTCATTTATATCCAAAGCCTTTGTGAAGCGACTAGGAATCTTACCAGAAGACATAGAACAGGGATTCAGAGTCACAATGCCTTTTGGTGAGCAGATGTTGTCTACCAGGATGGTGAAGGACATGGAGCTTAGGATGCAAGAGAATGCAGTTCGGGCAAATCTCATTGTGTTGCGGATGCCTGAATTCGACATTATTTTGGGAATGGACTGGTTATCATAGAATGGAGCTTCGATTGATTTTCGACAGAGATCAGTGTCTATCAAACCACCCAGTGGGAAGTCATTTGTATTCGAGGTAGCCGGGAATAGACCGATGTCGCACATCATTTCCTATATCCGCGTGAGGAAGCTTATGAGAAGAGGTTGGCAAGGGTTTCTAGCTAGTTTTGTTTTAGTGCCGGATGCTGTCAATCAAAGGATTGAAAATGTAGAAGTTGTCAAAGATTTTCCTAGTGTATTTCCTGGGGATGTGTGTGGCATTCCTCCAGAGAGAGAGGTGGAATTTTTTGTTGGTGCAGGAAGCATCCGACGATCGACCGTTGTTTTGACAATGGCAATGGAATTCAAAGTTAAGTTGTTTTGTGATCTAATACACTTAATTGAGTGTTTCAGAAAAGTCCTAGCTGCAGTTAGGCAAGAGGAAAACCTTAGGGGGTGGTAACCCTAGGTCATAGGGGGTGGTAACCCTATGTGGAAAGTCTTGGCGGGTCGAGAGCTTCAGGCAAAAGTCCTAGGGGGAGTAATCCTAGGTGGAAAGTTCTGGTGTCGCGAACCAGGTGAAAGACTGGACCAGTCGGGAAGCGGAAGTCCAGCAGAAAGTCCGGAAGCTTCAAATGCTGAGCAAAAGTCCAGTCGATCTGGAGGATCGCACTGGCATCAGATAAATCTCCTGAGTGGAGTAGGTGAGGACGCGTTCCCCGTAGAGGGAACAGTAGGCGTCGAGTCGACCTAGGGTTTCCGGTTGGAAATCCGAAGTCAGACCCGGACAATCCGACGACTGTCAAGTATATCTATCATATTGTTTCTGTGCTAACTTTGTTTTGCAGGGTTTGTGTTTGGGACTAACACAATTTGCAGGAACAAAGGAGCAACTTAGACCTCGGATGAATAGTGTCCGAGGCGCCTCCATGGGGCTTGGAGGTGCCTCGGGTGCTAGCCGAAGCCAGTTGTCCAGAGACACTGGAGGCGCCTCGGAGGTCACTGGAGGCACCTTGGACAAGGCGTTGGAGGTTCCTTGGAGCAGCTTGGAGGCACCTTCAGTGGGATAAGGTGCGACCAGATCAGAGCTGATCCACGCGTGCGACTCGGCGGCCTGGAGGCTCCTCGGACAGGCTTGGAGGCGCCTCCAGCACTGTTTAAAAGGGGTTCGAGGCAGAGGCTCAGAACAACTTCTTCCAAGCGATCAAGCTACAACGCACTGCCTCAAAAACACCCTGAAGTGCTGCTACAAGTTTCTGACGACCCGGAGCTCCGCGATTTTAAGATTCTTTCGTCGGTATAAGTTTACTTTAATTATTGCACTTATTGTAATTCTCAGTTGTACAAACTTTTGCACGATATAGTTGTTGTCCACAGTAAGCGATCAACGATCGCGTGCCTTGGAGTAGGAGTCGCCCTAGGCTCTGAACCAAGTAAATCTTGGAGTCTTCTATGTGTTGATTCTTTTATTTATTTCCGCTGCGTTACTCGTAAGATTTCCGAAACGAAAAGTGAAAGCCACGAGAGCTATTCACCGCCCCCCCTCCCCCTCTAGCGCTTTTGATCCAACAATTGGTATCAGAGCGGGGTAGCTTTGATTTGGTGCAACCACCAATCAAGCATTTTTCGTCGCTTTTTCGTTCATATTGGGTAAAAATAAAACCTTATGCCTTTCATTTTTTCCCTCCAAAATTATTTTCGAAAAATTCATTTTCATCTCTTCACGATTTATTAGTATTGATAAAATATCGAATTTGGCAAAATTTAAAATAATATTTTTTTAATATTTTTTAATAATATTTTATTATTATTTTATTATTTTTCTCGAAATTCATGAATTTCTATTTCTATCCTTCTACCACACTGCTAATCCAGGATTAAGTCCTGGGACAAGTTATTTTGTTCATTTTTTTGTGCAAGATTCAATGGCTCTCCAAGAAGGCTATAACACCACTCATCCATCGCTCTTCTCCGGCGAAGACTTCGGCTATTGGAAAGGCCGAATGGAGTCGTACCTGCAAACCGAGTTCGAAGTCTGGATGATCACCAAGACCGGGCTCGAACTACCAACTGACGACACCGGCAAGTCACTACCATTTGAGAACTGGGACGTGAACATAATCAAGCAAGTAGAGGCCAACGCCAAAGCAACCTACACCCTACAGTGTGGACTAACAAATTCAGAGCTTGATCGAGTTGGAAAGTTCTCAAGTGCGAAGGAGTTATGGGAAAAGTTGATTGAGCTTCACGAAGGTATTTCTGATATAAAAATAGGTAAGCATGTTTTAATTAACGAATTATTTGAGCAGACTAATACTACTCCGGCCGAGAAAGGTGTTGCGTCATTTGCAGGTACAAGCAAGACGAAGAAAGTGTTAAAGGCAACATGGTCCGAGTCATCAGACGAATCTGAATCCGATGAAGAAGAACAAGCAAGCCTCCTCGCTCTACCAGTACTAGCACATGTTGCCGAAACAGAGTCCGAGTTTGAATCCAAAATCGAGAACGAATCAGACATCGAGTCCGAGCGAAGCCACAGATCCGTATCCATTTCCGAAGGACCCAAACCCACTGTAAGTTCTATAATGTCTAGTATTAACCTAGATGATTCGGAAAACTTAATTCCTTACTTGCTTAAGAAATTGGCTAAATCCAGCGTTCGAGTCAAGTCACTCCAAAAGGAGGTAACAACCCTTAAGGAAGTGACTAACTCGAGTCCTTTAACTGAGCCAGTTCAAATTGGAAATTCAACCCAATTCCAACAACTTGAGGAAGAAAATTCCAATTTGAAAACTCAAGTTAAAGAACTCAAGAACATGTTGGAACAGTTTACTTTGGGTTCCAAGAATCTTGATCTGATTCTCAGAAAACAAAAAGTCATTTACAACCGATCCGGACTTGGATTCAAGACTAAAAGGAAATACCACTCATATTTATCACTCGTTAATAGATCAAATAGAAAGGTAGTCCAAGTATAGGTACCTAAGTCCAACTTGATCAATCAAGTTGGCTTTGGTCAATATTGGGTTCCCAAGGATCAAGTCTATTACCTCGATAAATCATACCGAGGCTATGATCCAGGGGGAGCCAGAAGAAAATCTGTCTTAATAAAAAGATAAACCATTAAAAGAATATAATTAAAATTAATTAAAAATTAAATTAAATTAAGAAAAATTCAGATTAATTCAAAGTTTAAATCAAATCTATTCTTACAAAATCTTAAAAATCCAAGGGAAGGCTCTAGAATAGTTGGCACCTCCAAACTTAATACACTCAACAAGGATAACCAAGAGTAGACTACCCGTCAGGATAATTAAAGTTAGATTAAACTGGGCTAGGTTTAACTTGACCCACGGTACTAGTAAGTATTGGATGATAGTACGTTGGGGAAACTTAGTCATCACATGTCTAGGAAGATATGGCTTCGACCTGGTGCATTTGGCTAAGTGGAACTGACCGAAGCTACCCTTTATGGAACCTAACTAGTTAGACCAAGGTTTTGTACTAAGTTCAATGGGTAGGACTATATGGAAAACCTCGAAGGCATGATTACTTTAATGAGGTCCTTGTGACTCACCATAGCCCAAAAGTTTATCTAAAGAACGCCTACTTGTTGAACCAAAAGCTAAACCTGAATCTAACACAAAGTTAAACCAAACTCTAAATTTGAATCTAATTCATCTCACAAAAATTATAGGATACCCTGATTGAAAATTTAGATCGGGTGAGATGACTAAGGAATAAAAATCTAAAAGAGAATCAAATTTGAAATTCAAATTGGTAATTATTATCAAATTCAAAATTAATTTCGTAATTCAAATTCAAAATTAAATTCCTAATTAAGATTAATTCAAATTCAAAATTAAATTCATATTCAAATTCAAAACTAAATTCATAATTAAAATTAATTCAAATTCAAATTAAATTCATAATTCAAATTTATTCAAATTTAAAATATTTTTCAAAATTAAATTAACTTAAAATATTTTTCAAAATTAAATTAACTTAAAATATTTTTCAAAAAATTAATTAACTTAAAATTACTTCTCAAAATTTAATTAACTTAAAATTAATTTTCAAATTTTAATTAACTTAAAAATTACTTTTCAAAATTTAATTAACTTAAAATTATTTTTAAAATTTAATTAAATTAAAATTATTTTTCAAAATTAATTAACTTAAAATTATTTTTCAAAATTAATTAACTTAAAATTATTTTTCAAAATTAATTAACTTAAAATTAGTTTTCAAAATTTAATTAACTGAAAATTATTTTTCAAAAATTAATTAACTTAAAATTATTTTTCAAAATTTTATTTAACTTAAAAATTAATTTATTTGAATTAAACATAACGTTTAAAAAAAAAGGACACGTAGGCACCCAGCGGAGGCGCCTCCCTCGTGCCTCCCACACGAGGGAGGCGCCCTTAATCACGGCGGGAAATTTCCCGCCGCCTTAACCAAAGGCGCCTCGGATGGTCTCCGAGGCGGCTCTAACGTCCCAATGAAGGCGCCTTAAAAACCATATAAGGCGCCTCCAATCCGAGATTACGAACAGAGCTTTTCTGTTCCCTCATGGTCTGTTTATCTCCAGCGATTCCCTCTCCAAATCGTGCGATTCCTTCCCCTAAGGCGCCTTCAACCCTTTCCAACTCCAACATCCCCCCTACAATGCCTCCTAGGTATATTTTACATCTCCCTATTACCCTTATTTGTAGTTATTCTGCATTTTTTTATATATATTGTCAAAAAATAGGAAACGTCGCATTGTTGATCCTACACCGGCTAGGGCCCCTTCTACGGACCCTAGATTCCCCTCGGAGCAACATAGGATAGATTTTGCTAGGTTTACCTTTGAGTCCATTAAACCTAGGTATATAGGTAGGGAATATTTTGCCCAATTTTGTCTCCCTGCAGTCCAAATGATAGATTTTTATCACTTAAGAAAACTGGTTGACTGCAATACAGTTGGTGCGGGAAGCATCCGACGATCGAACCTGAGTTTTGATAATGGCAAAGGATTCAAAGTTAAGGTGTGTTGTGAACTGACGTGCTTAATTGAGTATTTCAGGTAGGTCCTAACTGCGGTTAGGCAATGTAAAAACTCTAGGGGTGTGTTTGGTTCGGGGTTATTCTTGATAACCTTGGTTATCCATCCAAGGTTATCAACAAAAACCTTGTTTGGTTTAGGTATTCGATGATTCCCAAGTAATGTTCCATGCCCGACACGTCAGCAAAAGGGTCATGCAGCCCGGAATCGGAAAACCTCAGAAAACTAAGGTTTTTGTTGATTCCAGGGTTAACGAATATTTTTTACCAAAAATACCCTTCGATAAGAAAAAACATGAAAAAAAGAGAAAAAAATGTAAAAAAAATAAAAAAATGTTTTACAAAATTTAAAAATTTATTTTTTTTAAATAAATAATTTAAAAAAATAAAAAAAATAAAAATTTTAAAAATAAAAACTAAAAATTTTAAAAATGTTAAAAAATTTTAAAAATTTTAAAAAAAATTTAAAAAATATAAAATATAAAATTTTTTAAAAATTTTTAAAAGAAATAAAAATTTTAAAAATTATAAAAAATTATAAAAAATTTAAAAATAAAAATAAAATTAAAAATAAAATAAATAAATAAAAATTAAAATTTAAAAAATGTAAAAAAATAAAAAAATATAAATATAAATAATATAAAAATATAAAAACATTAAAAAATAAAAAAAACATAAAAAAGTAAAAAAATATACAGGAAAAAGAAAAGAAAAAAACATTAAAAAAATAAATAATAATAATAATAATAATAATAATAATAAATAATAATAATAATAATATTATGATTATTATTATGTATAGTTGGTTTTGTAACTGAGGGTAATACGGTAAAATATTAAATTAGGGTATTCATTAAAACCTTCAAACAAACAAGTTTTTGTTTCATTACCTAAGTTGAACCAAACAACATTTGGTTATATTTTATTCTCTATAACCTTGGTTATGTGATTACCTGGTAATCACATAACCAAGGTTATACATGATGACTTGAACCAAACGCACCCTAGGGGGTGGTAACCCTAGGTCATAGGGAGTGGTAACTCTATGCTGAAAGTCTTGGTGGGTCGAGTACTTCAGGAAAAAGTCCTAGGGGGTGGTAACCCTAGGTGGAAAATCTTGGTGTCGCGAACCAGGTGGAAGACTGGACGGGTCGGGAAGCGGGCGTCCAGCAGAAAGTTCGGAGGCATCGAACACCGAGCAAAAGTCCAGTCGATCTAGAGGATCGCACTGGCAAAAGGTAAAATCTCCTGAGTGTAGAGGGAACAGTAGGCGTCGGGTCGACCTAGGGTTTCCGGTCGAAAACCCGAAGTCAGACCCGGACAGTCCGAAGGCTGTCAATTCATTTGTTTAAATATTATCTTTAGTGTTCTAACTTTGTTTTGCAGGAAACTAACACTTTTGTGCAGAGTTAGTACTGACCGGGATCGGTCGACCGAACCTCCAAACTACCAGATTAGATCTCCAGAAGTTGAGCCGGGTTCGACCAGGGATCGGTCGACCTAACCTCGGGATCGGTCGATCGAACCTGGGATAGGTGTCGACTGGATCAAGCCGAGGTGTGCGGGTCAGAGGAGACTGATCGGTCGACCGAACCTTGGGATCGGTCGACCGAACCCAGGGATAAAGTTTGACCAGATCGAAGCGGAGCGACGGATCAGATGCGGTGGAGATCATCTGATCGGTCGACCGAACGTGAGGATCGGTCGACCGATCCGCTTCGGGTCAAATCTAATCCCGAGATTGGGGATTTGGATCAGACTTTGCAGAGCTATAAAAAGAGGCCTCGAGGTGCAGCTCAGAACATCAACTTCGAACAGAAAACTCTGCTCTTCCGTGTGCTGCTGCTAAACGCCTCAACAACGCTCTGCTACTCCAACGAATCAATCCAAAGTTTTCTATTTTCCTTTTCGTTGGAATAGTTTGTTTACTGCAATTACTTGTACTTATTCACTTGTAAAGATTTGCGCTATATAGTTGTTGCCCACCGAAAGCGGTCAAGGATCGCGGGCCTTCGAGTAGGAGTCGAGATAGGCTCCGAACGAAGTAAATCAATTGTGTCTTTGCATTTACTTTACTTTTCATTTCCGCTGCGTTACTTTAGTTACTCGAACTATTTCCGTAAATCGATAAAATAGCCACGAGCGCTATTCACCCCCCCTCTAGCGCTTTCGATCCATCAATTGGTATCAGAGTGGGGTTATTTTGAATTGGTGTAACCACCATTCAAAATAATTTTTCGTGGTATTTTCATATTTTTCGGAGTCAATTAGAATTTAGCTTTATAGCTATATTTTAATTCTTTTTCTCGAATCGGTTTCTGCTCGAGGTTGGTGCAACACCACCCGAGTTCGTGTTTTATTTTCTTCTTCCCGCACTACTAATCCAGGACCAAGTCCTGGGATTTTCTTGTTGTTTATTTTTTTTTAGTTGATCTAAAATGGCCCTTCAAGAAGGCTACAGTATAGCCCGTCCCCCGCTATTCACCGGAGACGACTTCGGGTACTGGAAGGGTCGGATGGAGGCATATCTCCAGACTCATTTTGAAGTCTGGATGATTATCAAAACTGGATTCCAACTACCAACTTATAGCACCGGCAAACCACTACCATACGAGGACTGGGACGCATCTCTGATTAAGAAGGTGGAAGCCAATGCCAAGGCGACATGCACCCTCCAGTGTGGCCTATCTAAAGAAGAACTCAACCGCGTCGACCCTTTCAGCAGTGCCAAGGAGCTGTGGGATAAGCTCACTGAACTTCACGAAGGGACATCTGACACCAAAGTAAGTAAAAGAGACTTAATTTTCAATAAATTGTTTAATATCAAACTGCAGGAAGGTGAGACAGCTGCCCAACTCCATGCCCGAATTCAAGATCTGCTCAACGGTCTACATGCAATTGGACAGAAGGTAGATAACCGGGACATCATAAGGTATTCTTTAAACGCCTTTCCGAGGAACACCTTGTGGGCATCCATGGTAGATGCCTACAAGGTTTCTAAGGATTTATCTACTATTAAGTTAGATGAACTTTTTGCAGAATTCAAACTTCATGAACAGACTAATGCACGCCCGACCAAGAAAGGGTTGGCTTTGGTTGCAGGAACAGGGAGAATGCGCGAATCAAAGATAAAGCGCAAAATCGAACCTGAGTCAGAAGAAGAACCAGATTCGGAAGACGACGATGAGCTCACAACCGAAATAGTCAACCTGGTAAAGAAACTCTACAAAAAGAAGGGCTTCAACAAAAAGGATGTCAGAAAGGCCATCCAGTCCAAAGAAGCCCAATCAAGCTCGAAAGTAAAATTCGAAGTGACCTGCTACGGGTGCAATCAGAAGGGGCACATCAAGCTAAACTGCCCGAACCAGAAGGATCCAAAGAAACCAAAGAGAAAGAAGGCATTGAAGGCAACATGGGACGAGTCTTCTTCCGAGGAATCCGACGACGAAGAACTAGAGCAGTCGAACTTTCTCGCGTTGACAGCCTGGGACTACATCAATGGATCCGGAAGCGAGGACTAATCGGAAGCCGAGTCCGAGAGAAGCCACAGATCCGCATCCGTTTCCGAAGGGCCAAACCCCTCTGTAAGTAAAAATCGTTTATATAGATTAATTAATTATTTAATGCATAATGTAGCTAAGTCTAAAATTCGAATCAAATCGCTTCTAAAGGAGGTAACACTCCTTAAAGAAACGACAAATAACGAATCCTTGACTGGTCCAGTTCAGACTGGAACCTCAACTCAAGTTCAAAAACTTGAGGAAGAGAATTCCAATCTGAAAAGTCAAGTCAAGGATTTGAAGACAACCTTAGAACGATTTTCCCTGGGATCCAAGAATCTTGACTTTATTCTTGGAACACAAAGGGCAATCTACAATAGAACTGGACTAGGATACAAAGCTAAAAAAAATATAAGTCATATTTATCTCTCATACAAAGAACAAATAGAAAAATGGTCCAAGCATGGGTTGCCAAGTCCAACCTGATCAATCAAATTGGACTCAGACAATACTGGGTTCCCAAGGATCAAATACATTACCTCGATAGACCATATCGAGGCTATGATCCAGGAGGAGCTAAAACGATTAAAATTCAAATTTCAAAATTCAATTAAAAAATTCAATTAAAAATTCAAAATTAGAATTAAAAATTCAATTAAAAATTCAAAATTCAAAATTAAAAAATTCAATTAAAAATTCGAAATTCGAAATTAAAAATTCAATTAAAAATTCGAAATTAAATCAAAAATTAAAAAAAAATCAATTAAATCAAAATTCGAAATTAAACTTAATTGAAAATAGAAAGAGGATCCAGAATAGCTGGCACCCGCAACTAAACTACCCGAATGGGTAAACAAGAGTAGACTACCCGGTAGGGTAATTTAAGTTAGATAAAATAGGCTATGTTTAACTTGACCCACAGTACTGGTGAAGTTTTTGGATGATAGTACGTTAGGGAAGCTTGGGCACGCATGTCTAGGAAGATATGGCTTCGACCTGGTGCATTTGGCCAAGTGGAACTGACCGAAGCTACCCTTAAATGGATTCTAACTAGTTAGACCAAGGTTTAGTATTAAGTTTAATGGGTAGGACTGTTGGTGCAATATCCCTCAGGTCAAGGTTGACCTGGGTAACCAAGCTGAGTCTTGGTTTGGGTTTAGATGTTTGACAATAAGATATTGATTGAAGAAGAGTCAAGTAGGTCAAGGTTGACTGGATACTTGACTGGGAAGTCCTAACTGGGATGTTAGGCAAAATGAAAGACCTAGTGAGTGAAGCTAGGCAGTATGAAAGTCCTGGTGAGTGAAGCCAGGCAGAAGAAAAGTCCTGGTGAGTGAAGCCAGGCAGAAGGAAGTCCTAGTGAGTGAAGCTAGGCAGATGGAAATCCTGGTGAGTGAAGCCAGGTGAAAGTCCTAGTGAGTGAAGCTAGGCAGATGGAAATCCTGGTGAGTGAAGCCAGGTGAAAGTCCTAGTGAGTGAAGCTAGGCAGATGGAAATCCTGGTGAGTGAAGCCGGGTGAAAGTCCTAGTGAGTGAAGCTAGGCAGATGGAAAACCCTAGTGAGTGAAGCTAGGTGAAAGTCCTGGTGAGTGAAGCCAGGCAAGGGAAAATCCAGATGGATCAAGGATGATCAGACATCTGGTGCTGGGAAGTCCAAGTAGGTCAAAGGATTGACTGGATACTTGGCATGAAAGAAAAGTCCAAGTAGGTCAAAGGGATTGACCGGATACTTGGCACAGAGAAAAGTCCAAGTGGGTCAAAGGGATTGACCGGACACTTGGTAAGGGAGTCCTAGTAGGTCAAGGGAGTGACTAGATGCTAGGCATGACATACCAACAGGTCAAGGTTGACCGGGTGTTGGTTTGGGAGGTTTGGGACTTGGTTTTGGACAAAAATCAAGTGCTGGATCGATCAGTGGATCGATCCAGACCTGTCCCAGCGAACAGAGAGCCTCTGGATCGATCCGTGGATCGATCCAGAGGTCCCAATCGATCAGTGGATCGATTGGGACGCGGCTGCTTCGCGCGATAAGCGCTGGATCGATCCGTGGATCGATCCAGGCGCGTTTCCAGAGCACAGAGGCGCTCTGGATCGATCCGTGGATCGATCCAAAGCCTCCCCGATCGATTGGGAATATTCGAATTGATCGGGATCCGACCGTTGGCGTCGTTTATAGCTGCAGGCGTGTGATGGCTGCGGCAGCTCTTCACGATTTCATCTCAGATCTTCGCCAGCTCCTCCACAGCACTCTCAAAGCTCGTGATCGCCAGTTCTTGAAGGTTCTTGGAAGCTCTCCGAGTCAAGAGGCGGATCAAAGGCAAGAAGAGAAGCTAGGGTTAGGGTTTTCTGCATTCATTGTAAGCTTTATGCTTGTATTTTGTATCCTTTCCCTCTCTTTTTGTATTGAGTCTTGTAGGGCTTCTCCGCCCTTGGTAGTTACCATAAAGGAGAGTTTTATTTAGTGGAGGGTGTGTGTGTTGGTGTGGATCCTTGGATTAGTCACCTCTTGTGAGGTGGATACCAAGTAAAACCAACCGTGTTAGCGTTGTGTGTTTGTTTCTGTATTTTCCGCTGCACATCTTTGAAGGAACAAGCAACGAGCGAACGCGACGAGCTATTCCCCCCCCCCCCCCCCCTCTAGCTACTTTTGGTCCTAACAAGTGGTATCAGAGCAAGGTTGCTCTTCACCGAAATCACCGCCGGAAGGGGCAAACATATCAAGAAAAGCTAGAGGGTGAAGAAGTTGGAGCAAATTCTTCAAGTTCAAGATTCTATCAAGCTCAACTTCAAGATGCAATTCCAAGATGGACTTGGATTTGACACAAGGGTGGCTCCACCATATTCATCTACAAGCTTCGATTCTTGGAAATCAAGAATCAAAAATTTTCTTATGATGGAGATAGAGCAATGGTTTGCTCTCATGGAAGGTTTTGAAGCTCCCACAAATTCCAAGGGCAAAGTACTCAAAAGGAGCAAGTGGAGCAAAGACCAAATCCAAAGATGTGAGGCCAATGACAAAGTGACCAAGCTTTTGGTCAATTTATTGCCAAGCAACATCTTGGAACAAATTGGAGAGTTTGAAGATGCCAAGGAGCTTTGGAGCAAATTGGCAAGAATTCATGAGATCCCCTCCACTGTATCAAATCAAGGAGAATCCAAAGAGGGCGACTCATTGGATCAAGACCAAGAGGAGGACTCCGAGGTTGAGAGATGCTCAACCTCCGAAGAAGAGGAAATCCAAGAAGCTTCATCCTCAAGGGAATGCAACGAAGGGAACAAGGAGGGAGCATACTCCTTGTTTCATATTCAAGATGATGAAGCCTCCACCTCTAGGATTGAGGGGGAGCAATCCTTGGTGACACCGGATCAAGAAGAAGGAGAAGCTTCTACATCCGGGTCAAGAGATGAAGAGGATGAAGAAGCTTCCACCTCCACAAGTCAAGAAAAATCAAATGGAGGAGCATCACTATCGGATCAAGAGGAAGCCCCTACATCCACATCACATGGAGGAGAAAGCACCACCCCTACACAAGAAGGTATAAATGTTTCAATTAAAAATAAAAATCATATAATATGTTTTGAGTGTAGGGAAAGTGGGCACTACAAGAGCAAGTGTCCCAACTTGGCCAAGAAAAAGGGTCAAGTGACACAAAAGGGCAAGGAGAAGCCCAAGGAGACCACCCCGGGACAAAGAAGAGCAAGGAGCACATTGTGTGCTTCTTGTGTCAACAAAAAGGGCATTACCGAAGTCAATGCCCCAAGGGGAAGAAGATGGTCAAGGCTCAAGGAGGCACTAGTCAAGGGGGAGCCTCCAAGGTAAAGAAGAAGGTAACATTTATTGAGCCTACCCCTTTACGTTATGGTAAAAAGGATAATAGATCAAATTTTTATCATTTTAATGCAATTTACCATAAGAATAGAAAGCATGAGGGCATTAAGGAAAAACATGTGGCCCTACATGCCAAGACTACCCAACCTAAGGTTAGGAAGGTAGATAGACATTTGGGCAAGAACACTAAGGATAATAGATACAAGCCCAAGAATAAAAATGCTCATGGATCAAATGAAAAACCAAAAACTAAGGACTTAGTGATAGAAAATCAAGTCTTGAGATCAAGGCTTGATAAAATGGAAAAGACCCTAAAAAGGATGGAAAATATCCTATTAGGGCAAAATGAGCATAACCTAGGTTTAGGGGTACAAAAGTCATCCAATGGCCATAGAGGTTTGGGATACAAACCAAAGGCTAAGAAGGATGTGCCCTCTTACCATAGAGTTCCATATAGTTATGGAACAAACCCTAGGTCTAGTGGTCAAGCCAAAAATACTAGGGAAGTCATCCCTAAGAGTATTTTTGCAATAAATGTGACTAAGACTTCTAAGAAGTCTAAGAAAGTCACAAACAAGGTCACAAGGGAGGTTATCCCTAGAGTTGACCTAGAAAATGTGACCAAGGCTTCTAAGAAGCCCAAGAAGGTCACTAGGAAGGTATCTAGGGAAGTTATCCCTAGTGAGTACCTAGAGCATCCAAGGAGCACCAATAGGTGTTGGGTTCCTAGGAGCATCTTCTCTACCCCATAGATGGGTTAGAGAGTGTCAACTCTGATTAGAAGGGTAGTTAACCCAACTTTGAGGAAATTGACACTCAAGGAGCATTTTCAAGGTTTTAGTTAACCTTTGAAAATGAAATGGAATTATTGATTACTCCTTGAAAGAGTAAAATGTGCCTAACGGTGGAAGAATTGATTTTAATCTTAAATGGCACATATTGGGAAATTCATAAGAACTATCAAGTTGGGATTTTGGTATGTTCTTAGGCAATTTAAGGCAATCCGGGCCTTAAATTTAAAAGTGCTACTCTTGAGGAAAAATGGAATATGCCAACATTTGAGGACATGTTTATTTTCAATTGGCATACATTAAATCAAGGAAATTAGAAATGCCAAATTTAGGCTTTGGCATTCTCTTGTAGCACTTTAGGGCAATCTAGGTTTAAGTTGTAAGTTTAGCTAAGACTTTAAGGATACTTAGATAGTTAATCTAGGTATATTTTATTTATGCTAAATCTTGCCATGATTGTTTGCCCATAATATGCCATGACATCATGTCTAGTTTTGCATTCATGTTTTATTATGAAAAATCCAAAAATACCATGTCATGACATTCATACATCATGTAGAAATAGGATATTTTCTTTTGAAAATTATTTTCTTTTGATGTATGCCATAACATAATCATGCATTAAGTTTAATTCCTTGTAATTAAGGACAAATGGCATTTAACGACACTTATTGACAAGTGACATCCTAGGTGGATGTCTAACATTTCTAAAATGCCTAGATAAATATGCATGATCCCTAGATTAGGGCAAAAACCAAAATCTACATCTCACAAAGACTATAAGATGACTTGTATGTGTTTTAGTGCATATTATATACAAGTGAGATGTTAGGATGATGAACAAAGCTCAAGATGTTGATTTAGTGCATTCCTTTGAGTTTTAAATTCATCAAAACACATAGTTATGTGTTTTCCCATCATTGGGAAAGCTAATGTACAAGTTATGTGCATTATGCCCAAGGAACATGATGGGATATTGGTTTTGAAAATGTTTTCAAAATGATTTTGGAAAACCTTGGTGAAGGCTATCTTTTGATAGTAATCACCATTGAATAGTTAGACACAAACTTGAATAAAACACTAAAGTTTTTGCAAGTTCTCAAGTTTGTGTCAATCTTTGAAAATATGAAGTATTTTCATAGAAAACTATTTTTCCGTGATAGTAAACTCCCTAAATAATGTCTACACAAAATTTCATAATTTTTGAATTTTTGTAGAATTTTCTAGGGGTTTCTGAAGTTGACTGAAATGGAATTTCAGCAACTATCAGAGCTCCGATCGATCCATGGATCGATTGGAGTTCCTGAATCGATCCATGGATCGATTCAAACGGCAATTCCCGCGAGCAGAAGCTCGCTGGATCGATCAGCCGATCGATCCAGGGAGTCTGAATCGATCAGTGGATCGATTCAGCAAGGTTCAATCGATTGGAACCCAACTCCAATCGATCCAAGTTGCTGATTTTGGCTGGGAAGACTTGATTTCAGCATCTTTGAACCTCTTTTAGTCTAGGTAACCATTCCAAACCCCTTAAATACATTTGTATACATACAAAGGGTGTTTTCATGTTGAAAACAAGGATGGATTGGTTAACGAAGACTAAGTAGAAGTTTAGGTTGAGGTTGTTTCAAATTTTGAATATTTGAACCTCAAAACTTCTAAATTTGGGTTTCCTAATGTTTTAGGGATTCCAAGTCATTGTTAGTGCAATGATGAAGTTACCACCATGTCTTTAGGGGAGGGACTCTTTAAAGACATGAAAATTATTTTTCATGAACCTTGGAAGGTGGTTAACCTTCTGTTGTGAACTTGCTCAAGGTTGAGCATTTAAACTTGAAATGGGGAGAAATGGGGAGTGGATATCCTCATTATTTCAAGTGGAAACTCAAGTGGTTGAAAATGCTCAAGGTTGGGTATTTGTCTACATTGAGGGAGAAGTTAAGGATAAATGAAGGGTATGGGACCTTCATTATCGTGTTGATCACAACGAGTGATGTTGTGAACAACGATGAGCAACTCTTCAGGGGGAGAGTCTTCAACAAATGGATTTGTTGAAGTGTGCCCAGAATTGGAGCATAGGTTGATGTGTGTCCAACGATGGGTTGATGTGTGCCAATAGGGGGAGAATGTATGGTTAAGCTTAGGCCTTCATTACCTATGGGAAGGTCATAGGGGGAGAATGAAAGGACTCATGAAAGGGAGTAAGTTAGGCTTTCATTACCTAGAGGGAGTTTGCCCTCTTAAGGGGAGAATGAAGAGCTTAATTTATGCTTTCATTACCTAGTGGCATAAAGAAGAAGGCTATGGGATTAGCCTAACTTACATATGGGATTGTAAGTGTTATTGTGGTATTGTCAAACATCAAAAAGGGGGAGATTGTTGGTGCAATATCCCTCAGGTTAAGGTTGACCTGGGTAACCAAGCTGAGTCTTGGTTTGGGTTTAGATGTTTGACAATAAGATATTGATTGAAGAAGAGTTAAGTAGGTCAAGGTTGACCGGATACTTGACTGGGAAGTCCTAACTGGGATGTTAGGCAAAATGAAAGACCTAGTGAGTGAAGCTAGGCAGTATGAAAGTCCCGGTGAGTGAAGCCAGTAAGAAAAGTGAGTGAAGCCAGGCGGAAGGAAGTCCTAGTGAGTGAAGCTAGGCGGATGGAAATCCTGGTGAGTGAAGTCGTGAAAGTCCTAGTGAGTGAAGCTAGGCGATGGAAATCGTGAGTGAAGCCGGTGAAAGTCCTAGTGAGTGAAGCTAGGCGGATGGAAATCCTGGTGAAGCCGTGAAAGTCCTAGTGAGTGAAGCTAGGCGATGGAAAACCCTAGTGAGTGAAGCTAGGTGAAAGTCCCGGTGAGCCAGACAAGGGAAAATCCAGATGGATCAAGGATGATCGGACATCTGGTGCTGGGAAGTCCAAGTAGGTCAAAGGATTGACTGGATACTTGGCATGAAAGAAAAGTCCAAGTAGGTCAAAGGGATTGACCGGATACTTGGCACAGAGAACAGTCCAAGTGGGTCAAAGGGATTGACCGGACACTTGGTAAGGGAGTCCTAGCAGGTCAAGGGAGTGACTAGATGCTAGGCATGACATACCAACAGGTCAGGGTTGACCGGATGTTGGTGTGGGAGGATTGGGACTTGGTCTGGGACAAAAAGCAAGTGCGGGATCGAGGAGAGGAGCGATCCAGGCGCTGGATCGAGCGAACAGAAAGCCTCTGGATCGATCCGTGGATCGATCCGTGGATCGATCCAGATGTCCCAATCGATCAATGGATCGATTGGGACGCGGCTGCTTCGCGCGATAAGCGCTGGATCGATCCGTGGATCGATCCAGGCGTTTTTCCCAGAGCACAGAGGCGCTCTGGATCGATCCGTGGATCGATCCAAATCCTCCCCGATCGATTGGGAACATTCGAATCGATCGGGATCCGACCGTTGGCGTCGTTTATAGCTGTTGGCGTGCGATGCGGCATCTCTTCACCGTTTCATCTCAGATCTTCGCCAGCTCCTCCACAGCACTCTCAAAGCTCGTGATCGCCAGTTCTTGAAGGTTCTTGGAAGCTCTCCGAGTCAAGAGGCGGATCAAAGGCAAGAAGAGAAGCTAGGGTTAGGGTTTTCTGCATTCATTGTAAGCTTTGTGCTTGTATTTTGTATCCTTTCCCTCTCTTCTTGTATTGAGTCTTGTAGGGCTTCTCCGCCCTTGGTAGTTACCATAAAGGAGAGTTTTATTTAGTGGAGGGTGTGTGTGTTGGTGTGGATCCTTGGATTAGTCACCTCTTGTGAGGTGGATACCAAGTAAAACCAACCGTGTTAGCGTTGTGTGTTTGTTTCTGTATTTTCCGCTGCACATCTTTGAAGGAACAAGCAACGAGCGAACGCGACGAGCTATTCACCCCCCCCCCCTCTAGCTACTTTTGGTCCGAACAAGGACTATTTAGAAAACCTCGAAAGCATGGTTACTTTAATGAGTTCCTTGTGACTCACCATAGCTCAGAAGTTTATCCAAAGAATGCTTACTTGTTAAACCTAAAGCTAAACCTGAATCTAACATAAAGTTAAACATACTCCTAAAATTGAATCTCATTCATCTCACAAAAATTATAGGAGTCCCTGATTGAAAATTTAGATCGGGTGAGATGACTAAGAAAATTAAAATTAACTTAAATATTTTTCAAACCAAAATTAACTTAAATATTTTTTTGAAAATTAAAATTAACTTAAATATTTTTCAAACCAAAATTAACTTAAATATTTTTCAAACCAAAATTAACTTAAATATTTTTTGAAAATTAAAATTAACTTAAATATTTTTCAAAATTAAAATTAACTTAAATATTTTTCAAAATTAAAATTAACTTTAATATTTTTCAAATTAAAATTAACTTAAATATTTTTCAAAATTAAAATTAACTTAAATATTTTTCAAAATTAATATTAACTTAAATATTTTTCAAATTAAAATTAACTTAAATATTTTTCAAATTAAAATTAACTTAAATATTTTTCAAAATTAAAATTAACTTAAATATTTTTCAAAATTAAAATTAACTTAAATATTTTTCAAATTAAAATTAACTTAAATATTTTTCAAATTAAAATTAACTTAAATATTTTTCAAATTAAAATTAACTTAAATATTTTTCAAAATTAAAATTAACTTAAATATTTTTCAAAATTAAAATTAACTTAAATATTTTTCAAAATTAAAATTAACTTAAATATTTTTCAAATTAAAATTAACTTAAATATTTTTCAAAATTAAAATTAACTTAAATATTTTTTATTTTTCAAATTACAAAATAACTTAAATATTTTTCAAATTAAAAATTAAAATAAATTTTTTTTCAAACTTAAACATTTTTCAAAAAAAAAATTCTTCAATAGAATTAACTAATTCAGATTGGGTAGGATGCAAAATTAAGGACTTACTTCAATCAAACTGTCTTTTGATCCTTCAACTACTTTATGTGTAGGAATTGGATCAATGGATGTTGGACAGTGGATGCTCCAGACATATAACTGGAGATAGGTTGAAGTTCACTAAGCTAAAACTAAAGAACCTAGGATCAGTTGCATTCGGCAACGATGGAAAACTGAAAGTAATCGGAAAAGGTAATATCGAACTTAACTCCGATATTATTATTCGAAAAGTGTTATTAGTTGAAAATTTTAATTTTAATTTATTAAGTATAAGCCAATTATGCGATACTGGATACTCAGTTAATTTTACCAAGTCCGAATGTATAGTCAAACATATCGATAATCCAAAAATCATACTTAAGGGCACAAGGAAAGATAATGTCTACACTATTTATCTACCAACACCCTCGATAAAGTGTTTTCTATCACAACAAGATGAAACTGAGTTGTGGCACAGGAGATTGGGTCACACTCACACAAGACTCATTTCAAAAATGAGTCAAAATGGACTAGTCAGAGGACTGCCCAAATTAAAAGTTATTGAAAATTCAATCTGTAATGTGTGTCAACAAGGAAAACAAACCAAGTCAACCCCCAGGATTTGAGGACTTAGAACAACCAAATTATGTCTTTAAATTAAAAAAGGCCCTATACGGACTAAAACAAGCACCTAGAGCTTGGTATGAACGTCTGTCCAATTACTTAATATCAAAAGGATTTAACCAAGGTCAAATAGACCCAACCCTGTTCGTAAAACCTTAGAAAATGACATCTTTATAGCCCAAATTTACGTTGACGATATTATTTTCGGTTCCACAAACTCTAAGTTTCTAAAAGAATTCACCAAACTTATGGAAAATGAATTCGAAATGAGTCTGGTAGGAGAACTTAATTTCTTCTTAGGTTTACAGATTAAGCAAACTAAAGATGGAATTTACATTTATCAGACTAAATATGCTAAAGAATTAATTAGAAAATTTGGCATGGAAAACTCAAAAATACTATAGGAGTGCGATACACCAATGGCTACAAATGCTAAAATTGACTCAGACTTAGAAGGTAAATCAGTAGACTTGAAATACTATAGGAGTGCGATAGGAAGTCTACTGTACCTAACTGCAAGTTGACCAGACATTATTTTTGTAGTAGGTATGTGTGCACGATACCAATCTTGTGCAAAAGAGCCCCACTTAACCCTTGTCAAAAGAATCCTTAGGTATGTTAAGGGAACCCTAAATGTAGGACTATGGTACCCTAGATCTGGCACCCTTGACCTAACCGGCTACTCTGACTCAGACTATGCCGGATGCAAGCTAGATAGAAAAAGCACAAGTGGTAGCTGTCAATTTCTAGGACAATGCCTAGTAAGTTGGTCAAGTAGAAAGCAACACTGTGTTGCTTTATCTACCACTGAAGCTGAATATATAGCCTTAGGTGAATGCACATCTCAGTTGCTGTGGATGATGCATACCCTTAAAGACTATCAACTGGAGTATCATAAAACTAAAATCTCAATTGATAATATAAGCTCAATAAATCTAACAAAAAACCCAATTCATCACTCAAGGACTAAACATATAGAAGTGAAGCACCATTTTGTAAGGGATCACGTAGCTAAGGGTGATATTGAACTCAACTATGTTGAGTCAAAATCAAACCTAGCTGACATCTTCACAAAGCCCTGACCTGAACTTGAGTTCAGCGCACACACTTAGAAGGCAAATAGGAATGTGCTGGGTAGAATAGATATTAATTTTCAAAATTCACTGTCTTATTTCAAAGCTCATTTTTTTTCAAAATCTAGGAAAAATAATGATTTTAAAATCCCATTTTCTTAGAATTTTCAAAAATTTGACTTAGCCTAGACTCTACCCTAGAAATATTGTTCCCCTAGATTTAAGCCAGAGCATCTCACAAACACCTAGGTATACCTTGCTTGTGTGTTGTAAAACATAGAATGGTGTGAGATGCATAGGGTACAGCCTGGACTCAAGAATGCTTATTTCTGTGCATCAATATGAGTCTGGGCGTTAAATACTTTATTAACAATAATCAAGTCAAGTCTTCCAGCCTTAGTCAAATCTAACTGGACTAAATGACTTTACTTGACTAACCAAGTGAAAGCTGTTGCCCTCTAGGCAATCAGCAAGTAGCTAATGGTTAGACAGTTGGTGAAGGAAATGTTAAACTTAAGCATGATTTTAAGCAAGTAGCTTATGCTTTTAAGTTAAACTTGACTCATGCTTGGACTTAAGAATCAACTGAATAAATTAAATTTTTAGTTACTCCCTCTTCGTCCTAAGATTTCAGAGATTCTTACTCTTATTTTATTCAAAATTATTGTTTTTAGTACCTTTTCAAACTGAAACTACATTTTCAAAAGGCTTAGCTAAGTGGCACAGATAACAACATGAATTTTTGCCTCGTTACCTATCAGATTCATTCTATACTTAATTAAAAGAAATTAAACACATACTTCTTTACTTGCAAAATTGAACTTATAACTTTCAAATTTTTGATAAGTAAAGCTAAGTGTTAAACAAGCATTTCTACTTGCAAAAAATAAATCTGTTATTTTTAAAACTTGCTTTCAACTAGCCTATTTTTGATATATGGCAAAGGGGGAGAGTAGGAAATTCATTCAAAATTCATTCAATTAAAAATTGTTGTTATTAAGGGGGAGAGTAGGAAATTCAAAAGTAAAAGGAAGCCCTATATTAAGGGGGAGCTTCACAAAGTTCAAGTGTTAGCTTAAGTTATGCTTTTATTTTAATTTATATACTTAAGCTTTCTCACTTAAAATTTGTCAATATAGTTGTTTTACTTAACTTTGAATTTGGGTTGTCATAATCAAAAAGGGGGAGATTGTTGGTGCGGGAAGCATCCGACGATCGAACCTGAGTTTTGATAATGGCAAAGAATTCAAAGTTAAGGTGTGTTGTGGACAGACATGCTTAATTGAGTGTTTCAGGTAGGTCCTAACTGCGGTTAGGCAAGGTAAAAACCCTAGGGGTGGTAACCCTAGGTCATAGGGAGTGGTAACTCTATGCTAAAATTCTTGGTGGGTCGAGTGCTTCAGGCAAAAGTCCTAGGGGGTGGTAACCCTAGGTGGAAAATCCTGGTGTCGCGAACCAGGTGGAAGACTGGACGGGTCGGGAAGCGGGCATCCAGCAGAAAGTCCGGAGGCATCGAACACCGAGCAAAAGTCCAGTCGATCTGGAGGATCGCAATGGCAAAAGGTAAAATCTCCTGAGTGGAGTAGGTGAGGACGCGTTCCCCGTAGAGGGAACAGTAGGCGTCGGGTCGACCTAGGGTTTCCGGTCGGAAACCCGAAGTCAGACCCGGACAGTCCGAAGGCTGTCAATTCATTTGTTTAAATATTATCTTTAGTGTTCTAACTCTGTTTTGCAGGAAACTAATACTTTTGTGCAGAGTTAGTACTGACCGGGATCGGTCGACCGAACCTTGGGATCGGTTGACCGAACCTCCAAACTTCCAGATCAGATCTCCAGAAGTTGGACCGGGTTCGACCAGGGATCGGTCGGCCTAACCTCGGGATCGATCGATAGAACCTGGGATAGGTGTAGACTGGATCAAGCCGAGGTGTGCGGGTCAGAGGAGACTGATCGATCGACCGAACCTTGGGATCGGTCGACCGAACCCAGGGATAAAGTTTGACCAGATCGAAGCGGAGCGACGGATGGATGGATCAGATGCGGTGGAGATCATCTGATCGGTCGACCGAACGTGAGGATCGGTCGACCGATCCGCTTCGGGTCAAATCTGATCCCGAGATTGGGGATTTGGATCAGATTTTGCAGAGCTATAAAAAGAGGCCTCGAGGTGCAGCTCAGAACATCAACTTCGAATAGAAAACTCTGCTCTTCCGTGTGCTGCTGCTAAACGCCTCAACAACGCTCTGCTACTCCAACGAATCAATCCAAAGTTTTCTATTTTCCTTTTTGTTGGTATAGTTTGTTTACTGCAATTACTTGTACTTATTCACATGTAAAGATTTGCGCTATATAGTTGTTGCCCACCGAAAGCAGTCAAGGATCGCGGGCCTTCGAGTAGGAGTCGAGATAGGCTCCGAACGAAGTAAATCAATTGTGTCTTTGCATTTACTTTACTTTTCATTTCTGCTGCGTTACTTTAGTTACTCGAACGATTTTAATAAATCGATAAAATAGCCACGAGCGCTATTCACCCCCCCCCCCTCTAGCGCTTTCGATCTATCAAATACCATAGTAAATCAAGACTTGTGTGCCCAGTTCTATCACAACCTTGAAAATGTTGATGATAGTACCTATTCCACCAGAATTGGTGGAACTGACATTTAGTTTACTCCCTCCCTGCTTCGCACTAGCTTAGAGCTTAGGGAGTCTCAGTGTACATTTTTATGTTACCTGAGTAGGGAGCTACCTTTCGGTGATCCCTATTCCCATATTACCTTAGATGACATCTACATGTATTTTTTTGGGGAGGAGAGATCCTTTGGCCTAACTGAGTTCAGGTCTACTCTTCTTCAAGTTCAGGACTATGTTATGTACAGAGTCCTGACAACATGCATCCTGCCCATCACATCTCGAGACGTCTCGAAGATGCAATCATCCCACTCATTCTTTTTGTACGCTCTTAGCCAGCGCCTAGATATAGATATTGCACTGCATATGTTTCATAACATCATTCAGGCATCTAATACAGTCATGTCTGGAGTGATCCATATGCCCTACTACCATATCCTGACCCAAATTTTCTCCTCCTCTAGGATAGACACTACCAGAGGGGCACTCATACCACTTACTATATATGATGAGTTCGTCAGCGTAGTCTTAGATTAGCGGGTGTAGAGGTCACTACCGAGGGGATTCTGGCCTGGAAGGGCCGGCCACCGCCAGTCGTTGCTCCTGGTGCTCCAGAGGCCGAGGACGTACCAGGTGAGGGTGAGGAGTGGCCCAACTTCTTGACAGAGGAGTTTTTCGCAGATCCTTCCACCTCTGTCGGACCCTCCACATCAGCCGGGCCTTCGACTTCGGCACCTCCTTCCGTCGAGGACAGACTCGCTCGAGTCGAGATTCAGTCTATTCAGACGCGATGGGTTGTGCTAAATAGTCATCGCTTCCTCTGATCTCTTCGATCCGAGATAGCTGCAGAGTTCACGTCTCTCCGAGGCGAGATAAGGTGCCAGGGACAACCTCAGTCTGCACCCGAGCAACCTCTTGCACCACCTCCAGCTGACAACCCTCCAGCTGATGATATTGCTTTCGATGATCCTGCCTTTTGACACTATCACTTGATGTATCTTGGGCAGACACCTATTTCTCTTCTCTGATTGTACTAGTAGTTGGTTGACATCTACTTATTTATGTTTATGAGTTTTAGTTGTTTACAATCTGCACAAATGGTAATATGTTGGGTAGAATAGTGTTTGATTTTCAAATCAGTTTCCTACAATTTTTAAAAATCATCTTATGTTTTAAAAATTCTAGGAAAATACTGTTTTTAAAATACCAATTTTACTAGATTTTTAAAATATGGAATTAGCTTAGGCTCTATCCTAGAAATCATGCTCCCCTAGAATTCAGCTAGAGCATCTCACAAATACCTAGGCTTACCTTTCTTGTGTTTGAAAAACATAGAACGACGTGAGATGCATAGGGTATAGCTTGGACTCAAGAATGCTTATATCTGTGCATCAATATGAGTCTGGGCGTTAAACACCTAGTTAACAGTAATCAAGTCAAGTCTTCCAGCACTAGTCAAATCTAACTGGATCTATTGACTTAACTTGACTAACCAAGTAAAAGATATTGCCCTCTAGGTAATCAGCTAGTAGCTAAATGGTTAGATATGTGGCCGCGTGTTGGGTTTTTCGGGCCGCAAAAATCGCTTTTTGTGTTGTGGAAACCCCGAAATTCCCATGCCACCGGATCCGTGCGAAGATTAAAATTTCGTAAAAACTTTCACGTACGAGTTTTCTAAGCCTAGATCTACTTTAGATCTACAAGATACGAATTTACCCTTGATGCAAAGCCCTTCGCTTAATCCTGCTCGTCCAAGGTTCACCGGATCTCGAGAGTATCAAAGTAGATACTCCTCTATGTGTATCCACACAAGCAAGAGATGGAGAAGAAATCTTCAGTGTGCTAGCACTCCAAGAAGTCTCGGCCAAAGAGGAGGAGAGGGAGAGAAGAGAAGAGAGCAATGAGGAAGAAGATGGAGGTTTCAACACAAAATGAAACTTACCCATGAATTGATGTGGCTGGCCACATTAAGAGGGATTATAACCTCCATGGAATGCCAAGAGTCACAACTCTAGGTAACTCCCATGAGGTGACATCCCACTTAAGCAACCATGATGATGTGGAGCATCATCATTGACCCACTCTTTGCCAACTCACCAATGAGGTAGCTAATGGTCAAGTCAAACTTAACCCTTCATCTTCCTCTCAAGTCAAGTCAAACTTGACCACCTCTCTCCCTTGGTTGATCTAATCTAACCATTGGTTCAAGTCAATTTTAATTTAATGAATCTCTATTCATTGAATAAAATTAATTAAATGAGTCTAAGTCCAAATTAGACTCACTTAACACATGAACCAAATTGAGTCCAACTCAATTAACTCAATTTGGATTACTCTTAATCCAATTTTGATTCATCACATGAACCTAATCCTTTAGATTCATCAAATGAACTTAATCTCCATCTAATTGCCCTTTGTGTGTGACCCTATAGGTTCTTGTAATGTTGGCAATGCTCCTAATTCCATTTAAAAGCATAAATAATGAGCAGTATCTAGCAACACATCATTACTGTTGGTGCAATCGACCTCCAAGGTTTTAATGTCAGACAAATATATTTAAGTATGCTTAAGTATGTTTAAGTATGGAGTTTGATCTAGGGAAGTCCTAGTTGTAGGCTAGGCAAGGGAAGCCCTAGTTGTAAGCTAGGCAAGGGAAGTCCTAGTTGGAGGCTAGGCAAGGAGAGAAATCTCGGTATATCGTGGAAGCTAGGTGGATAGGTCTGGAGGACTTGATCCCTGGGTAGCCGAATACTGAGTCCTAGTTGTAGGCTAGGTAAGGGAAATCTTGGTATGTCGTGGAAGCCAGGTGGATAGGTCTGGAGGACTTGATCCCTGGGTAGCCGAATACTAAGTCTTGGTGAATGAAGCCAAGTGGAGAAAATCCTAGGGGGTGGTAACCTTAGGTAACGAGAAGTCTTGGAGGAGTGAACTCTAAGCAAGGTTGATCGGATGGTTTCCGGTCGACCGGACCAGCGGATCTCGGTAAATCTAGGTTTAGACTTATTATTATTTTCTGTATTACTATTATTGTTGTTGGCTAATATGGTATTGCAGGAAAATTCTTAGTGGATCAGGCGATCAGACACTGAGTAGACAAAAGACCAAACATGTCTGGAGGATCAGGTTTGGCAGGTAAGTTGAGGTATGCAACTGGAAGAGCGACAGTGAGGTCGGGTTCCTAAAGGGAACAACCTAAGATCGCTGATCCAACTAAAGAAACCGGGAAAGGTTTCCAAGTTGAGATCAAGATAGTCCTAACTGTCATACTCATGCATTATATATTACTGTGCTAACCTTTGTGTTGCAGGGATACTTTGCTTAATACTGTGTTGCAGGTTTGGCCGGATCGGTCGACCGAACCAGAGGATCGGTCGACCGAACCAAGATGACTCAGCACAGATCAGTTTAATCAGCAACGATCAGATGCAGAAGGAAATTACACTAATCGGTCGACCGAACCATCAATATTAAAGGCGCAGTAAATGCAGATCACGACAAATCTCGACGAACAGGGAAGGAGCATGTTCGGTCGACCGAACAGAGGGATCGGTCGATCGAACCATTGAATTCCAGTTAATGCAGAATATTGAGCCAGCTGCAGTCTTCATCGAGGAAGGAATGGAGCTGGTTCGGTCGACCGAAAAGAGGGATCGGTCGACCGAACCTTCAGTACCCCTATAAAACCAGGCTCGAAGACAGAGGCAAAAATAACTCTTCTGATCATCTCAAAAGTTCTTCTTCACATACGGATTGTGCTACACATCTTCAACAGCTCAGCAAGTCACTCCGTCTGGAAGTACCGACCAAGCTATATTCTACGCATACTATTGTCGGTATACTTATTTTACATTGCACTTAATTGTAAATAAGATAGTAGGCTTGATACTATCTTATTCCATTGTACTTGTACGATCTGCTTCTCTCTGAGGACTTCGGAGAGAAGAGTTTTAGTGCTTTGCCCATCGGTGCGGTCAAGGACTGCGAGCCTTCGAGTAGGAGTCGAGCTAGGCTCCGAACGAAGTAAACAATCTATCTCTTTTTACTTTCCGCTGTGCACGACTTTGATATAAAAGAAAAGAATAGTTTTAAAAAGCGCGATATTCACCCCCCCCCCCCCTCTATCGCTCCAAACGATCTATCAATTGGTATCAGAGCCTCGTTAGCTCTGAAATAACTTAACCGTTTTTCAAAGCATTTTAAAACTTTTTTCTTTTCTTTTAGTATATTTTTTTTCTTCTTATCTTTATCTTTTAAGCACTACTAATCCCAAGGCGAAAGTCTTGGAAATATTTTTCTTTTAAATCTTTTCTTGCAAGAATGTCGATATCATATCAAGAAGGACGAAGCATCAACGATCCTCCACCGTACGATCAAGTCTACTTCAATTCCTGGAGGCAAATGATGGAATGCTTCGTTGGAAGCAACAATTTCGACAACTGGATATCACTAAGACAACCTTCTCGAAACTCAGAATCAAACACAAAGGTAATGAATATGTTGATAGATATTTTGCCTAATGAAGTCTTGTGTCAATTAGAGGGTTACAAGAACGCATTCGAGATGTGGACCAAATTGATTGAGCTTCACGAGACTCCGTCGAGGCTAGAAGATCAAGACGAAAGTGAGTTCGAATTCGAGTCTGAATCCGCAAAGCTATCCTCAGAGCCAGATTTAGAAGAACAAGATCAAATCAACTTTATCGCACTAGTGGCTGAGGAGGAGGCTAATGGATCCGAACTTGAGTCAGAACAAGTGTCCAAACCTGAACCTAAGCCCAACAAAATGTTCGAGCCTGAATCCGAAGTGGCAATGATCAAGGGGGAGAATCCTAATGAGGATTCAAAAGGTAATATTTAAAATTCAAAATTTAAAGAACATATAACATGTTTTAGTTGCAGAGAAAAAAGACATTACAAAAATAAATGCCCGATGAACCAATCCGCACAACCGGAGGCAAAGGAGGAGCCTAAGCCTAGAGTCCAGAAAAGGAAGGACCACATCGAATGTTTCAAGTGCAAAAAGATGGGACACTACAAATCTTAATGCCCGGAGAGAAGACCCAAGAATTCAGGGGGAGCTAGTATGGTAAATAAATTTAAATTATATGAAAATTTGCATGCTTTAGATCCTTCTTGTTTGAATTGTAATATGAAATTAAAAATGCATGAAAATCCAACATTAAAATTACTTAACAAAAATAATCTAACTAATAAAAACTTAAGTAATTCAAATATAACTAAAATTGACCAAATCAACCAAAAATTTAATCAAGACCCAGATCCAGTTATTCAAAATTATTTAACAAAAAATTTAAATAAAAATAAGAAACTGAACTATAAATCAAAGTTTAGAAAATTAGAAAAACAAAATAATGTTTTGAAAAACAAAATTAATATATTAGAAAACATTATTAATAATTTTATCAACTCACAAAATCTAGATTTAAGTTATAAATCAAAACCAAATCTAAAACAAAATCTCCACAAACCTAATTATAATCATGTACCTTTTAATTATGAAACTAAATAATAATAATAATAATAAAACAATAATAACAAAAATACTAAATAATAATAATAATAACAACAACAACAACAAATCAATAAAAGAACAACAATAAATCAATAAAATAACAATAACACAATAAATAAACAACTAAACAATAATAAATCATGTATGACTTGTTTGAATTGTATGACTTGCCATGTTCATGCATACTTATCTATTATTTAACATGTCATGCATCTTTTCTTTATGCTACTAGTTTAGAACGGTTAGTTAAAAAAGGTTTACCAAACCCTAACAACATAGCACCGGAATGGATTGGGATGATAGTACGTCAAGGAAACTTTGTCGAAGGCATGTCTAGGCTGAATATGGAATTCTATCTGGTGTACTAGACTTAGTGGATCTAACCGAAGCTACCCCAGTTAAACATGGGCTAGATAGACCAAAGTTTAGTATTAAGTTTTTTGGGCAGGAACAGTTTGGAAAGTCTTCAGCAAGTGGTCTAATGATATTCAAGTAGGTCATATGCCTCACCACTGAACTGAAACTTATCCTTAGGACGCCTGCTTGATTAACCCAAAGTTAAGTTTGAATCTAACATAGGTTCAATAACCTTTTTCAATAAAATCTAATTCAAACGTAATTCAAACCTAACATAATTCTAACTTAATTCAAACCTAATTTAATTCTAACTAAATTCAAACTTAATTCAAACCTAATTTAAACCTAATTCAAATATGATTCAAACAAAATTATTTAAAAACTTAATTAAAATTATTTTTGAAAAACTTAATTAAAATTATTTTAAAAACTTAATTAAAATTATTTTTAAAAAACTTAATTAAAATTATTTTAAAAACTTAATTAAATTATTTTAAAACTTAATTAAAATTATTTTAAAAACTTAATTAAAAACTTAATTAAAATTATTTTTAAAAAACTTAATTAAAATTATTTTAAAATATTAATAAAAATTATTTTTAAAACTTAATAAAAATTATTTTTAAAACTCAATTAAAGTTATTTTTAAAACTTAATTAAAATTATTTTTAAAACTTAATTAAAATTATTTTTAAAACTTAATTAAAAATATTTTTAAAAAACTTAATTAAAATTATTTTTTTTAAAATTAATTAAAATTATTTAAAAATTTAATTAAAATTATTTAAAAAACTTAATTAAAATTATTTTTAAAACTTAATTAAAATTATTTTAAAACTTAATTAAAATTATTTTTAAAACTTCATTAAAATTATTTTTAAAAAACTTAATTAAGATTATTTTTAAAACTTAATTAAAATTATTTAAAAATTTAATTAAAAAACTTAATTAAAATTATTTTTAAAACTTAATTAAAATTATTTTTAAACTTAATTAAAATTATTTTAAAAACTTAATTAAAATTATTTTAAAAACTTAATTAAAAGCATTTCCAAATATTTTTATGGACTTTTAGAACTTGAAATAGGGAAAATTGGGTCGTTACAATCCCCCATACCTTATAAAAAGTTCGTCCTCGAACTTAGAATAGCTCTGGATATTTCTGTCTCATACTATCCTCCCGCTCCCAAGTGACTTCCTCTTGCTTCTGGTTCTGCCAGTTGACCTTCACTAGTGGTACTTCTTTATTTCTTAATCTCTTGACTGCTCTGTCCACTATTTGTGTAGGTCTGCTCTCATAACTAAGATCCTCTTGGATATGCACTGACTGAGGCTGAATCAGTTGGCTCGGGTCATGGAGACACTTCTTTAGCATGGAGACATGAAATACATTGTGTATTGCTGACATGTCTTGTGGTAAGTCCAACTTGTAATCTACTTTCCCAATCCCCTCTATGATCAGATAAGGTCCTACATAACGAGGACTTAATTTGCCCTTCTTGCAAAATCTCATCACTCCCTTCATAGGAGCGACTTTGAGAAAAACTGAATCCCCTACTTGGAATTCAAGTGGCCTACGACGTGTGTCAGCATAACTCTTCTGTCTACTCTAGGCAGTCTCAATCCTCTGTCTGATCTTCTGGATAGCCTGGGTGGTCTCATCTATCATCTCAGTCTGAATGCCCAGCTCTACTTCCATTTCTCTTCTTTAACCTGCTTCTTGCCAGCAAATGGGTGTTCTGCACTTCCTGCCATACAACGCTTCATAAGGTGTCATCTTGATGGTGGCCTGATAGCTGTTGTTGTAGGTAAACTCAGGAAATGAGGAAATTTGGGTTGTTACAATTCCCTATATCTTATAAAAAGTTCATCCTCAAACTTAAAATAACTCCGGATATTTCTGTCTCATACTGTCCTCACGCTCCCAGGTAACTTCCTCGTGCTTCTGATTCTGCCAGATGACCTTTACTAGTGGCACTTCTTTGTTCCTTAGTCTCTTAACTTCTCTGTCCACTATTTGTGTAGGTCTGCTCTCATAGCTAAGATCCTCCTAGATCTGTACTGACTGAGGCTGAATCACTTGGCTAGGGTCGTGGAGACACTTCTTTAGCATGGAGACATGAAATACATTATGTATTGCCGACATGTCCTGTGGTAAGTCCAGCTTGTATGCTCCTTTCCCAATCCTTTCTGTGATCAGGTAGGGTCCTACATAACGAGGACTTAATTTTCCCTTCTTGCAAAATCTCATCACTCCCTTCATAGGAGAGACTTTGAGAAAAACTGAATCCCCTACTTGGAATTCAAGTGGCCTACGGCGTGTGTCAGCATAACTCTTCTGTCTACTCTAGGCAGTCTCAATCCTCTGTCTGATCTTCTGGATAGCCTGGGTGGTCTCATCTATCATCTCAATCTGAATGCCCAGCTCTACTTCCATTTCTCTTCTTTCACCTGCTTCTTGCCAGCAAATGAGTGTTCTGCACTTCCTGCCATACAATGCTTCATAAGGTGCCATCTTGATGGTGGCCTGATAGCTGTTGTTGTAGGCAAACTCAGCTAAGCATAGATACTTGCACCAACTTCCCTTGAAATCTAGTGCACAAGATCGGAGCATATCTTCTAAAATCTGATTTACTCGCTCTGTCTGTCCATCAGTCTGAGGATGGAAGGCTGTGCTGAACTTGAGTTTGGTGCCTAGTGCATTCTGAACACACTCCCAAAAGTGAGAGGTGAAATGCCCATCTATATCAGAAACAATAGATTTACGAACTCCGTGAAGTCTGATCACCTCCTTAACATATAGTTGTGTCAACTGCTCTATAGAGTGGGACACCTTGATGGCTAGAAAATGAGCAGACTTGGTCAATCAGTCCACTATTACCCATATCGCATCATATCCATTCGTAGTTCTTGGAAGACCTGTTATAAAGTCCATGGATATGTCTTCCCACTTCCACTCTGGTATTGGGAGAGGCTGTAGAACTCCTCCTGGTCTCTGGTGTTCTGCTTTGACCCTCTGACATGTCAGGCAGGTACTGACATATTTAGCTACATCTCTTTTGAGTCCAGATCACCAGAACCTCTGTTTCACATCTTGGTAGAACCAGGATGCATGGAGTAAGGTGTACTATGAGCTTCTTCTAGAATCTTCCTTCTTAATTCCTCATCATTGGAGACACAAAGGTGGTTCCCCTGATAAAGAACTCCACTGTCTGATACTCGAAACTCTGTATCTTCTTCTTGTATCCCCTGCTTGATCTTCTGGATGTCTGGATCTTCACTTTGCTTTCTCTGTATATCCTCAAGCAGGGTTGACTCTAAGGTCAATGCAGAGAGTTGCCCATAAATAATTTCCATACCAAAGTCTGACAACTCCTTCTGCAGTGGTAGGGCTAATGATGACAAAGACATCAGGGATGCACTGGATTTTCTGCTTAGTGCATCTGCCACTTTGTTAGCTTTGCCTGGGTGGTAGAGGATTTCACAGTCATAGTCTTTGACCAACTCTAGCCACCTGCACTGCCTCATGTTTAAATCTTTATGGGTGAAGAAATACTTTAAACTCTGATGGTCTGTGAAGATTCTGCACTGGACTCCATACAAGTGGTGTCGCTAGAGTTTCATTGCAAAGACCACTGCTGCCAGCTCAAGATCATGAGTGGGGTAGTTCTTCTCGTAGTCTTTAAGTTGTCTGGAAGCATAAGCTATAACTTTTCCTTCTTGCATGAGTACAACTCCTAGGCCCATCTTGGAAGCATCACTGTAGATGTTAAAACTCCTGTCACTTTCTGGAATTGTCAGGATGGGAGCACTGGTCAATCTCTTCTTTAGCTCTTGGAAACTCTGCTCACATTTGTCTGACCATTCAAACTTCTTGTTCTTCCTGGTCAAGGCCGTTAGTGGAGAAGCTATCCTGGAAAAGTCCTCCATAAATTTCCTGTAGTACCCAGCTAAACCAAGGAAGCTCCTGATTTCCCTGGCATTCTTGGGTCTACTCCAGTTGTTAACTGCTTCTATTTTGGCTGGATCCACTTGGATGCCTTCTCTTGAAATAATGTGACCTAGAAACGCCACCTGATTTAACCAGAACTCGCACTTTGAGAATTTAGCATAAAGCTGTTTCTGCTGTAGAGTCTGCAGGACTATTCTCAAGTGCGTGTCATGCTCCTCTGGGGTTCTGGAATAGACTAGAATATCGTCGATAAACACGATGAAAAATTTGTCAAGGTATTCTCTGAACACTCTGTTCATCAAGTCCATGAAGACTGCAGGTGCATTAGTCACACCAAAAGGCATTACTACAAATTCGTAGTGTCCGTATCTGGTCCTGAAAGTTGTTCTGGGTATATCACTTTCCTTCACTTTCAACTGATGGTACCCAGAGCGCAGGTCTATCTTGGAGAACACTGTTGCCCCTTTCAATTGATTAAATAAGTCGTCAATTCTGGGCAGTGGGTACTTATTCTTGATTGTCACTTGATTCAGCACCCTATAATCTATGCACATCCGCATAGATCCATCTTTCTTCTTGACCAACAACACAGGAGCTTCCCATAGTGAATGACTGGGGCGGATGAAGCCTTTGTCAAGCAGCTCCTGAAGTTGTTCTTGTAACTCTTTTAGCTCTGCTGGAGACATACGATATGGAGCTTTTGAAATTGGACCGGTACTAGGAACCAGTTCAATCTCAAACTCCACTTCTCGGTTAGGAGGTAGTCCAGGTAGTTCTTCTGGGAATACCTCTGGGTACTCACAGACTACCCGAACATCTTCCTGCTTGGGTCTTTCTTGTTTTTCTGTACTCACAATGAATGCAAGAAAACCAGCACACCCTTTAGCTAACATCTGGTGAGCTGTCAGAGAAGAGAGAAATTTTTGGGTCTTCCTCTTTGGTACTCCCGTGAACTCAAAGGGTGGTTCACCTTCTGGACTAAAGATCACTTTCCTTCTGCGGCAGTCTACTGAAGCACTGTACTTGCTGAGAAAATCCATACCCAAAATGATATCGAAATCTTGCATGGCGAGGACTACAAGATCTACACATAGCTCACGGTCTGAAATTCTGACTGGTACAACCCGAAGCCACTGGTTGGACTCCATGACTTCCCTAAAAGGTAGGGTCGTCAAGAACTTGGAGTTCATACGCTCTATAGGCATCTGTAATTCTTTGGCAAAGAGTACTGATATAAAAGAATGGGTCACCCCAGTATCAAATAGTGCAGTAGTTAAATGCTGAAAAATAACTTCTTGACCTGTTACGACCGTAGAGGCACTAGCAGCCTCCTCTTTCTGTTGGGTTTTTCGGGCCACAAAAACCGCTTTTCGCGTCGCGGAAACCCCGAATCACCCAAAGCCGTAGATCCGTGCAAGGAAAACCGAACGAAAATTACGAGTACGAGTTTTACATATCTAGATCTACTCCTAGATCTATGTGTTAAGAAGTATACCTTGAAGCGTGCCCTTTCGCGTTCCCGCTCGTCCAAGGAATTGCCGGATCTCTAGACCGTCAAGCGTCGGTCCTCTAGAAGTATCCACACGGACACGTAGGTGGAGAAAACCTTACACAAAGGTGTGCTAGCACCTTGGTAAGATTCGGCCAAGCAAGGAGGAGAGGGAGAGGGAGAGGGAGAGCTTGAGGAAGAAGAAAGGAGTGAATGAGGAGTTCAATGAAAATGAATTTCATTAACCCCCTAAAGTGGCCGGCCACCTCTCCAAGAGTAACCCCCATTTCTCATTTAATGCCTCATTAAAGAGAATGGGTATGTAACTCCCATGAGGTGGCACACCATGATGATGTGGAACATCATCATTGGTCCACCTAATGCCAACTCACCAATGAGGTGGCAAAAGGTCAAGTTAAAATTGACATTTGGTCTTCCTTCTCAAATCAAGTCAAACTTGACCCAATCTCTACCATGGTTGATCTAATCCAACCATTTGATTCGAGCCAACTTAATATAATGAATCTAATTCATTAAATTAAATTGATTTAATAAGTTATAATCTAAATTAGACTTATCGAATACATGAATCAACTTGAGTCCAACTCAATTAGCCCAATTAGGATTACTTTTAATCCAATTTGATTCATCAAATGAATCTAATCCTCTTGGTTCATCATATGAACCAAATATCCATCTAATTGTCCTTAGTGTGTGACCCTATAGGTTCTTGTAACGTTGGCAATGCCCTAAACCCATTTAGGAGCATAAGTAATGAGCGGTATCTAGCAACAATCATTACTACCCAAGTTACAAGAATGTCGAGATCCAACATCACCTTGTGACTACTAATTGTGACTCTTCACAATATATGACAAGTGTCCTTCTATCCTAGACATCTAGATTGATCAATGTGAGGCATAGACCGTGTCATCCTCTGACCAATCTAAATCTTGAACTCCAAGTAGACTCACTAAATCAAATGAGCTCAATATCCCATATTGACTCATTTGGGCATGGCCATGCACTTCGTGGTCTCACTCTATCAAGAATACTGATGTCTCTCCCGTCATATAGGAGGGATAGATCCCATCTACATCACTCACATCCCTCTGCATAATTTGTTATATACCCAGTAATCGCCTTTATAGTCCACCCAGTTACGGGTGACGTTTGACGAAACCAAAGTACATAACTCCTTATGTAGGGATCTATGGTGACTTCAGGTCTAAGGACTAGTAGTCATACTAATAGCCACATGAGAAAGTATATGACACTCATATAACGATCCATGATACTTTCTCATGGCGGGTCATTCAGTATACATTCTCTAATGTATACCCATGTGTCAACTTGATATCTCTATATCCATGACTTGTGAGATCAAGTCATCGAGTTGACCTACATGCTAGTCTTATTGCATTAACATTGTCCCTGAATGTTAATACTCGACTAGGAATGATTAAGAGTAGTGTTCCCTATATCATCTCACTATCGGTTCAACTAACCGATTGATATAGGTGAGAACCATCTACTCAAGGACATTATTATACTTAGTTTATTTGGCACCAATACAAGTAAGTATAATAACCAAAATCCAAATGCCTTTATTAATATACAAGAATATGATACAATGAGTCCATACAATCATCAAATGATTGGCTCTAGGGCTCTAACTAACAATCTCCCACTAGCACTAGTGCCAATCAGTATAGGCTCTAAGGCCTAATGACCTAGTGTGACCATCATGCTTTCTCTGTGCCAAAGCCTTGGTCAAGGGATCTGCGATGTTAGCCTCTGTAGGTACTCTGCAAATCTTCACATCTCCTCTATCGATAATCTCTCGAATGAGATGGAAGCGCCGTAGTATGTGCTTGGTCCGCTGGTGTGAGCGAGGTTCCTTCGCCTGTGCTATAGCTCCATTGTTGTCACAATAGAGCTCAATGGGGTCAGCAATGCTAGGAACCACCCCAAGTTCAGTGATGAACTTGCGGATCTAAACTACCTCCTTTCACGCCTCGATGCAAAGAATATACTCACATTGTAGAATCAACTCATATCCTACTTGAACTCTTCCAATGACACCACCATTAATGCAAAATGCGAACCCCATTGCGATCTATAGTTATCCGGTCGGTTCGAAGTCGGCATCACCGTAACCCTTCTACTAGCTCATCATTTCCTCCATATATCAAGAAATATTCTTTAGTCCTTCTTAAGTACTTAAGAATATTCTTGACCGCTATCCAGTGACTTTCACCTGGATCTGACTGGTATCTGCTCGTCATGCTCAAAGCATACGAGACATCAGGTCGAGTACATAGCATGGCGTACATGATCGATCCTATGGCTGAGGCATAAGGGATCTGATACATGCGGTCTCTCTCCTCTCTAGAAGAGGGACCTTGAGTCTTCGAAAGACTCACACCATGTGACATCGGCAGAAATCCCTTCTTGGAGTTCTGCATGGCAAACCGAAGGAGTACCTTGTCAATATATGTACTCTGACTTAGGCCAAGCAATCTCTTAGATCTATCTCTATAGATCTGTATCCCTAGAATGCGGGATGCCTCACCTAAATCCTTCATTGAGAAGCAACTCCCTAGCCAAGTCTTGACAGACTGAAGCAAAGGGATGTCCTTCCCAATGAGTAGTATGTCATCCACATACAATATGAGGAAGACAACTGTGTTCTCTACAACCTTCTTGTAGACACAAGGTTCATATTCGTTCTTGATGAAACCAAACTGTTTGATTGCATCATCGAATGGAAGATTCCAGCTCCGAGAAGCTTGCTTTAGTCCATAAATGGACCTATGCAGCTTGCATACTCTACTAGTATGCTATGGATCTACAAAACCCTCAGGTTGTGTCATGTACACATCCTCGAGCAGGTTTCCATTCAGAAACGTGGTTTTGACATCCATCTGCCATATCTCATAGTCATGGTAGGCTGCAATAGCAAGCATGATCCGAATGGATTTAAACATCGCTACTGGAGAAAAGGTTTCATCATAGTCAATACCATGAATTTGCTTGAAACCTTTAGCTACCAAGCGACCCTTATAGATAAGTCCATCCATGTCAGTCTTTCTCTTAAAGACCCACTTGCACCCAATGGGTTTTACCCCTTCAGGTGGATCAACCGAAGTCCATACTTGGTTGGTGTACATGGATTCCATTTCGGATCTCATGGCCTCTAGCTATTTCTCGGAATCTGGTCTCATCACAGCTTCCTGATAGGTGGTAGGCTCATCCTCTATGAGCACAATGTCATCATGGTCAGACAAGAGAAATGAGTATCTCTCAGGCTGACGACGTACCCTATCAGACCTGCGAAGAGGTATGTCTACTTGAACTGGTTGTTGTTCCTCAACTCCTTGTGGAACATCATCCACAACACTTTGTGGTTCCAGTTCAACTTCCATCTAGGCTTCAGTGCTAGTATTCGCATCTTGAACTTCTTCAAGATCGAACGTGCTCCTACTAGTCTTTCTAGAAACAAAGTCCCTTTCTAGAAAGACCCCAGTCTACGCCACAACTACCTTCTGCTGACTGGGAATGTAGAAGTAATATCCCTTAGTTTCCTTGGGATATCCGATGAAATAGCACTTGTCGGATTTGGGTCCTAATTTGTCTGAGACTTGACGTCGTACATAAGCCTCACAACCCCAAATCCTCATGAAAGACACCTGGGCATCTCTCCAGTCCATATCCTATATGGTGTCTTTATCACGGCCTTGGATGGAACTTGGTTGAGAATGAAAGCTGCCATGTCTAGAGCATAGCCCCAAAGGAATGTCGGAAGATCTGTGTGACTCATCATAGATCATACCATATCTAATAGGGTACGATTCCTCCTTTCAGATACACCATTCCACTGTGATGTTCCAGGAGGAGTGAGTTGGGATAGAATCCCACACTCAGCTAAATAGTCACGAAACTCATGGCTTAAGTATTCTCCACCTCGATCTGATCGAAGTATTTTAATACTCTTGCCAAGCTGGTTCTGTACTTCATTCTTGAATTCTTTGAACTTTTCAAAGGATTCGGACTTATGTGTCATCAAGTACACATAACCATATCTACTGAAGTCATCAGTAAATGTGATGAAGTATCTATAACCGCCTCTAGCAGCGACATTGAAAGGGCCACATACATCACTATGTATGAGTCCTAACAAATCAGTCGCTCTCTCCATGCCCACTAAAGGGAGTCTTGGTCATCTTGCCTCGTAGGCATGACTCGCATATCTCATATGATTCAAAATCAAATGAGTCCAGCAAACCATCCTTATGGAGCTGGGATAAGCGCTTGTCATTTATATGACCTAAGCGACAGTGCCAGAGATAGGTGTGGTTCATATCGTTCGATTTGAACCTCTTGGTACTAACGTTATAGATAGAGCTCTCAAGGTCTAGAATATAGAGTCCGTTCATCAGAGATGCACTACAATAGAACATATCGTTTAAATAGACAGAACAACATTTGTTCTTTATTATAAACGAGAATCCTTTCTTGTCCAAACAAGAAACTGATATAATGTTCTTAGTCAATGTAGGCACATAACAACACTCGTCTAACTCTAGTATAAGCCCAGAGGGTAGAGATAGAAAATAAGTCCCTACAGGTGCTCCATTGCCTACTCGTAGGTCTATCTCGCCCTTTGTCAATGCTCTGCTATTTCTCAGTGCTTGTACATTACTACAAATGTGCGAAGCACATCCGATATCTAATACCCACGACGAAGAAATAGAGAGGTTGACTTCTATAACATTTATACCTGAAGTAGAAATCTTATTTCTCTTCTTGTTAAGATCTTCCAGGTATCTTGTGAAGTTCCTCTTCCAGTGCCCTGCTTGTCCTTGATATAGTTGACGAAAATGTTCAACCATATCATAAGCATACATCAACTCATGTTGCTTCTGAAGCTCAGAGTTCATGGTTGCGAGCATTAGACAGGACACATCTAATGTGTCATCTTGATGCTTCTTGTAAGCATCCCGGTCAGCTCGCGTGGCAGTGGCAGGAGGAGCCTCCGGAATAGGCTGCTCCAGAACGTACAGTTTACGTTCCTGAGTGAGAACTATTCTCAGGTTCCTGTACCAGTCCAGGAAATTCGCTCCGTTGAGCTTGTCCTTTTCAAGGACAGATTACAGGGAGAAGGAATTCGTGTTCGACGTCATGGTTATCTACAACAGAAAATTTGCAGAAATAAATATCATATTCTTTTAAAATCATTTAATTAGGCCTTTAATTAAATGATGCTCCCACTGAATTCTATAATTCTTGTGGGACAAGATCCACATCATACTAACCCTTGAGTTAGCTTTGGCTAATACGCCCAAGGCTTAGTATGATCGATAGGTAACGATTACCAATTACATCTCTATGCAACTCTTGTTTATAAAATCAATATCCGCATTTATATTAAAACTCGAGTTAGCTTTGGCTAATACGCCCGAGAGTTAATATAGATGTGATTTTGACCTATCTTTTCCAACCGTTGGAAGAATGCCTATAGTTGACTCGATCTAACCGAGCAACTAGGAATACTCAATCTAATTGAGTTTGTATTCACCCATGCGTTGATAGGAGGGACCATGATTGTCCCTCCGTACCCTACCAAGATAATATGTATTGCTCTGCTTTGGCAGATTCAACAATACATGTGATCGAGGTAGTGATAGGTATCACGGCACGGTTAGGCATTTAGAGTTGGTTCGATCGAGATCTAATCTAATCGAAAAGGATGAATCTTGTGCACGACTTAGATCTAATCTAATCGCAAGGGTGCATCATGTGCATGACTTAGATCTAATCTAATCGTAAGACACTAATTAATTAATTACTTATTAAACATGCATCATATATATAAGCAATTAACTAATTAATCTATTTGTGATTTAGTCATGGCCCCACTATGATCTTCTCAAGCCAATGATAAGATCGAATGGTCAACCTAGGGTCAACAGCTTCTCCAAGCTCCTCCCTTTGACCACCTTGTGTTGCTCGTGCCCGCCTCAGAACTCCGTCTCGTGTGGACCCTCCACCGCTTCAATTTGTACATTACAATTTGAAACTTGAGTTACATTCGAGTCTAAATCTAATTTACAACCAGAATATATGAGAAAGGCACGACGCGCAGGTCGTGAAAAAATAAAAACATACAACACGCGCAAACACATAACGGCACGCAGGCCGTATTATGAATTACAACACAATCCAATCATATTGGGTTTTTGGGTCATGACTATCACAAAATTAATATATAATTCAAAATTATATATTTTCATAATTTTCTATAATTTTAAAAATTAATTTTTTACAATTTTTACGAGTAAAATTTCCCGGCGGTCCCGTTTAGCGGTTTCGGGCGCAATCGCGGAACGGATCCCCTTGCGGGGCCAGGGGCAGCGCCCCTACCCGTGATCTAACCATCGCGATGGTTCCTTTGCGATCCAACAGCGCCTAAACTCGCTGTCCCAAAACGATTTGGGTCGAGACATTGCCGTTTCGGAAAAAACTTCCCGGCAGGTTCGTTTTTAGCGATTTCGGGTGCAATCGCAGAGCAAATCCCCTTGCGGGGTTAGGGGCAGTACCCCTACCCACGATCTAACCATCGTGAGTTACTCCTTTGCGATCTAATGGCACCCAAGCCCGCTGTCCCAAACGGATTTGGGGCAAAACAAAGCCGTTTAAGGAAAAACTTCCCGGTAGCCGAAGCCTACAAGTGCCGAGATACTTGTGCTTCGCTTCTACGAAAAAATTACCCATAAAAACATAAAAAACTAAATTTTACAGAAAATCACAGAAGGTTTAGTTTTCATAAAACCAAAAATTTAAACTCGTACAAGCCTTGCACGTGGCTCTGATACCACTGTTGGGTTTTTCGGGCCGCGAAAACCGCTTTTCGCGTCGCAGAAACCCCGAATCACCCAAAGTCGTAGATCCGTGCAAGGAAAACCGAACGAAAATTACGAGTACGAGTTTTACATATCTAGATCTACTCCTAGATCTATGTGTTAAGAAGTATACCTTGAAGCGTGCCCTTTCGCGTTCCCGCTCGTCCAAGGAATTGCCGGATCTCTAGACCGTCAAGCGTCGGTCCTCTAGAAGTATCCACACGGACACGTAGGTGGATAAAACCTCACACAAAGGTGTGCTAGCACCTTGCTAAGATTCGGCCAAGCAAGGAGGAGAGGGAGAGGGAGAGGGAGAGCTTGAGGAAGAAGAAAGGAGTGAATGAGGAGTTCAATGAAAATGAATTTCATTAACCCCCTAAAGTGGTCGGCCACCTCTCCAAGAGTAACCCCCATTTCTCATTTAATGCCTCATTAAAGAGAATGGGTATGTAACTCCCATGAGGTGGCACACCATGATGATGTGGAACATTATCATTGGTCCACCTAATGCCAACTCACCAATGAAGTGGCAAAAGGTCAAGTCAAAATTGACCTTTGGTCTTCCTTCTCAAATCAAGTCAAACTTGACCCAATCTCTACCATGGTTGATCTAATCCAACCATTTGATTCGAGCCAACTTAATATAATGAATCTAATTCATTAAATTAAATTGATTTAATAAGTCATAATCTAAATTAGACTTATCGAATACATGAATCAACTTGAGTCCAACTCAATTAGCCCAATTAGGATTACTTTTAATCCAATTTGATTCATCAAATGAATCTAATCCTCTTAGTTCATTATATGAACCAAATCTCCATCTAATTGTCCTTAGTGTGTGACCCTATAGGTTCTTGTAACGTTGGCAATGCCCTAAACCCATTTAGGAGCATAAGTAATGAGCGGTATCTAGCAACACATCATTACTACCCAAGTTACAAGAATGTCGAGATCCGACATCACCTTGTGACTACTAATTGTGACTCTTCACAATATATGACAAGTGTCCTTCTATCCTAGACATCTAGATTGATCAATGTGAGGCATAGACCGTGTCATCCTCTGACCAATCTAAATCTTGAACTCCAAGTAGACTCACTAAATCAAATGAGCTCAATATCCCATATTGACTCATTTGGGCATGGCCATGCACTTCGTGGTCTCACTCTATCAAGAATACCGATGTCTCTCCCGTCATATAGGAGGGATAGATCCCATCTACATCACTCACATCCCTCTGCATAATTTGTTATATACCCAGTAATCGCCTTTATAGTCCACCCAGTTACGGGTGACGTTTGATGAAACCAAAGTATATAACTCCTTATGTAGGGATCTATGGTGACTTCAGGTCTAAGGACTAGTAGTCATACTAATAGCCACATGAGAAAGTATATGACACTCATATAACGATCCATGATACTTTCTCATGGTGGGTCATTCAGTATACATTCTCTAATGTATACCCATGTGTCAACTTGATATCTCTATATCCATGACTTGTGAGATCAAGTCATCGAGTTGACCTACATGCTAGTCTTATTGCATTAACATTGTCCCTGAATGTTAATACTCGACTAGGAATGATTAAGAGTAGTGTTCCCTATATCATCTCACTATCGGTTCAACTAACCGATTGATATAGGTGAGAACCATCTACTCAAGGACATTATTATACTTAGTTTATTTGGCACCAATACAAGTAAGTATAATAACCAAAATCCAAATGCCTTTATTAATATACAAGAATATGATACAATGAGTCCATACAATCATCAAATGATTGGCTCTAGGACTCTAACTAACACTTTGGTGAGGGAGAATACTCTGGCATTGGCTGGAGCTGGTGGGGTTTCCAATCTTCCTTGATTGAGCTGAGGTCCTTCCAGAGTTGCAGGCATATAATGTAACTGAGGTTTGCCTCCATATTGTATTGGCTGTGGCTGAGGTGCTTTGAGCTTGTTAGGGCATTCTTTAGCCATGTTTTCTTCCTGCCCACACGAATAGCATCCCGTCTTACCCAAAAGACAGGCTCCTGGATGTGTTCTCCCACATTTAGCACAGGGAGGGAACTTGGTCTGCTTATTTGCTGGTCCTCCTTTCTAGTTACCTCCTGAGTTCCACTGCTTTCTTTTGTTATCTTTGCCCTTCCAGTGCTGCTTATTTGCCTGAGACTTCTGACTCCCAACTGTCTTGTCTTCGATCTTGACTGGCTTATGCTGCGCTCGTTGTGCCCTGATGCTGTCCAGATAGTGCTTAGCAACTAATGCTCTGCTGACCAGCTCTTCGCCAGTCTGAGGCTGGTGAGTTCCACTACTCACATTAAGTTCTATCACTGGCCTCAGCATCCTGAGCATCAGTCTGACTCATTCCTTCTCCGTGCTTACTAGCACTGGGCAGAGATGAGCTAGCCAATTGAATTTCTTTACTGCTTCTTCCACTGATAGGTCACCTTGTCTGAATTCTATAAACTCCTCATAATGTTTATTGGTGATCCGCTGGCGGAAGAATTCTTCATAAAACTCTGCTTCAAAGTCAGCCCAGCTCATTTGATTGACTGCTCTCTTGCTTTTAACTCTCTCCCACCACATACGAGCATCTCCAGATAGACAGAAAGAGGCACACTTGACCTTCTCGACTTTTGGCCAGTCATGAAGCTCCATGGTGCTCTCTAGTGTCTTGAACCAAGCCTGAGCATCCCAGGGCTCAGTCGTGCCTGAGAAACTCTCTGGCTCCAGTTTCAGCCACTGTATCAGGTATGCTTCTTGTCTTCTAGGTGCTGTGGCGACTCCCAGGGTGGCTGGTGGAATCTCAGGCACCCCTGGAGTCTCCACATTGATAGTTGGAGGAGTGGGAGGGACTAGTTGCTGATTCGCCATCAGATTGACGATCACTTGTTGTTGCTCTGCTACTTGTCTCTGGAGTTGAGCAACAACTTCAGAAAGATTTGGTTCAGCTGTTCTGGGCTCTTCGTTCTCCTGTGCTCGATCTTCAGTACGAAAGGTACGGGGACGCCCTCTTCTTGACATCTAATTATGCAAAGAAAAAGACTTGGTATCTTCTCTATCCTTTCTAAACATACTTATGTATATGAATAAAAGAGAAACAAAACTTCTATCTTACTAAAGCGCATATAAGCAAATACTCTATACTGCAAATAATAAGGAAAAGCATAAAAGAAATAAACTTAAGCACTTTCTTACTTGAAGACGGCAAGATTGATGCTGATGTGTGTGTAATGCTGGAGAATGGGAACTGCTCTGATATCAACTGTAACGATCACCCTTCTTACTACTACTACTCTCTAAGGGTGATCATTACTTAACTAACCAACTAATTCCTTTCCTTGAGATTCTCGGCAGCAGACATCAAGAACACTGCCCTTACAACGTGCTATGAAATCAAGAAGGAAGCAAGAATCCGAAACCCCAATTCATGATAGCAAGTAAAGGAAACCTCGGAACTACTCTTACCACAGGTGAGTAGCAACTTACCTTTGCTTTTGGGACTTACAACCTGAAGAGAAAGACTCTAGGGTTTCGGGTGAACTCGCTTTCTCGATGATCTCTCCCTATCTACTTGTTCTCCTCGGTGAGACGGTCTCGAAGATGTGAGAGGCTCTCGGAGAAACCCCTCACCGGCCGCCGGAGGAAGAGCCCCAGCTCCGATCCTGTTTCGCCCGAAAGAAATCGCCGCGCGTGAGGAGGAAAGGAGAAATGGAATTAGGGGTTCGGGAAAAGAAATTAAATCTTTATACTTAGGTTTATTTTCGGTTCCAACTATAACTTATATATATTTTGTTCCCTACTTGATTAACAAAACTCCTGTGGAACACTTGGTTATCCGCGCGTTGCTTAAAGCTTGGCTCGTGGGTTCAAATCCTCAGCCGAACCTTTTTATTCCAATTTATTCTCGATTTCCTTACTGCTTAAATACATTTCGTTTCATATTCATTCATAAAATGTTTGCAGAACAGTTGGCTAGCTGGATTCACTTAAAGTTGGGTTCGGCCGGAGGTCTCAGGTTTGAATCTCGGTTTGAATATTTTTTTATCGAAACTTCCTTCGTTTAGTAAAAATACCAAACGACCTCCAAAAATTATATAAAAATACTCTAAAAATTCCTAAAAATCTCTAGAATATTTATAAGGCATTTTTAAATATTTTTAAATTACTTTTAGGACTCGAAATGAGGAAATTTGGATTGTTACATTATTTAATTATTTTAAACTTAATTAAAAACTTAAAATTAATCAAAATTATTTAAAAACAATAAATAAATTAATTTAACTTTAACCTTTAAAAAGTAATTAATTAAACTTAAATAATCATACTCAATTGAAACTAACTTATGTTTAAACCAATTATTAATCTAACAATCAACCTACAACCATAGCAATTAAAATTAATTCTTAACCTAATTAATAATCATTGAATTTTAAATTAATCCTTTATTAATTAGTTAATAAATTTAAAATCTCTAAACTAAATATTAGTTCAAATAATGTTACCATTAATTAATCATTCATTTTAACCCAAAATTAATTTAAGTTAAACTAAAATTCAATTTAAGTTTTTTTTTAAAAAAAACTCAAAACCAATAAAGTCATCTCACACATTTATAGGATTACAATACTTGAAAATTTAGAATGAGTGAGATGCTAAGAAAATTAAAATTTAAACTATTTTCTTAAAAAGGATTTTGAAAACTTATAAATCTATTTTCTTATGAAATATTTTTCAAATCTTGATTGATGATTGATTGGGTGTATTATATATATAATTATTGTTATTCACCGCCTAAGTCTTTAGAACCTTAAGTCAATCGTGACCCTTAGACACACATAGAAAAGTCTTCCTTATGGGTAATAAGGATATCTAAAAAATAGTGCCCAGTTAAGGGGGAGAGACTTGGCTGAAGGATATATTTTTTATTCAAAATCATGCTTTTGAAAACATATTTTTAAAAAAAATGTTTCAAAACACTTTTTGAAAATTGCTTGATAAAACTTCTTTACATATCTTTTTGAAAAATATCTTAAAATCTCATAATCAAATATTTTTTTTAAACAATATATATATATTACTTTTACAAAATTCTTCTTCAAGCATTATCTTTTCAAAATCATATTTTTCAAACTCAAACTTTTTGAAAAATACTTTGAAAATTTCTCTAAAACTTTATGTTTCATATTTTGAAAAATTCTTTGCAATTTTTTTTTAATATTATGACATTCATATCTTAGTAAACAAGTAAGAAAAAAAGAATTTTTGACAAAGTCCAAGCCTTGGAATATCTTTGTAAAATCCTTGAAAATATTTTTAGCCTTGAAATATTTTATATTTATTTTGAAAATGGTATTGAACTCAGATTTGAAATACTCTTTGAAAAGAATTCTTTACAAATATTTTTGACAAGTATTCTTTGAAAATTTTTGAAAGAAATTTTGAGAAATTTTTGCAAGCATTAAAACTTCTATATCATGGTTGTGCAAAAATACTTTAAGTCTTGAAATACTTTTTGAGAGATTTTACTTAGTGCATTCTTCAAAATTATTTTGAAAAAGATACTGCAAATTTACTCAATTTTTTTAATGGAATGAGGCTTTTTCAAAATCTTTATGACTCGTTTTTGAAAACTCTATTATACATCAAATGGGTGAGGGAATACCTTAGGCATATCTTGAAAATATTTACAAGTATTCCATCATTGTTGGTGCAAAACTTAGGGATCCTTAGCAATTAAAGTCATTTATGGAGTGGTTCTTTTTGTTGTATGACAAAAGGGGGAGAAGAAGGGTTTAAGTTAGAAATCTAAATCTTTTTGATCTAACTTAAACATATTTGTCAAACATCAAAAAGGGGGAGATTGTTGGTGCGATCAACCTCCAAGGTTTTAATGTCAGACAAATATGTTTAAGTATGCTTAAGTATGTTTAAGTATGGAGTTTGATCTAGGGAAGTCCTAGTTGTAGGCTAGGCAAGGGAAGTCCTAGTTGTAGGCTAGGCAAGGGAAGTCCTAGTTGTAGGCTAGGCAAGGGAAGTCCTAGTTGGAGGCTAGACAAGGAGAGAAATCTCGGTATATCATGGAAGCCAGGTGGATAGGTCTGGAGGACTTGATCCCTGTGTAGCCGAATACTGAGTCATAGTTGTAGGCTAGGTAAGGAAAATCTCGGTATGTCGTGGAAGCCAGGTGGATAGGTCTGGAGGACTTGATCCCTGGGTAGCCGAATACTGAGTCTTGGTGAGTGAAGCCAAGTGGAGAAAATCCTAGGGGGTGGTAACCTTAGGTAACGAAAAGTCTTGGAGGAGTGAACTCCAAGCAAGGTTGATCGGATGGTTTCCGATCTACCACGCGCGGTCGACCGGACCAGCGGGTTTCGGTAAATCTAGGTTTAGATTTACCATTATTTTCTGTATTACTATTATTGTTATTGGCTAGTATGGTATTGCAGGAAAATTCATAGTGGATCAGGCGATCAGACACTGAGCAAACAAAAGACCAAACATGTCTGGAGGATCATGTTTGGCAGGTAAGTTGAGGTATGCAACTGGAAGAGCGATAGTGAGGTCGGGTTCCTAAAGGGAACAACCTAAGGTCGCTGATCAAACTAAAGAAACCAGGAAAGGTTTCCAAGTTGAGATCAAGACAGTCCTAATTGTCATACTCATGCATTATATATTACTGTGCTAACCTTTGTGTTGCAGGGATACTTTGCTTAATACTGTGTTGCAGGTTTGGCCGGATCGGTCGACCGAACCAGAGGATCGGTCGACCGAACCAAGATGACTCAGTACAGATCAGTTTAATCAGCAACGATCAGATGCAGAAGGAAAATACACTGATCGGTCGACCGAACCAGAGGATCGGTCAACCGAACCATCAATATTAAAGACGCAGTAAACGCAGATCACGGCAAATCTCGACGAACAGGGAAGGAGCCTGTTCGGTCGACCGAACCATTGAAGTCCAGTTAATGCAGAATATCGAGCCAGCTGCAGTCTTCATCGAGGAAGGAATGGAGCTGGTTCGGTCGATCGAAAAGAGGGATCGGTCGACTGAACCTTCAGTACCCCTATAAAACCAGGCTCGAAAACAGAGGCAAAAATAACTCTTCTGATCATCTGAAAAGTTCTTCTTCACGTACGGATTGTGCTACACATCTTCAACAGCTCAGCAAGTCACTCCGTCTGGAAGTACTGACCAAGCTACATTCTACGCATACTATTGTCGGTATACATATTTTACATTGTACTTAATTGTAAATAAGATAGTCGGCTTGTTACTATCTTATTCCATTGTACTTGTACGATCTGCTTCTCTCCGAGGACTTCGGAGAGAAGAGTTTTAGTGTTTTGCTTATCGGTGGTCAAGGACCGCGGGCCTTCGAGTAGGAGTCAAGCTAGGCACCGAACGAAGTAAACAACCTGTCTCTTTTTTACTTTCCGTTGTGTATGACTTTGATATAAAAGAAAAGAATAGTTTTAAAAAGCGCGATATTCACCCCCCTCTATCGCTCCAAACGATCTATCAATTACTACCCAAGTTATAAGAATGTTGAGATCCAACATCACCTTGTGACCACTAATTGTGACTCTTCACAATATATGACAAGTGTCATTCTATCCTTGACATCTAGATTGATCAATGTGAGTCATAGACCGTGTCATCCTTTAATCAATCTAAATCTTGAATCCCAAGTAGACTCACTCAATCAAATGAGCTCAATATCTCATATTGACTCATTTGGGCATGGCCATGTAATTCGTGGTCCCACTCTATCAAGAATATCGATGCCACTCCCGTCATATAGGAGGGATAGATCCCATCTACATCACTCACATCCCTCCGCATAATTTGTTACATACCCAGTAATCGCCTTTATAGTCCACCCAGTTACGGGTGACGTTTGACGAAGCCAAAGTATGTAACTCCTTATGTAGGGAACCATGGTGACTTCAGGTCCAAAGACTAATAGTCATACTAATAGTCACATGAGAAAGTATATGACACTCATATAACAATCCATGATACTTTCTCATGACGGGTCATTCAGTATACATTCTCCAATGCATACCCATATGTCAACTTGATATCTCCATATCCATGACTTGTGAGATCAAGTCATCGAGTTGACCTACATGCTAGTCTCGTCGCATTAACATTGTCCCAAAATGTTAATACTTGACTAGGAATAATTAAGAGTAGTGTTCCCTATATCATCTCACTATCGATTCAACTAACCGATTGATATAGGTAAGAACCTTCTACTCAAGGACGCTATTATACTTAGTGTTTTGGAACAAATACAAGTAAGCATAATAACTATAAACAAATGCCTTTATATATATAAGAATATGATACAACGAGTCCATACAACAATCATCAAATGATTGGCTCTAGGGCTCTAACTAACAATCTCCCACTAGCACTAGTGCCAATCAGTATAGGCTCTAAGGCCTAAAGACCTAGTGCGACCATCATGGTTTCTCTGTGTCAAAGCCTTGATCAAGGGATCTGCGATGTTAGCCTCAGTGGGTACTCTGCAAATCTTCACATCTCCTCTATCGATAATCTCTCGAATGAGATGGAAGCGTCGTAGTATGTGTTTGGTCCACTGGTGTGAGCGAGGTTCCTTAGCCTGCGCAATTGCTCTATTATTGTCACAATAGAGCTCAATAGGGTCAGCGATGCTAGGAACCACCCCAAGTTCAGTGATGAACTTGAGGATCCAAATTGCCTCCTTTGCTGCTTCTGATGCAGCAATATACTCATCCTCTGTTGTAGAATCAGCGACTGTGTCCTGCTTCGAACTCTTCCAGCTCACAGCACCACCATTTATGCAAAACACGAACCCTGACTGCGATCGATAATCATCTTGGTCGGTTTGGAAGCTGGCATCACTATAACCCTTTATAGCTAGCTCATCATCGCCTCCATATATCAAGAAATATTCTTTAGTCCTTCTCAAGTACTTAAGAATATTCTTGACTATTATCCAGTGACTTTCACCTGGATCTGACTGGTATCTGCTCGTCATGCTCAAAGCATACGAGACATCAGGACGAGTACATAGCATGACGTACATGATAGATCCTATGGCTGAGGCATAAGGGATCTGATCCATGCGGTCTCTCTCCTCTCTAGAAGAGGGACCTTGAGTCTTTGAAAGACTCACACCATGTGACATCGACAGAAATCCCTTCTTGGAGTTCTGCATGGCAAACCGAAGTAATACCTTGTTAATGTATGTACTCTGACTTAGGCCAAGCAATCTCTTAGATCTATCTCTATAGATCTGTATGCCTAGAATGCGGGATGCTTCACCTAAGTTCTTCATTGAGAAACAAGTCCATAGCCAAGTCTTGATAGATTGTAGCAAAGGGATGTCTTTCCCAATGAGTAGTATGTCATCTACATACAATATAAGGAAAACAACTGTGCTCCCAACAACCTTCTTGTAGACACAAGGTTCATCTTCATTCTTGATGAAACCAAACTATTTGATTGCATCATCGAATCGAAGATTCCAGCTCCGAGAAGCTTGATTTAGTCCATAAATGGACCTATATAGCTTGCATACTCTGCCTGTATGCTGTGGATCTACAAAACCCTCAGGTTGTGTCATGTACATATCCTCGAGCAGGTTTCCATTCAGAAATGTGGTTTTGACATCCATCTGTCAAATCTCATAATCGTGGTACGCTGCAATAGCAAGCATGATCCGAATGGATTTAAACATCGCTACTGGAGAAAAGGTTTCATCATAGTCAATACCATGAATTTGCTTGAAACCTTTAGCTACCAAGCGACCCTTATAAATAAGTCCATCCATGTCAGTCTTTCTCTTAAAGACCCATATACACCCAATGGGTTTGACCCCTTCAGGTGGATCCACCAAAGTCCATACTTGGTTAGTGTACATGGATTCCATCTCGGATCTCATGGCCTCTAGCCATTTTTCAGAATATATTCTCATCACAACTTCCTGATAGGAGGTAGGCTCATCCTCAATGAGCACAACGTCATCATGGTTAGACAAGAGAAATGAATATCTCTCAGGCTGACGACGCACCCTATCAGACCTGCGAAGAGGTAAGTCTACTTGAACTGGTTGTTGTTCCTCAACTCCTTGTGGAACAACATCATCCACAACACTTTGTGGTTCCAGTTCAACTTCCATCGAGGCTTCAGTGCTATGGTTCACATCTTGAACTTCTTCATGATCAAACGTACTCCCACTAGTCTTTCTAGAAACAAAATCCCTTTCTAGAAATACCCCAATCTTAGCCACAACTATCTTGTGCTGACTGGGAATGTAGAAGTAATATCCCTTCATTTCCTTGGGATATACAATAAAATAGCACTTATTGGATTTGGGTCCCAATTTTTCCGAGACTTAACGTCGAACGTAAGCCTCACAACCCCAAATCCTCATAAAAGACACCTGGGCATCTCTCCCAGTCCATATCCTATATGGTGTCTTTATTACAACCTTAGATGGAACTCGGTAGAGAATGAAGGTTGTTGTGTCTAGAGCATAGCCCCAAAGATACATGAGAAGATCTGTGTGACTTATCATAGATTGTACCATATCTAATAAGGTACGATTCCTCCTTTCGGATACATCATTCCACTGTGGTGTTCCAGGAGGAGTGAGTTGAGATAGAATCCCACACTCAGCTAGATAGTCACAAAACTCATGGCTAAGGTATTCACCACCTCGATCTGATCGAAGTATCTTAATACTCTTGCCAAGCTGGTTTTGTACTTCATTCTCGAATTCTTTGAACTTTTCAAAGGATTCTGACTTATGTGTCATCAGGTACACATAACCATATCTACTAAAGTCATCAGTAAATGTAATGAAGTACCTATAACCACCTTTGGCAGCGACATTGAAAGGGCCACATACATTACTATGTATAAGTCCTAACAAGTCAGTCGCTCTCTCGCTGTGTCCACTAAAGGGAGTCTTGGTCATCTTGCCCAGTAGGTATGACTCGCATGTCTCATAAGATTCAAAATCAAATGAGTCCAGCAAACCATCCTTATGGAGCTGGGATAAGCGTTTGTCATTTATATGACCTAAGCGACAGTGCTAGATATAGGTTGGGTTCATGTCATTTGACTTGAACCTCTTGGTACTTATGTTATAGATAGGATTTTCTAGGTCTAGAATGTAGAGTCCATTCATCAGAGGTTCACTACAATAGAACATATCTTTTAAATAAACTGAACAACATTTGTTCTTTATTATAAATGAAAAACCTTTCTTGTTCAAACAAGAAACTGAAATTATGTTCTTAGTTAAAGCAGGCACATAATAACATTCATCTAAATCTAATACAAGCCCAGAAGGCAGAGATAGATGATAAGTTCCTACAGCAACAACAGCAACCCGTGCTCCATTGCCTACGCGTAGGTCCACCTCGCCCTTCATCAATGCCCTGCTATTTCTCAGCGCCTGCACATTAGTACAAATGTGAGAAGCACATCCGGTATCTAATACCCATGATAAAGAAATAAATAGATTGACTTCTATAACATAGGTACCTGAAGTGGGAGTCTCACTTCTCTTCTTCTTAAGATCTTCCAGGTACACTTTGCAGTTCCTCTTCCCGTGCCCGGTCTGACCGCAGTGGAAGCAGGTAGCATCCTTGGTAACCCCTCATTTGGGGTTCAGTGCCTTGCCTTTGCCCTTGGCTTGGGACTTTCCCTTACCTTTGGGCTTGCCCTTACCCTTATGCTTTTGTACCATCAGAATGGAATTGAGCTTAACCTTCTTAAGGTTGAGCTTAGCAGTTCTTAACATGCTAAGTAGCTCGAGCAGTGGCTTGTCAATTTCGTTCATGTTGTATTTTAGAACGAATTGACTATAGCTATCTGGCAAGGATTGTAAGATCATATCAGTGGCCAGCTCTTGGCCAAGTGGGAATCCCAACCTCTGTAGGTTTTCTATGTACCCAATCATTTTGAGTACATATGGGCCTACGGGAGTCCCATCTTGCATCTTTCACTGAAACAGTGCCTTAGAGATCTCGAATCTCTCGTGCCTCGCTTGTCCTTGATATAGTTGATGAAGATGTTCAACCATATCATAAGCGCCCATCAACTCGTGTTGCTTCTGAAGCTCAGAGTTCATGGTCGCGAGCATAAGACATTGTTGGTTGCTACTCGAAAAATATAATGGTTCCACTGTACAAAAATTTTGTACAAAGGTCTGAACCTTTTCCTAGCTACCATGTGTTCTTTTAAATTAAACTTTGATTGCCTGCGGAACTTAACACATTTGATCCAAAGTTTAATTTATTTGTTCTTTTAGGTTTAGACTTGGATCTCCTGCGGAACTTAACACGTTTGATCCAAATCACCTAGGTTACAAAGACAATTAAATATCTATTTCCAAAATTGGCTTCCAGTACTGACGTGGCGAGGCACATGACCTTCTTGGATATGGGAACAACCACCACCGACTAGACAAAGCCTTTTAAGGAAAGTTAATATTTAATTTCCTTAAATAACTCTAGGTTAACCAAAAAGAACAATCGAAGCACAAGTTTGAAAAGAAAACAAAAGAACACAACATCGAAAACTAATTCGAAACTTAGAATCACATGCCTCTTGTATTTGGTATTTTTACAAAGAAATAAAACTAATATGATGCGGAAATTAAATACTAGTATACCTTTTTTTTTGCAAAACAAAAACCTCTAGGTCTTCTACCGTATTCCTCTTCTAATCCCGGGCGTTGTGTGGGCAACGATCTTCCGAGACGAGAACCACCAAGCACCTTCTTCTTCCTTGCAAGTTTCGACCATCAAAACTTCTCCTAGGATGAAGAGGTTCGGCCACCACCACCATGCTCCAAGGGATGCTAGAAACAAAGCTTTCTTTCTCTCCTTCTTCTTCTTCTTCTCTAAACTTGATCCGGCCACCGTATGAATCTCCACAAGAAGGATGAGGTTCGGCCATCAAAGAGAAGAGAGGAGGAGAGGATGGCCGGCCACACCAAGGAAGAAAAAGAGAGGAAAAATAGAATAGAGATGTTCTCCATGAAGCCTCCTCTACCCCCTCTTTTATAATCCTTGGTCTTGGCAAATAAGGAAAATTTAATAAAAACTTCCTTAATTCTTTTGCCATTGAAAAGGAAAATTTATTTAATTAAAATAATTTTCTCTATTCAATTTACAATGGCCGGCCACTAATAAAATCTCCAAGCAAATAAAATTTTAAACACAAATTAAAACTTCCTTATTTGCTTTCGGAAATTAATAAAAAAATTTCTCCAATAATTTTCCCTTCATGATTGGTTAATAAAAAGGAAATTTTATAAATTAAAATCATTCTATTAAACATGTGGATAAAAAGTAAGTTATCTTGTAAAAATTAAAATCTCTTTTAATCTACAAATAAGGAAAGATATCAAATCTTTTCTTAATCTTTTGTAGAAACTTATAAAAGAGAATATTTAATTTTTTAAACTCTCTTTTAAATCATGAACATGGTTAAAAAGGAAATTTTTCTTAAAATTTAAAATCCACCTTTTAATCAACAAATAAGGAAAGATTTCAAATTTTAAACTCTCTTTTAAACATGTAGATGATTTACAAATAAAGAAAGTTTTTACCAAAAATTAAAACCATCCTTTTAATCTGCAAATAAGGAAAGAGATTAATCTCTTCTCTTAATCTTTTTGTAGAAATCTATAAAAGGAAATTTTTAATTTTTAAACTTGATATCCACATAAGAAATAATTTTAATAAAAATCCTTTTTAATATTCTAGTGGTCGGCCACCTAAGCTTGGGACCCATGCTTTGGCCGGCCACCAACTTGGCTCATCCACTTGGTCTTGGCCGGCCCTAGCTTGGAGGTTGGCCGGCCCCATTGGATGGGTAAGAAGGTGGGTATGTGGTGGGTATAAAACTCTATATACAAGAGGCTACGATAGGGACCGAGAGGAGGAATTGGTTTTGGTCTCCCGATGAAATTAAGCATCCCGTGTTCGCCCCGAACACACAACTTAATTTCATCAATAATAATTCATTCCACTAAAGAACTATTATTGAACTACCGCACCAATCCCAAATTACATTTTGGGCTCCTTCTTATTATGAGTGTGTTAGTCTCCCTGTGTTTAAGATGTCGAATGTCCACTAATTAAGTGAGTTACTGACAACTCATTTAATTAATATCTTAGTCCAAGAGTAATATCACTCAACCTTATCGTCATGTCGGACTAAGTCCACCTGCAGGGTTTAACATGACAATCCTTATGAGCTCCTCTTGGGGGCATTCTCAACCTAGATTACTAGGACACAGTTTCCTTCTATAATCAACAACACACACTATAAGTGATATCATTTCCCAACTTATCGGGCTTATTGATTTATCGAACTAAATCTCACCCATTGATAAATTAAAGAAATAAATATCAAATATATGTGCTTGTTATTATATTAGGATTAAGAGCACACACTTCCATAATAACTGAGGTCTTTGTTCCTTTATAAAGTCAGTATAAAAAGAAACGACCTCAAATGGTCCTACTCAATACACTCTAAGTGTACTAGTGTAATTATATAGTTAAGATAAACTAATACCTAATTACACTACGACCTTCCAATGGTTTGTTCCTTTCCATCTTGGTCGTGAGCTACTGTTTATAATTTATAAGGAACCGATAACATGATCTTCTGTGTGTGACACCACACACCATGTTATCTACAATATAAATTAATTGAACAATTACATTTATCATAAATGTAGACATTTGACCAATGTGATTCTTATTTCTAGATAAATGTTTATACCAAAAGCTAGGCTTTTAGTATACATCCTAACAGACATGACACATCTAATGTGTCATCGTGATGCTTCTTGTAAGCATCACGGTCAGCTCGCGTGGCAGTGGCAGGAGGTGCCTCCGGAATGGGTTGCTCTAGAACGTACAGTTTACGTTCTTGTGTGAGAACGATTCTCAGATTCCTGTACCAGCCCAGGAAATTAGCTTCGTTAAGCTCGCCCTTCTCAAGGACAGAATGCAGGGAGAAAGAGTTCGTATTTGATGTCATGATTATCTACAACAGAAAAATACAGAAAAATAAATAAATATCATATTCTATTAATCATCTAATTAGGCCTTTAATTAAATGATGCTCCCACTGAATTCTATAATTCTTGTGGGACAAGATCCACATCATACTACGCCTTGAGTTAGCTTTGGCTAAATCGCCCAAGACTTAGTATGATCGGTAGGTAACTAATTACCAATTACATCTCTATACAACTCTTGTTTATAGGATCAAGATCTGCATTTATATTAAAACTCGAGTTAGCTTTGGCTAATACGCCCAAGAGTTAATATAAACGTGATTTTGACCTATCTACCAACCATTGGAAAATGCCTATAGTTAAACTCGATCCAATTGAGTTAACTAGTTACTCAATCTAATTGAGTTGTACTCACCCATGCGTTGATAGGCGGGACCAAGATTGTCCCTCCATACCCTACCAAGATACTATGTGTTGCTCTGCTTTGGCAGATTCAACAACAACATGTGATCGAGGTAGTGATAGGTATCACGGCATGGTAGACATTTTTGAGTTGACGGGATTGAGATCTAATCTAATCGACGAGGTGTATCATATACGCGATTTAGATCTAATCTAATCGTTAGGGTGCATCATGTACGCGATTCAGATCTAATCTAATCGTCGAGGTGTATCATATATGCGATTTAGATCTAATCTAATCGTTAAGGTGCTAATTAATTACTATTCTACATGCATCACATATACACACACAAGCAATTAATTAAATATTTAGTGATTAGTTATGGTCCTACTATGATCTTCTCAAGCCAATGAGAAGATCGGATGGTCAACATAAGGTCAACAGCTTCTTAAGCTCCTTCCTTTGACCACCTTGTGTTGCCCGCACCCTCCTCGTAACTCCGTCTCGAGTGGACCTTCCACCGCTCCATTTTGTACATTACAAAAGTGAAACTTGAGTTATATTCGAGTCTAAACTATTTGCAACAGGAATAAATAAATAGAAAGGCATGACACGCAGGTCGCGTATCAAATATACAACACGCACAATCACATAACGGCACGCAGGCCGTATTATGAATTACAACACACAATATCCAATCAAATTAGGTCTTTTGGGCCATGACCATCACAAAATAATACATAATTCTAAATTATATAATTTCTATAAATTTCTGTAATTTTTCTTACAATTTTTATGAGTAAAAATTCCCGGCGGTCCCGTTTAGCGATTTTCAGGCGCAATCGCGGAACGAAGCCCCTTGCGGGGTCAGGGGCAGCACCCCTACCCGCGATATAACCATCGTGAGTGTTCCTAAGCAATCCTACAATGCCTTAGTCCGCTGTTCCAAAATGATTTGGGGCGAAACCTTGCCGTTTCAGAAATATTTTCTCGGTAGTCGAAGCCTACAAGTGTCTAAACACTTGTGCTTCGCTTCTACGAGAAAATTACCCATAAAATCTATAAAAATCATAAAAACACATAAACTTACAGATCTGTAGAATTTCATAAAATTCAAAATAAAATTCGTATGCACTTCGTACGTGGCTCTGATACCACTGTTGGGTTTTTTGGGCCGCAAAAATCGCTTTTTGCGTTGCGAAAACCCCGAAATTCCCATGCCACCAGATCCGTGCGAAGATTAAAATTTTGTAAAAACTTTCACGTACGAGTTTTCTAAGCCTAGATCTACTTTAGATCTACAAGATAAGAATTTACCCTTGATGTGAAACCCTTCGCTTAATCCCGCTCGTCCAAGGTTCGCCGGATATCGAGAGTATCAAAGTAGATACTCCTCTATGTGTATCCACACAAGCAAGAGATGGAGAAGAAATCTTGAGTGTGCTAGCACTCCAAGAAGTCTCAGCCAAAGAGGAGGAGAGGGAGAGAAGAGAAGAGAGCAATGAGGAAGAAGATGGAGGTTTCAACACAAAATGAAACTTACCCATGAATTGATGTGGCCGGCCACATTAAGAGGGATTATAACCTCCATGGAATGCCAAGAGTCACAACTCTTGGTAACTCCCATGAGGTGGCATCCCACTTAAGCAACCATGATGATGTGGAGCATCATCATTGGCCAACTCTTTGCCAACTCACCAATGAAGTGGCTAATGGTCAAGTCAAACTTGACCCTTCATCTTCCTCTTAAGTCAAGTCAAACTTGACCACTTCTCTCCCTTGGTTGATCTAATCTAATCATTGGCTCAAGTCAATTTTAATTTAATGAATCTCTATTCATTGAATTAAATTAATTAAATGAGTCTAAGTCCAAATTAGACTCACTTAACACATGAACCAAATTGAGTCCAACTCAATTAGCTCAATTTGGATTACTCTTAATCCAATTTTGATTCATCACATGAACCTAATCCTTTAGATTCATCAAATGAATCTAATCTCCATCTAATTGCCCTTTGTGTGTGACCCTATAGGTTCTTGTAACGTTGGCAATGCTCCTAAACCCATTTAGAAGCATAAGTAATGAGCGATGTCTAGCAACACATCATTACTACCCAAGTTATAAGAATGTTGAGATTCAACATCACCTTGTGACTACTAATTGTGAATCTTCACAATATATGACAAGTGTCCTTCTATCCTTAACATCTAGATTGATCAATGTGAGGCATAGACCGTGTCATCCTCTAATCAATCTAAATCTTGAATCCCAAGTAGACTCACTCAATCAAATGAGCTCAATATCTCATATTGACTCATTTGGGTATGGCCATGCACTTCGTGGTCTCACTCTATCAAGAATATCGATGTCACTCCCGTCATATAGGAGGGATAGATCCCATCTACATCACTCACATCCCTCCGCATAATTTGTTATATACCTAGTAATCGCCTTTATAGTCCACCCAGTTACGGGTGACGTTTGACGAAGCCAAAGTATGTAACTCCTTATGTTGGGAACCATGGTGACTTCAGGTCCAAGGACTAATAGTCATACTAATAGTCACATGAGAAAGTATATGACACTCATATAACGATCCATGATACTTTCTCATGGCGGGTCATTCAGTATACATTCTCCAATGCATACCCATGTGTCAACTTGATATCTCCATATCCATGACTTGTGAGATCAAGTCATCAAGTTGACCTACATGCTAGTCTCGTCGCATTAACATTGTCCCTGAATGTTAATACTTGACTAGGAATAATTAAGAGTAGTGTTCCCTATATCATCTCACTATCGATTCAACTAACCGATTGATATAGGTAAGAACCTTCTACTCAAGGACGCTATTATACTTAGTTATTTGACACAAATACAAGTAAGCATAATAACCATAAACAAATGTCTTTATATATATAAGAATATGATACAACGAGTCCATACAACAATCATCAAATGATTGGCTCTAGGGCTCTAACTAACACCGCGAACCTACGTGCTTGATTTTTAAACCTTTTGAGATCGCTCAAGCATGAACATTAAGGCTCTGATACCTTACTTAAAGAGAAATTAGCTAATCAATCTAACTTAACTCATGCTTGTACATTAAGGACTGAAACTCCTCCCTTTCCCTCAAAGCTTTAAATTAATTATTTGTCTAAAAGAAAAATTCTCTCAAATTTAGCTAAGTTTTCAAAACCTTAAACTTTCAAAAGTCATTTTTGCTGTACTTTTTAGACTAAGCTTTCAAAATTCTGGCCATTCTAAAAGCTAAGTATTTTGAAAATTTAACTAAGTATTTTTCAAAGTCAACCCTTTTAGCTTTTTGAAAGAAAAATTATTCTTTAGACCTTGGTTTCACTTAGCTAAAAATATTAATTATAAAAAGCTAAGTGTTACCAAAATATTTTTTTCCTCTTTAAAAACCTAAGGTTTCAAAATTTTGACTAAGTTGTTTAAAACTAAAGTTGCTTTTGCTATGCTACAAAAGAAAAATCTTTCTCTAGAAAAATTAATTGATAAAGTTTTAGAAAACTAACTTCGAGCTCAAACTATTTTACTTAGCGATTTGATTTACAAGAAATATCACCTTTTTAAACAAAGTGTCTTCAAGATTCTTTACTTAGTCGTTTTCATCTTACCTTTGTCCTAAAATTTTTGATAAAAGTAAAGATTTTTTTTCAAACATGTTCATTCTTTTTGATAAATGGCAAAGGAGGAGAGTAGAGAAATTCAGATTTCAAAAGTAAAAATTTATAAAGAAAATTTTTAAAGAATGTCTTTATTAAGGGGGAGCCTGACAAAGTTTAAGTTTTAGCTTAACCATGCGTGAATTTAAAATTTATTAAGCTTGCTTACTTAAACTTTATGCATTTATTTTACTTAGCTTTGAATTTCAGTTGCCATAATCAAAAAGAGGGAAATTGTTGGTGCAGGAAGCATCCGACGATCGACCGTTGTTTTGATAATGACAAAGGAATTCAAAGTTAAGTTGTTTTGTGATCTAATGCACTTAATTGAGTGTTTCAGGAAAGTCCTAGCTGCGGTTAGGCAAGAGAAAAACCCTAGAGGGTGGTAACCCTAGGTCATAGGGGGTGGTAACCCTAGGTCATAGGGAGTGGTAACCCTATGCGAAAAGTCTTGGCAGGTCGAGAGCTTTAGGCAAAAGTCCTAGGGGGGTAACCCTAGGTGGAAAGTCCTGGTGTCGCGAACCACGTGAAAGACTGGACCAGCCGGGAAGCGGAAGTCCAACAGAAAGTCCGGAAGCTTCGAACGCTGAGTAAAAGTCCAGTCGATCTGGAGGATCGCACTGTCATCAGGTAAATCTCCTGAGTGGAGTAGGTGAGGACACGTTCCCTGTAGAGGGAACAGTAGGCGTCGGGTCGACCTAGGGTTTCCGGTTGGAAATCCGAAGTCAGACCCGAACAGTCTGATGACTGTCAAGTATATCTATCATATTATTTCTGTGCTAACTTTGTTTTGCAGGGTTTGTGTTTGGGACTAACACAATTTGCAGGAACAAAGGAGCAACTTAGACCTCACAAAGATTAATTTGGTGATTGATTCAATCAAGAGGAAAGAAAAGGAAAAATAAAAAAGGAAAAACTCTTGGATGATTTTATTTTTGTAAAAAAATTTTCCTTATTTGCCTTGGGCAAGTAATATAAAAGAAGGGGTTAGGGGGCTTCATGAGACACAACTCTTATTCTTTGGCTTGGAAACTCTCTTGGTGGTCGGCCCCTCTCTCCCTCTCTTCTCCCTTTGCTCTCTTTTCTATTGTGGTGGTGGTGGCCGAATATTGCAAGGAGGAGAAGCTCTTTTGGGTGGTGTTCATCTTGGAGGATCGTCGCCCACACGACGTCCAAGGCGAGGCGAGGAATACGACAGAAGATCTCGAGGTCATTAGCTTACAAAGAGAAGGTATAACTAGTAATTTTCTTCCGCATCATACTAGTTATTTTCTTTGTAAGAATTCTAAATAGAAGAGGCAATTAGATCTAGTCTTTCAAATTTATTTTTCGAGTTTGTGTTTTCTTCTTTTTCGAATTTGTGATTCGATTGTTCTTTTTGGTTAACCTAGAGTTATTTAAGGAAATAAATATTAGCTTTCCTTAAAAGGCTTTGCCCAGGCGGTGGTGGTTGCTCCCATATCCAAGAAGGTCATGTGTCTCGCCATGTAGTCTTGGAAGCCAATTTTGGAAATTAATATTTATGGAATTAATAACTTAGGTAGATTTGAATCAATAGTGTTAAGTTCCGCTTGCGATTCAAATCTAAACCATTAAGAACAAATAAGTTAAATTTGGAATCAATGATGTAAAGTTCCGTCTGCGATTCCTAATTTAACTTCTAAAGAACACAATAGATTATTTAAGGAAAGGTTCGACACTTGTACAAAAAATTTTATACAGTGGAACCGGTACGTTTTCCTAGGACTAACCAACAAAGATATGGAGACATTATCTGTATGGTGAGAAGTGTAAAGTTTTTACTGATCATAAGAGTCTTAAGTACTTCTTTACCCAGAAAGAGCTGCATATGAGACAGAGGAGATGGCTAAAGCTTGTAAAGGACTATGACTGCGATATTAGCTATCATTCCGGAAAAGCTAATGTGGTTGTTGATGCCTTGAGTAGGAAAACATCAGTCATAGCCCAACTCAGGCAGAGGTTCAGAGGTTCAATCTTGAGATATATGCTAGGGGCGAGGCTCCTAACCTATCTACTCTGACAGTGCAGTCTACCTTAAGGGACAGAATTCGGACAGGACAAGCTACAGATGAGCAACTACAGAAATGGAGGCAGAGGGATGAGTCTAAGGGCCTGACATTATACTCAGTTGAGGATGGCATTGTCAAATATCGAGGTCGACTTTGGGTTCCTAGTGGCGACTCACTTAGGGCTGAGATTTTGGCCGAGGCCCATAATACTCCTTATTCAATTCACCCAGGGAGTACAAAGATGTATAAGGACTTGCAATTACTTTATTGGTGGCCAGGTATGAAACGAGACATCATACGTTTGAATCTGAATGTTTAACTTGTCAGCAAGTGAAACCAGAACACCAGAGGCCAGTAGGGATGCTTAAGCCACTTCCTATTCCAGAGTGGAAATTGGAAAATATCACTATAGATTTCATAGTAGGCTTACCTAGAACGGTGAAAGGTTATAATGCCATTTGGGTTATAGTAGATCGCCTCACTAAGTTAGCACATTTTTTACCAGTGAAGACGACCTTCTCCATGACCCAATATGCAGAACTGTACATCCGAGAAATAGTCAGATTGCATGGAATTCCAGCATCTATAGTATCGGATAGAGATCCGAGGTTTACATCATCATTCTAGAAGAGTTTGCATTCTGCTATGGGAACTAGACTATTGTTCAGTACAGCATTTCATCCTCAAACCGATGGTCAGTCAGAAAGAGTGATACAAATTTTGGAAGATTTACTCCGAGCATGTGTGATCTATTTTCAGGGGAGTTGGGAACCGAAGTTACCTCTAGTGGAGTTCACTTATAACAACAGTTATCAATCATCTATAGGAATGACCCCTTATGAAGCACTCTATGGGAGGAAATGCAGATCACCTATTCATTGGGACGAGGTCGGAGAAAGGGCAGAAATGGGACTGGAAATTATTCAACATACAACAGATCTAGTGGTCAGGATCCGAGATAGGATGAAGGCCGCTCAAAGTCGACAGAAGAGTTACGCTGACTAAAGAAGATGGGATCTAGAGTTTGCAGTCGACGATCATGTTTTTGTGAAAATAGCACCGATGAAGTGTGTAATGAGATTTGGTCGGAAAGGTAAACTCAGTCCAAGATTCATTGGGTCATTCGAGATCCTAGAAAGAGTGGGAGCATTGGCCTACCGAGTGGCTTTACCACCCAATCTAGCAGGAGTGCATAATGTTTTCCATATTTCGATGCTTCGCAAGTACATGTCGAATCCTTCACATGTACTAAATTTTGAACCACTGCAGCTTGCACCAAATGTAACGACCCGGCCCTTTGGCCTCTTGGGCGGCCCTTGCGGCGACCCACTGGCGACCCTTATGTCGTCGGCCCATTTGGCGACCTCTCATGTCGTCGACTAACGACCTTTGGCCGTGTCGTTACTCACTAAGACTTTCCACCCCTGGGCAGTGGATTTTTGCCTCTCCCAGGATTCGAACTCTAAACCTCCAGGCTTAAGTATTAGAGTTTATGAATCCTGGTAACCAAGTGAGATGATCTCACTTGGTTACCAGGATTCATAAACTCTAAGGGTGCGTTAGGTTCGGGGTTATCTTTGATAACCTTGGTTATCTATCCAAGGTTATCAACAAAACCTTTGTTAGTGGGTCGCCGCAAGGGCCGCCCAAGAGGCCAAAGGGCCGGGTCGTTACAATAAAAGGCGCCTTTTTATTGTAACGACCCGACCCTCTTGGCCCATTTGGCGACCCATTTGGCGACCTCTCATGTCGTCGACCGTCGGCCCTTATGTCGTCGGCCCATTTGGCGACCTCTAATGTCGTCGACCGACGACCCTTGGTCGTGCCGTTACTCACTAGGACTTTCCACCCCTGGCCAGTGGATTTTTGCCTCCCCCAGGATTCGAACTCTAAACCTCCAGGCTTAAGTATTAGAGTTTATGAATCCTGGTAACCAAGTGAGATCACGCCCCAAAGGAGTCCCTGTCCGAACAAATTTCGGCAGCACCTCCCCTGTACGAGTGACAATCTGAAGCATTTCTACAGGCATAATATACATCAGCCACAGACGGCTGGAATATACACACAACCACGCAGTTATATATATATAATCAGCCTACACGGCTGAAACAAAACCAATACAGCGGATAAACATAAAATACAAGCCCATACAAAACCAAATAAAACACTGCTAGCCGGCTAGGCTTACACCACACAACCAAAACAACACTCCGAACACAAAACCGGGACACAAAGCTAAGTACACAAATACCTATACCAAAAATAACAATAAACAAAGGAAGAGATAGGTCTTCTGATGTGACGTGGGGACCGGCAGCCAGGATACTCCAAGCGCCTCCATAAATAACCTAGTACCTGAAAAAGATAGTGTCCACGGGGGTGAGTTCAACAACTCAGCAGATACCTAGTTGACATGTATAATAAACTATAACAAAAAGTAATAACTATGGAGTACAGTGTCCTGAAAAAAAGAAGGTAATGCATAATAGAAAAGGCTGAAGAGTATTGTACTCACCAGGGCCACCTATTAGAATAATCAGGTCGTCAGACCGGAAGTGTCATAAATCCTGTATGCATATCAAACATATGCATCCATCCAAATGCAGCATACAAGTGCAGCAAACACAAGCAGTAAATGTATAAATGCGTATGATGCCAATGATGTGTCCTGGTCACCCCTGACGCCAGTCAGTCATCTCACACAAAATGGTGAGACCAAGTGGGTAGGGCTGTGACAACCGTGCACTCTACCATCACTACATCTGATGAGTGACTGAGTGGACGGGATGCTGTCGGAGTACTCCTGTCCTCTGACCCCAAATCATAAATGGGGGAGCTCAATGCTCTCATCTCCCGGTACACGATAACGGGGAGGTATCTCTGCCAGCTACTACGCTGAGTCACCTGACCAACGGAGCCAAACAGAGTCCACCGTCTGTCGGCTACCACGCTGCTACACTAAATGCCAGCGGAGCCAAACAGAGCAGAACTGTCTACCGGCTACCATCCTGAGTCCTCAGACCAACGGAGCCAAACAGCAGAACCGCCACACACCTGTCTGATATACCACTAACCCATGAGTGGTGGTGTGTGCAGTACATGTAACTGGCGATGTGCTCAACCGTAGTGGAGCCGACAATCACGCAGCATGCAATCATGATGCATGACACTAAGCATGGCAATAAACTGATCAGCATAACCATATCCATATACATAAAATGAGTATCATAATATCGATGGTCAAATACGAAGATCTAAAGTACACAGGTCAGATAGGATATCAAAAGCCTAGGTCCTGAACATAATAAGCATGGTATGTCACTACCTCTCTGAGCATATAAATATAATCATGTGAGTACTAGCATAAAATGCATATCAAGTGAGCAAACAAGCATGTAACTGGTATTCGGTAATGACGCACCGAAACAAGGACGAACATAATTATTACTAAAGGCTATAATCTACTAGACATATCAACATGACACATCAAAAAGATAATTCAAGGTACCCGCCTTATCTTAGATCGTGTTGAATGTCCTCTAATCAGAGCTCTTGTCTCGAATCGGAACCCTGAAATAAATATACAATCAACACTTAGGTTTATGGTAGATCGGATAATGCAAGCCAAAACCTCAATAAATCCAATCTAATGATCTCACCCTTTTCTTCCCAAACACATCCAACACCTGATAATAGTTCTCATCTCACTTGGTTACCAGGATTCATAAACTCTAATACTTAAGCCTGGAGGTTTAGAGTTCGAATCCTGGGGGAGGCAAAAATCTACTGCCCAGGGGTGGAAAGTCCTAGTGAGTAACGGCACGACCAAAGGTCGTTAGTCGATGACATGAGAGATCGCCAAATGGGCCGACGACATAAGGGCCGCCAGTGGGTCGCCGCAAGGGCCGCCCAAGAGGCCAAAGGGCCGGGTCGTTACACCAAATCTGTCTTATAAAGAGAGACCTACTCAAATCTTGAGCAGGCAGGAGAGGAGACTGCGAAATAAAATCATAAGGATGGTCAAGGTTAGATGGCTAAATCACTCAGAGGAAGAAGCTACTTGGGAGACTGAGACCGACATGAGGAGTCGCTACCCAGAGTTATTCGGTAATTTCTGATTTCAAGGACGAAATTTTTCTTTTAGGGAGGGAGGAATTATAACATCCAAGGTCTCCTAACGTAAATCGCTAGATTTATTTAATTAAATGGGTTATTCATTTTAATTTGAATAAATGATGGCTAAATAAATACTAAAAGATTACAGAATTTAGAAATAGATAAATACAAAAAAAAGGGGGGTTACAGATATAAAGAAAAAAGTAATCACAATAAATAGAAAAACAAAATAAAATACATGGGATTACTGAGTCTAGATAAGGTTAAAGCAAAAGCCCTAGCCTGGGAGGAGAGAAAATAGCGCCGCCGTGGTCTCCCTTTGTAACGCCCCGGCCCGGGCGGCCCCACCCAGACCGAACCGAGAATGTCACTCGGAATTGGTCATCGGGTTGACGACTAGCTCCATAAATCACCGAAGGTCCTTTCAGCGTGCTTTCCCAAGAGGTCACTCATCCTAAGATTTCTCCAAGCTAAGCACGCTTAACTTTGGAGTTCTTAAGTTTAGGCTTCCGAAAAGGAATGTGCACCTTGGTGATATGGATAGTACCATCTAACCTTTTAAGCCATACTTAACTAGAATCTCAGAACCGGGGTATTACAATCACCCCCACTTAAAGACACAACGTCCTCATTGTGTAACCACGAATCATACCACAGACAAATCCCAGAATCTCCCTCGCTAGGTGGTGCCCTAGGTGCTCCTACCACAGGCGCACTCACGGTCGCAAGGTCGCTCTGATACCATCTGTAACGCCCCGGCCCAGGCGGCCCCACCCAGACTGAACCGGGAACGCCACCCGGAATTGGCCATCGGGTTGACGACTAGCCCCACAAATCACCGAAGGTCCTTTCAGCGTGCTTTGTCCTCACTCGCACGCACCCTGGGAAACTTCCCAAGAGGTCACCCATCCTAAGATTTCTCCAAGCCAAGCACGCTTAACTTTGGAGTTCTTAAGTTTGGGCTTCCAAAAAAACGGTGCACCTTGGTGATATGAATAGTATCATCTAACCTTTTAAGCCATACTTAACTAGAATCTCAGAACCGGGGTATTACACCCTTGCCGAAGCACAGTATAAAGGAAAACGTGAGGTTCTTGAGGGGAGGAGGTTCGGCTAAAGGCTCCTTGCTCATTCTGCTCATCTCCTCACGCCAAGGATAGATTTTTGAACGTCTTAAACGCGAAAGGCACGTCCTTAAACCCTTTTTATGATACCCAAATCATAATATGTAAGTTCCTGTAAGTATGCTTGAAAAGTTCCTATAAGTATGCTTGATAATTATAGAGGATCACGTTTTCAATTATTTAATTACCTGTTATAGAGAAAGCAGTAAGTTTCTGGAGGTTTTCTTGAATTTTCTAGATGAATCTTGATGCTTGGTGAGTTCGAGGGACAGGACTGCCATAAGGATGCGGTTTGGAGGGGATAGTGACGACTGATCAAGGAGCTCAAGTTCACACTTAGGAAAGCTTTATAAGTCTAGGCGGTGCCCTGAATAAACATAATATATGATAAAAGTGATTATTTTTGAATGAATACAAATGAAACAAAGAAATTTCAGAACTTATAATAATACATGTTAATTACAATGCATGCTGCATGCTGCATGCTGGTTATATATATGTATATACATATATATAAAAAGGATGGGAAAATATATTGGAGGATAGGGAGTGACTGTGACCAAATAATGATTAATGGGAATGTTGAGAGGGCCAAGGCCTCAGAGGGACCTCGTTTACGGGACAAGAGCCCAGAGGGACCCCCAATATCATATTTCCATATTAGGCCACGACCCAGTGACAGGAGTTACTGACGCCTCACCGCCAGGTACCATGGTTTAGAGATTGATCAATCCAACAAAGGATAAAGGATAAATGATGAAGGCTAGTCACTTCTAATGATCGAACTTCACCCAAAAAGGATTTATGGTAAATGTTGTAGGCTATCTAAATGATATGATGGTTTTAATGTTACATAGAAATGATATACGATGCTCAAGAATTTAAATGGTTTGTGGAAATGAATATGTTCATGATTTTCTTTTATCCTGGATGCATGTGCCTATTTATATAATATGTGATATCATGGTTGGGACGTGTTGAGTCATTAGACTCACTAGGTTTGAATGGATGCAGGTGAGGAAAACAAAGAGGCTGGAGGCATTGGTACTTGATCGGACCAAGTTGGCAGTACACACCCGAAGACCTTGCAGCTTCTGCGAATAAGTCAATCGTCAATAATAATAATGACAATCATAAGTGTTATGTGATCCATGCTTTGAGAGTTTTGAGAAAAAAAAAACATTGTTTGAATGATTAGTTATATTTGTTGGATCGAGAAGCGCTAGAGGAGGGGGGGGGGGGGGGGTGAATAGCGCTCGTGGTTATTTCGTTCAATTTAAAACGTATCGAGTAGATAAACGCAGCGGAAATAATGAAAAGAACAAACGTTAACACAAGTTGGTTACATGGTTCGGAGCCTGTGGCGACTTCTACTCCAAGGTTCGCGATCGTTGATCGCTTCCGGTGGGCAACAACTATAATATTGAAAGTTTGGTACAATAAAGAATTTACAATTAAGTGTACTAAAAATAAATTATACCGACATCAAGATTAGCAAAATTAACGCTCCGGGTCGTCGGGATGTTGCTACAGCACTTCTGGGCGTCTCTTGAGCAGTAGGATGTAGAAAGGTTGCTTTGGAATCAAATGATTAACTTGCTGCTCGAGAGCTTCTTTTATGCAGTGCTGGAGGCGCCTCCAACACCATCCAAGGTGCCTCCAACAGGCCGAGTCAGCGACGTGGATCAACACTGAAAGCTTCTTCTCTTATCCTGTTTGAGGCGCCTCCATGGCCACTCCAAGGCGCCTCCAAGCCCTGGTCCAAGGCACCTGAAGCTCCATCTGAGGCGCCTCCAAACCTGCTGCATAGCTACCTTCAGCCTTGCACCTGAGGTGCCTCCAAGCTCCATGGAGGCGCCTCAGGCACTGTTCATTCGAGGCTTAAGGTTGCTTCTTTGTTCCTGTAAAATGTGTTAGTCTCAAACACATACCTTGCAAAACAAAGTTAGCACATAATAGTTATAAATAAAATATTGACAATCTCTGGACTGTCTGGATCTGACTTTGAATTTCCTACCGGAAACCCTAGGTCGACCCGACGCTACTGTTTCCTCTACGGGGAACGTTTCCTTATGTACTCCACTCAAGAGATTTACCTAATGCCAGCACGATCCTCCAGATTGACTGGACTTTTGCATGGCGCTCGATGCTCCCGAACATTCTACTGGACACCCGCTCCCCGACCCGTCTAGTTTTCCACCTGGTTCGCAACACCAGGACTTTCCACTTAGGGTTACCACCCCCTAGGACTTTTGCCTGAAGCCCTCGACTGGCCAAGACTTTCTGCATAGAGTTACCACCCCCTATGACCAAGGGTTACCACCCCCTAGGGTTTTCCACCTGCCTAACCGCAGTTAGGACTTTTGCCTAAGTACACTTAGGACTTTCCTGCAAGCTCATTCAAACTGTTAGATCACAAAACAAATTAACTTTAAATCCTTTGCCATTATCAAAACACGGGTTCGATCATCGGATGCTTTTCACAACAACAATCTCCCCCTTTTTGATTATGGCAACCGAAATTCAAAGTTAAGTAAAAGACAGTAAAGAAAAGGTAATGATAGCACAAGTATAAATAAATTGACAGCACAAGGATAAGCATAAAATATATAAGACTCCCCCTATATAATAGCTCCTTATATAAGGCTCCCCCTATATAATAGCTCCTTAATTTTTGAATTTATGAGTTTTCTTTCTTAAATTTTTCTTTGAATTTATGAGTTTTCTTTGAATTTCTACTCTCCCCCTTTTTCATACATCAAAATATAAGGAGAGTAAAAAGAAAAACCATAGTACTTAGGTATATTTGAAAAGATTTTGAAAAAATGTTTAGTCATACCTTGAAAAATACTTAGTATTTAGAAGAAATGTTCTTATAAGACTTTTAGCTAAGTCATAAATTATTTCAACTTTGAGAAATAACTTAGCTAATTTTGTGATTTCAAAACACTTAGTTAAATTTGAAAAAGCTTTTTGCTTTTGAAAAATACTTAGTTAAATTTAGAAGTACTTAAACACAATCACTTAGAAGAAATTTTCTTTGTAAAACATTTAGCTAAGTAAATGTTAAGGATTCAGGGAGGATCTTTTAAGATAGCTTTAAAGGATTAAGTAACTTTAACTAAGGAAGATTATTTTGATTTTGAAAAGTAACTTAACAAAATTAAAAAAGTACTTAGGTAACTTTTGAAAAGCCTTTTTGAGAAAAGTTAGATAGATTCGAAAGACTTTATATTTGGAATAGAACTTTTCTCAAAATTGGCTAAGTTTGAAGGCATTTGCTAAAAATATTTGAAAACGGTTATAGAAGTCAGTCACTTAGCTAAAATTTTAATAAGCCTTTTGAAAAATAGCTTTGAAAATATTATTAGAAAATATAGCTAAAGTTGAAAAATACGTAGCTTGATTTTGAACTGAAAAATATTAAATTTTAAAAGGTTCTTAAGAAAGGATAAGTTTTGAAAGATATTTAGTTTGAAAGACTTAGTTAAATTTTAGCTGCAAAGAGGGAGGAGCTTAACTTGAAAAAAAAATTAATTAAGTTCATTCATTCAAATTCAAGTAGTCCTAAAGTCCAAGCATGAGTAATTTTTGAAATTTAAAATTAATCATTTAATCCCCTAGGCCAAATATCTAACCATTAGCTACTAACTACTTACCTAGAGGGTAACAGCTTTCACTTGGTTAGTCAAGTTAAGTTGAAAATCCAGTTAGATTTGACTAGGTCTGGATAACTTAACTTGATTAATGTAATGTCGATTTTTAACGCCCAGACTTACTGCGATGCACAGAAATAAGCATTCTGAAGTCTAGGTTGTACCCTATGCATCTCATACCGTTCTAAGTTTCTTTCAAACACAAGCAAGTTAAGCCTAGTGTGCTTGTGAGATGCTCTAGCTGAATCTAGGGGAACATGATATCTAAAGGTAAGTGCCTAGGCTAAGTCCAAATTTTGAAAGTCTAATAAAGTTGGGATTTTGAAGACATTTTTCCTAGAAGTTTTATAAAAAATACAAAAATCAAGCTGAATACGTTCTATTCTACTAAACACATTCCTATTTGTCTTCTAAGTGCTCTGAACTCAAGTTCAGATAAGAGTTTTGTGAATATGTCGGCTAGGTTTGATTTGGACTCAACATAGTTAAGTACAATATCTCCCCTAGCTACGTGATCCCTTACAAAATGATGTTTTACATCTATGTGTTTAGTCCATAAATGGTGAATTGGGCTTTTGGTTAAATTGATTGAACTTATGTTGTCAATTAAGATTTTAGTATTTTAATATTCTAATTGGTAGTCTTTTAGGGTATGCATCATCCATAGTAATTGAGATGCACATTCTCCTAGAGCTATGTATTCAGCTTCAGTGGTAGATAGGGCAACACAGTGTTGCTTTCTATTTGACCAACTTACTAAGCACTAACCTAGAATTTGGCAGCTACCACTTGTGCTTTTTCTGTCTAGTTTGCACCCGGCATAGTCTGAATCAGAATAGTCATATAGGTCAAAGGTGCAAGTTCTATGGTACCAAAATCCTATATTTAGGATGCCCTTAATGTACCTAAGTGTTCTTTTAGCATATGTTAGGTGTGACACTTTTGCACAAGATTGGTATCTTGCACACATACCTACTGCAAATAATATATCGGGTCGACTTGCAGTTAAGTAAAGTAAGCTACTTATTAGACTTCTATAATACTTTGGGTCTACCGATTTTCCTTCTGGGTCAGAATCAATATTGATATTAGTTGCCAATGGGGTATTTATAATTTTTGAATTTTTCATGCCAAATTTTTTAATTAGTTTTTAAAAGAGTTTTTAAATAAATTTTAAAAGAAGTTTTTTAAATAAATTTTAAATGATTTTTTAAATAAATTTTAAAAGAGTTTTTAAATAAGTTTTAAAAGAAGTTTTTGTTGGTTAGTCCTAGGAAAACATATCGGTTCCACTGTATAAAAATTTTTGTACAAGTGTCAAACCTTTCCTTAAATAACCTATTGTGTTCTTTAGAAGTTAAATTAGGAATCGCAGACGGAACTTAACATCATTGATTCCAAATTTAACTTATCTGTTCTTAATGGTTTAGATTTGAATCGCAAGCGGAATTTAACACTATTGATTCAAATCTACCTAAGTTATTAATTCCATAAATATTAATTTCCAAAATTGGCTTCCAGGACTACATGGCGAGACACATGGCCTTTTTGGATATGGGAGCAACCACCACCGTCTAGGCAAAGCCTTTTAAGGAAAGCTAATATTTATTTCCTTAAATAACTCTAGGTTAACCAAAAAAAATAATCGAATCACAAATTCGAAAAAGAAGAAAACATAAACTCGAAAAATAAATTCGAAAGACTAAATCTAATTGCCTCTTGCATTTAGAATTCTTACAAAGAAAATAACTAGTATGATGCGGAAGAAAATTACTAGTTATACCTTCTCTTTGTAAGCTAATGACCTCGAGATCTTCTGCCGTATTCCTCGCCTCGCCTTGGACGTCGTGTAGGTGATGATCCTCCAAGATGAACACCACCCAAAAGAGCTTATCCTCCTTGCAATATTCGGCCACCACCACCACAATAGAAAAGAGAGCAAAGGGAGAAGAGAGGGAGAGAGGGGTCGGCCACCAAGAGAGTCTCCAAGCCAAAGAATAAGAGTTGTGTCTCATGAAGCCCCCTCACCCCTTCTTTTATATTACTTACCCAAGGCAAATAAGGAAAAAGTTTTTACAAAAAATAAAATCATCCAAGAGTTTTTCCTTTTCCCTTTTTATTTTTCATTTTCTTTCCTCTTGATTGAATCAATCATCAATTTCGATTTTGTGATGATTTTATTTATTTTATTATGGCCGGCCACTTGCTTGGGCACCAAGCAAGGTGCCCGGCCACCTCATCAAGAGGAATAAGGAAATATATTTTTTAAAATTTTACAAGAAGAAATCTTCTTATAAAATTTACAAGCTCTCTTTCCTAAAGTAGGAGTTAAAAAAGGAAAGTTCTAAAAATTAAAACCATATTTTAAAATTTAAAACTTCTCTTATAAAATTTCCTTTTTTAACATGATGATAGAAAATTTTAATTTTAAAAATTATCTTCCTTTTTTTTCTTAAACCATGAGGATGGTTAAAAAAGGAAATTTTTAAAACTTTTAAAACTCTCTATTAAAACATGTGGCCAAATTCAAATAAGGAAAGTTTTTAAAATTAAAATCTCTCTTTTAAAACTTATAGTTTTCTACAAAGAGAAGATTTTAAAAATTCAAAAACAACCCTCCTTATTTTAATATTGTGGTCGACCCCTTCATGCTTGGTCACCAAGAAAAGGGTCGACCCTTATAAAGAGGATATGGCCGACCCTTGCTTGATCACCAAGCATTGGACCGGCCCACTTCTTGGACACCAAGAAGAGCCTTACATTTGGATGGACTTGAGGCTATAATGAGGCTACGACAGAGACCTAGAGGAGAAATTAGTTTTGGCCTTCCGATGAGCTTGAGTATCCCGTGCTCGCCCCGAACACACAACTCAAGTTCATCGATAATAACTCATTCCACTAGAGAGTTATTACCGCACTACCACACCAATCCCAAATTACATTATGGGCTCTTTCTTATTATGAGTGTGTTAGTCTCCCTGTATTTAAGATAATAAATGTCCACTAATTAAGTAAGTTACTGACAACTCACTTAATTAATATCTAGCTCCAAGAGTAGTACCACTCAACTTCATTGTCATGTCGGACTAAGTCCACCTGCAGGGTTTAATGGCAATCCTTATGAGTTCCTCTTGGGGGCATTCTCAACCTAGATAAATAGGACACAGATTCCTTCTATAATCAACAATACACACTATAAATAATATCATTTCCCAACTTATCGGGCATATTGATTTATCGAGCTAAACCTCACCCTTTGATAAGTCAAAGAAATAAACATTAAATATATGTGCTTGTCATTATATCAGGATTAAGAGCACACACTTCCATAATAACTAAGGTCTAGTTCTTTTACTAAGTCAGTACAAAAAGAACTTACCTAAATGGTCCTACTCAATACATTTAAAGTGTATCAGTGTAATTTATTAGTCAAGATAAACTAATGCTTAATTACACTACGACTATTCTGATGGTTTGTTCCTTTTCATCTTAGTCGTGAGCAACTGTTTATAATTTATAGAGAACCAACAACATGGTCTTCTGAGTGTGACACCACACTCAATGTTATCTATTATATAAATTATTTGAACAATTACATTTAACAAATAAATGTAGATATTGACCAATGTGATTCTTTTATTTCAAAAATAAATGTTTACAAAAGCTAGGCTTTTAGTATACACTCTAACAATCTCCCACTTGTACTAAAAGACTAAGCTGTCATATCTGTTGCCATACATCTGATTCTCATCCCCTCCACATGCCGATCAAAAGCTTTCGCCAGAAGGGCCTTTGTGAAAGGATCTGCCAGGTTATCTGCTGATGCAATCTTGGCGACGACAACTTCTCCTCATTTGACGATGTCTCGTATCAGGTGGTACTTGTGCTCTATATGTTTACTTGTCTTATGGGCTCGTGGTTCCTACGAGTTTGCAATTGTACCGCTATTATCACAATAAATTGTGATGATCTTGGGCAAACCAGGAATCACATCTAAGTCCATTAGAAAGTTCCTGAGCCATACAGCTTCTTTGGCTGCCTCAGAGGTTGCCACATACTCAGCTTCCATGGTTGAGTCCGAGACGCATTTATCTTAATTAATTTGATTTAATTTTAATTAATTTTAATTTTAATTTATCTTAATTTAATTTTAATTTAATTTAATTTTAATTTAATTTAATTTTAATTTAATTTAATTTTAATTTAATTTAATTTTAATTTAATTTAATTTATTTTATTTTAATTTCAATTTATTTTAATTTATTTTAATTTAATTTAATTTAATTTAAACCTTAGTCATCTCACCCAATCTAAATTTTTCAATCAGGGAATCCTATAATTTTGTGAGATGAATTGGGTTCAATTATAGGGTTTAGTTTAACTTTGTGTTAGATTCAGGTTTAGCTTTGGGCTCAACAAATAGGCATTCTTCGGATAAACTTCTGGGCTATGGTGAGTCACTTAGACATCATTAAAGTAACCATGTCTTCGAGGTTTTCCAAATAGTCCTATCTACTGAACTTAATACAAAACCTTGGTTTAACTGGTTAGGATCCGTAAAGGGTAGCTTCGGTTAGTTCCACTTAGCCAAATGCACCAAGTTGAAGCCATATCTTTCTAGGCATGCATAGACTAAGCTTCCCTAACGCACTATCATCCAAAATTTCACAAGTACCATAAGTCAAGTTAAACTTGTTTCCTTTCTAATTAGTTCTAATTACCCTGCTGGGTAGAGTGGTTTGGGTTACCCTGCCGGGTAGTTTTGGAGGTGCCAACTATTCTGAAGCTTCCACCTAAATTATATTTTTATTTAATTTATAGATTAGATTTAAGTTTTTAATTATATTCTTTTAATGATTTATCTGTTTATTAATACAGTTTTTCTTTTGGCTCCCCCTGGATCATAGCCTCGATATGGTCTATCAAGGTAATGTACTTGATCCTTGGGAACCCAATATTGACCAAGTCCAACTTGATTAACTAAGTTGGACTTGGGTACCCATGCTTGGACTGTCTTACTATTTGGTATGTTGACTAAGGTTAGATAGGATCAATATTTCTTTTTGGTCTTAAAACCTAATCCAAATCTGTTGTAAATAGCTCTTTGTGTCCCAAGAATTAGGTTAGGGTTCTTGGAGCCCAAAGAAAATCGTTCCAATGTCTTCTTCAAATCCTTGACCTGAGTTTTCAAACTAGAATTTTCTTCCTCAAGCTTTTGGACTTGAGTTGAATTTCCAGTCTGAACTGGATCAGGCAAGAGTTTGGAGTTAGTCACTTCTTTAAGGGCTGCTACCTCCTTTAGAAGTGGCTTGACCCGAATATTGGATTTTGCTAATTTACGTAATAAATAATTAACCAAATTATTTAGACGCAGAATACTTATAGTGGGGTCAGGCCCTTCGGAAACGGATACGGATCCGTGGCTTCTTTCCGATTCAGCTTCCGATTCGCTCTTGCTCTCGGACACATTGATCTGGTCCCGGGCCATCAATGCAAAAAGACTCGTCTGATCGAGTTCGTCGTCGTCATCTTCTGAGGAAGATTCTTCGAATGTTGCCTTCAAGACCTTTTTCTGTCTTTGTTTCTTTACCTCCTTTTAGTTGGGATAGTTGTCCTTGATGTGCCCCTTCTGGTTGCAGTCATAACACGTCACTTCAAATTTTACCTTCGAGTTTGATTGGGCTTCCTTGGACTGAACTGCCTTCTTGAGGTCCATCTTGTTGAACCCCTTCTTCTTCTTGTAGAGCTTCTTTACAAGGTTGACGAGTTCAGCCGTTAGCTCGTTGTCTTCATCGTCTGAGTCAGGTTCTTCATCCGATTCTGGTTCGGTTCTACGCCTTGGTCTTGGTTCGCGTGTTCTGCTTGTACCTGCAAACAAAGCAATGCCTTTCTCGGTTGGCTGTGCATTAGTCTGCTCATGTAATTCAAACTCAGAGAATAACTCATCTAATTTTATAGAAGATAAATCCTTGGAGACTTTGTAGGCATCTACCATTGATGCTCATAATGTACTCCTCGGAAACGCGTTGCGAGCGTACCTTATAATATCTCTGTTCTCGACCTTTTGCCCGATCGCGTGGAGGGAGTTGAGAATATCTTGAATACGTGAGTGGAGTTGACTTGCTGTCTCTCCTTCCTGCATTTTGAGATTATATAATTTATTAAACAATAAATCTCTCTTGCTTACCTTGGTGTCGGAGGTGCCCTCGTGCAGTTCGATCAGCTTCTCCCATAGCTCTTTTACGGTTGAAAATGGACTAACAATGTTGAGCTCCTCCTTGGTCAGTCCACACTGGAGGGTGCAGGTCACTCTGGCATTGGCTTCCACCTTCTTGATTAGGGTTGGTTCCCAGTTCTCGCAAGGTGTAGGCTTGTCGTCTTCATCGGTTGGCAGTTGGAATCCAGTTTTGACCATCATCCACATCTCGAACTGGATCTTTAGGAAATTTTCCATTTGTCCCTTCCAGTACCCAAAATCTTCTCTGGTGAAGAGCGGGGGGCAAACTGTGTTGTATCCTTCTTGCTGAGCCATTTAGTTAATATGCAAGTATAGAATAGAACGAGATGTCCCAAGACTAGGTCTTGGATTAGTAGTGTGGGAATAAAGTTAAAATAACGAGCTCGAGTGGTGTTGCACCAATTTCGAGCAAAAACCCATTCGTAAAAAGAATTAGAATGTAGCTATTAAGCTAATTTTAATTGACTCCGTAAAACTGAAAATAACCACACAAAAAATATGCTTGATTAGTGGTTGCACCAAATCGAAGCAACCCCGCTCTGATACCAATTGTTGGATCGAGAAGCGCTAGAGGGGGTGAATAGCGTTCGTGGCTATTTCGTTCGATTTAAAACGTAACGAGTAGATAAACACAGCGGAAATAATGAAAAGAACAAACTCTAACACAAGTTGGTTACATGGTTCAGAGCCTGCGGCGACTCCTACTCCAAGGCTCGCGATCGTTGATCGCTTCCGGTGGGCAACAACTATAATATCGAAAGTTTGGTACAATAAAGAATTTACAATTAAGTGTACTAAAAATAAATTATACCGACAACAAGATTAGCAAAATTAAGGCTCCGGGTCGTCGGGGTGTTACTACAACACTTCTGGGCGTCTCTTGAGCAGTAGGATGTAGAAAGGTTACTTTGGAATCAAATGATTAACTTGCTGATTAAGAGTTTCTTTTATGCAGTGCTGGAGGCACCTCCAACACCATCCAAGGCACTTCAACAGGCCGAGTCATCCGCATGGATCAGCGCTAAAAGCTTCTTCTCTTATCCTTCTTGAGGCACCTCCATGGCCATTCCAAGGCGCCTCCAAGCCCTGGTCCAAGGCGCCTCAAGCTCCGTCTGAGGTGCCTCCAAGCCTGCTGCGTAGCTACCTTCAACCTTGCACCTGAGGCGCCTCCAAGCTCCATGGAGGTGCCTCGGGCACTGTTCATCCGAGGCTTAAGGTTGCTTCTTTGTTCCTGCAAAATGTGTTAGTCCCAAACACATACCCTGCAAAACAAAGTTAGCACATAATAGTTATAAATAAGATATTGACAGTCTCCGGACTATCCGGGTCTGACTTCGAATTTCCTACCGGAAACCCTAGGTCGACCCGACGCCTACTGTTCCCTCTGCGGGGAGCGCGCCCTTACCTACTCCACTCAGGAGATTTACCTGATGCCAACACGATCCTCCTGATCGACTGGACTTTTTCTTGGCGCTCGATGCTCCTGGACTTTCTGCTGGACGCCCGCTCCCCGACCCATCTAGTCTTCCACCTGGTTCGCGGCACCAGGACTTTCCACTTAGGGTTAACACCCCCTAGGACTTTTGCTTAAAGCCCTCGACTCGCCAAGACTTTCCACATAGGGTTACCACCCCCTATGATCTAGGGTTACCACCCCTAGAATTTTTCACCTGCCTAACCGCAGTTAGGACTTTTACCTAAGTACACTTAGGACTTTCCTGCAAGCTCATTCAAACTGTTAGATCACAAAACAAATTAACTTTAAACCCTTCGTCATTATCAAAACATGAGTTCGATCGTCGGATGCTTTTCACACCAACAATATTTTGCTTTGAGATGTTTGGGTTAGTACGTTGTTTGCTTTGGGAATAACTTTACTAGGTTTTGAATGTTGGTGGTACATGTGTACTCACGTGGTTTAACTATTAATAAAGTGCATGGTTGTAATTATTCTTATGGGGACATGTGTATGGGCCAGGAGGTGGAAAAAAAGGTGTATATATAATTCCAGCATAATTTAAAGGCTAAGTAGAAGTTAGGGTCGTTTCAGACCATGTATTAAGGATTGTATACAAAAGTCGGTGATATAGTTGTATTTGATATGACATATAACACTAACAAATATGGGTTGATTTTTATACCATTTATAGGAGTTAATCATCATGATCAGATAATTATTTTTTGTAGTGGTTTTATAAGCGATGAGAAAATTGAGTCTTTTGTTTGGCTATTTAACAAGTTCATAAAAGTCATGCCTAAAGGTGCACCAAACATGATCATCATTAATCAGGATCCTGCTATGACGAAAGTCATTTGTCAAAATTTTTCCTCACACAATGCATCAATATTTTTTGTAGCACATATTTAATAAATTCTCAGATAAATTGAACCCTTTGATATTTCCTAACTACTATCAAAACACAAAGAATGTCATTGACAAGTCTACAACACCTAATGAATTTGAGAAATCATGGGAATAAGTTATCGAGTGTGCTAACTTGGAAAAAAATAATTGGTTATCATTGATGTACAAATTGCAACACAAGTGGGTGCTAGCATATTTTAGTCATGTATTTGGTGTTGGAATGTCAAGTAGTCATAGATCCAAAGACTCACATTCATTTTTCAAAAGGTATGTCACAAATAAAAACTCATCGATGGATTTTATTACCCATTTCAATAGAACACTGAAACACCAAAGATACAATAAGTTAGTTACTGGCCATATTGATATGAATAAGCATCTCAGTATTAAGACAAACTGGCCAATGGAAACTCAAATGGTTAAGCTATACACGAAAAAAAATGGATGGATTTTACAAGTAAAATGATCGAGAGTCATCGTTATTATATGCAACAAACATCTATAGGAGTTAAGTTAGTAGTTACCATGTGGTGAATTTTCAAAGTTGTTCTTCCTCCAAACCAAGGGTTCTCATGAATGAAAAATAAATGGACTACATATCCTGTAGCTGTAGGAAATTTGAGTTTGATGACATTCTATATAGCCATATGTTAGCTTATTTGTATCAACCAACTATTTCATAAGTATGTACTCAAATAATGGACATGATATGTAAAGGTTGAAGCAATATATGTTTTGGGGGAGCAAAGTTTCATCAATGATCCACAAATATTTTTGATGTCAAGACACTCGAGGTTATCCTATAAAGCTTCAGTATTAATTGATGGTACACCATTGACTAATGAGGGGACAAACTTCTTGAATGATAAATTTGATTGTATCTACAGTAAAATTCAAGAGATATAAACATTAGTAGAAAATGCAACAATGAAAATCAAAGAAAGAAATCCTTGTTATTCTTGATCTTTCTTCAGTAGGAACAAAAGGATGTGGGAAGAGATTGAAATCATCAAAAGAGAAGTAAACCGAAAAGTCAGGTTATGTCATGGATGCAGCCATTGAGGTGTGTCACATGACCAACACAACTATTCAATTTTCCAACAAAGGTATGTGTTGATTAATTCTACATTTATATTATATTTTTGTCTACAAATCAAATAATTTTATTAAATTTTATAAATATGATGATGTGTCGATTGCCAGATCAACTATAGGTAATCATCATAACAACGTTGATGATATATATGATGAAGATTTAACATTTATAGCTAGTACTATCAAATTTTAATTTTATTAAATTATAATGGTTGAATAAGAAATTGAAATTAACAATTATCTTTATTGTTGAAGATTCTAACAACATGTTCTTCGATGAATAAAGGTTTAGCAAATAGTCACAACTTATTTGGAGTTGTATTAGTCGAGTTCCCACATATTACTCTATTATGTTGGTGCGGTTAGCACTAACGGTCTAACTCAAGTTTTGATGAATGACAAAATAGGTTAACTTAGTTTCATTGTTATCTAACACTCTGACCGAGTGTGCAGGAGAAGTCCAGACAGGTCGATGGGCTGACCTGATGTCTGGCACGAAGTCCAGCTAGGTCGACGGGTCGACCGGATAGCTGGCACGAAGTCCAAACGGGTAGATGGGTTGACCGGACGTTTGGCACGAAGTCCAGCTAGGTCGACGGGTTGACCGCATAACTGGCACGAAGCCCAGAAGGATCGAAGGGCTGACCGGACGTCTAGCAGGTAAGTGAAGGTAAGTCACTAGAGGGGAGTGATTGTGAGGACGTGTTCCCGGGAAGAGAACATTAGGCGTCGATCCGACTTAAATCCATTTCGGATATCTAAGTCGAGATCGTGACTAGATTCTGGTGACTGAATCTAATTAATATTTTATTTGATGGTAAACTGTGCTAACACTCTATTTTGTAGGATATATATTTGCCTCGGACTAACGTTTTCTTGTAGAAAGGAAACCGCTGGAAAACAAGGGTCCGAGCGCCCGAAGGTGAATTTTATCCCCAATGTCACTTCGCCACGTGGAGATCCCTGGTTGGCTCGGCTACATCATATTCAGGGTGCTTGAAAGGATCCAGGCGCCCCGAACCTCCTATATAAGGAGGGTAAAGGCTGGAGTCAAGAACACAACTAACAATCTGCTCTCCTGTGCTCCTGCGACGTTGCGAAGGCTCTCCGACAAGTTCATTTTTGTCTTATTTTTATTGTCAGTTTTTATTTTACTAATTAATTCCTGTACTTCTTTTTGTAACAATCATTCGAATTATTAGTGATTGCCCAACGAAAGCACTCAACGAGTGCGAGCCTTGGAGTAGGAGTCGACACAGGCTCCGAACCAAGTAAAAACTACTTGTGTCACTCTTTCTTTTCGTTTATTCTTTTTCTGCTGCATGCTTACTCTACGAAATTTTTAAATCGCTATTCACCCCCCCCCCCCTCTAGCGAAATTCACGATCCAATATATTATACTGGAGTCTATACATTTACCGGGAAGATGCTCCAAGTAGTTGCATTATGCCTAGTGCGATTATGTTCAATTAACTATAATCTGTTAGAATTATTTCCTAATGTTAATTTCCTAAGTTGTTTGGATAATCATTTATATACAGTGGCTATGATTTACTATTTAAATATTTTTAGTTTGTACAAGACTGTGAACTATATTGTAGCAGGTATGATTTCATAGCTGCTACAACTTCAAACTTGTGTTGTAGCAGCTATAGACTCGTAGCTACTATAATGTATTTGTAGAAAGCTAAGAACCACATTTTAGCAGCTATAGTTTCGTAGCTGCTACAACCTCAAACTTATGTTATAGTAGCTACAAACTCATAGTTGCAACAACGTATTTGTATAAGGCTAAGAACCACGTTATAGCAACTATGGTTTCATAGTTACTATAACCTCAAGCTTGTGTTATAGCAGCTATGAACCCGTAGCTGCTACAACGTGTCTGTACAAGGTTAAAATCCATGTTACAGCAGCTACAATTTGGTAGTAGATACAGTTTTGTAGCTACTAAAACCTCAAACTTGTGTTATAACAACTATGGACCTATAGCTGTTACAACGTATTTGTACAATGCTAAGAACCACATTGTAGCAGCTATGGTTTCATAGCTGTTACAACCTCAAACTTGTGTTGTAATAGCTATGGACTCATAGCTCCTATAACGTGTTTATACAGTTTTGTAACTGCTACAACCTCAAACTTGTGTTGTATCAACTACGGACCTATAGCTATTATAATGTGCTTGTACAAGGATAAAATAGATCAAAACACCATTCAACATTAAAAATAAAAGTTATAAGACATACAAAAGAAGAACGATAGTTCTTTTTAACATGAAGAAAAAGGAAGATCAACAAAATGATCCTAAGGCCTTTTCAGCAGATCATTGGCCTCTTTTAGAGTTGCATGGGTCTTTTCTAGTGTTTGAAGGGCAGTCTTCAAGTCCCTCACCGCTTGATCCTGTTGAGGACCTGTTGGAGTAGAAGGTGTTGGTTTCAAGCTATTCGGAGGCACAGAAGAGGAAGAGTCTTCATAAGACCCCATAGAAGTGTCAAAACTTGAATCAACGAGCACTATCAAGGGACCAGAAAGAAGGTTTTGGTTGTTAGAATTTAAGGGATGTCCTAAGGCAATCGCCTTACATTTTTTTTCTATTTATTTGATAAGTATATATTCACTATTTGAGTGCATATTATATGTTTGATTATCTTAAACTCATTTACTGAATATCTGTAATATAATTCATAGCATGAAAGAATTTGTGATTGGATCGCAACTAGTGATTATCTCTACATATGCAATTATGCATATATTGAAATTTTCCTAGTCATCGAATTAATGCATTCGAACATCATCAATTCTATAAGACTAGCACGGGTTATACTCCTTAGTTTGGCCAAGCAGCTGTTTTCTCACTGGCTAAAAACATTGAGATGTCGAGAGTAAATGTGGATACTGGTTATGGTAACTAGTTCATTGAAGTGACTTGTTGTAAGACTTCATATGATTCTCTACATAAATATAGATATGTCTGTGAAGTTCGTACTGTAGCATAAGTACAAGTTTCCTTCGACTTGAGGTATACAAGTCATCTTGGTAATGGAGACTTATACTTTGACATCTTAAGCAAGTATTTCATTGAGGTGTGGATCCGGGATGATTAAATATAAGTTGAAGTGTCCGAAGATGTTTGGATAGCCCACAGAGAATTCATTGCTCCTTGCGAGGAGATGTATACCCTATGACCACCTGTTAGGATTATTACTCAAAGTCTTTGGCCAAAGAATCATATGTTAAGAATGTGAGACTCTTGTACACATGTACGAGTATAATTTGAATCTGTAGAACGAGTAAGTATTACTTGGGTTAGGTGTGACATAGTCAGTTTAGTGGGGGCAAGACACATAGACCATGTCCTGAACCAAGTGGGTATAAGATGAGTAAATGGAACGAAGCACGACTCACTGTAGCTGCTGAAGTGTTTAGAATTAATTCTAAGATTAACTATGATTTTTTAGCTAATTGGGGATCATGATGTACTATTAGGTGTCACTCATGATCGTTCTATAATTAAGTAGTTAATTATGAAAGACCAAGATAAACCCGGAACCTATTGGGTCACACACATTAACGAGTCTCTAAAAGACGTAAAACAAGTTAAAGAATAGGATTCTTAGATCAAAAGATAAATGTTTGGTTGGACCATACATAAAACAAATATGGAAATATTTGTCGCAATGAAAGCGTGGATGGGTCACATCTCTTATGGAAGAGTTAGACTATATTTGGTTTAATCATGAATTAGTCATGAACTAACTTGGTTTAGTTGTGAACCAAACTAAGGGGTTAATGGGCTAATTTTTGATTAAGGGATAATAGGTTGGATTTGGGCTTTCTAATCCAACTCATTAATAAGGGTTATATATTGATATGATTAAGAGAAGATTATACACATGAGATCATTAATTGGCTTGTAAGGTTTTTGGAAAACCTTAACTCAATTTCTCTTCTCCTCTCCCTCTCCCCTCTCTCTTTGCGGCCGCCAACAAGCGGAAGCCCTTCCCCTTGTTGTCGTGACCAGCACAAGGAAGAAATCTCTTCCTTGTGTGCTTTTCTTCCTCTTCCTCTTGATCTCTTTTCTTCGCTCGTGGCTAGTAACTTCGGAAGGAGAGACTTATACTCAAAGGAGTTGTCTTGAGGAGCTCGGCGTGGATACAAATAGAGGCGAGGTTTGACAACGTTGTTACGATTGATGCCCTTCTCGTTATAGGTCATCCGTAAGGTAACCTAGCGTAAATTTACTTTCCGTAAAAATGTAATTATGCGATTATGTTTGACATGTTGTATCCTTATATGTGTATGGTGCATGTGATGTAATAATTTATGAATTATTATTGTTTTATTTTCCACTGCGCATGTTTGCGAAACGTATTTTAGCACACACCGCATCGGGTATATCCCAACATTAGTTTCAAGCGATTCAAATGCACCATGATTTGCTAAGAGTCTTGCGTCATGATTAGAAAGTAAAGGGTCAACATACGCTAGGATGTCATCTTTATAATGGTGTGAATCTCATCAAGAATTAACTATAGCCCATTAAATGCAAGAAAAAAGTTGGTGAAATTTAATTCATCAACTCATTTTTAGAGTTATAGCCTATTAAATGAAAGGAAAGAGTTGGTTAAATTTAATTAATATAGACTTAACATTATAACAGCTACGGACTCATAACTGCTATAACATGATTGAAAAAATCATGACCATGTTGTAGCAGCTACGACTCGTAACTGCTATAATGTGATTACAAAAATCATGATAATGTTGTAGCAGTTACAGTTTTGTAATTGCTACAACACAGACTTAACATTGTAGAAGCTACAAACTTGTAGCTGCTATAATATGATAGTAAAAATCACGAACACGTTGTTGTAGCTACAGTTCCATAGTTACTACAACAAACACTTAACGTTGTAGTAGTTATGGACTCGTAGCTGCTACAACATAATTGAACAATATCAGGGGATCATGTTGTAACAGTTATGGTTCCGTAGCTGCTACAACACACACTTAATGTTGCAGTAGCTATGAACTAGTAGCTACTACATCATGATTATACAATTACAAACTTAAATTTGATACAACCAAATCGTGAACATCGTATCACACTTTTTTTTAATACAAATATTTAATTTGGGTTTTGTCATTGATATTATATAGAAAACAACATCACAGTTACACCTTCTAGTTTTTGTCTATTATAATTTTATATCCAACAATAGATCTATAAACTTTCATTTCACTTTTTTTGAATTCAATTAATCTCTGAAACAGTAAACTCTGTTCATAGCGCATCACAAAAATAAAAATAATCTAAACTACAAGATAAAAAATTTTAACTTGTAAGAATTATATTGCAATCAAGAATATGATGTATAAATAAATACTTACGATTTGCTTTGTGCGGAAGCATTTACTTGAATCGTTTCAAACTCCTTATCGAAAATAGGTGCTAAACCACGATGTTATCTGTGATAGTATGACCAGTTGAGACCCTTGATAAACTCCACCTACACATAAATAACATTAGTAATCAATACATATCAAAAGTTTATTGTAATATAATATAGAACTTAATACTTACAGTTTTCTCAAAGATAGAAATATAATTTTCTGTAGCATCGAGAGAGTTATAATAAATTATTTAACCTTTATCCAGGTCTATGATCATTAGATACTCGTGATCATTTTTATTATTAAGAGGATAGAAGATATATCTAATAGCCTTATCTTCATCAGTTTTCACGGATTGGTGCAATTTGTCGGCATGCATCATTGAAAACAAATCCTATGTAAACAAGATCAATTTTTAGTGGAATAAATCTAAGAAAAGATAAATAAGATTAGCCCAGGTAGGCAAATACTTACCTCAAACCCAACCCGACAAAATATAAATAGGTAGTATAGTATGTTAGAAATTTTGACTTCATTTGTTATAATTACAAAATATGCATTTATGCAATTGTCGTGGGTGTACTCAGTCCAATCAAATACTATCATAAAAGATTCCAACTCTAATGAAAAACTAGAGTTGGACCATACTGGAAGCACTATAAGTCTACATAAATAAACAAAAACATAATAACAAATTATCACTATTATTATAATTGAATAATATTCATAGTTGCTACATCTATAGCGGCTATGAAAAAATTATATTAAAATATTATAAGTGTTAGTGAATTTTAATATTCAACTATTTTCAGTATTGATTATGAAATTTAACATTAAATGTATTATTGTTCATACAGTATGAAAAATATGGAAACAACATTATTCTTGTTTTAATATACACTTATTTAGACTTCAATAAATTAATAATCATTATTTTACATATTTATGTAACTTTTACCAACATACTCAATTAAATTGAACTTCAATAATGCATCTGCTATAACAACATATTTATTTTTCTTAACATTTATCTTTGTTTGCTAAACGAATACATAGACAAACATATCATTGAGGATTAATAATAACAAAAATAAGTATAATCAACTTTACCTTCAATATTTTGGTTTTGAGCTTATGAATCTCAACAAGTTTGATTTGTTAATTTGATGAAATTGTAGCTTCACTTTTTGATGGGACAAGGGGGTCTAGATGTTCATGCTGAACAATATCTTTATCTCTCTTTGCCCTTATTTGTTTGTTTTCTATCCGTTCTTTTTCTTTTGAGGACTTGGTCAAATTTTGTGGGTAGTGACTCAATACTCTTTTTGACACACCTCTTTATTATTGTATTGGCGCATTAGGCTCTATGGCCTCTTTATCCAGGGTAAGAGCTGCTGGTTGCTCTTCTAATACCTTGCTCTGTAGTAGTCTTTGGAGCTTTGTAATTTTATTTTCTTATTCAGCTATGATTATGTCTTTTATAGCTATAATTCTATCTTTTTTGCCTATAGTCTTATCCTTTTCAATGTTGTTAATGTCAACATTTCTAGCACTCATATCCAATAAATCTTAGAATTCCTTTATTGTTGTATCCTTTTGTTCAATATCATTGCTCAACTCAATAACCAAAGTTCGTACCTTAACAAGTTGATCATCTTTTACTTTATAGCATTGACATTCAACTTCCTCCAAACATCCTCTATTACATGTTTCTCCTGAACATCCTCTGCTTGCTCAAGAAAAGACACATCATCAAAGTTCTATGCAATTTAATCAATAAATTTGCTCTTCAACATCTTCTAGGAAATTGATTGATAGCATATTTTCCTTTAAATCTAATGGAATTGTTGCTATTATTTTTTATGAAGACAATTGCCCAATCTTGGTTTTTATTGTAAATACATATGAGATTGTCCAGTTTCATTGGCATATTCTTGGAAGAGCAAAGTTCTTGTGTGGCTCTATGATTCTTACATGTTCGCATATCCAAACCTGCAATACAATAAGTATGATTATAAATATTGAATTAATGAAGTTATAGTAAACTTTAACAACTTATAGTAAGTAGGTGTGCTAATCATTTTAGCATCAAAGTTTGATTTCCCTCAAGCCCCTCTGGCTTGGGCTTTTGAGAGAGCATCACATCTATAACCTCCATCTGTGGGGGCATGTAATCATATACAGCCTTACACCAATTATATCTATCTAAATTTTCAAATTCATCTACACAATCAAGTAGTAAATTTACTGGTAATCTAAATATACTGCTAGTAGTAATAAATAGCACATATATAAAAAAAATATAAAATAACAAGTCGACAAAATAAAATATCATATTCAAAAGATGGTTCTGATTTTTTACTAATGTTGATAATCTTGGTTTCTACTTCATTCTTTGAACAATCCCAATCTATGAAATGTTGAAGGTACAGTGGGGTGGAGGAGGCATCTAAATGTAAAGGGATTTTATCGTCATGATCTGGAAGTCTCAGAATCAGTGTAATATCTTTTTTTGCAAATCTAATCTTCTGATTTTGAAAGATGAAACACTTAATATGATAGTCTCAATTGTCAAATAGATTGTGTACAAGACATCTGAAATTTGCATTTTGCAATATGTCTAAAGCCCGAACAAATGAGCTTATATTTATCAACTCCATCTGTTACTCATTTGATTGTAATGATAATATGAACAACTTAAATTGGGATACATTACTTTTCCATTGTAATTTTTTACTATATGCGTGAAAAGTAGAGCTTCTAAAAAAAGGATAAAGCACTAGACATCATTTAATTCTATAAAAAAAAATACTTAATTTCAAGCAATAGACATCATTACAATGTTAGTTTTGAACAATAAAAAGAGTGCAACATCTACTGGTGTGGTCTAAGCACATTGTAGCAGCTTTTTTTTTCGTAACTGCTCTAGCGTGCTGGCCTAAAAGTGTTGTAGCAGCTACAATTGCTAGACTAGAACATTGTAGCAATCATAGCTGCTACAACATGGTTAGACTACCATGTTTTGGTTAAGCACATTGCAGTAGTTACGGTATCATAACTGTTACAACGTGTTGGTCTAAGAGTGTTATAACAAGTACATAATCATAATTACCACATCATAGTTAGACCAGAATATTATAGCAGCTATAAAATCGTAACTGCTACAATGTGATTAAATCAAAATGTTGTAGCAGTAGATATAGTTTCATAGCTGCTATATATTGTATTTGCTACAGAACTATAGCATTTGGATGCAGTGGCAAGACATTTAGGGTAGATACATGAGAGGAACACAGTGTAGATAAATGGCAACAAGCAAGCTCGACGAGGTGGCACCAAGGGAGTTGATCGAAAAAGATAGTGATCAACAACTCTGCACACTAGAGGCACCAAGGAAATGAGGGAGTTCAAAGGAGGATTTGATTTGAAATGTTTAAATTTTTAAGAGAAAAAAAGGTTTAGAATTTTATTAACTTCGATCGGACTCTACTAGAGTAGAAAAAATAATTAAATTTGACGATAGAGTACTAATCGGATACAGTCACACAGCGGAAGTCAAGGAAAAGCGTATCAGCTCTATCCCTTGATACATGATATAGATTTTCATAGATTTTATATAATTTTTTATTCAATGCAAAAATTCTTCTAACATCTATATGTATTACAGTCGGCGGCGGAAGTCGAGTGTATCAGCTCTATCCTTTTTATGTGATATACATTTTCATAGATTTTATATAATTTTGTATTCAATGCAAAATTTCTTCTAGCATCGATATGTATATCTCAAATTCGCTTAGAGAGCTAACTTGGAAGAATGGAAGAGGGTAGGTAAGAAAATGGATGGTTATGACAAGTGTGAACCCATAGATGACTTCACATAGGCTTCTACTTGTAGAACAATTTACCCCGAACTCATAAGCAAACCCACAATGAACAAGATAAATCCCAAATCCATAGTTTTCTTTTACTAGGCATCTAAATAGACTTCCTAAGTTGCGATCAACAACCTTAGTTTGACAATCAAATTGGGGCGAAATGCAAATGAGAATTTGAGTTGTGCTCCAAATAATTTCCAAAGTATCTTCCAAAAGCAACTAACAAACTATACATAAATTTGGCATCCTTATCTAACACTATCAATGTAGATAACCCCTACAATCTAATAATCTCTCTAAAGAACAATTTAAGTATATAAGATGCATTGATAATCTTATTATATGGAATGAAATGTGTCATTTTAGAAAACCTATTTACAACAACTACGATGTGGTCATGACTTCAATTGACAAGGAAAGTCCTAGAACAAAATCCATCCCAAGACCTTTTCATGGCTCTTAGCAGTGGGTTTGGCATACATAGGTCTGTGTTTTGATTGGTTGCCTTGACTGTGAGTCACATGAGACATTGTAATATGATTTTAGTTGTCTCATCTCAAGGCAGGCTAATGAAATCTATCTAAAACAAGAGCTATGGCCTTTGTCCCAGAAAGTCATTTCCACATAAGGCCCCACTCAACCTTGACTGTACTTAACCTGCACCCATCCAACTATACGCTAATATTGTGGTCTAAACTGATTAATAAATTTGACAAACTAATCAACTACAATAACAATTATAATTAATTTAAAACTAACACGACATAGACTTCCTACTATAAGGAATCATCTCTGCTTGGCATGAATTATTATGCTTATAGAAGACTAGATACATACTAATAAATCCAACGTGCTTCTTTGACCTTGCTATATGAATGAAGTCAATCATAACTTGGCAAAAAGGAATGTAAGTTACAATCATTCGACAAGACATCAAAGTTTCAATCCTATTTTATTGTTTAGGATCCTTCATTGAACTAGTATTCTCCTCCTTTTTCTCCCTAAATCTAAATCTTCAAAAAAAAAAAAAAAAAAGTCTAACAATCATGAGCTATGCCACATCAAAACCAGGCATCTGTTAGTTGCAATGTCAAAAACACGAGCTACACAGTGTACATAGAACAGAGATAGATAAGGTCTTCCCAAAATGATGCTACTACTGCCAAAATGATTCAAACTAGAGCTCATAATCAAACGCATGATGAAACAGGTAACAGAATTGAATTCTAAGCATACATTCAGGTGATAACTTAAGGTACTGTCCATGTCACTTAAAGATCATGAATAAGAGCATGGAGTGTGGAAACGGGAAAGGCACACAACAGCATGAATGCTTTTTCACAAATCGGGCATTGATTAATAGAAACGATAACCAGACATCATCTAGATTCGAAGATAATTGACATGTGAAACCAATAGTGGTACTACATGATGAAGCATCCACCTATCCATCTTCAGTTGGATACCTCCATTCAACACTGAATTTCCAAGTCTAGCAAAAAATATTGTAGCAATCAGATATAACCAGTTTGGCAAAATCAAACATATAATATCATAGAGGAAAGTATCACTGCACTAACAATTAAGAACTACTAAGATGCCATCTGAACAGGAAAAAAAAAATGTTGATGTGATTTTAATAAACATTTTTCAGTAACAAAAGTTGTGAGAAGAGTCGAGCAAAGAAAAAGTGATAGAACTGTGGAACGACGCACACCAAGATGAACCTATGAATAATGTTACCTGAACAAGCAACAGCTGCACAGAAATCCTCATTTACCTGCAAGTAACACAAGCATTCACTACGTTGAGTTTGCTACACATGCCTCTTTATAGTTCTTATTAGAACAAGAGATTACAGAAATCCTAGAGAGCTTATCAGATTTAGAATGCAGATAAATCTCAATAAACTATGTAGTAGTAATGAAAGCTACGTATACTAAGGTGAAATTAATCAGAAGAACAAGAATTTACAAGGCTCAGAATGACGAACATTTAATAAAAACATAGAAGCACCAATACAATCTGAAGTTCTTTCATAATATCTGTGGATGAAATAGTTCAAGGATGCTAGGACTAATGTATCATTTGGAAGACACAGAACACTGAAGATAAACATTAGAAAGAACTTAAATCAACAAACTATATATGTGCATGGCCAGACATGTGGTGTGTCTATTTGTATCACATGATTCTTCATGTTACAAGACCAACTTATCATAAATTCAGATTTTGACATATGGTAGATGTCAAAATAACATCATAAAACAATGAAATTAAAAATAAAAAAAATAAAAATCTGTTCAATATCAGGATCATCAAATATCAGTTATAGTAAAGCAGGAAATACTCTCACTACTTGGATATATCAAAAGATTCATTGAGCATTTTTCGGTGTGGAAAACAGTTTTTGCTTACTTGAAGGTCAACATCTAACTGAGATTGTCAAGTAGCACTTTGAAACATGGAGGATAAGTTATACCACAACAATGACAAACAATCTTTCAGAACTCAAGTATTGCTCAAGTGACAAACATCACAAAACAAATGGAAGTTTCAATATGCGGATGAACTGAACCCCAAGATCTCAATTAATTGAAAGACTCTAACTTTTATAGATGCACTAACAAGCTAAGAGCACCATTGACAAGTCAGTCAAGCGAATACAATACCAGGGATCATCTGTTCCGTTGAAACAATAGAGAAACTGTATTGAATGAAAACCAAAAGATTTCACCTAAATATCTCCAACAAAATACCTAAAAGTTAAACAACTATATAGTCTACAACCCTCAAGTTGAGGTTAGATATTTGCAAAAGTCATAGTTGTCAAAATTGGAATCCGGTTCAGAATCGGAGTTGGAATTGGACACTCAAAGAATCCAAGATTCAACTGGACTGGATCACTGGATTAGTAGGATTGGTGAAATCACAATTGATGGGAAAAAATAAAAAATGAGAATTTTTTAATAAAACTATTTATATTACAATAAAATTGTCAAAAATCTTAAGAAGAATCTCTATTTATATTATTACATATTTAGTTATAAATAATAGAATATACAAATAATCCTATTTATTAATATCTAATTACTATATAATAAAAATAGACTATAACCAATAATAACAATATGTTTAGGATAGATTGGCAATAATACTAGATTATTAATATATTTTCTTAATGTGTTATTTACTTACTATTTAATATTACTGAATTTAGTTAGTTCCTAGCGATATTCAAACCAATTTTTTAGTTGAAGGGAGGGTAATTTTAAGATACTCATTGTTTGAGAAATTAGTCTTTTTCTCACTCCACAAGAATATATCTTAATCCACAATAAACTCACTCGATAAATAGTGAGTCACAAAAAGTTGGGAGAGGCATCAAATCTAAAGAGTGATAACGTAAGTGATCCTTGAACTTGTGGTGAATCTTGAACTGTGACAAGGTTAAGCAATATAAGAATCAAGCTGGGTTAAAGAAAAGGATAGACCAGTCATTTTCTCAAAGTTATGAAACTTTGACTAAATTTTAACACAAATTTATCCATTTTCTTTCTCATTTTGATTAAATTTAATGGATTCTATCAATTTTTTTTATAATAATATAACCAACTTATAGCAAATTCTTTTACATCTCTAGTTGTTTTCAAATATTTTCTTCAACCTTTGAGAGATGCCAATTTCTCAGAAAAAATAAGATACATAATTGCTAAAACCGATCCAACCCGAGCAATTGGTATTGTTATCAAGCCAATTTTGCCAACTATGACAAAAGTTCAACATTGTTACACTACAGAAAAATGATTGCCATCAAGAAACCAAACTTGGGGAAGACAGAGAACCAGTCTGATTGGTTGAGCTATTTGATGGTTCATTGCTAAAGTATACATTTGATATGCTTCAACAAGAATGCTATCCTGCACACCTTTAGCTGAGCGACTGTGGACGACATTCGACGTGGGCAATTTGACGAGGACAAAATCTAATTTTTTTTTAATCTCTCTCTCATCTGCATGCAACAACTTTTCTCTCTTTCCTCTTAAAGTAAAATAAAATTCTCTCTTCTCTCTCCTTTGATTGCATGCAGCAATCACTTTGATGCTGATTTTTAAAAACCAGCACCAAGGTGGTGCAGATTTATAGGTGTTGGCACCACCAAAGCTGGTTTGGTGGTGCTACAAAATCAGCAACAAGGTGGTGCTACAAAACCATCATCAAGGTGGTGCAAGTTTGTAGGTGCTGGCACCATCAAAGCAGCACCATCCACCTTGATTTTTGCTTGGTGCTGGTTTGAAGGTGCCAGTTTGATGGTATCAGCACCACATTAGTGTTGGTTTGTAACCTTTGTGCCACCTTGGTTTTTGCTTGGTGTTGATTTGATAGTGTCAACACCACATTGGTGTTGGTTTGTAACCTTGGTGCTGGTTTTCCAACACCAAATGCTGGTCTTTAAATACGAGCAATACCTTGGTGTTGAATTTTAAAAACCAGCACCAATGTGGTGATGTTTTTTAAAAACCAATACCACAGTGACTGCATGCAATCAAAGAAGAGAGAACAGAGTTGTTGCGTGCAGATGAGTGAAGGATTATAAAAATTGAGTTTTGGCCGCGTCAAGTGTCCATATCAGATGTCGCCCATGCTCGCTCACATAAGGATGTGCAAGCTATCATCTCTCTCTCTCTCTCTCTCTCTCTCTCTATATATATATATATATAGATATATATATATATATAGATATATATATATATATATAAAGAAAAAGAAGGAATACAAACCCAAGATAGGTTAGAGTTTGATTGTTTGTTCTTAAAATAGAAAAAGCAAAGAAAATAAAGATAGAGAACAAATAAATCTTGGTATTCCAAGAGATATTATGAACTTGAGTAAAGAAAAAAATAAAGCTCTAGGATATACTAAAGAGAAAAGGAAATTGCTACTAAAATAGAATAATATGTAGCTTTTAAAGTTGCAAAAAATGGAAACAAAAAAAATTGACACTAAAATTATGGGCAAAAAAAATGAGGTTATGATTATAATACTCTCTTGGAGGAGAAATTTTGATAGAAAGATCAAATTTTTAATTATTTTACTTTGATAGAGGAAGAGAGATAGAAGTCTTTCTTTGACTCTGAGAGAAGCAAGTGATGTTAAAAGAGAACAAAGTTAACTAATATATATGAAGTTTTGCAACGAATTGATTAAAAAAAGGATACAAAAGGAGAATGTGTGATAATATTAGAGATTTAGTAGAACTTCAATTTGATAGAGACGGAGAAGAATGGAAGAACTTTAGTTTGAAGACTTATATTGCAGATAATGATGAAATTTATTGTCTACAGGAAGATGATATCCACATTAGAAATTGTCAGTAACATAATTCACTCAAATTTGCAACAAGAATGTCTCTGCCATTTTCTTTTTAGATGTTGATTTTTTCTTTGTAAAATTTATTTTCTCCAATGCCACTTTTTATGCTTTTTTAGGATTTGCCCTGCCCCTGCTTTGGCTAGCATGGGCCTTTGAATTAAATGTGATACCTACTGTTGTTTGGTACCGATTTGCTACTACCTGATGTGGTTGTTTAACTAAAGAGTGTTGAAAGAGATCATGTGTACAAGACAGAAAGACATTGAATCATAGCAGCAGGCCAGGGGCTCATAGGACAAGTCGTGGAGCATGGAGACACTTGCTATAACTGTTCCCGGATGGCTCAATCTACTAAGAATAGAAAAGGAGACAGATTTTGGAGGCATGCACAATTTCTGCTGGAGCTCAATTTGTTACAGGCAAGTGCATATGCAAAGGTGTTGAATCAAAAAGGTGGCATGACGTCATATACAGGAACAGGCCCATTGCGATTTTCTATTAGTGACTAAGATGTGAAATGTGGCATAATAGTTAATATTTTGAACCATAAGATCTAAAGGGTTCTAGTGCTAATGGATGATGATGCGGCGGCTTGTGAAAAGGCCATCAATTCTTATAGAGTTCACTTGTCAAAGGAGGCTGCACAAAGAGAGAATCACAAGATGCATTGAGGACATCATTTTAAAATCAAGCCTAGCCAGCATGGGACCACCACTTATAGCATGAAGTGGTTGCCAATATACCAATTCAAAGTGTTCTACACGACTAATAACTTTTTATAACATGATCAATAGGGTCCACTCCAACTATTGGTAGCAAAGTGAAAGTACTTGACATGAAAATGGAGGGAAATGAAGAACCAAAGTACCATGAATATGCACCTGACTTCAACATGCAGGACCAAACGACCTATGCGGCTACATATGCAGTTAGTGAATCCATATATGAATAAAGAAAAACTCTCTTGTAACTAACATAATAGTTGTGTAATTGTGACATTGTTCATATAATTGATAAATGACAATGACGGCTTGTAAGGCTATCCATATTCTTATGCACACCAAGGTTTAAAATCTCGACCCGTACCGAGATTTCGGTCCCGAACCGGAAGATACGGTTTCGGTATCGTATCGTGCCGATACTATTTCGGTATTTTTTTTATTTATATATAGTACTTATTAGATAAATATGTTTATTGTGTATAATTTAAAAATAAGTTGTATATTAATTTTATATAAGTTCTCAATTATTGAACAACTTAATATGGTTAGAAAAAATAATTAAATATAGTTTTCTTTAAAAAAAGTTGATCTATGAATAACTTGAATTAAAATTAATACATCATAAAATGTTACCTTATTAATATCAAAAGGAGTGGCGTGAATCAGACGAAAGCATTGATTCTTGCGACATTCTGCTTAGGTCAACTCCATAGTTCTCCAATGCCCAGATTAAATAAGCATCTCATGACATGCAATATTGATATTGATTTCTCCACATGTTCATCAGTGTGTCTCGATTCATCACTGAATGTTGGATTTGAACTGGCACCACTGAAATCGGAACGGGTACAGGTACAGGCACAGGATAAGGATAAGCATACGTCCCGAGCTCTGGTATGATGGATCACCATATGATGCATCAGAGTTATAATAAGAAGGTTGCAAGTGTGATGAACTTCGACCAAAATCAATCTCAGCTAAACTCTCCCGCATATCTTAATAATTATGAGCTTTCTTTTGTTTCTCACCCTTATATCGATGTTGATATTGAATAGCACTACTTCTAGCTCCATGATCAGAATCTTGAGTTGCATGTGTGTAATCTATCTCACATGTCCATGGCTCCGGTGCTAGAGAAGGGGGGACATAATTTTTACCACTAGATGCATCACCACTGTCATCACTTCCATGAGTACTTACACTGCTATCAACATCACTATCCTCATTTAGAACTTCTCATCGGACTACAGCGTCAGAAGGTGATGATGTTTCATCACTGTCATCATGTTCTTGCTCATCAATTACATCGAGTGGATTTTCTTTAATTCTCAATTGACCCCTTCCAGTAAAAGCAGGAGGTTTGCCTTTTTCTTTCTTTTTAGTAAAAATTGCAGGAGCTTTGCCTTTGTCTTTATCTATGGACTTTGGGTCTGGGATGTTTGAGAACGCCTAGACCAAGCAGAAAATCGAAATCCTTGATCAAAAGCTTTATCATCTTCTTCCTCGTAAATATCTCCTCTAGCTTGTATTTTTTCAATTTGTTGAGTAAGAAATTGAGATGGTCGTGGTGGGTCTCCTGCTTCATCAAGTAATGGATTCTCAGCCTCAACGGCGCTCCACCAATCCATCATTGGATCATTCTCAGTGTGGACAAATCCAATATCAAATGGATCTACATCACCAGACTCTTGTTCTTCATTCTCTTCTGTTATTGCTTTTAGTTGAAGACGCATATTATAATGAACGTAGACCATCTTCTCCAAGCGACGATAAGAAAGACGATTTCGTACTTTTGTATGAATGAGGGAGAAAGTTGACCAATTTCTTTCACAACAGCTTGAAAACGTTGTTTGTGAGAGAATTCGTACTACAATCTTTTCAAATTTGGAGCTAATCCTCCATATTGTAACCACCACTCAGCTGTAAGATAAATAAGAACAAAATTAAAATAGTGTTTATATTTGTTGACAATAATTAGTAATAATTTTTATTATACTTACATGCATCCATTTTATATCTACATGACACTGCAATAGGATCGCTAAAAGAACCATATGCCTCTCGAAATAATCGACTTTCATTAATAGTCTCAGCAATTGATTCTCTATTTGTATGAAGTCTTGATATTACATGTCTGAGAGCCTCTAATAAATCATCATTTGTGCCAAGATTATAATGGTATTGATATGTCGGATTGAGATAATAACCTACGATAATTAAACATATATAATTATTAATAATAATATTAAAGATTCTTTATCATTAAAAAATACGTACCGGCCAAATGAATATCTTTTCCCATTTGATTGTCCCATCTTGTAGTGATTATATCAATGTAATATTGATACTTGATTGGTGATTGTAGACGCCTCTTAATTTCTTCTTTTGCTTCATGAATTAGGCGATAAACGACTAAACGTTGCCCATTTGTGGCTTCTTATCCATATCAACTTTACGTAGAACAACGTACAATGGTTCTACTGCTATAAGAATCTCTGCGATATAGTCCCAAAATATGACAGATATAATAATTTTTTGCACCTCCTTACCTTTGGTCGTGTTAGAATATCGCGAGGCCTCCCAATCCTCAGAAGAGAACATGGCCTTCAATCCAACTTTTTTCTGATTCAAAGACTTTAACAGGAGAAAGTGAGTGGCAAACCTAGTCGCTCCTGGTCGCAGAATCTCCCCATCAATAACTTTCCTCATTAATCCATGAACCCAATGATGGTTATGGAGGAATTTTGTTAAAGATTGACCTTTTTTCACTACCTTCTTCACTATATCAAGCTTACCGATATCTGCCATCATCAAATCGATACAGTGTGCTGCGTATGGTGTCCAAAATAATGTTTGATACCTTTGCTCCAATAACTCTCCAGTCCTTTTAAAGTTGGCACCATTATCTGTAATCACCTGTACTATATGTTCTGCACCTATCTCGTGAACTACACTATCCATCAAACGAAATATGTAAGGTGCATCATGATAGTCTATAGTTGCATCAATAGATTTATGAAATATCACCTTTCTATTGCAGTATAGTAGAAAGTTGATGATGCTCATCCGTGTAGGTCCTGTCCAGCCATCACACATCAACGTAACCCCATATAAGCTCCATTGCTTCTTGCATGATAGGATCCAAGTCTTGATCTCCTCCACTTGTTCATCTAAATATGGACCGGCAATTTCATATGCAGTCGAAGGTTGAATACCAAGACCAGATTTTTGGATGTTGGACACCATGCTACGGTAGTATGTGTTGTTTGCTGCATTAGGGGGAATATGATTAAAATGGAAAAATTTAGCAATACTTTTACCGATTGATTTCTTCTTCTCTTTTGAATATACATCATCAATCTTAGTCTGTTTGCTAGCTTGGTCTGGGAATGCTAGTGGATCAATATCAGCAATATCGATTACACGTCTTCGTCCAATAAAAGGAAAAAAAACGACCAATACCACCTTGTGTTGAAGGAATATGAACACTTGCACTCCTTCCTAATGTTGATGTGGTAGTTGAGCCACTTCCACTGGCACCGGAGCCACTTCTATGTCGCATATTTTGCTCATAGTCATATTGAGTTCGAGAGACATTGAGAGCTGCTAAAAAGTTTTCTTCATTTGGAACTTCACCACGACCTTCCATTTCATCATAGATTAGTTCTTTAGAGCTTCGACTATCAACAAGTTCACGTTCTCGTTGTTGTTTATACTTTAATGTCTTTTTGCCATCAAGTTCCTCTTTTATTACACGACAAACTTCTTGAGAAACTTTTGGACAATTAGAAACATCCGGATATCCACCAGCAAGATGTTGTTTTAGGCGTGTGACCCCGCCGCCGCGTCCAATCATATCGCAATGCAAACATTGCCAATGGAATCGAATTTCTAATCGACGTGCGTGTCTCCAAGATGGATCATGAGATTGTTGTTTGGGTATCATTGCCTATGCATTATAAAAAAAAATTAAGAATAATCAGGGATTAAGGTGTCGTTTCGTGCCGGACGGCACGGACGGTTTTTACCGTTCCGTCGCCCGGCCAAAACCGGCACCCGACACTTAGTGATTTCGGCGCGTGATACGCGCGGGTGTAGAGCTGTGCTTTCGGCGCGTGATACGCGCGTTGATGCACGCCAGCACAAGTGACACTCGCGATCGATCATAAATCGCGCGATAGAAGGAATCGATTCGATTCCTTCTGTCGCGCGCAAAAACCCTATAAAATGTACCAGCGAGAGATCGATTAGCAACAGCGAGGCGAGGCGACGGCGAGGCGAGCACCAGGAAGGCGAGCAGCGGCAGAGGTACGATTTACCCTATTCGTCCCGTCGCATATGCATCGCAGGCGGCGCCGAAGGAGTCGTCGGACGCCTCCGGCGCCGCCGAACCCTTGCGATCCGCCGCTGCCAAGCGGCGTGATCGCTCCCCGCAGCGTGATCGCGGTGCGTGTGTGCGTTTAAGAAAATAAATTATAATTTAGATTTATAACAATTCCTAAGGTAAGCGTGATATTCCAAACAGGCTTTTATAAATCCTAATTAAATTTTCTCAATAAAAATTAAAATATATAAAAAATATATTTAAAAATCAAAATTTTAATTAATATTCTGAAAAATTAATTTTTAATGTTTTAAATTGTATTTAAAAATTTTTAAAAAATTATAATAAATCTGTTTAAAATTTTTTAAAAATTATAAAAATTCAGATATATATTATAATATTTTTTTATTTAAAATTTAATTTAATATTTTTAAAAAAATCATAAAAATTCAGATTTATCATTTATATTCTAATATTCTAAAAAAATAAAAATTCTAAAAAAAACTAATTAATTAAATTTATATTTTGATATTTTTATTTTTTTATATTTTTAAAATAATAATTAATTTGTATAATTATTATATATAAAGTAACATCTTTATGTTAATTTATATATTTATTATAGATAATATTTTTTTATCTTAGAATTAATTTAAAATTTGGATCCATGAAAATTAAGTTTTGTACTTTTGTAATATGTTTAGAAATATTACAAGTCTTTTATTTTAAAAATCTTGATAAAGGTATGTTGTCATGTTTATGATTCCTAATAAAACACTTATAATTTTATGCAATTTTGATCATTCTAAATTTAGAAAGGTGAATTAATATTTTTAGGAGATTGTTTCAAATTTTAAAAAATAGCTCTTTATAATTTATATATTTAATTTGTAAATTTACAATGATAAATATATTCTTAACGTTATAAAATGATGATCATTACCTGGAAATGTGTATTATTCTTAATTTTTTTTTATAATACATAGGCAATGACACCCAAACAACAATCTCATGATCCAACTTGGAGACACGCACGTCGATTAGATATTCGATTCCATTGACAATGTTTGCATTGCGATATGATTGGACGCGGCGGCGGGGTCACACGCCTAAAACAACATCTTGCTGGTGGATATCCGGATGTTTCTAATTGTCCAAAAGTTTCTCAAGAAGTTCGTCGTGCAATGAAAGAGGAACTTGATGGCAAAAAGACATTAAAGTATAAACAACAACGAGAACGTGAACTTGTTGATAGTCGAAGCTCTAAAGAACCAATCTATGATGAAATGGAAGGTCGTGGTGAAGTTCCAAATGACGAAAACTTTTTAGCAGCTCTCAATTTCTCTCAAACTCAATATGACTATGAGCAAAATATGCGACATAGAAGTGGCGCCGGTGCCAGTGGAAGTGGCTCAACTACCGCATCAACATTAGGAAGGAGTGCAAGTGTTCATATTCCTTCAACACAAGGTGGTATTGGTCGTTTTTTTCCTTTTATTGGACGAAGACGTGCAATCGATATTGCTGATATTGATCCACTAGCATTCCCAGACCAAGCTAGCAAACAGACTAGGATTGATGATGCATATTCAAAAGAGAAGAAGAAATCAATCGGTAAAAGTATTGCTAAATTTTCCCATTTTAATCATATTCCCCCTAATGCAGCAAACAACACATACTACCGTAGCATGGTGTCCAACATCCAAAAATCTGGTCCTGGTATTCAACCTTCAACTGCATATGAAATTGTCGGTCCATATTTAGATGAACAAGTGGAGGAGATCAAGACTTGGATCCTATTATGCAAGAAGCAATGGAGCTTATATGGGGTTACATTGATGTGTGATGGCTGGACAGGACCTACACAGATGAGCATCATCAACTTTCTACTATACTGCAATAGAAAGGTGATATTTCATAAATCTATTGATGCAACTACAGACTATCATGATGCACCCTACATATTTCGTTTGATGGATAGTGTAGTTCACGAGATAGGCGCAGAACATATAGTACAGGTGATTACAGATAATGGTGCCAACTTTAAAAGGGCTGGAGAGTTATTGGAGCAAAGGTATCAAACATTATTTTGGACACCATACGCAGCACACTGTATCGATTTGATGATGGCAGATATCGGTAAGCTTGATATAGTGAAGAAGGTAGTGAAAAAAGGTCAATCTTTAACAAAATTCCTCCATAACCATCATTGGGTTCATGGATTAATGAGGAAATTTATTGATGGAAAGATTCTGCGACCAGGAGTGACTAGGTTTGCCACTCACTTTCTCCTATTAAAGTCGTTGAATCAGAAAAAGTTGGATTGAAGGCCATGTTCTCTTCTGAGAATTGGGAGGCCTCGCGATATTCTAACACGGCCGAAGGTAAGGAGGTGCAAAAAATTATTATATCTGTCATATTTTGGGACTATATCACAGAGATTCTTATAGCAGTAGAACCATTGTACGTTGTTCTACATAAAGTTGATATGGATAAGAAACCACAAATGGGCAACGTTTACCGCCTAATTTATGAAGCAAAAGAAGAAATTAAGAGGCGTCTACAATCACCAACCAAGTATCAACATTACATTGATATAATCACTACAAGATGGGACAATCAAATGGGAAAAGATATTCATTTGGCCGGTACGTATTTTTTAATGATAAAGAATCTTTAATATTATTATTAATAATTATATATGTTTAATTATCGTAGGTTATTATCTCAATCCGGCATATCAATACCGTTATAATCTTGGCACAAATGATGATTTATTAGAGGCTCTCAGACATGTAATATCAAGACTTCATACAAATAGAGAATCAATTACTGAGACTATTAATGAAAGTCGATTATTTCGAGAGGCATATGGTTCTTTTAGCGATCCCATTGCAGTGTCTTGCAGATATAAAATGGATGCAGGTAAGTATAGTAAAAATTATTACTAATTATTGTCAACAAATATAAACACTATTTTAATTTTGTTTTTATTTATCTTACAGCTGAGTGGTGGTTACAATATGGAGGATCAACTCCATATTTGAAAAAGATTGCAGTACGAATTCTCTTACAAACAACGTCTTCAAGCAGTTGTGAAAGAAATTGGTCAACTTTCTCCCTTATTCATACAAAAGTACGAAATCATCTTTCTTATCGTCGCTTGGAGAAGATGGTTTACGTTCATTATAATATGCGTCTTCAACTAAGAGCAATAACAGAAGAGAATGAAGAACAAGAGTCTGGTGATGTAGACCCATTTGATATTGGATTTGTCCAAACTGAGAATGATTCAATGATGGATTGGCGAAGCGCTATTGAGGCTGAGAATCCATTACTTGATGAAGCAGGAGACCCACCACGACCATCTCAATTTCTTACTCAACAAATTGAAAAAATACAAGCTAGAGGAGATATTTGCGAGGAAGAAGATGATGAAGCTTTTGATCAAGGATTTCGATTTTCTGCTCGGTCTAGGCGTTCTCAAACATCCCAGACCAAACCAAAGTCCATAGGCAAAGGCAAAGGCAAAGGCAAAGCTCCTGTAATTTTTACTAAAAAGAAAGAAAAAGGCAAACCTCCTGCTTTTACGGGAAGGGGTCAATTGATAATTAGAGAAAATCCACTCGATGTAATTGATGAGCAAGAACATGATGACAGTGATGAAACATCATCACCTTCTGACGCTGTAGTCCGATGAGAAGTTCTAAATGAGGATAGTGATGTTGATAGCAGTACAAGTACTCATGGAAGTGATGACAGTGGTGATGCATCTAGTGGTAAAAATTATGTCCCCCCTACTCTAGCACCGGAGCCATGGACATGTGAGATAGATTATACACATGCAACTCAAGATTCTGATCATGGAGCTAGAAGTAGTGCTATTCAATATCAACGTCGATATAAGGGTGATAAACAAAAGAAAGCTCATAATTATCAAGATATGCGGGAGAGTTTAGCTGAGATTGATTCTGGTCGAAGTTCATCGCACTCGCAACCTTCTTATTATAACTCTGATGTATCATATAGTGATCCATCATACCAGAGCTCGGGGACGTATGCTTATCCTTATCCTGTGCCTGTACCTGTACCCGTTCCGATTTCGGGACGTATGCTTATCCTTATCCTGTACCTGTACCCGTTCCGATTTCAGTGGTGTCAGTTCAAATCCAACATCCAGTGATGAATCGAGACACGCTGATGAACATGTGGAGAAATCAATATCAATATTGCATGTCATGAGATGCTTATTTAATCTGGGCATTGGAGAACTATGGAGTTGACCTAAGCAGAATGTCGCAAGAATCAATGCTTTCGTCTGATTCACGCCACTCCTTTTGATATTAATAAGGTAACATTTTATATCAATTTTAATTCAAGTTATTCTTAGATCAACTTTTTTTAAAGAAAACTATATTTAATTATTTTTTCTAACCATATTAAGTTGTTCAATAATTGAGAACTTATATAAAATTAATATACAACTTATTTTTAAATTATACACAATAAACATATTTATCTAATAATTACTATATATAAATAAAAAAATACCGAAACAGTATCGGCACGGCACGATACGATACCAAAACCGTATCGTTCCGGTCCGGGACCGAAACCTCGGCACGGGTCGGGATTTTAAACCTTGAGAATAATACACATTTCCGGGTAATGATCATCATTTTATAACGTTAAGAATATATTTATCATTGTAAATTTACAAATTAAATATATAAATTATAAAGAGCCACTTTTTAAAATTTGAAACAATCTCCTAAAAATATTAATTCACCTTTCTAAATTTAGAATGATCAAAATTGCAAAAAATTATAAGTGTTTTATTAGGAATCATAAATATGACAGCATACCTTTATCAAGATTTTTAAAATAAAAGACTTGTAATATTTCTAAACATATTACAAAAGTACAAAAGTTAATATTCATGGATCCAAATTTTAAATTAATTCTAAGATAAAAAAATATTATTTATAATAAATATATAAATTAACATAAAGATTTTACTTTATATATAATAATTATTCTAATTAATTAATTAATTAATTATTATTTTAAAAATATCAAAATATAAATTTAATTAATTAGTTTTTTTAGAATTTTTATTTTTTTAGAATATTAGAATATAAATGATAAATCTGATTTTTTATTATTTTTTTAAAAAATTAAATTAAATTTTAAATAAAAAATATATAATATATATCTGAATTTTTATAATTTTTTAAAAATTTTAAACAGATTTATTATAATTTTTTTAAAATTTTTAAATACAATTTAAAACATTAAAAATTAATTTTTCAAAAATATTAATTAAAATTTTGATTTTTAAATATATTTTTTATATATTTTAATTTTTATTGAGAAAATTTAATTAGGATTTATAAAAGCCTGTTTGGAATATCACACCTACCTTAGAAATTGTTATAAATCTAAATTATAATTTATTTTCTTAAACGCACGCACCGCGATCACGCCGCGAGGAGCGATCATGCCGCTCGGCAGCGGCGAATCGCAGGGGTCCGGCGTCGCCGAAGGCGTCGCCGAACGCCTCCGGCGGCGCCGGAGGCGTCCGACGACTCCTTCAGCGCCGCCTGTGATGCATATGCGACGGGACGAATAGGGGAAATCGTACCTCTGCCACTGCTCGCCATCCTGGTGCTCGCCTCGCCGCCGCCGCTCGCCTCGCTGCTAATCGATCTCTCGCTGGTACGTTTTATAGGGTTTTTGCGCGCGACAGAAGGAATTGATTCGATTCCTTCTGTCGCGCGATTTATGATCGATCGCGAGTGTCTCTTGTGCTGGCGCGCATCAACGCGCGTATCATGCACCGAAAGCACAACTCCACGCCCGCGCGTATCACGCGCTGAAATCACTGAGTGTCGGGTGTCGGTTTCGGTCGGGCGACGGAACGGTAAAAACCATCCATGCCGCCCGGCACGAAACGACACCTTAATCCCTGATGCACACAAACAAAATCTCTCCCTGTACTCATTTCCAGACACCATTCTAGATATTAAATGGAATTTTTAACACATTTTTGCAAATGTATGTGAAAACTAATAATTTTCAACATCAGATTCCAATACATGTTGAACCAATACACATTCAAGATCAAGCAGTTAGGAGGCTTTAACAAAACCATAAATAATCAAAACTATCTTTACAGTAACAATATCAATTTGCATAGTCAGGACATATGGCTTCTCGTCGTAACTCTATAATGGAAAACACATGCATATTAGAGGTCAATAAATTGGATAATAAAGGTGTTGGATAATAAAGGTGAATAGTTATTCTAACAGTCACTCAGAACCTGTGTTGTTGTTAGTAGCTGATGCAACAAGCAGAAAAGAGAGATTTACTGGATTCTTTGAATAGAGAGAGAAATTATAGTTAATTATGATTGTGAATATAGAAATTGAGCCATAACAAAGTACCTAATGAAGGCATAATTAGTCTATAGGTAGCTCTGCAAAACTACACCATTTTCTACTCTTTTTCTTTTAAAAAGAAATCAAAAAAGGTACATAGGTTCCAAAACACGTCAATTATCTTATTATCCAGACGCAGCTTTTCACCTAGTATTCTAATATGCATTGAATTGATACTGAACAGAAATCTTCTTTTAGCCTAGTTTCTACTGAAACTTATAAATTGGAGCTCAAAAGATAATCCTTGCAGAACAAAAATAATAACACTAATAAGTAATGCCACGATTTATCCAATCCATTACATTAATAAGAATTGAAAATATCTGAGTAATAGCAGAGAAGGAAATGACCTTTATGCTCATTGGAGGCGTCATGGTACTCGTCGTCTTCTGGAACTGGATGCAACTCGGTGTCTTTATCTGCAGATCTCCTAGCTTTCATAGGACTGCCGCCCTCCGCAACGCCACCTGCAGTCGCACCCCCCTCATCGGGATACCGAACCACCACCACAGGGCACACACAATGGTGAACACAGTAGTCGCTGACGCTGCCAAGCCTTCCTTTGCTGGATCTCCTTGAAGCTCCGAAGCCCCTGCTGCCCATGATCACTGCGCTGAGTCCAAGCCTCTCCACCTCGAGGCAAAGCCGCTCCTTCATGTCGTGGTCCTTCACGATGTGAATCTTGAAGGGGATATGAGCCTCGACAAGAGGCTGGGCGAGATCTTCCGCCTTGGTGGTCGCGAAGGCATCGAAGTCACTCTCCAGCTTCTGCTGTGACTCCTCGGAGCCAGCATCCTCCGCGTCCGCAGCAGTGGAGACGGAGAGGTCGATAGCACCCCAGTCGGCGCCGTACAGGACCGAAGTGGGGCGGACGTGGAGGAGAATGACTGCATCGCCCGGGCGGAGGTAGTTCTGCACGGCCCACTTAACGGCGTAGGCGCTCTCGTCGCTGAGATCGACGGCTATGGCGATCCTACGGTGAGATCCGGCGGAGGGGTTGGCGGCAGCAGCGGCGGAGAAGAAAAAGCTTGGGGATGAAGGCTGGATAGCGGCGTGCGAGGCCGCCGCGACAGCCCTCACCCTCACCGGAGGTGGAGCAGCCTGCAAGTCGGATTCCGTCGGGGCCTTGTTTGGGATCATCGCGGCTAACGCTAGGGTTTCTTGTCGACTCCTGGAGCTTCAGAAGCAGGACTGGGGATAGTAAAGGCATCAAGCGAAGACGACCAACATGTAATGACTAAAATAACCATGTAATTTTTCAATTTAACAGAAAAAAACCCTCCACTTCCTTTTACCCTCTTATTTTAAGCATTTAAAATAATATTATTTGGGCAAAAATGAAAAGGCTCCACCTCGTCGCCGGCCAATGCTCCTCCTCCTCCTCCTCCTTATCCTGTGCCGGATGTTTCGCTGCCGTAGCGCAAGCACACCACGACGAAAAGCGTCAACGAGGCCCACGCGATCGCACAAACCAGACCGAGGAACACCACAGCTGACAGGTCCACCACGAGCAGAGAAGCATCCCCAGTTACTCACTGAATCCGGAGGAGTCATTCTCGATTTTAACCGCCTGAGCCTGTTTCGGCCGGGGACGAGCCACCATGGACACAGAAGAAATGAGCGAGGACGAGGAGACTGAGGAAGAAAAAGAGGCGGATGTAGAAATGATGGAGGCCCGATTTCTGGTCTTCTCCTTTTCTCCCAAATTCAGTTTCTACGGCGGCGACACATATCGCTGGAATCGAGATATATAAGAAAATCAGTATATATACCGCAGCCAGGCAATGGAAGTTCAACGGAGACACAGAGATGTTCGCGAGAAAGCGACGCTACGAGAGGGGATCTTGCTAAGAAGATGATTGTCGAAATTGCTTATACTAAATTTGAATTTACAGAATCGAAATTGAGTGCTTCCGAAATGGTCGGGAGCTGAATCTAGGTGGTCAGGAGGAGAAGCTAAGGATGATCGGATGTGAATCGAGGACGAGTTCTCGGAGTGAGTGATTGAGTGTCGAGTCTCTCAAACCGTCTGCATGCCTAGTCGCCTCAGAGCTCCAAAGCTCGAGTTGTCGAGTGGTCGTGAGTTCTAGTTGGCAAAAGGCTACTGTGTCCGCGCCAGCGCATCAGTTAATATAGGATTTTGATATACTGCGCCGCGCACAATATTAATTTTGATTAAAAAAATAAATAAAATATATTAATTTTGATAAAAATAAAATAAAATATATTTTTTAAAATTTTATTGATAGGTTCAGACATCTTAATTGGGATATAATTTTTCAATTAATTTTTTTTAAAGATTTTACTAGGTTTAGATTTTTCAATTGGATTATAGTATTTAATTTAAAAAAATTAAAAATGAAATAAATTTAAATATTTACGGAGTATTGTAATATGTTAAAGGGATATCGTAACGTATTAACTACTTATATAAAGAAATTTTTTTTTTAATTCAAAATGTCTGTGTTTTAATATTTTTTTAATTTTGAATTAAAAAATAATTAATTTTTTTTAAGATTTTATTTCAAGGGTTCAGATTTCCGAATTAGGTTATAATTTTTAAGTTAATTTTCTTTTTAAAGATTTTACCTTTAGGGTTCAGACTTTCCAATTTCTATTAGAGTGTTTAGTTAAAAGAAAAATTAAAAATGAAATAAATTTAAGTATTTACTGAGTATTGTTGTAAAATACCGAAAATAGACAAATATTGATAAGGGAATTTTTCGAAATTTTTGGAAATTTTTCGGGAATTTTTCGGAACTTGTACGAACGAGTTGACGGGGATAAAAACGGGGTCCGGAAAAGCCTGTTTGGGTTACCCCGTTTAAGTGAGGAGAAGTTGATTTTCCTTTTCCTTTTTAAATTCTTTTTCTTTCTATTCCTCGCCGAAACCACTCTCCCCCATGCGCCCTCTTCTTTTCCCGACGGCTGCGCCCTAATCGTAAGCAAGCGGTTTCTCTTCCCTATGTACAAAAGCCGTCGGCCAAGGAAGGCCTGTTCTCTTCCTCTCCGATGATCCCGAGCCCTAGATCTTCACCGGAAAAAAATCAAACGCCAATCGTTGCTGTCGCCACTCGATCCGAGCCGCACACCGTCGGTCGCCTGTCTTCAGCAAAGGAGCGCCGGCCACCAGGTCCGGCACCAGTCGCGGTTGTGCCCTAGTCTTCTCTTCCCATGCCGCCACCACAGCGACGTCGTCCCTATGCCCTAGCTGCTGGCGACGCACGGAGCAGCGCCGCACCCCCCCTGTGCCCTAGCGAAGGTAGTCGACTCCTTCCTTTGCCCTAGGTTCCCTTTTGTTGCCGGATCCGAACCCTAGCTCCTCTGGGTTGGGTTGTGGTCAGCCTACCCGACAGGAAATTCTTCCTGCTTCGCCACCAGTTGTCGGCAGAGAGAAAAACAAGGGCTATCAAGTTAGGTAAGGCAAATTTGGGTATTTGGATTTTTTATTAGAATGTTTGTGCTGAATTTGTGGGGCTGATCATTGTGGTACTGTTATTATTTTGTCCAGCAGTTGTTTACCTTGAATTTCAGTAGCCGGCAGTCCTATTCCAGCAGCAACAAACTGTGTGGGGATCAACAATCAAGGTTGTGGATTGAGGTAAGGTTTAGGGTTTTGAGCTTTGTGTAGATTGATTAGGTTTATGTTGGGAATTGGTAGATTGGATTAATTTTAGATTTTTAATCTAATGTTATGATTAGGGTTAAAGAAAATTAATCCTAGTTAATTGTTGGATTTAATTTAGGAAGGTCGAGATTATGGTTTAGGGGTTTTCCCAAAATTATTCTTAAGGATTTTTATTTAGCTATTCGTTTAATTTGTAGCTAAATAAAAATGTATGTTTGATATCACAGGACTTTGACGCAAGACGAGTATCTCGGAGTCAGATTTGTACCATTTTATCGGAGGCGGGTACTTTTGACCTATGTCATTTGATATACATTGTAGTGAATTTAACAAATTGCATTAATTATGTTTCTCATTCTGTTTCGGTTAATCACTACCCAAAACTTGATACATGCTTGATTGATTGATTGGTTTGCGTCTCATGTATACATTACTTGTTTATACATGCTTAGAGGGGTAGTGATATACCATGCTCACCATGTTCAGGACCTAGGTTTTATACCTTGTGTACCTTTGATTTGATTTGATTCGTTGACCTATGATGCACTTATATATATATATATGGATTAGGTCAGGATATCTTGTGGTTAGTGTCATGCACCATTTGCATGATTGCATGCTGTGCGATAGTTCGCTCCATTATTGTTGAGCACATCGCCAGTTACATGGATCTGCACACACCACCACTCATGGGTTAGTGGTCGATTCAGGCAGAGTGTGTTGCAGCAGGGACTCTGTTAGGCACCGTTGGTCCGCTCATGGGTAGTGTGACATAACGTGTTATTCGACAGGGATTCCTCCCCGTCATCGTGTACCGGGAGATGAGAGCATTGCGCTCCCCCATTTATGATTTGGGGTAGGAGGATAGGTGTACTCCGATAGCATCCCGTCCATTCGGTCACTTATCAGGAGTAGTGACGACAGAGTGCACGGTTGTCACAGCCCTACCCACTCGGCCTCTCTATTGTGTGAGATGATTGACTAGCGTCAGGGGTGACCAGGACGCATCATTGGCATCATATGCATGATGCATTTATTGCTTGTGTTTGTGTTTGCTGCATTTATATGCTGCATATTGTTTGGATACCTATGTTTGACATGCATACAGGATTCCTATACCACTCGGACTGTTTGCCCTTATACCCAGGTTCTGGTTAGTACAGTATTCTCCTATTTACTTCAGTTTGCATTTACCTTTATTACATCAGGAGATTGTACGCATAGTTAGTGCTAGGTGTTATTTCCTTACTTTGTATATCAGTTGTACCTGCTGAGTTTTGGACTCACCCCACCTCCATTGTTGTTATTTTTCAGGTTGATGCTATCAGGAGAGAGTTCCAGTTGCTAGTCCCCTGCAGACCACAGGCTGTTTTTATCTTTTGGTTTGTTATTTAGACTGTGTTAGACTTATTCTGTTTGAGGATTTGGATATTGTATGGATTCTTATTATCGATGGATTTTCGTATGGTTTAGATTTGTTCTACTACATGTCTGCCTGGACGGCAGAAGAGGTAACTTTGTCGGGTTTGTGTTTTACGAGTGTAGTTGAGTAGGGTGATTTTCGAGTCAGAGTATTACTACTTTGTTTGATTATATATAACTGTGTGGATGTTTGTGTGGTTGTGTTATATTTATTGTTATTATTCCAGCCGCATGTGGTTGAGGTATATAGTGTTTGTAGAAAGTTTCAGATTGTCCGCAGTACAGGGGAGATGCTGCCGAAATTTCTTCGGACAGAGACTCCTCTGGGGCGTGACAATTTATTTGGTATCAGAGCCAGGTTTGCGAGTCAAACTGGGCATTTATTTTGGATTTATACGTATTTCTGTTGTGGTAATGTTTCGGATTTCCGTTTCAGATTTATATGGATTTTCGACGATTTTCTCGTTCGGAATTTTGAGGTCAAATTGGGGACTGGACAGCGACGGAACATCTCCAGACAGCAAATAGGTATGATGTTTATTTTATGATTGTTACATTGGTAGTAATATCTGTAATATAACTTAACAGATATGAGGAGGTCTACGCGTATTGCGGCGAGACGTGGTGCTGGACGACCACGTGCGAGGACCACGGGATCTCTGGATATGCCAGAGATGTCTACTGTTGATGAGTCTGTCAGTCAGGGACAGACTCAGCATACTGCGGGTGCGTCGGGCTTTCAAACCCCGACGGCTCCTATAGAGGTACCTACCTCGGTTACGCCGAGTGTACCTATCCCTACTGTAGTTCCGGTATCATCAGTGTTAGGACCGAAAAGTAGCTAGAGGGGGGGTGAATAGCTCTTCGCGTGCTCGTTGCTCGGCGTTGCTTGTTTCTTCAAGGATGTGCAGTGGAAATACAAAGAAACAAATACAAACACGCTAACACTTGGATTTTACTTGGTATCCACCTCCAAGGGAGGTGACTAATCCAAGGATCCACACAACGCACGCACCCTCCACTAATGAAACTCTCCTTTATGGTAACTACCAAGGGCGGAGAAGCCCTACAAGACTCAATACAAGAAGAAGAAAAGGTAGTAAAGAAATACAAGCTTACAAGCTTACAATGAGTGCACAAACCCTAACCCTAGTTTCTTCTTCTTGCTTTGATCCGCCTCTTGACTTGGAAGAGCCTCCAAGAACCTTCAAGAACTGGCGATCTCGAGCTTGAGAAGAGTTGTGGAGGAGTTGGTGAAGATCTGAAATGAATCTGTGAAGTTCATGCGAAGACAGCGCTCGCCTGCGGCTCAAATACGACGCAACGGTCGGATCCCAATCGATTGGATTGCTCCCAATCGATCGGGGAGGCTTTGGATCGATCCAGAGCACCTCTGTGCTCTGGAAAAACGCCTGGATCGATACACGGATCGATCCAGCGCTTATCGCGCGAAGCAGCAGCGTCCCAATCGATCCACGGATCGATTGGGACCTCTGGATCGATCCACTGATCGATCCAGAGGCTTTTTGTTCGCTGGGAAAGGTCTGGATCGATCCACTGATCGATCCATAGCCTGGATCGATCTACTGATCGATCCAGAGCTTGGTTTTTGCCCAAAACCAAGTCTCAAACCTCCCAAACCAACATCCGATCAAACTTAACCTGTTGGTACGTCATGCCTAGCATCTAGTCACTCCCTTGACCTGCTAGGACTCCCTCACCAAGTGTCCGGTCAATCCCTTTGACCCACTTGGACTTTTCTTTCATGCCAAGTATCCGGTCACTCTCTTGACCTACTTGGACTTTCACCTAGCTTCACTCACTAGGGTTTTCAATCTGCCTAGCTTCACTCACTAGGTCTTTCACCTGGCTTCACTCACCAGGATTTTCATACTGCCTAGCTTCACTCACTAGGACTTTCACCTGACTTCACTCACCAGGATTTCCATCTGCCTAGCTTCACTCACTAGGACTTTCACCTGGCTTCACTCACCAGGATTTCCATCCAGTCAGGTATACCTACTTGACTCTTCTTCATTCACACTGATCAGTCCCTGATCAGAATCTCCCCATATGAACAACTGCACCTGCATTGTCCATGTGTCTACATGTATTGTCAAACATCGAAACTATGACCAAGACTCAAGCTTGGTCAAACCAGTCAACCTTGACCTAAGGGATATTGCACCAACAATCTCCCCCTTTTTGATGTTTGACAATACCTTTAAGTTTGGACCATTCTGAGTTAAGCTAATCCCATAGCCTTAACTCCATTCATGCAAAGGTATGAATGTTGGTTCCCTTCATTCTCCCCCTATGACCTCCCCCATAGGTAATGAAGGTCTAACTTAAACCACACATTCTCCCCCTATTGGCACACATCAACCCATCTTTGAGCACACATTAACCTGTGCCTCAATTTTGGGCACTCTTCAACAAATGCCCCATTGTTGAAAACTCTCCCCCTGAAGAGTTGCTCATCGTTGTTCACAACTTCACTCGTTGTGACCAACACGATAATGGAGGACCCATACCCTTCATTAACCTTAACCCTACATTCTCCCCTAATGTAGGCAAATGCCCATCCTTGAGCATTATCCACTTGAAGTCATTTGAACAATGAGGATATCCACTCCCCATTAAAGTTCAAACGCTCAACCTTGAGCATGTTCTTAACGGAAGGTTGACCACCTTCCAAGGTTCATGAAAAATAATTTTCATGTCTTTAAAGAGTCCCTCCCCCTAAAGACATGGTGATAACTTCTGTCATTGCACCAACAATGACTTGGAATTCCCAAAACTTTAGGAAACCCAATTTTAGAAGTTTTGAAGTTCAAATATTCAAAATTTGAAACAAACCTCAACCTAAACTTCAACTTAGCCTTCCTTAACCAATCCATCCTTGTTTTCCACACGAAAACACCCTTTTTATGTATACAAATGTATTTTTAGGGGTTTGGAATGGTTACCTAGACTAAAATAGGTTCAAAATGCTGAAAATAAGCTTTCCCAGCTAAAATCAGCAACTTGGATCGATTGGAGTTGGGTTCCAATCGATTAAACCTTTCTGAATCGATCCACTGATCGATTCAGACTTCCTGGATCGATCGGCTGATCGATCCAGCGAGCTTCTGCTCGTGGGAGACTTGCCTTCTGAATCGACCCACGGATCGATTCAGGCACTCCAATCGATCCATGGATAGATCGGAGCTCTGATAGTAGCTGAATTTCAAAATCAGCCAACTTCAGAAACTCCTAGAAAATTCTACAAAAATCCAAAAATCATGAAATTTCGTGTAGGCATTATTTAGGGCATATACTATCAAGGAAAAATAGTTTTCTATGAAAATACTTCATATTTTCAAATATTGACACAAACTTGAAAACTTGCAAAAACTTTAGTGTTTTTCTTCAAGATTGTGTCTAACTATTCAATGGTGATTACTATCAAAAGATAGCCTTCACCAATGTTTTCCAAAATTATTTTAAAAATATTTTCAAAACCAATATCCCACCATGTTCCTTGGGCTTAATGCACATGACTTGTACATTAGCTTTCCCAATGATGGGAAAACACATAACTATGTGTTTTGATGAACTTAAAACTCAAAAGAATGCACTAAATCAACATCTTGAGTTTTGTTCATCATCCTAACATCTCACTTGTATCTAATGTGCACTGAAACACATACAAGTCATCTTATAGGTCTTTGTGAGATGTAAGATTTTGGTTTTGCCCTATTCTAGGGATCATGCATATCTATCTAGGCATTTTGAGAGGTAGACATCCACAAAGGATGTTACTTGTTAATAAGTGTTGTTAAATGCCATTTGTCCTTAATTACAAGGAATTAAACTTAATGCATGATTATGCTATGGCATACATCAAAATGAAATAACTTTCAAAAGAAAGATTCCTATAATTACATGATGTATGTATGACATGACATGGTATTTTTGTATTTTCATAATAAGGTATGAGTGCAAAAATAAACATGATGTCATGACATATAATGGGCAAACAATCATGACAAGATTCAGCATAAATAAAATATACCTAAATTACCTTTCTAAGTATCCTTACCCACTTAGCTAACCCCACTTGTTTTAACTTAAAACGTTAAACCTAGATTGCCCTAAATGCTTCAAAGAAATGTCAAAACCTAAATTGACATTTCTATTTCTCTTGATTTGTTTATGCCACTTAAAAATTAAGCATATCCTCAAATGTTGGCATATTCCATTTTTCCTCAAGAATAATCACATAAATCAAGGCCCAGATTGCCTTAAATTTCTAAGAGAATACCAAAATCCCAACTTGGTATTTCTCTAGGTTTTCCCAATTTATGCCATTTTAAGATAAAAATAATTTTTCACCATTAGGCACATTTTACTCTTTCAAGGAGTAAATAATAATTCAATTTCATTTTCAAAGGTTAACAAAAACCTTAAAAATGCTCCTTGAGTGTCAATTTCTTCATGATTGGGTTAACTACCCTTTCACTTAGAGTTGACACTCTCTAACCCATTTATGGGGTAGAGAAAATGCTCCTAGGAACCCAACACCTATTGGTGCTGCTTGGATGCTCTAGGTATTCACTAGGGATAACTTCCCTAGATACCTTCCTAGTGACCTTGTTTGGCTTCTTAGAAGCCTTGGTCACCTTTTCTAGGTCAACTCTAGGGATAGCCTCCCTTGTGACCTTGTTGGTGACTTTCTTAGACTTCTTAGAAGTCTTAGTCATTTTGGTTGCAAAGATACTTCTAGGGATATCTTCCCTTGTATCCTTGACTTGACCTCTAGACTTAGGGTTTGTTCCATAACTATATGGAACCCTATGATAACTAGGCACATCCTTTTTAGCTTTGGGTTTGTATCCCAAACCTCTATGGTCATTGGATGGCTTTTGCACCCCTAAACCTAGGTTATGCTCATTTTGCCCTAATAGGATATTTTCCAATCTTTTTAGGGTCTTTTCTAATTTATCAAGTCTTGACCTCAAGACTTGATTTTCCCTTACTAAGTCCTTAGTATTTGATTTTTCATTTGATCCATGAGCATTTTTATTCTTGGGCTTGTATCTATTATCCTTAGTATTTTTGCCCAAATGTCTATCTACCTTCCTAACCTTAGGTTGGGTAGTCTTGGCATGTAGGGACACATGCTTTTCCTTAATGCCCTCATGCTTTCTATTCTCATGGTAAATTGCATTAAAATGATAAAAATTTGAACTATCATGCTTTTTACCATTATGCAAGGGAATAGGCTCAATGAAAGTTACCTTTCTTTTTACTTGAGGGGCTCCCCCTTGAATTGAGCTTCCTCCTTGAGCCTTGACCATCTTCTTCCCCTTGGGGCATTGACTTCGGTAATGTCCCTTTTGATTGCAAGAGAAGCATATAATATGCTCCTTGCTCTTCTTTGTATTGGGGATGGTCTCCTTTGGCTTTACCTTGCCCTTTTGTGCCACTTGGCCCTTCTTCTTGGCCAATTTAGGACACTTGCTCTTGTAGTGCCCATGTTCCCTACATTCAAAGCATATAATATGATTTTTATTATTAATTGAAACATTTATACCTTTGCTTGTAGGGGTGACATCTTTTCCTTTGGATCCGGAGGTAGAAGATTCCTCTTGATCGGACCTTGATTCTCCTCCATTTGATTTTGCTTGACTTGTGGAGGTAGAATCTTCTTCCTCCTCTTTGTCTCTTGGCCCGGATGTAGAGGCTTCTCCTTCTTCTTGATCCGGTGTCACCAAGGATTGCTCCCCCTCAATCCTAGAGGTGGAGGCTTCATCATCTTGTACATGGAACAAGGAGTATGCTCCCTCCTTGTTCTCTTCATTGCACTCCCTTGAAGATGAAGCTTCTTCTTGGACTTCTTCTTCGGAGGTTGAGCATCTCTCAACCTCGGAGTCCTCCTCTTGATCTCGCTCCAATGAGTCTCCCTCTTTGGATTCCTCTTGATTCGGTACAGTGGAGGGTTCTTCATGGATTGTTGCCAATTTGCTCCAAAGCTCCTTGGCATCGTTGAATTCTTCGATTTGAGCCAAAATGTGGCTAGGCAATAAGTTGATCAAAAGCTTGGTCACTTTATCATTTGTCTCGCTCCTTTGAATTTGCTCCAAGCTCCATTTGCTTTTCTTGAGAAGCTTGCCCTTGGAGTTTGTTGGAGCTTTGAAGCCTTCCATTAGAGCAAACCATTGCTCTATCTCCATCATAAGAAAATTTTCGATTCTTGATTTCCAAGAATCGAAGCTTGTGGATGTGTACGGTGGAGCCACCCTTGTGTCAAATCCAAGTCCATCTTGGAATTGCATCTTGAAGTTGAGCTTCTTGAAATCTTTGACTTTTGATGAATTTGCTTCAACTTCTTCACCCTCTAGCTCTTCTTGTTATGCTTGACCCTTCCGGCGATGATTCCGGTGAAGAGCGGTCTCGCTCTGATACCACTTGTTAGGATCGAAAAGTAGCTAGAGGGGGGGGGTGAATAGCTCTTCGCGTGCTCGTTGCTCGGCGTTGCTTGTTTTTTCAAGGATGTGCAGCGGAAATACAAAGAAATAAATACAAACACGCTAACACTTGGATTTTACTTGGTATCCACCTCCAAGGGAGGTGACTAATCCAAGGATCCACACAACGCACGCACCCTCCACTAATGAAACTCTCCTTTATGGTAACTACCAAGGGCGGAGAAGCCCTACAAGACTCAATACAAGAAGAAGAAAAGGTAGTAAAGAAATACAAGCTTACAAGCTTACAATGAGTGCACAAACCCTAACCCTAGTTTCTTCTTCTTGCTTTGATCCGCCTCTTGACTTGGAAGAGCCTCCAAGAACCTTCAAGAACTGGCGATCTCGAGCTTGAGAAGAGTTGTGGAGGAGCTGGTGAAGATCTGAAATGAATCTGTGAAGTTCATGCGAAGACAGCGCTCGCCTGCGGCTCAAATACGACGCAAATCGATTCGATTGCTCCCAATCGATCGGAGGCTTTGGATCGATCCACGGATCGATCCGGAGCGCCGGGACTCACCGGATCGATCCACGGATCGATCCAGCGCTTATCGCACAGCAGCTCCCAATCGATCCACGGATCGATTGGACCTCTGGATCGATCCACCGATCGATCCGCAGGCTTCTCCAGAAGGTCCGGATCGATCCACCGATCGATCCATAGCCGGATCGATCCAGCGATCGATCCGGAGCTTGGTTTTTGCCCAAAACTAAGTCTCAAACCTCCCAAACCAACATCCGGTCAAACTTAACTGTTGGTACGCCATGCCTAGCATCTAGTCACCCTTGACTGCTAGGACTCCTCACCAAGTGTCCGTCAACCTTTGACCCACTTGGACTTTTCTTCATGCCAAGTATCCGGTCACTCTCTTGACCTACTTGGACTTTCACCTAGCTTCACTCACTAGGGTTTTCAATCTGCCTAGCTTCACTCACTAGGTCTTTCACCTGGCTTCACTCACCAGGATTTTCATACTGCCTAGCTTCACTCACTAGGACTTTCACCTGGCTTCACTCACCAGGATTTCCATCTGCCTAGCTTCACTCACTAGGACTTTCACCTGGCTTCACTCACCAGGATTTCCATCCAGTCAGGTATACCTACTTGACTCTTCTTCATTCACACTGATCAGTCCCTGATCAGAATCTCCCCATATGAACAACTGCACCTGCATTGTCCATGTGTCTACATGTATTGTCAAACATCGAAACTATGACCAAGACTCAAGCTTGGTCAAACCAGTCAACCTTGACCTAAGGGATATTGCACCAACAATCAGAGGTACCATTGGCGTTTCCGATATCTGCTCCAGCGCAGCCTACGGCATATTCAGTACCACCGCCACCTGGACCTACAGTGTACCCGACACTAGTGGCACCTGTACCCCCAATGCCTACAGTAGCAGCAGCTGCTCCACCTCCGGTATCACTACCTACTGTACCTCCAGCTGCGGCCACCTATGTTCACTCGGCAGTACCACCGACGGCTTATGCACCAGTTTATTCAGCAGCACCGGGAGTACCTCCTCCGATTTATTCCGCGGTACCACTCGTAGCACCAGTTCCAGTGGTTTCGCTAGTTCCTGCGGCCGTCCCGACACAGCTCACTGATATTGTCGCAGCACGAGCTAGGATTCCAGTATTGGCAGAGTCGATGAAGACTCGATTCACTCTCTTCCGAGGAGACCTCGATCCGAGTATGGCTCTATCATGGATAGAGACTATGGAGCAGACTTTCTTCTATATGGCTTGCTCCGAGTGGGAGAAAGCAGAGCTGGCTGCTTTTCATTTACGGGATGAGGCTAACACCTGGTGGAATACTCAGCGTTCTATCATCGGCGAGCGGAACGTCACTTGGACCAGGTTCAGAGAGGCTTTCGAGAGTCGTTTCTTTCCACTATCATATCAGATGGCTCTCAGACAGGATTTTATGAGTCTGCGGCAAAACAATCGCTCAGTGACAGAATATAATACTGAATTCAACCAGTTGGCTAAGTTTTGTCCAGAGTTAGTTGCGGAGGACAGATCTCGTATGATGCAGTTTATACAGGGACTGGATGGTTATATGCAAGTAAGGCTTGCCGGTTTAGGGATCGTATCTTACTCAAATGCACTGGATAGAGCTTTGATGATAGAGTTAGCTCAGCAGAGGGTATTTCCGGACAGGAAGAGGAAGCACACGGGTCAGGCATCCGGACAGATCCAGCAGACACCGGCGACAGGACAGCAGCAGAGTAGTCGCAGTCGGTCAGGTCAGGGTACTTCTGCGATATCTGGTAGGCCTCAGAAGTCAGGGCGGTCTTCTTCAGGATGTTCCCGGTTTTCTCAGCAGAACCGGCAACCACCTTCCAGCGATACTCACTGTTTCCGTTGTGGATCCAGAGATCACCTTACCTCAGCTTGCTCTCTGGGATAGCCAGTTTGTTTTTATTGCAAATTGCCTAGGCACCAGAGCCGAGATTGTCAGCTGAAGGCTCAGCACACGGTTTCCGAAGGGTCAGATCAGAGGGGACAGTCTAGTCAGTCAGGGGCATATCGAGGAGGGCAGAAAGCCCAGTCTTCACATCGTCAGCAGGGGACAGTTCAACCTGCAGCAGCAGCATTTGGCATGCTTGGACAGGAGTACTCCAGTGCTTCCATAGCACCCCAGAGTTTTGTTCCAGGACCTTATTATCCGACGCAGGGGCAGTATCAGATGCAGCCTCAGCCTCTAGGCCAGTACCAGACACAGTCCCAGCCATCTGCACAGTATCAGTCACCGCTGGCAGCGTTACCACCTCCTCCTGTGCCAGAGACCGGACGTGTTCATGCAATTACCAGGGAGGATGCACAGTGGGCCGACGGATCCATTTTCCGCGGTATGATTTCCATTTATGCATTTTCCGCTGATATATTGATTGATACTGGTAGCTCACACTCTTTTATATCCCGTACATTTATGCGGGAGATTGGTAGATTACCTACTTTTAGACTGCAGCGATTCACCGTCTCCCTACCGTCCGGTGATACTTTAGACGTCACCCAGGAGGTCAGAGGTTGCCCGTTAGACTTTGGCAACATGATACTTACGGTAGATCTTCTAGTATTGGAGATGGTCGAGTTTGATATCATTCTTGGTATGGATTGGCTGTCAGTATATCATGCTACCGTTGATTGCCAGACGAGGGTGGTCACCTTCCGGCCTCCGAACCAACCCTCGTGGAGTTTCACTGGCATCAGAGACGACGGCATCTCGATTATTTCGATGATTCAGGCGCAGAAGCTGCTGTCTCACGGCTGTCATGGTTTCCTATTATCTCTGATTAGTACTGAAGACAGTAGTAGTTCGCAGCTCTCCGACGTTCCTGTGGTTCGTGAGTACCCGGATGTGTTTCCAGAGGAGCTGCCAGGTTTGCCTCCCAGAAGGCAAGTGGAGTTCGCTATTGAGCTGATTCCGGGGACCGCACCGGCATCGAAAGCTCCTTATCGTATGGCACCAAAAGAGTTGAACGAGTTGAAGGTTCAACTCCAGGAGCTTTTAGACAGGGGATTCATTCACCCTAGTGTTTCCCCATGGGGTTCACCAGTATTATTTGTTAAGAAAAAGGATGGCACTATGAGGTTATGTATTGACTACAGACAGCTGAATGCAGTGACCGTCAGAAATAAATATCCTTTACCACGGATCGAGGATTTGTTTGATCAGTTCAGAGGTACATCAGTGTATTCTAAGATTGATCTGCGATCCGGATATCATCAGTTGAGGGTCAGAGACTCAGATATCCAGAAGACAGCTTTCCGTACGAGATACAGTCATTATGAGTTTTTAGTAATGCCGTTTGGGCTTACCAATACTCTAGCGGTGTTTATGGACTTGATGAACCGTATTTTTCTTGAGTATCTGGATCAGTTTGTTATCGTTTTCATTGATGACATATTGGTCTACTCGCATTCTGAGGAGGAGCATGCACAACATCTTCGTATAGTCTTGGAGACTCTTAGACGACATCAGCTGTACGCGAAGTTCAGCAAGTGTGCATTCTGGCTATCTTCAGTCGATTTTCTGGGACACGTGGTTTCTAGCAGAGGTATTTCAGTTGATCCTCAGAAGATCGAGGCTGTCACCAGTTGGGAGCAGCCGAAGTCAGTTCAGGAGATCCGCAGTTTTCTGGGATTGGCCGGATATTACCGACGTTTAGTCGAGGGTTTCTCGCGTATTGCTATGCCACTGACACGTCTTACCAGGAAAGGCGTGAAATTCACGTGGTCCGAGGATTGTGAGACCAGCTTTCAGGAGCTGAAGCGGAGATTAGTGTCGGCTCCAGTTTTGGTTTTACCTTCTGGAGTGGACGAATTTGTACTCTACACCGACGCGTCTCTTCAGGGTTTGGGCGCTGTTATGATGCAGCACGGCAGGGTAGTCTCCTATGCTTCTCGACAGTTAAAGGAGCATGAGAAGAACTACCCAGTTCATGATCTGGAGTTAGCTGCCATTATCTTTGCTCTGAAGCTTTGGCGGCATCATTTATATGGTATTACATTTGAGATTCTCACTGATCATAAGAGTCTCAAATATATTTTCACTCAGAAGGAGCTTAATCTCCGACAGAGGAGATGGATGGAGTTCCTGAAGGACTACGATTGTACCATTAGCTACCACCCGGGGAAAGCTAATGTGGTTGCAGATGCACTCAGCAGGAAGTCCAGAGGGACTTTGGCTTGTCACCGAGTTTCAGTTACAGACGATTCAGGGTTTCTCTGAGTTAGATCTTGAGGAGCAGGGACCGACAGAGCAGGGTATTCTGGTTACCATGGTTGCTCAGTCGTCGATCAGGACAAGGATCCGAGAGGCCCAAGCTGGTGATCAGCATTTGTAGTTCATTAGCAGCCAGATAGCTTCCGGGCAGCAGACCGAGTTCACACGAGACGAGGAGGGTGTTATATACTTCCGAGGCAAATTATGCGTACCTCAGTCTCATCCGGTCTTACAGGAGCTACTTCAGGAGGCTCACCGATCTTGATTTGCGATCCATCTAGGTGGAACCCGTATGTATCGGGACTTGAGGCGTTCCTATTGGTAGAACGGTATGAAGAAAGACATCGCAGATTTCGTAGCTAGATGTCTTGTTTGTCAGCAGGTGAAGGCTGAGCATCAGAGACCTGCAGGATTACCTCAGAGGATTCCTATTCCTGAGTGGAAGTGGGATCACATTACCATGGATTTTGTGGTAGGGTTGCCGAGGACACGACGAGGCTATGACGCGATTTGGGTAATCGTTGATTGATTAACCAAATCCGTGCACTTCTTAGCGATCCGGAGGACTGATCCTCTGGATCGATTGGCAGATCTGTATTGTCGGGAGATTATCAGACTACATGGTGTTCCGTTGAGTATCATTTTGGATAGAGATCCACGGTTCACGTCTCGTTTCTGGCAGAGTTTGCAGCAGGCCTTGGGCACACAACTCCGTTTCAGTACAGCTTTCCATCCACAGACAGATGGACAGCCAGAGCGGACCATTCAGACTTTAGAGGACCTGCTGAGGTCATGTGTTATGGATTTCGGAGGCAGTTGGGAGGATCATCTGCCGTTAGTAGAGTTTACCTACAACAACTTTCATTCGCCATCCGGATGGCACCGTTTGAGGCGCGTTGTAGACCTTGACACACGCCCTCCAGGATGAGGTTGAGAGGCCCTGTTGGGACCTCATAGAGTTCAGCAGATGCAGCTGGTCCGTATTTCGCATAAGGATGTCGAGGCGCAGGACCGCCGTAAGAGTTATGCCTTTGATCGGAGACGCACTACTAGAGTTCTCTGTCATGCACCATGTATTTCTGAAGTTTCACCCACGAAAGGGGTGAAGAGATTTGGCCTCGGAGGTAAGCGGCTCCGCAGTACATTGGCCCTTTCGAGATCTTGAGAGGATCGAGCGGTAGCTACCGACCGGCACTACCACCGCCCCGGCGTGCTCACGATGTATTCCACGATCGACATCGAGGAGATACGCATATGACCCGACACATGTGCCGGCAGATATCCGGTTCAGTTCCGACATTACTTATGAGGAGGTTCCGGTACGGATTCTCGACCGGAAAGAGCGTCAGTTGTGGAACAAGACTATCCGGCTGGTTAAAGTCGGATGGCAGCATCATTCAGACGAGGAGGCTACTTGGGAGCTCGAGGATACTATCCGAGCTCGATATCCCCATCTTTTTACTTGAGGTATGTGATATATTTACCGTTCAGCATTTATACTTTATATCTGTTGTTAGTACTTGCTGATGGTAGATAACGAAATTTGGGGACCAAATTTTTATTAGTGGGGGAGAATGTAAAATACCGAAAATATGCAAATATTGATAAGGGAATTTTTCGAAATTTTTCGAAATTTTTGGAAATTTTTCGAGAATTTTTCGGAACTCGTACGAACGAGTTGACGGAGATAAAAACGGGGTCCGGAAAAGCATGTTTGGGTTACCCCGTTTAAGTGAGGAGAAGTTGATTTTCCTTTTCCTTTTTAAATTCTTTTTCTTTCTCTTCCTCGATGAAACCACTCTCCCCCGCGCGCCCTCTTCTTTTCCCGACGGCTGCGCCCTAACCATAAGCAAGCGATTTCTCTTCCCTGTGTACAAAAGTCGTCGGCTAAGGAAGGCCTGTTCTCTTCCTCTCCGACGATCCCGAGCCCTAGATCTTCACCGGAAAAAAATCAAACGCCAATCATTGTTGTCGCCACTCGACCCAAGCCGCACACTGTCGGTCGCCTGTCTTCAGCAAAGGAGCGTCGGCCACCAGGTCCGGCACCAGTCGCGGCTGTGCCCTAGTCTTCTCTTCCCGTGCCACCACCACAGCGACGCTGTCCCTGTGCCCTAGCCGCCGGCGACGCACGGAGCAGCGCCGCACCCCCCCTGTGCCCTAGCGAAGGTAGCCGACTCCTTCCTTTGCCCCAGGTTACCTTTTGTTGCCGGATCCGAACCCTAGCTCCTCTGGGTTGGGTTGTGGTCAGCCTACCCGACAGGAAATTCTTCCTGCTTCGCCACCAGTTGCCGGTAGAGAGAAAAACAAGGGCTATCGAGTTAGGTAAGGCAAATTTGGGTATTTGGATTTTTGATTAGAATGTTTGTGCTGAATTTGTGGGGCTGATCACTGTGGTACTGTTATTATTTTGTCCAGCAGTTGTTTACCTTGAATTTTAGTAGCCGACAGTCCTATTCCAGCAGCAACAAACTGTGTGGGGATCAACAATCAAGGCTGTGGATTGAGGTAAGGTTTAAGGTTTTGAGCTTTGTGTAGATTGATTAGGTTTATGTTGGGAATTGGTAGATTGGATTAATTTTAGATTTTTAATCTAATGTTATGATTAGGGTTAAATAAAATTAATCCTAGTTAATTGTTGGATTTAATTTAGGAAGGTCGAGATTATGGTTTAGGGTTTTTCCCTAAATTATTCTTAAGGATTTTTATTTAGCTATTCGTTTAATTTGTAGCTAAATAAAAATGTATGTTTGATATCACAGGACTTTGACGCGAGACGAGTATCTCGGAGTCAGATTTGTACCATTTTATCGGAGGCGGGTACTTTTGACCTATGTCATTTGATATACATTGTAGTGAATTTAACAAATTGCATTAATTATGTTTCTCATTCTGTTTCGGTTAATCACTACCCAAAACTTGATACATGCTTGATTGATTGATTGGTTTGCGTCTCATGTATACATTACTTGTTTATACATGCTTAGAGGGGTAGTGATATACCATGCTTCACCATGTTCAGGATCTAGGTTTTATACCTTGTGTACCTTTGATTTGATTTGATTCGTTGACCTATGATGCACTTATATATATATATGGATTAGGTCAGGATATCTTGTGGTTAGTGTCATGCACCATTTGCATGATTGCATGCTGTGCGATAGTTCGCTCCATTATTGTTGAGCACATCGCCAGTTACATGGATCTGCACACACCACCACTCATGGGTTAGTGGTCGATTCAGGCAGAGTGTGTTGCAACAGGGACTCTGTTAGGCACCGTTGGTCCGCTCATGGGTAGTGTGACATAACGTGTTATCCGACAGGGATTCCTCCCCGTCATCGTGTACCGGGAGATGAGAGCATTGCGCTCCCCCATTTATGATTTGGGGTAGGAGGATAGGTGTACTCCGACATCATCCCGTCCATTCGGTCACTCATCAGGAGTAGTGACGACAGAGTGCACGGTTGTCACAGCCCTACCCACTCGGCCTCTCTATTGTGTGAGATGATCGACTGGCGTCAGGGGTGACCAGGACGCATCATTGGCATCATATGCATGATGCATTTATTGCTTGTGTTTGTGCTTGCTGCATTTATATGCTGCATATTGTTTGGATACCTATGTTTGACATGCATACAGGATTCCTATACCACTCGGACTATTTGCCCTTATACCCAGGTTCTGGTTAGTACAGTATTCTCCTGTTTACTTCAATTTGCATTTACCTTTATTATAGCAGGAGACTGTACGCATAGTTAGTGCTAGGTGTTATTTCCTTACTTTGTATATCAGTTGTACCTGCTGAGTTTTGGACTCACCCCGCCTCCATTGTTGTTATTTTTCAGGTTGATGCTGTCAGGAGAGAGTTCCAGTTGCTAGTCCCCTGCAGACCACAGGCTGTTTTTATCTTTTGGTTTGTTTTTTAGACTGTGTTAGACTTATTCTGTTTGAGGATTTGGATATTGTATGGATTCTTATTATTGATGGATTTTCGTATGGTTTAGATTTGTTCTACTACATGTCTGCCTGGACAGCAGAAGAGGTAACTTTGTCGGATTTGTGTTTTACGAGTGTAGTTGAGTAGGGTGGTTTTCGAGTAAGAGTATTACTGCTTTGTTTGATTATATATAACTGCGTGGATATTTGTGTGGTTGTGTTATATTTATTGTTATTATTCCAGCCGCATGTGGCTGAGGTATATAGTGTTTGTAGAAAGTTTCAGATTGTCCGCCGTACAGGGGAGAATCTGCCAAAATTTCTTCGGACAGGGACTCCTTTGGGGCGTGACAATTGTAATGTGTTTAGGGGATATATCTATATACTAAAATTTTATTTAAGGAAATGTTGAATTTTTTAAATTCAAAATATTAAAAAAATAATAATTAAAAAAAAAAAGAAAAGTGATATTGTGCGCGACGCGCACAGTCACGCACTAGGCATGTAGACTGATTGAGACTCGACACTCAATCACTCACTCCGAGAACTCGTCTTCGATTCACATCCGATCATCCTTAGCTTCTCCTCCTGGCCACCTAACCATTTGGAAGAACTCAATTTCGATTCTGTAAATTCAAATTTAGTATAAGCAATTTCGACAATCATCTTCTTAGCAAGATCCCCTCTCGTAGCGTCGCTTTCTCGTGAACATCTCTGTGTCTCCGGCGAGGGAGAGAGCTGCGCTCGGCGAGGGAGAGAGCAGCGCTCGGTGAGGGAGGGAGCAGCGCTCGTCGAGGGAGAGAGCAGATCTCGACGTGGGAGAAAGCAGCGCTCGGCGAGGGAGAGAGCAGATCTCGACGAGGGAGAGAGCAGCGCTTGGCAAGGGAGAGAGCAGCGCTCGGCGAGGGAGAGAGCAGATCTCGGCGAGGGAGAGAGCTCGCGAGGGAGAGAGCAGCGCTCGACGAGGGAGAGAGCAGCGCTCGACGAGGGAGAGGGCTTGTGGCGGCGCCGCTCTTTTGTTAGGGTTTAGGAGGTGGCTCGCGTTACGCGAAGAGGAAATCAATTCTGTTGCGTTTTTTTTCTTTTGTTTCACGCGCTTGACGCTGCTGACGTGGACTTCGTTGCGTTTTTTAATTTTGTCTCACGCACTTTTGTTTCATTTGTTTCCATAAGCATCGCAGCTGAAGTGGACGTCACCGCACGACGCCGCACCAAGCGCACCGCAGCACAAGAATGTTGTGTGTGTATATATATATATATATATATATATATATATATATATATATATATATATATATTTCATTTCCTAATGATTAACGAATGAAGTATTATTATCATGAGATTTGATGTTCAAATTTTGACAAAGTCAAGTAAATACCTCTCTTATGTGCTAGTCATTATTCCAAAGACTAGTAGATCCCTATGATTTATCTCTTCCGTATTGATCTTAGGACAGATTGACGAGGACATTAGGGACAAACGTATTTATCTTTTACCATCATTTCTATGATATTTACCAATTAATCCATCTGTTTTAAATCTGTCACATGTTTTTAAACCTGGCACATTAATGCATCATTTTGGTTTATGGGTTAATCCACTGGATAAATTTTGATATGACATTCATATGTGAAAATCATTGTGACAAAAGATGAATACGCTCGCCCCTTCATATGTGAAAATCATGCTCACACATATATGGGTTAATCCACTGGACAAATTTTGATATGACATTCATATGTGAAAATCATGCTCACACATGAATCATCTAGTTGAGACAATCTAAGCCTTAGAATTTGTACCCTACCAGACCATGCACGAATAAGAGTTTCTCTCTATGATGTTCTTGAACTATGTAAACATTTTATTTCAGGACTTTTCTTTATAGAGCTCAATTCTATGCCCGCGCATTTAATCATGAATCCATCCAATTTTGTAAGAAGTTCTACAAATTGTGCTAAAGAAAAACACTCCGAATGTTAGGGAAGTTATTTATCTCCATAGAGGAGATAAAGTTATTCAAACTCACTAATATTAAATGGTGCGGCGATAAGGGAAAGTTCATCTGTCATGGGTCAATTGATACGATGTCGGTCAAAGTCAAAATAATCAACGCCGGGACTTATGGAAAGAGCCTCGACCAAAGGTGACTGTTTGGTTATCTCGGTCGGTAAAGGAGTGGCTGAGCGGATCACCCAGCCGGTCAGACGAATAGGCATCATGGGTGGGTCGGACGAATGGAGTAATCCGTAGTCGGTTATTTTGGTCAGTAGGTCGGCAGGAAAACAAGCCGCTTGGACCACCCGTCTGGCGCAAGGAATGACATTACACAAGAGGAAAACAAAAGAAAACACACTATCTAACATTAAATATGAAGAAGTCAAGACAAAGAACAACACTCCATCTTTCATTAATGCATGGAAGTCAAGATAAAAAAGTCTTCCTCTAACAATTAATATCATTAAATAAGGACAGATGAACGATCACAAAAAAAGGATATAAAAGGGTATGCCAGGTATGAGGAAGGCAAGATTTATCAATTTTCTGGATTAAACATTCTCTCTTCTTGATTCTAATTTTAGCGTCGGAGGACCAACGTCAGGGACCCCTTCCCTGGTTTAGTTTTGTTTTGCATGGTTGAGGTCTTCATCCCATCGATAGTCATCCCATACCCAGCTTTCCAGCTTCCCTTATTCTGACAGGATCATTTTGGCGCCGTCTGTGGGAACGTAGCCTGCATCCGAATAAGAAAATGGAAGACGCTGGATGACTAACAACAGTGACGCTGATACAAGAGGATCTCAATGCACTAATACAAACTTGAGTGACTAAGATATTGGAACAATAGCAACAAGCATTGGTCGATCGCCCAACGCATGAGCCTGCTGCCCCTCGGCTTTCCAGCTTCCCTCATTCGGACAGAATCATTTTGACGCCATCTGTGGGAATGTAGCCTGCATCCGAATAAGAAGATGGAAGACACTGGACGACTCACAATAGTGACGCTGATACAAGAGGATCTCGATGCACTAATACAAATTTTAGTGACTAAGATATTGGAGCAACAACAACAAGCGTTGGTCAATCGGCCAACGCATGAGCCTGCTGCCTCTGCAGTAGGACGACAAGTTGAAAGAGGAGATTAAGCAGATTAACTTTCTGCTCGGGAGCCAAATAGGAGACTGATCGGCTCCTATGGGGACGTCCGTAATACGCCAGTCCCCTTCAACCGAACGCTATCGTGGGCTCCCCCAAAAGAAAGGGGCCGAGCGGATAGAGATCAGAGATCTTCCTTGGATGAGGTGCCTGTATGGGACGCATGAAAGGGAAAAGTCCCGAAGGAAGACAACTCGCCCGAGCGGGTTAATCAACAATTTTCGGAGGGGATCCTAAATGACCCTCTGCCAAAGCATTACACCCCGCTGACGATCGGGGAGTACAATGGAGCAACCGATCCCGACGACCATTTGGCCAAGTTTGACAATGTGACCATCCTTTACCAGTACATGAATGGGGTGAAATGTCGAGTCTTCCTTACCACTCTATCTGGATCAACACAACGATGGTTTAAATGGTTGCCGAACAACTCGATCCACATCTTTAAGGACTTCTGAGCGGTATTCCTACATCACTTTGCTAGTAGTCACCGTCACCAGAAGATGTGTGTGAATATGTTCTCGCTGAAGCAAGGGCCCCGAGAGGCCCTGAGGGCCTATATCCAGCGTTTCAATCAGGTGACGATGGACATTTCAACAGTTTTCTCAGATGTGTTGGTGAACGCCTTCACACAAGAGCTCACCGAGGGAGAGTTCTTCCAGTCGCTCATTCAGCGGCCACTGAAGGACTTTGGTCATCTCCAAAAGAAGGCCAATGAATACATTAATATGGAAGAAGCACATGCAACAAGGAAGAAGGAGACGGTCGCCGAGCCCACAGGAGCATCTGAGCGGCGTCAATCGAGCAGTCATCAACTACCTAAGGGGCCTCAGTCAGGAGCCCCTCCACACCAGGAGACTAGGCCACATGCCGTACAGCAAGTGGGAGTTGCTCGTCCAAGAGGCAAGAGGTGGGCATAGATGTTTTGCACCTTCCACCAATCTAGGATGCACAACACCAGGGACTGCTACTACCTGGCAGCTAGTAGGTCAGTTCCGTGTGGATACTGCCATCGATCGCCACTTCCAGATCGACGTCACCGAAGCCGATCTATAGAACTAAGGAAGGAGGAAAGAACGACCAAGTCACACCACCACCAATAACAAAGGGTCAGAATCCCTGCCCGAGCTTCTTCTAAACGGACCAGACCGTCCGTAAGGGAAGAAGAGAATCAGAGTAACGCCGCTCAGGGGGAGATAGGAATGATCACCGGCGGGCCAACCGACGGAGATTCTAACCAAGCAAGGAAGTTGCATGCGTAGCGGCTCGAGATCCATGTTGTTGGCTACAACAAAGAGAAAGCTGAGGGACCCAAGATTATTTTCGGTCCTAAAGATTTGGAGGGAGTGGAGGTCCCCCATGATGATGCATTAATCATCCAAGCGGTAATTTCTAATTAAACAATCCATCGAACTTTTATTGATACAAGGAGCTCGGTAAATATCATATACAGGAAGGCATTTGATCAATTGTAAATTGACCGGAGTGAACTACAACCAATGATGACTCCGCTCTATGGCTTCACGGGCAACGAAGTGTTGCTGATTGACCATATCAAGTTGGTCATCTCACTCGGAGAATAACCCCTGAAGCGGACAAGGACCACAAATTTTATAGTGGTAGATGCGCCCTCGGCCTACAATGCCATTTTGGCCCGACCACCACTCAATGAGTTCCGAGCAATGGTGTCCACCTATTGCCAGAAGATCAAATTCCCGGTGGACGATAAGGTATGAGAAGTCAAAGGAGACCAGTTAGCCTCTCGACGATGCTACGTCGAGATGGTCAAGTCTGAAGAAAGAGCCGCTCGGAAAAATCCACGTTTGGAGGTAAATACCATCATTGAAACCACCCCCCCCCCCCCCCACACCTCACACTGGTTTACGAAGAAAAAGAAGAAGTTCAGATCTACCCCTAACTGCCCGAAAGTAATTACCTTTATCGTTGCCGATCTAGAGAGTGAGAAAAAGGCGGAGCTGGTAGCCTGCCTCAGACAAAATTATGATGTGTTTGCTTAGGCAACACATAAGCTTTCTGACATTTCGCCAAGTGTGGCTTAGCACGAGCTACATGTCCAACCGGACGCTTAGCCAGTAAAACAAAAGAAAAGGGACTTCAGCACGGAACAGAACTTGGTCATCCGAGCAGAGATAAAGAAATTGTTGGAGGTCGACCACATATGGGAGTTACAATTTCTGAGCTGGCTTGCTAACATCGTACTGGTCCCCAAGTCGGGCAATAAATGGAGGGTCTGCATAGACTTCCGTGACTTGAATAAAGCGTGCCTAAAGGATTTTTATCCACTGTCCCAGATAGACCAAATGGTGGACTCTACGACAGGCTACGAGCTGATCTGCATGCTCGACGCATATCAAGGTTATCACCAAGTGTCGCTCACTCGAGAAGATAAAGAAAAAGTCAGCTTTATCACGGTGAACAAAATATTCTGCTACAACATCATGACGTTCGGACTAAAGAATGTCGGTGCCACCTACCAGAGACTTATGAACAAGGTGTTCCGGCGGCAGATCGGCCGCAACATAGAGGTATATGTCGATGACATATTAATAAAATCTCCAAGAGCTATTGATCTTTGCACAAACATCAAGGAGACCTACAAAACTCTAAGGACTTATGGAATAAAGCTGAACCCAAACAAGTGCCTGTTCGACACCAAGAGAGGTCGATTCTTAAGATACATCGTTACCGAGCGGGGGATCAAGGCGAATCCGAGCAAGGTCAAGGCTCTGTAAGATATGTCATTGCCAAACAACTTGTAGAAAGCCCAACGACTGACTAGGTGTATTACCGCTCTGTCCAGATTTATATCCAAATCATCTGACCAGAGCCTACTGTTCTTCAAGGTGCTGCATCAGGCGACAAGATTCTAGTGGGATGCGGAGTGCGACTGGGTATTCGAAGAGCTCAACGATTATCTCAATTCCTTACCTATATTAGTTAAGCTGAGCGTAGGAGAGCCGCTCTGGACATATCTATCGTCCACCGAAAATGCGGTCGGATCAGCATTAGTTAAGAAGAATGGGCAAGAGCAACAACCCTACGTATTTTTAAGTCATATATTGAAAGACGTCGAATCCCGCTATACTAGTCTGGAAAAGTTAGCTTACACTTTGGTACTTGCCGTTCAGAGACTCTGCCCGTATTTCCTCTCCCATCCAATCATCGTGATGACCAACAGTACCTTGGGAAGAGTTCTCCTCAACCCGAAGCATTCGTCTAGTTGATCAAGTGGACAACTGAACTAAGCGAGTTCAATATGCAATACCAACCCCGAACGACAATAAAAGCTCAAGCCTTAGTTGATTTCGTCACAGAAATTCAGAACGACGAGCTAGAAGAAACTTGGAGAATATTTGTTGATGGCTCTTCCACCCGACAAGGCAGTGGCATCGACATCCTTCTCATTTCCCCAAGAGAAGACCGAATGAAACTTTCATTTGGTTGGATTATCACGCCACCAACAATGAGGCTGAGTATGAAGCCTTGATAGTCAGCTCGCAAGCAGCGCGACATGTCGGAGCCACAAAGGTCCTCATTCACTCGGATTCCCAGTTGGTCGCCCAGCAGTTGGCGGGGGCGTTCAAGATTACCAATCCCCGAATCAAGTTATATGCAGAAGTCTTCGAGAAAATAAAGACAAATTTTCAAGAAGTCATTGTACAAAAGATCTCTCGATCGGACAATCAAGCAGCAGATGAACTGGCTAAGTTAGGTAGTTCATTATCACCGGTCGTGATCAGCTAGCCGATCGATCAAGTTTCTTTGGTGGTGCATATTGATCGGATGGAGGGAGTTGCCTTTCTGAGTGACTAGAGAACACCATTAATCGAATTTCTCCGATCGGGTAGTACGTCGGCAGACCAAGAGGTGGCACATCTTTTAAAGAAGAGGATCAGACGGTTCACCTTGGTCGGAGATCAGCTGTACAAAAGAGCCTTCTGTAGGCCCTTATTCATGTGTGTTGGACCAGAAGATGCAGCATACATCTTGCAAGAAGTGCACCAAGACTCCTGTGGAAGCCATCCAGGCAATCGTTCGCTAGCTCCTAGCTGGATACTTCTGGCCAACTCTCCAAGAGGATGTCGCTCGGATGACAGCCACATGGTTGTCCTGCCAAAAGTATCATAATATTTCACACTAACCGACCAAAGAGATGAAGTCATCCATGATATCTTACCCGTTCGACCAATGGGGCATGGACATTGTAGGACCATTTCTCATGGCAATGGGTCAGTGAAGCACTACAAGAAAACGTGGCTTTAGAGACGAAAAAATTTGTCTCTGAAAGTCCTTTTTCCGTCTCTAAAGAACGTTTGAGACGGAATATTTCGTCTCAAAATCCGTTAGTGAAAGCTCCGTAGCTAATTTTGAGACGGAAATATTTCGTCTCTAATTTTAGAAACGAATAAAAAAATTGTTTATAAATCTATTTTTATATTAACAAAATAAAATTAATTTTAAATGTAAATTCTATTTCTAATTTTGTTTTAAATTTGTTAGTAATCTTGTTTATAAATCTATTTACAATTCCATTTATAAATCTGTATATAATTTTAAATTTATCACTAAATATTATTATATTTCTCATCAATATATTAAAACAAGTCTTCATTTCAAATAAATTAAAATTATTAAAAAGAAATAATTTCTAATTCCAAATGTCTCATACAATTAACATTAAAATAAATAAATATTTACATTATCCAAACAAATTTGACCAATAATCAAACTATAAACAACTATACAAATTTTTAAATCTTACCACAAGTAATCTAATTTTTATATTACATTGCCTATCACGACCCTCCCTGTCTTCGAACTCCATGAGAGAAATTGTTTCTCTTGTACAAATTAACGAACCAACCAATTTTGTTGAGACGATCTAGCAAATCAAAATATGAAACGAGTAAGTCTTACAATATCAGAATTTTTAATACAAATAAATTGAAATGGTACAAAAGTCATAGTCAATATCAATGTTCATCCACTAATTAGTTCATAGTTAGTTGTCAATGCTAAATAATCAACAAGTCATGAAGACTCTTTTGGCTCTGAAACAATAAGCCTAACAAAACCTTAAAAATTAGGTCAATGTGAATAAATACTTAAGTAGAATTTTCTTCGAATTTAAATCTTAAACTTAGAATCTCTAAGTACATATAACAAAATCAAATACAAGACGATAGAAAAGACTCGCTTGTCTTCTTATTGCACATTAATTAATTTAAATCATAAACTAAAAAATCTTAATATCCACAAACACAATACCACACGAACTATAAATATTGCTAAGAAATAATCCTATAATATTAATAAACAAGACTATAGCAGATAGTAAGTAAATAGTACCAACCAAAAGATTAAAAGATGGTTTTGGATGCAACATTTGCTCTTGGTTGTTGTGGCTAATGCAACATTTGCTCTTGGTATCTTGCATGATACTAACGAGTGAAACATAAGTCACAATAGAATATGGAAAAATAGAATTACCTCATTAAATAATTACGGGTCATTCTTGGATAACTTGATTGCCTCCAGATAACCTCATTCTCATCTACAAATTAGTTAGAATATTGTGGCTATAAGGAAACAATATGTAACAACTTAAAATACAATAAACACTAAGCATAGAAATGAAGACATAAAACTAACTTCATTTAAATGAAGACACTAACTTAAACTAATTGCATTTAAATGAAGACATAAAACTTAGCAATTGAAAGATCAATACAAAGCAATAGTTAAGCAAACTAAGATGCGTTAAATTGAACCTAACTATTGAAAGAGACATTTTACTGAACACGTGACATGTAGGAATTAGAAGATTAGAACATTTTATCAAACAAGTTGTGTGCATGAAACAATTAAAACCAAGTGCGTTCAATCCAATTAAGAAAGATCAAGTTTGATACAAGCATTCAATAAAAAACATCAACACACATCCAACATGATAAAAGAAACAACCCAATTTCTGTAAGGTGCATATGAAGTTGTCCGGTGGTGAAGGGAATTGTTGTCGACTTGGCGAAGAAGAGAAGGCTGCTGGATCGAAGATGGATGAAGAAGATAGCTGTCCGGATTGAATACAAAGCTGGGAAAGCCCAAGAACTCGTAGATCAAAGACCGGATATGGAAGAGATGTGGTGGAGTTGTTGTTGGAAGCTTGAAGGCTTATCGAGGAAGGAAGATGAGAAGAGGAAGGAGATGCGCGATGGGCGATGACCAAAGGGAGAAACCCCTTTCCTTGGTGCGCTAGTGGTGGTGGAGTTGGCATTGGGCAGCGTTCGCGTCGGTAAGAAGATGAGGCCGGGATGGAGGAGGGTGACGGGATGCAGATGGGGGAGATGGAGAGGATTGATCGGCCAGAGGTGGAGTGGTAGATGAACTCGCCGACCGATTGAAGGTGGAGTTCGAGGAGAAGGGGTGGCGTCTGGCAACGATCGCGTGAGGAAGCAGAGAATAGATGAACAAACTGTGCTTCATCCACTCTTATTTTCCCAGATCTGATTGGACGGTCAGGATTGACCTGGATCTAGGTGAAGGGATGAGATCAAATCTGATTGAACAGTCAGGATCGGCTAGAACTAGTTGAATGATCAAGATGGCTAGATCATAGTGAATGGCTCGGAGAATCCCAGATCTACACAGATTGACCAAAATCAACCAGGTCTCGATGAACGACTAGAATTAATTAGATCGGAGTCCTTTGATTAATTTATTGATCAAATGGCTCATTGTAACACCCCAAATTTCCTCAATTAGAGTCCTAAAAGTAATCTAAAAATATTTAAAAATGCTATAGAAATATTCTAGGGATTTTTATAAATTTTTAGAGTATTTTTATGTAATTTTTGGAGGTCGTTTGGTATTTTTACTAGACGAAGGAAGTTTCGACAAAAAAATGTCCAAGCCGAGAATTGAACCCACGACCTTTGACTCGGTCAAAACCCAGCTAACCAGGTGGGAAAACAGATTTTTCTGTTTAGAAGAGGCAGCGAATTTATTTAAGATAGTTAACAGAATATTAGATTATAAAAGGGATAAGTTGATCTTGGATTTGTTTGTTTAGAAAAGGTAGCGAATTTATTTAAGATAGTTAACAGAATATTATAAAAGGGATAAGTTGATGTTGGATTTGTTTGTTTAGAAAAAGTAGCGAATTTATTTAAGATAATTAACAGAATATTGGATTATAAAAGGGATAAGTTGATGCTCTGTTTTTCGGTGACTTAAACCATTCTCTCCTTCTCTTCTGCGTACGATGGCGGAGCTCGGGCAAAAAATGAAAGGGAGTTAGGGTATCATCTCCGGCGGCCGGCCAAGGTCCTAGATGCCCTTTTTGTTCGGTTGTGAGTCCAAGAATCAAGGTAAGTGCTTCCTCACCTGCAGTAGAGTAGCTTCGGATTCGTGTTGGCTTCTCGTTTTAATTTTTAAGGGAGTTAGGTTTTGTGCTTGCTGCTGTGTGTTCCAAGGAGAGAAAGGGGATGATTTGTATAAGTTTGAGCATGTAGTTTGGATTCCTTTGCCTCTATGATCAAGTACATCAGATTCAGACATGTTTAGATTTGGGCATTTGTGTTCGATCAAATTGTTGCACTGTCCTTGTGTTTAGTTGCCGTGAGTTTCAAAGAAGGAGCATGTAGGGGGTTGAGCACGTTGAGCATTCGGTTCTTTATGACTTTCTGCCGTGGCATTCAGTTTCAAATTTAGTTTGGTGCATAAAGTTTCAGATCTAGTTTCGTGCATGTTTATGCTAGTATAAATGCATTCAGATTTACTGTACATTATGTTTTTATGTATGCAAATTAGGATTGGCATGTCATGAGTTTTATGCCTTAGTTTGGGTGCATGTGTTATAAACAGATAGTTTAGTTCTAGTTCTTAAAGTATGCAATTTTAACGTTCTACAGATTTAGTTTTTGTATAGCACCTTAGTTTGATTTTTCCTTGCCGTAATGAGTTAAAACAACCTTTTGAGCATATTCCAGCGCAGTTTTATGTTTATTTCTGTAGGTACCGAACAGCTTGTTTGAAGTTAGATATGCTTTCTTTGATTTTTTTATAGCATGCTTATAGAAGTCAGATTTTCTTTCCTTTGATTTAATCCTGTTGTAGCATGCCTATATTCTTTTAAGAGTTTAAGAAAAATATAAGAAAGATAAAGAAAAGAAAGAAGAAGGCCAAGGCCTTAAGTAGATCCCAAAGTCAAGACTTTAGGGATTTTGGCACACAAGGTGCTAAAGAAAATGCCGAGGCATTATATAGAAGTATTAAAAGATAACAAGTATTTTACTTTTATCAGTGACACTGTGCTGGACTCTCAGTTGTCCTTGGGTTGGGCTCCCATAGTTGTCCCTAGGTTTAGATAACCTAGTAGTAACGGCTCGGCCGACGGTCGACGGTCGACGACCATAGGGTCGCCAAATGGGCCGCCAAATTAGGGACGTCGCATAAAATGGTACAAGCATGTGCCCAAGAGAAGTTGATTATTATTTTGAAGTATTATAAGTATAAGTTTTTGAACAAGTAAAACGAGTTTTACATAAACATAAAGTATTAAAGATTAAGTTAGAACAAATAAAATAAGTTTCATATGGTTCTAAAAATCAGTAAGTTTAGTTCCTTATTCTACCATGTTTATCTAGTAGATTAGTAGTTTTCATGTTTACCTATTAGATGAGCAGCATGATTAACTATTAGAATTACATGAGTAGATTGCTTAGCTTTTCTTTGCTATTAGTTTGATATGAGCAGTTATGTTTATGCTTTATTTCTTTTTAGAGCATATAGTTTCTAGTTCTTTTCGTATACATGCACATTCATGATTTTGTGAGTTAGATAGCGCTTACTAAGCAAATTTTGCTTATAGACTACACTTCCTCTTACTGCAGATAAAGGAAAAGAAAAGATTTAGCAAGGAAGGCGACAAGGTGGTGCGGATGGTGTGTGATGCCAGGACTATGGAAGCCTTGAGACTTAGTTTAAGAATTTATTAAGATTGTCATTTATTAAGAATGTATTAGATGAGTCATTTAGTCTTCCGCTGTTAGTTAATTGTATGTTTTTATTTTGTTTCCGCTATTCATTACTTGCATGATTTGATTTCATTAAACTGCGTGGTGATGTTATTCCTTTTGTGTGTTTGATATGTGTTTCAGCCGCCTATGGCTGTGTATATTATGTTATGTATTAATGATTATGGTCACCGGTACAGGGGAGACTCTGCCGGAATTTTTCGGTAGGTTTTCCATGTGATTTTTAATCATACCAGTTAAGTAGAGTTAGTAGTTAAGTAACGGTCATCCTTAGAGAGTAGTAGTAGTAAGAAGGGTGGTCGTTACACTCATATTTCTCTATATTAGACTTCTCCTTGACTCAAGTCTTTAGGTTTAATTTGGTCCAACTTGAGTTCAATCCCTATAAAAAAAATGTACAATTATAAGTAGAAATCCATAAAAATAATAAGAAGTATAACAAAACTCATAATATGCATTAAACTCAATAAACATGAAAAGAATCAACAATTAACCATATGAGTGGATTAAAACATTAAAATATAAGGGAAAATAATGCATCAAAATGCTAGTTATCACATATTAGCAGTAGGTGACATCCAGGGACCGTAGGGTGCACAACCTCTCGGTTGCATGAGGGGGTCGATTGAAGCGGTCGTGAACCTTGCAGCCATGAGAAGCGACAACGTCAACCTCTAGTAGTCGCGACCGACCTCACAGTCACGACCGACCTCACAGTCGCGACCGACCTTGCAGCTACGGCTAACCTTGCAGTCGCATGAGATGCCCCCACCAAGAATGAGAAAAAAAATCAGAGGCGGAGGAAGAAGAATGCGTACCTACTCAACTAAAACCAAAGCCAAATTAAGGCGAGGAAGTGTTATAAAACATAATTCATACTTATTTTTGTTTTAAAAAAGATATATGTAATTTCATATTAAATTTGGTTTAAATTATGTTTAAAGTTTTTTCATATATTATATTTTATCAAAGTGAACATATTTATAATTTTGTTATAATTTTGTATTAAATCTGTCTCTGGTTTATATAAATCTAAAACAGATTTTATTTCTATTTTAATTTTCATTAAATATTTAAACAAAATTTGTAATAGAGACTTTGCAGTCTCAAATTCCGTTTATAATCCATATTTATTTTTTTATAAAATTTATATGTAATTTCGTATCAAAATTTATTTTAAATTTCTTTCAAATATTATATTTTATTAAAGTTAAACAAATTAATGATTTTGTAGAGAATTTGTCTATCTGATTTAAATAAATTTAAAATAGATTTTATTTCTATTTTAAATTTTAATTAATTTATAAACAAAATTTGTCATAGAAATTATGCCGTCTCAAATTCTGTTTATAATTTGTATTTATTTTTGTTTATAAAAATTTATATGTAATTTTGTTTCAAATTTGTTTTAAATTCTGTCTTATTTTTTTTTTAAAAAATTATAATTTACTAAAATGAAAGGGATTAATAATTCTGTATGAAATCTATCTCTGATTTATAAAAATCTTAAACAGATTTTATTTTCATTTTAAAAATTCGTTTCTGAAGCCCTGTGTTTCTTGTAGTGAAGGTTCCTGCTCATTGTTGTGGACTACTTTTCAAAATAGGTGGAGGCTTAGCCCCTGGTAAAGATAAGTGAGCAGATGGTCATCAAGTTCATCTGGCAGAACATCCTCTGTCGATTCAGCATCCTGATAACATGTATTTTGTGCATTATTTTGGCTCTTATTACTTAGCATTTTTATCTTCTCACATGCTAATTTTGTGTTTATATTATATTTTATGAGTTGAATATATTTTAGACTTAATTGTAAATTTCATATGAATTATGGAATTTAATTTCATATTTTATGTGATTTTGTAGGGAATTCAAAGAGTCATGGATTAGGGTCAAACCGGATCGAATTTGGCTTGATTTGGAGGTCAAATAAGGAAGATCAAGCTGAATTAATGTGGACCGTTGATCAAGATCCAGTAAGATCCTGCCCCTTCAGTCAGATCAAGTGATCCAGCCCTTCATCATGATTTAAAGCGATCTAGACCGTTGATCGAGATCAAGGCATCCAAGGGTTCATCTAAGAAATGGAGCTCCAATTCAGATTTGATCCAAAAGCCTACTCTTCAAACCCAATCTTCAAGCCCAATCTAAAAGCCCAATTCATTAACCCAATTTCAATCCTTATTGATTATTGGATCCGGATCTCACTTAAACCTCTCAACCCAAAATCCCATTCCTTCCTAAACCCGATCCATTAAGAAAGTTACCTCTTCACGCGGACGGGAACAGTAGCACAATCCTCTTTTCTCTCGCGCGATTTCCTCCTGCGGCGGCTGTGCTTCTTACTTTTACTGCCACCGACCGGATCTCCAGCCCTTTCTACTTCTTCTTCTCAGATACAAGCGGCAACGATAGCGAGCACAAGTGGCGGCAGCAGCGTGCCTCGACAGCGATTCCGATCATCCACCTTGCCGGAGGGGTTCTCTGGCAAGATCTTTCATCTTATGACAACCTTCCAAAGTTCCTCCACTTGGGGTTCATGCGGCAGAGCAGAGGAGGGGCGGCAGTAGTCCATCACAATCCGGTCAACTTCCAGAGAAGGGGTTCTCCGTTGGAAGATTCGTTCTCATCATCTTCGTTATCGCAGCTAGCAGCAACCCGCAGTGAGATACTATCCACTGGCTTTGGGGGTTTCGAAGCCGGGTCCTCGTGTGACGGCGAGGATAGTCATTGGTATTGAAGAAGTTGTGTGGATTGTGGTTTGGATAATTAGAATTTTCTTGTTTAGTTAGTTTAATTTGGTTCATTGTTGATGTTTGTGTTGAATTATGGTTGAATGCTTGTATTAACTTGATCTTTCTTGTTTAAATTGCACGTACTATGTTCAATTTAATTAATGCTCACAACATGTTCGATGAAATGCTTCAACCAATAGTTAGGTTCAATTTAATGCATTTTAGTTTGTTTAATTCTTGCTTTATTTTGTTATTTTACTTTAGTTAAGTTCTAGTTTTGATTGAATGCAATTAGGTTAGGTTAGATTAAATTTCTTAATGCTTTAGGGTTCGTTAAATGATTACTTTATTTCATGTTATCTTTTATTTTCTGCAATTGTAGTTAAATTAGATTTAGCTTTATTACTTGCATTGTCTTTCATTATTTAGATCAACTTTCATTTGATGCTTCGCTATTTCGATCCTTAGTTTAATCGTGTTGATGATTAATCCATAGCGTAGAGTGATAATGCGTTGTGGATTAATTGTTGACACATAATTAGATTTCATTCCAACATTAGATTAGTTTCTTACTTGCTTTGCTTTTAATTTGTTAGATTTAGAATTAAAATCCAAAACCCCAATTTCATATTAAAAACCCAAAAAAAAATAGAAATAACATACGATCCTAAGTTTACCATCCTATCGATACTTTCGTTGGCGGACGACCCGAGTCATTCCTATGCTACATTAGCGTAGGAGGGGTTTGGTACTTCATTGTTTGATGCTCAATTCACGACAAATTGGGTCATAATCACATCCCCCGCCGGCTCATTTCAGATAATGGGAGATAGTTCGCGGGTTAGAAGCTCAGGGAGTGGTGCGAAGGCTATGGCATCCAGCAGACCTTCACCTCAGTTGCCTACCCCTAGAGCAACGACCAGGCGGAGATCACAAACCGGGAGATCCTCAGAGGCTTATGAACTCGGCTCAACCACGCAAGAGGTAGCTAGGTCGACGAGCTCTCAAGTGTCTTATGGGCACTTCGCACGACTCCAAAGGAGGCGACCGGGGTAACACCATTCCAATTGGTGTACAGAGGAGAAGCGGTGGTTCCTGTAGAGGTTGGAGTAGAATTCGACCGGGTGCGACTCTACGACAAGGGAAATAACGAGCGAAGGTTAATGGAGCTCGACTTGGTGGATAAAGCACGAGATAAAGTATTGGGACCGTTGGTGGCCGGCTGTCAGAGGGGTTGAATAACCCTACACAAATAAAGGTTGAATAACCCTACACAAATAAAAACAATACCCTTCTCGAACTTTTAAAATAACACTTGCATAAATAATTAAAGACCGAACTTAAAAGAAAAGAGACACCGGAGTTTACTTGGTTACAACTAGAGAGGTGGTTAATCCAAGGAAGATGATAGTACTAAATTCTCCTTCAGGAGGAGAAGCATCTTTTACAGCAGTGTAAGCACAGAAAGAAGGAAGCTGAACAAAACAGGAAAGCACACAAGTGTTGTTACAATTGCTTGTTGAATTGAAAAGCTTCTGAACCAAGGCTACATTTATAGCCTTGGTCGAGGTGCCTGGAGAGTTCTAGGCGTCTGGAAGGGGATAAAACTTTATTCCCTTCGCAACGGATCACGGTCAAACGTGATCTAGTCAAAAGTCGAGTTCCGGGCGCCCGAAATCACTCCGAGCGCCCGGACCAGTAAAGTCAACACAGTTGACTTTTTCTAGTCTGGGCCCTCTACCCTGGTGCTGCTCGCCTCGGTCTGGATCTTCCGCTCCAACGCCACTCGTTTGCGTGATTTCGGCCAACTGAAATAAGGCTCACCTGAACCCAATTTCGGCCTTCTCGAACAACCTTCCGTTCCGGCTTCTCGTCGATCGGAAATGCCACGCGCTTCTTTCTCGTCCGCCTGCATACTCTTCCGCAGCACCTCATCCCTCGGACGCACCGAGCCTGTCAGCTCTCTCGCGTGCCATCCTTCTCGCTAACTGCGTCTTTTGTTCGACTTCTTGTGTTCCTAAGCTCCTGTACACTTAGACATAAGATTAAAACTCCACAGGACATAACCTAACTTGGTTGATCACATCAAAATAACCTTGGGGTTCCAACAATCTCCTCCTTTTTGATGTGAGCAACCCAAGTTAAGCTAGGGTAAAGAGACATAAAGTTAAAATAATAAATTCTGCAATAAAGTGTAAACAAATAAAAAATTGAATCTACCTCCCCCTAGACTTAATATTTTCCTTCTCCCCCTTTGATTACATAAAAATAAGGTACCAAGAAAAATCTAAGAGTAGAAAATTTTGAAATACCTTTATTAAATTTTGAAACTTTGAAAATTTTGATAATACTGAAAAATTTGTAAAAAATTCTAAGTAAAAAAAATTCAAGTAGAAAAATATTTTTGACTAACTATTTAAATAAAAAAAAAAATTTTGAGAAATTTTGCTTAGTTTTTGCAAAAAAATATTTTTGAGAGTTTTCTAAAAAAAATTCAAGCCGAAAAAATTTTCTAAGAAAAAAAATCTAAGTTAGATATTTTTTGCAAAATATTTTTGAGACATTTTCAAGTAAGAAAAATATTTGAATTTTTTTTAAAGCATTAACTAATCCTAATTTAATCTTTTATCAGTTAGTCAATTAAATATTTTCTTTGAATATTTTGGTTTCTAGGTTGTAGCGAGGCAGTAGGTCTTCTTGGTCATTGGATCATCAACCACTTCTAGACAAAGCCTCATATAGAAATTAAACGTTTAGTTTTCTCGCTGAAAGTGCTAAATCTTAATTAAGGTTCAAGTTAAGGAAGACTTCGGAACTCAATATAGGTTCTAGCCAACTGGATTAATTAGGTATTTTTTAAGCACATATTTCTTTGAAATATTTCAAATTTATCCCTTGTGAAATCTAAAGTACCAATTTAGACTGTTAAATTTTCTATAACTTGTATTAGATGAGCATGCATGATTTTTTAAATTATTTATTTCTTTTTGCAAAATCTCATTTTCTACTTTTATTTTGTCAAATTCTTCTAATGGGCAATATTTTGTTAGAATTATTTTCAAATTTCTAATTTCTTTTTCTAATTTGCAGTAATCTTTAATTAATAATTTAATAAATTTAAATAATTTATTGAGAGGAAGAGATTGTACCTCACTTACCTTGTCGATCTCGTTATCCGTGGCTCCCCCTGAACTGTTGCTTTCTTCCGACGTAGCTCCCCCTTCATTGATGCTCTCGATACTCATTTCGGACGAGCTTGAATCGTAGTCATCATCTTGATGACTTGCCATTAATGCAAGTCCAGAGAAGGCCTCGACTTCCGATTTGGACGACGTATCGTCCCACGTCGCTTTTAGTGTCTTGAACTTGTTTGTTTGGACATGCTTCTTTCCTTTGTCCTTGTCCTTGTTCCTTAGCTCGGGGCAGTTGTCTTTGACGTGCACTTCTTCATTGCAGTGGTAGCATCTGATCACCCTTATCTTTCTACCCTGCGGATGGTTAGTTTTACTTGAATTAAACAACTTTTTAAAGCGTCTTACCATCATTACCATTTCCTCGTCGTCGAGAGAAGATTCTGACTCATTTTCATCTCTCGTTACCTTGAGGACGATGTTGTACTTCGGCTCCTTCGTACCTGCACATCTCGATTCATGCACTTCAAACGTAGAAAATGATTCTTCTAAGGTAATAGTTTCTAAGTCCTTAGAGATATAAAAAACATCTACTAGTGAAGCCCATTTCATATTCCTAGGGAATGCATTTAACGTGTACCGTAGCGAATCTCGGTTACTTACCTTTTCTCCGAGATTCGATAGTCCGGTGATGAGCTCTTTAATTCTCGAGTGAAGATGTGCAATAGTCTCATCTTCTTCAAGCCATAGGTTGGTCAGCTGGTTGCGAAGTAAGTCCCGTCTCGCGAGCTTGGCTTCGGACATTCTTTCGTGTAGCTCAAGAAACTTCTCCCAAAGCTCCTTTGCTGAATCATAGTTGCCGATTCGGTTGACTTCTTGTGGTGGAAGGACGCTCAACAGATGAAACTCTGCTTTGCCGTTTGCCATGTAGTCGACCTGCTCCTTTTTTGTCCACTGGTATTTTTCCTTAACTTCCGGTGCTATAAAATTGAATTCCATTATTAGAAGTAAATCGAAATCAATTTTAAAAAATACCTGCATTCGCTTTTTCTAGCTAGAGAACTCTCCCTCAAACTTTGGCGGGTATATACTTAGTCCGGCCATCTTCTTTGCTTCGATCGACGGTTATTCCTCCTGAAACATCCTGACTCTGATACCACTTGTTGAGACTGTTGGTGGTCGGTTGTTGGAGGGGTTGAATAGCCCTACACAAATAAAAACAATACCCTTCTCGGACTTTTAAAATAACACTTGCATAAATAATTAAAGACTAAACTTAAAAGAAAAGAGACACCAGAGTTTACTTGGTTACAACCGAGGAGGTTGTTAATCCAAGGAAGATGATCGCACTAAATTCTCCTTCAGGTGGAGAAGCCTCTTTTATAGCAGTGTAAGCATAGAAAGAAGGAAGCTAAACAAAACAGGAAAGCGCACAAGTGCTGTTACAATTGCTTGTTGAATTGAAAAGCTTTTGGATCAAAACAGTATTTATAGCCTTAGTCGAGGCGCCTGGAGGGTTCCAGGCGTCTGGAAGGGGATACAACTTTATCCCCTTCGCAACGGATCACAGTCAAACGTGATCTGGTCAAAAGTCAGGTTCCGAGCGCCCAGACCACTAAAGTCAACATAGTTGACTTTTTTCAGTCCGAGCCCTCTGCCCTAGTGCTGCTCGCCTCGATCCGAGTCTTCTGCTCCGACTCCGCTCGCTTGGGTGATTTCGCCCAACCAAAATAAGGCTCACTTGAATCCAATTTCGGCCTTCTCAAGCAACCTTATGTTCCGGCTTCTCATCATCCCTCGGAAACGCCGCGCGCTTCCTTCTCGTCCGACCGCGTACTCTTCCACAGCACCTCGTCCCTCGGACACACCGAGTCTGTCGGCTCTCTCCCGTGTCGTCCTTCTCGCTAGCTGCATCTTTTGCTTGACTTCTTGTGTTCCTAAGCTCATGCACACTTAGACACAAGATTAAAACACCACAGGACCTAACCTAACTTGGTTGATCACATCAAAATAACCTTGGGGTTCCAACATAAAGCGGTCATTCTGCTAATGGCTTATGGACAGCGGATGAGGCAAAACTATAACAGGAGGGTGATCCCGAGGTCATTCCGGGTCGGTGATCTGGTGTGGAAGAAAATCAAGTCGGTCGACGACATTACCAAACTTGAGGCACCATGGGTGGAACCTTACAAGGTTGTACAAAAACTCTGCTCGAGGGCCTATTACTTGGAATATGAAAATGGGAGACGACTCGAGCGGTTGTGGAGCGCAAATCATCTCCAATCCTACAGGCTCGGGTGAGAGGTGCGTGAGCAAATATAAATGTACTTATGTATATGCCTTCTGGATGCAGGGCCTACATGAATAAAAACCAAAGCTTTCCAGACTCTTGGGCTGACCAGGCCAAGTTAAAAGTCGAGCAGCGACTATAAACCCTTGTCTTTGTCAGCGATCGAGCGGCGACCTTAAACCCTTGTCTCCATCAACGGTTTGTTGTGTCCAAAGGATGTCCGCATATCTCCACAATGACATGATATTATCCAATTTGGGACTAGGCCCTTATGGCTTTGCTCTTGTCCTCTCCCCAAAAGGCCTCATGCTAATGGGGATATCATGCATCCTTTTAACCCCATGATCTTTACCAAATTTTTCCAATATGGGACTTTGATTGAACCCCAATAATCCCCCCCTCAAACAAAGGACTACAGGCTTCCCACGTCCGATCCTCGACCCACCAGGTCTTCTTGCCCCTCGGTCCACCCGACCTACTAGGGCTTCCTTGCCTAGCCGCAACTAGGACTTCCTGTCTAGTGTCTAGTCCTCTTGATCTGAACATAGGAGCCCCCACTTTCTTTGTTCGAGATCAATATTGTACCCACATGGCTCAATTAGACTATAGCTCTTGTGCACAGTCGACGGTTAAACCTTTTGGCAGTCCGAGCTTTGATACCAATTGTAGTGGCCAAAGGATGCCCACATATCTTCACAATGGCATGATATTGTTCACATTGGGCCTAGGCCCTCATGACTTAGCTCTTGGGCTCTCCCCAAAAGGCCTCATACCAATAGAGATATCCTACATCCTTTTAACCCCCACGATCTTTACCAAATCTTTCCAATGTGGGACTTTGATTGAATCCCAATGGTCAAGCGGCGACCTTAAATCCTTGTCTCCATCAACGGTCGAGCGGTGACCTTAAACCCATGTCTCCATTAAAGATCGAGCTGCCACCTTAAACCCCTGTCTCTATCAGTGGTCAAGCGGTGACCTTAAACCTTTGTCTCCATCAACAGTCGAGCGGCGACCTTAAACCCTTGTCTCCATCAGCAGTCGAGAGGCGACCTTAAACCCTTGTCTCCATCAGCAGTCGAGAGGCGACCTTAAACCCTTGTCTCCATCAGCGGTCGAGCGGTGACCTTAAACTCTTGTCTCCTTCAGCGGTTGATCGATGACCTTAAACCCTTGTCTCCATCAATAGTCGAGCAGCGACCTTAAACCCTTATCTCCATCAGCAGTCAAGCGGCGACCTTAAACCCTTGTCTCCATCAGCGATTGAGCGGTGACCTTAAACCCTTATCTCCATCAACGGTTGAGCGACGACCTTAAAACCCTATCGTCGTCAACAGTCGAGCGATGACCTTAAAACCTGTCGTCATCAACGGTCGAGCGACGACCTTAAATCCTTATCTCGATAAGCGGTCGAGCGTCGATCTTAAACTCAGGCCCGGTGAAGAACAATATCGACTAAAAATAACCGACCGGGAACTCACGCTACTCAAAAGCTCCTAGTTTTCAAAATACAGTAACCGTTTAGTAATCAAGAGTGGATAAATCTACGACGACTGCTTGTCACCGATCGGAGGGTCATAAATCCACACTTGAAAGTATAAACAACTCGCAGTTTAGTTCGGGTTTGTGCGACAACACGTGAACAACTAAAATGCAAGATAAACTGAAAGATGCCGAATGGCATTGAGGGGACGAACGAATAAGAAAAGATCGTCGGACGAGCGGTCATTCATTAACACATGCATGAGGATTACAAACATGTATAAAGGGAAATACAAAATCATTCGCTTCCTTGAGTTGGTTGAGCATCCCATCAATCGCATGGTTGAACAGACGAAGTGCCCGATCGGTGACCTTGTCATTAAAAGCATTCGAGTGGATGTAGGATCACTTCATAAGCTCGAACCTACTTGACTCGACCTCCTGATAAGTCTCTAACGTCGTTTGGGAGGCTTCCAACTCTACCTTCAGTGTTGCTAGCTCCTCATCTTTTGCAGCGAGCTGGGTTTTTGTGACAGTCTGCTCGGCTGACCGTCCATCCCGCTTCGTATTCAGGGTAGCCTTAGCTTCCTTCAAGTTCTGGGTCAACACCCGAAACTCTTTATTTTTGATCTCCAGATCTTCAATAGCCCGGAGCTTTCTAGTGTTGGCCGAATGGATTTTGGATTCAAAGTTGCTAGCCTATTTATTAAGCCGAGCTAATTAGGACGTTTTTTCCTTCTCCGCCTCCAGCTACACGGCGCTTTTAGCCAGATCGACACTTAGTTGAGCCATCTTAGCATTCATCTGCTCCAACTGTGCCTGAGAAGCAGATGATTGGCCACTCGACACACTCAGTTGTTTAACTTCCTGCTCCAAAAAACCAAGCCTTTGATACATGGTCAGGCTTTCTGCCCAATACTGCAAGGAACCAGGAAATTTTAAGAGTCGATCGGAGGTAAATTAAGAACATACAAAAGTATAAACAACTTACACCAGTGGGCATCTGGGTATGGTTGTTTGCGAGCGCCCCCGGAGGCATGACCACTGCGCGGGCTTGAGCGTCAGCCCATATCTGTGCGAGCGACCCCTGAATGATTAATGATTATCTGGTGCTCGGGGGCTTGGGATTCAACACCGTCCGACTCACGCCATTCCTCAGTCGAAAGATGGATAACTGCCGTTGATTCGATGATAAGGGGGGGAGCCCGCCCATAGGAGGTCAAAGTGGTCAACACCCGACAGACGTCCGACCGAGCGAGCTACCTTCCCAAGCGGCGGGAAGAATAGCCGACCTGGTATATCGACAACTCGGCCTAACGCCGAGTTTTCGACGCTCGTAAGGCAAAAACAGGAAGAGATGAAGGCCGAGTGGACATGTCGCTCGGCTAACCAAGAACACAGCATCGACCGGCAGTTAGGGCTCCCTCGCTCGATAAGGCGAAGTCGGGCATCGAATCATCAGACGAGCAGACATCCGAGTCGGTCCGACCCTGGTAGCGCCGGGAGGGCGTTAGCCGAGTAGTCCCTTCGCTCGGCCAGGGAAAGGTGCTAGCCGAGCGGTTCCTCCGCTCGGTCCGATAAAGGACAGAGAGCGGGAGGCGATATCTTCCTAGGAACTGTTAGTTAGAGCCCTAGAGCCAATCATATGATGATTGTTGTATGGACTCGATGTATCATATTCTTATATGTTAATAAAGGCATTTCTTTATGGTTATTATACTTACTTGTATTGGTGCCAAATAACTAGGTATAATAACGTCCCTGAGTAGAAGGTTCATATCTATATCAATCGATTAGTTGAATCGATAGTGAGATGATATAGAGAACACTACTCTTAATTATTCCTAGTCAAGTAGTAACATTCAGGGACAATGTTAATGCGATGAGACTAGCATGTAGGTTAACTCGATGACTTGATCTCACAAGTCATGGATATAGAGATATCAAGTTAACACATGGGTATGCATTGGAGAATGTATACTGAATGACCCGTCATGAGAAAGTATCATGGATCATTATATGAGTGTCATATACTTTCTCATGTGGCTATTAGTATGACTATTAGTCCTTGGACCTGAAGTCACCATGGTTCCCTACATAAGGAGTTGTATACTTTAGCTTCGTCAAACGTCACCCGTAACTGGGTGGACCATAAAGGCGATTACTGGGTATGTAACAAATTATGCGGAGGGATGTGAGTGATGTAGATGGGATCTATCCCTCCTATATGACGGGAGTGACATCATTATTCTTGATAGAGTGAGACCACTAAGTGCATGTCCATGCCCAAATGAGTCAATATGAGATATTGAGCTCATTTGATTAGAGTGAGTCTACTTGGAGTTCAAGATTTAGATTGATTAGAGGATGACACGGACTATGCCTCACATTGATCAATCTAGATGTCAAGGATAGAAGGACATTATCATATATTGTGAAGGGTCACAATTAGTAGTCACAAAGGTGATGTTGGATCTCAACATTCTTGTAACTTGGGTAGTAATGATGTGTTGCTAGATACCGCTCATTACTTATGCTTATAAATGGGTTTAGGAGCAGTGCCAACGTTACAAGAACCTATAGAGTCACACACAAAGGGCAATTAGATGGAGAATGGGTTCATATGATGAACCAAGAGGATTATGTTCATATGATGAACCAAATTGGATTAAGAGTAATCCAAATTAAACTAATTGAGTTGGACTCAATTTGATTCATGTGTCCAATGAGTCTAATTTAGATTATGACTCATTGAATCAATTTAGTTTAATGAATAGAGATTCATTAAATCAAATTGGCTTGAATCAATGGTTAGATTTGATAAACCATGGGAGAATTTAAGTTAAGTTTGACTTGACTTGAGAGGGAAGATGAAGAGTCAAGTTTGACTTGACCTTGACTTGACCAAATGCGATGTCATTGTGACTTGGCATAGGGCCGGCCAATGATGATGTGCCACATCATCAAGGCAACTTCAAGTGAGTGCCACCTCATGAGGAAAAACCAAGAGCCATGACTCTTGGTATTCCTTTAGTGGTCGACCACTTAAAGAGATGAATTAACATTTGTGTGCTAATTCAAGGCAATTGATTTCTTCTTCTTTCTTTCTCTCCCTTTCCTCCATTGCCATGACCTTCTAAGGGTGCTAGCACACTCTTAGTTGTGTTTTTCTCCACCTATTGTTCGTGTGGATACATATAGAGGAGTGTTCACTTGACACTCTCGAGATCCGGCAACCTTGGATGAGCGGGATAAGCGAAGGGCTTCGCATCAAAGGTATAAAATCTCTACCATGTAGATCTAGAGTAGATCTAGGATAGGAACAAATACATGAATTTATTTTAATCTTTTCACGGATCCAGTGGCAAGACTTCGGGGTTTCCGCAACGCAAAAAGCGGTTTTTGCGGCCCGAAAGTCTCAACAGTGATATCAGAGTCACGTGCGAAGCGTGTACTTGTTTTATTTTAATTTTTATGAAAAATTATAGTTCTGTAAATTTATGTGATTTTATTAATTTTATGGTTTTTAAGAGCATTTTTCTCGTAGAAGTGAAGCAACAAGTGTTTGAACACTTGTATGCTTCGACTACCGAGAAACACCTTCCGTAACGATAAGGTCATGCCCAAAATGTTTTGGGACAGCGGCTAAAGGCACTGTAAGATCGTTGTGGGATACTCATGAGACTCATTTTGCGAGAAGGGGTGTTGCCCCTAACCCCGCAAGGGGCATTGTCCTGCGATCGCGTATGAAAATCGCTAAACGGGACCGCCGTGAAGTTGAAACTCATAAAATCGTAAAAACAGTAATAAAATTACAGAAATTTATATAAAATACATAATTTAGAATTATGTATGATTTGTAATGGTCATGGCCCAAAAAACCCCAATTGGATTGGTTACATGTGTTGTAATTCATAATATGGTCTGCGCGTTATTGCAGCATATCACGATTATGAGATCTGGAAGATGGATGTCAAAACCGTGTTTCTGAATGGAAACTTGCTCGAGGATGTGTACATGACATAACCTGAGGGTTTTGTAGATCCACAGCATACTGGTAGAGTATGCAAGCTGCATAATTCCATTTATGGACTAAAGTAAACTTCTCAGAGCTGGAATCTTCGATTCGATGATGCGATCAAACAATTTGGGTTCATCAAGAATGAAGATGAACTCTGTGTCTACAAGAAGATTGTTGAGAACACAGTTGTCTTCCTTGTATTATATGTGGATGGCATACTACTCATTGGGAACGACATTCCTTTGCTACAGTTTGTAAAGACTTGGCTGGGGAATTGTTTCTCAATGAAGGACTTAGGTGAAGCAGCCTGTATTTTAGGAATAAAGATTTATAGAGATAGATCTAAGAGATTGCTTGGCTTAAGTCAGAGTACATATGTTGACAAGGTATTACTACGGTTTGCCATGCAGAATTCCAAGAAAGGATTTCTGCCGATGTCACATGGTGTGAGTCTTTCGAAAACTCAAAGTCCCTCTTCTAGAGAGGAGAGAGACCGCATGGATAAGATCCCTTATGCTTCAGCCATAGGATCTATCATGTACATCATGCTATGTACTCGTCCTGATGTTTCGTATGCCTTGAACATGACGAGCAGATACCAGTCAGATCCAGGTGAGTGTCACTGGATAGCGGTCAAGAATATTCTTAAGTACTTGAGAAGGACTAAAGAATATTTCTTGATATATGGAGGCGATGATGAGCTAGCTGTAAAGGGTTACAGTGATGCTAACTTCCAAACTGACCAGGATGACTATAGATCACAATCTGGGTTCGTGTTTTGCTTGAATGGTGGTGCTGTGAGCTGGAAGAGTTCGAAACAGGACACAATTGTTGATTCAACAACAGAGGCCGAGTATATTGCTGCATTAGAAGCAACAAAGGAGGCAGTTTGGATCCACAAGTTCATTAATGAGCTTGGGGTGGTTCCTAGCATTGCAGATCCTATTGAGCTCTATTGTGACAACAATGGAACAATTGCGCAGGCTAAGGAACCTCGCTCACACTAGAGGACCAAACACATACTACGGCGCTTCCATCTCATTCGAGAGATCATCGATAGAGGAGATGTGAAGATTTGCATAGTACCCACAGAGGCTAATATAGCTGATCCCTTGACCAAGGCTTTGGCACAGAGAAAGCATGATGGTCACACTAGGTCATTGGGCCTTAGAGCCTACACTGATTGCCACTAGTGCTAGTGGGAGATTGTTAGTTAGAGCCCTAGAGCCAATCATATGATGATTGTTGTATGAACTCGATGTATCATATTCCTATATGTTAATAAAGACATTTCTTTATGGTTATTATACTTACTTGTATTGGTACCAAATAACTAGGTATAATAACGTCCCTGAGTAGAAGGTTCATATCTATATCAATCGATTGATGAATCGATAGTGAGATGATATAGAGAACACTACTCTTAATCATTCCTAGTCAAGTATTAATATTCAGGGACAATGTTAATGCGATGAGACTGGCATGTAGGTCAACTCGATGACTTGATCTCACAAGTCATGGATATAGAGATATCAAGTTGACACGTGGGTATGCATTGGAGAATGTATAATGAATGACCCATCATGAGAAAGTATCATGGATCATTATATGAGTGTCATATACTTTCTCATGTGGCTATTAGTATGACTATTAGTCCTTAGACCTGAAGTCACCAAGGTTCCCTACATAAAGAGTTGCATACTTTGGCTTCATCAAACGTCACCCGTAACTGGGTGGACCATAAAGGCGATTACTGGGTATGTAACAAATTATGCGGAGGGATGTGAGTGATGTAGATGAGATCTATCCCTCCTATATGATGGGAGTGACATCATTATTCTTGATAGAGTGAGACCACTAAGTGCATGACCATGCCTAAATGAGTCAATATGATATATTGAGCTCATTTGATTAGAGTGAGTTTACTTGGAGTTCAAGATTTAGATTGATTAGAGGATGACAAGGACTATGCCTCACATTGATCAATCTAGATGTCAAGGATAGAAGGACATTATCATATATTGTGAAGGGTCACAATTAGTAGTCACAAAGGTGATGTTGGATCTCAACATTCTTGTAACTTGGGTAGTAATGATGTGTTGCTAGATACCGCTCATTACTTATGCTTCTAAATGGGTTTAGGAGCATTGCCGACGTTACAAGAACCTATAGGGTCACACACAAAGGGCAATTAGATGGAGAATGAGTTCATATGATGAACCAAGAGGATTAGGTTCATATGATGAACCAAATTGGATTAAGAGTAATCCAAATTAAACTAATTGAGTTAGACTCAATTTGATTCATGTGTCCAATGAGTCTAATTTAGATTATGACTCATTGAATCAATTTAATTTAATGAATAGAGATTCATTAAATCAAATTGACTTGAATCAATGGTTAGATTTGATCAACCATGGGAGAATTTAAGTTAAGTTTGACTTGACTTGAGAGGGAAGATGAAGAGTCAAGTTTGACTTGACCTTAACTTGTCCAAATGCCATGTCATTGTGACTTGGCATAGGGCCGGCCAATGATGATGTGCCACATCATCAAGGCAACTTCAAGTGAGTGCCACCTCATGAGGAAAAACCAAGAGCCATGACTCTTGGTATTCCTTTAGTGGTCGACCACTTAAAGAGATGACTTAGCATTTGTGTGCTAATTCAAGGCAATTGATTTCTTCTTCTTCTTCCTCTCTTCTTTCTTGCTCTCCCTTTCCTCCATTGTCGTGACCTTCTAAGGGTGCTAGCACACTCTTAGTTGTGTTTTCTCCACCTATTGTTGGTGTGGATACATATAGAGGAGTGTTCACTTGACACTCTCGAGATCTGGCAACCTTGGACGTGCGGGATAAGCGAAGGACTTCGCATCAAAGGTATAAAATCTCTACCATGTAGATCTAGAGTAGATTTAGGATAGAAACAAGTACATGAATTTATTTTAATCTTTGCACGGATCCGGTGGCAAGACTTCGGGGTTTCCGCAACGCAAAAAATGGTTTTTACGGCCCGAAAGTCCCAATAGGAACTAGTGTCGCCGACAAGAGGTATGGCTGGCACATGTTCAGACAGAGAATCGTACGGTGGAAACTTCCACTGTCATATCAGAGATATGCTCGTGCTATTAAGGTAGGGTATTAGGCATGCTTTCCTGACACGTCCATTCCAAGTATGCTTTGAGGAGCGTGCATGCCTCGGGAAGCGTGCACGCACCCATGATGAGCCCTATATAAGGACCCCCAAACTTCGACGGAGGTATGCTCACTTCATTACTATAGCTGTAGTTCTTGCTTCTTCTTTGCTCTATTTTTTTGTGCCGGAGATTTGACTTGAGCGTCGGAGGGTCATCACCGGGGAACCCCTCCCCGGCTCGGCACTGTGTTTGCAGGTTCACAACGGCAAAGGATCTACGTCTTCGAAGTCTTCGACCAGTTAACAGGAGCACCACGTCCCCAACGTCCATCGACTCAGCTCTTGAACAGGATCAAATTGGCGCCGTCTGTGGGAACGTACCTGAATCTGAGTCAAGGAGATGGAAGAAGTTGGACGCCAACACACTGTGACGCTCTCCCAAGAGGAGTTTGACGCTCTCGTACAAGCACAAGCATCCAAGATAATAGAGCAACAATAGAAGGCGCTAGCCGAGCGGCTGGCGCAACAAGCAACTTCAGTATCTGGAGGTCGAGCGGCGCACGAATACCGACCGGAACAGCTCTCCATATGGGGTCAAAACAAGAGTCCGACCGATATACAAGCAGAGGCGTCGCCTGCCCCGATCCCATTCCATTGGGCCTTGTTCTAGACGCCCTTCGAGATCATGCAAGTGAATCGAGACCGGTCTTCATCGAACGAAGCTCCTGCTCGGGACACGAGAAAGGGTAAAGCGCCTCAAGCTGACTCATCCCTATAGCGGATCAATCACCAATTCTCCGAGGCAATTCTGCATGATCCTCTGCCAATGCACTATGCACCCTTGGCGATTGGCGAATATAATGGATCCACTGACTCAGACGACACCTTGGCAAGTTCGACAACGCTGCGACCCTTCATCAGTACACGGATGGAGTTAAGTGTCTAGTCTTCCTCACTATGTTGTCTGGCTCGGCACAACGTTGGTTTTGAAGGTTGTCGGATGGATCGATTCAGAGCTTCAAGGACTTTAGGACGACCTTCCTCCACCACTTCGCAAGCAACAGGTGCTATCAGAAGACCAGCGTCAGTCTATTCTCTATAAAGCAAGGGCCAAGAGAGACTCTTCGGACCTACATTCAATGTTTTAACCAGGTGGCCATGGACATCCCCACGGTCTCATCCGAAACTATGATGCATGCCTTCACCCAAGGGCTCGTCGATAGGGACTTCTTCCGCTCGCTCATCAGGAACCCACCCCGTGATTACGACCATATGCTAAAGAAGGCCAGCGAATGTATCAACGTGGAGGAAGCTCAAGCGGCCCGAAGGAAAGAAGCACCATCAGAATCGGATGTACACGCTGAACGAAGGCCGCCAACCAGCCATCAGCCTCCAAGAGGGCCCCGAGCTGATGTGGCACGACCACACCAGGAAGCAAGACCACACGCCGTCCAGCATTTGGCGATCGAACGACCAAGGCCAAAGGGAAAGGAATGGACTCCTATGTTCTGCGCTTTCTATCAATCCGCCACTCACAACACCCGAGACTGCCGCGGAGACCCTGCAGTCGCCCATTCGACTCCCAGGAGTTATCGCTGTCGATTGCCTTCCCCTGAACTACGATATAGGTGGCCGATGTAACGCCCGCCCTTCCAGGTACCCCTAAGGCTACCCTAGAGGGACGGACGTCACTTAACATAGACATCATTTACTAATGCATATGGATTCATGGCAGCGGAAGACTTATATATTTTTTTTTTTGACATCTACCATATGCATCTAATTCACTTAACATGGCATGTGAAATCAAACGTACCAACATAACATGAGTAGGATATCATACTAGCTGAACATTATCATAAGCATAGGTCCAACATTGTTCACATGCATAACTTAGATAACCCAAAAGCATAAATAGATCTATCCACCAGCACTTCCACACACATCTTCATCGCCTTTCCTGCTGCTCCCCTTAACTGATCCATTCCTTGCCTTTATCTGCAGTACAAGGAAAACGTGTAGCTATAAGCCAAAGGGCTTAGTGAGCTCCTTTCCTACTCATAAATCCGAATCACAATAATACATAAAGTGACACATGAAATCAAACATATCATATCATCAAATGGTATGGAAGAACATAACATAATCGTCTCCTATCATATAAGGAACATAACATAGCATGGCATAAAATGTGTCATAGCTTGTAAGTACACATCATAACATATCATATCATATAAGCATGTCTCATGAAAATCTATCATGTCATGTGAATTCATATCATGAAACGTATCATAGAAACACCTATCAAAACATATATCATGTCAGGTGAGCATATCATACCTCCTTTTTATTTTCATGTAAGGATTTCATATCATGTGAACATGTAGATGCAAGATGTAGAATGATTTTCAAAACATGCATCATGGAATGAACGTTTGCATCATGCTTCTTGTAAAACATATCGTATACATATACTTGAACATAATATCATCAACATGAGAAGGGCCCCGGCTTGTACCACATGTAAACATAAATGCGCGCAATCCCTAGGACAGAGTAGCTAGCCCCGAACCTACTAGGGATCTAGCTCCGTTCATAGTCCGTCGACTTAGGGGCGTACTAAGGAGCCCATCCCTTAACGAGATCCGTTCATAGTCCGTTGACCCCGGGGCGCTTATGGAGCTCACCCTTGGTACAAGCCTTACAAAGTAAAATATCATGCATGTCATATCATATCATACTTGTCATAATTCTTGTCATATCATGAAGAGAGCTCTTGATCCCAACTTAAGGGAAGCATCTCTTTACCATAGCATGTAGAGTGCTCTTGATCCCAACTTAAGGGAAGCAGCTCTTTTTCATAACATGAAGAGTGCTCTTGGTCCCAACTTAAGGGAAGCAACTCTTTTTCATAACATGAAGAGTGCTCTTGGTCCCAACTTAAGGGAAGCAACTCTTTAGACTTTTCCTCTTACATAAGCCATTCATACATGCATTATGAAACATAACATGGTCCTATCATAACATAAAGTATAACATGTTATTTTCAAATCATCAAACATGGCATATCATCTCATGAACTTGGCATACATATCATGAACATGGCATATCATATCATGAGTCTAGCATATCATATCATTAACATGGCACATCATGTCATAAGTCTATCATATCATAAGACATAGCAATGCAACATATCATAAGGCATATTTTCATCATATCATGAAGCATGAAAGCTTAATCTACTCATATATCAAAGGCTACATATCATGAGAATACATAAGCATGTTTAGTTAGGTTTAAACTCTTTCCTAACCCAATTAATCCATCTTGGCCGAACCACATCAGTAGGTTTCCACATTATTTTATTCCATATGAAGCATAAAAACTCAAACACATAACATGCAAATTTGTTCCAAGCACATACAAGACATTATTTTTCATGAATACGCATGTTTGAGTTCAAAAACTCTAACCCTAACTCATTTATCTTAATTTGAACGAAACCTATCAGTAGGGTTCTCATATCATTTTGTTCCATATGAATCATAAAACTTAACCACATAACATGTAAACTTGATCTAAGCATATGCAAGGCATTATACTTCATGAATAAGCCTATTTGGGTTAAAAACTCTAACCCTAACCTATTTTTCTCAATTTGGCCGAAACATATCAGTAGGGTTTCATATCATTTTATTCCATATGAAGCATAAAACTTAAACATATAACATGTAAATTTAATCTAAGTACATACAAGGCATTGTACAAGCACATACAAGTTACCATACTTCATGAATAAGACTATTTGAATTCAAAATTCTAACCCTAACTTATTTATCTCAATTTGGCCGAAACATATCAGTAGGGTTTCATATCATTTTATTCCATATGAAGCATAAAACTTAAACATATAACATGCAAATTTAATCTAAGTACATACAAGGCATTATACTTCATGAATAAGCATGATTGAGTTCAAAACTCTAACCCTAAAGGATTTATTTTGTTTAGGCCGAAACATATCAGTAGGGTCTTCATGGTTTTCATTTCATATAAAACATAAAAGCTTAGGTTATCAACATGTAAAAATTTTATACATCATGAAGGAGTACAACTACCATGATTTCTATCCAAAATTCTTAACTTAAGGCCTAAAAATCATTTTGGCCGAATCATATGGTAAGTATGTCTTCTTTTTTTCTATCATGCCCTAAGTGACTACCCATATTTACCTTGACTGAAATTTACAAGAGAGACATCTTTAAAATTTCAAAAGAAAACATTTACGATTGAAACCGATCGAAGCTACTTGTACTGCAGTGAGGGGATACTCACATCCTTCACTAAATTCTCTAAGGAGGGAACCTTGCTTGTGAATCCTTCCTAGAGGAGAGCTTCCTTGATCCTTGGCCTCGGCAAGAAGAGGAGAGGGAGGGAGAGTCACGGTGAAAGAGAGAGTAGGAGAGAATGAGAGCAAAATGCCAACTCATTTTTCATTTCTCCCTTTTATTCATCATGAGAGGAGGAGGAAAAACTATATTTTTCTTCCTCCTTTCCTTTACTCTCTTCTTAATGAAAACATTGTCTAGATGCATCCCTTCTTAGAGAGCAAGAAAAGAATATTCTAGAGCATCTCTTCATTAGAGAGGAAGAAGACAATTCTAACTTCTCTTCCCAAGAGAAGAGCTTTTACCTCTTTACCTTTAACTATAGTTTCCCTTTCTTTTCAACCACAATTACTCTTGGTCTAATGGTTATCTTATTCATGCATCTAGTGGGAGGTCTAGAGTTCAAATCCTAGACCTTATATATATTTTTATTTCTATTTTGTTTGTTTAAGTGTTCGGCTAGGAGCAAAAATTTAACTAAGGCATATTTTTATTCATGATAAAAATTATTCTAAAATTTTTGCTAAAAACCCTATGGGTGTTACAGCCGAGTATCGGACGGTGAGAGGAGACCAGAAGGACACCCGAGCGACAACACCATCATCAAGCAAGGAGTGACGATCGCGCCCCAGCCTCACGCGGGCGAGTCGGGCACTCCATTCGGGAGGAGGAAAACCAAAGCAACGCCGCTCGGGGTGAAATCAACATCATAGCAGGCGGATCGACCAACGGAGACTCTAACCGAGCCCGGAAGTCGTATGCTAGACGACTGGAGATCCATGCTATAAGATGCAACCAAGAGAGGGCGAATGGGCCCGAAATCAGCTTTAGTCCCAAGGATTTCGATGGGATCGAAGTACCGCACAACGACACCCTCATCATCCGTGCGGTAATTATCAACTACACTATTCATCGCATATTTATTGACACAGGAAGCTCGGTCAACATCATCTTCAAGAAGGCCTTCGACCAGCTCCAAATCGACCGGGCCGAGTTGCTACCGATGACAACCCATTTGTACGGGTTTACCGGCAACGAGGTCCAGCCGATCGGTCTTACAAGGTTGGCCATATCACTGGGAGAAGAGTCGTTCCGAAGGACTAGGACCACTACCTTTATCGTTGTAGATGCCCCATCAACGTATAATGTCATCCTGGGCTGGTCGGCCCTCAATGAATTCCAGGTGGTAGTCTTGACCTATTACTAGAAGATCAAGTTCCCCGTAGAGGACCAGGTCGGGGAAGTCAAAGGAGACCAACTGGTTGTTCAGCGCTGCTACGTCGAGATGGTAAAGGAGGAGGCTAAGTTCGCGCGGAAAGTTCCCTGACACGAGGTAAACGCCATAACCGAAAAACCTCCTACTCTAGTTTATGAAGAGAAAGAGGAGGTGCAGATACACCCTAGCCGAGCGGAGGCAACGACTTTTGTAGCGGCCGACCTGCAAGCTGAGCAGAAGGCCAAGCTGGTCAAATGTCTTCAGCGAAATCATGACGTCTTCGCCTGGTCCACTCATGAACTACTCGACGTTTCCCCGAGCATAGCGCAACATGAGCTTCACGTCCGACCGGATGCAAGGCCGGTGAAACAAAGGAAAAGGGATTTCAGCACCGAGCAGAATCAGATCATTCGAGCTGAGGTAGAGAAGCTATTGGAGGCCGGCCACATCAGAGAGGTCTAGTTCGTGAGTTGGCTCGCGAATGTAGTGCTAGTCTCAAAACCTGACAACAAGTAGAGGGTCTACATCGACTTTCGAGACCTCAAAAAGCCTTGCCCAAAGGACTTCTACCCATTGCCTAGGATCAACCAGGTCGTGGACTCCACAGCTAGGTGCGAGTTGATATGCATGCTACACGCGTATCAGGGATATCACCAAGTGTCGCTCGCCCGGGAGAACCAAGAGAAAGTGAGCTTCATCACAGCGGGCGACACCTATTGCTACAATGTGATGTCGTTCGGGCTAAAGAATGCTGGGGCTACCTACCAAAGGCTCATGAATAAGGTGTTCCGGCAGCAGATCAGACAAAACATGGAGGTGTATGTTGACGATATACTCATTAAGTCTCTTTGAGCTGCCGACCTCTGTGCCGATATAGAAGAAACTTGCCAGATGCTCCACGCATACGGAATTAAGCTGAACCCGAGCAAATGCCTGTTCGGTGCAAAGGGTGGAAAATTCCTCGGCTATATCGTCATCGAGCGGGGCATCGAGGCGAACCCTAGTAAGATAAAGGCACTGCAAGATATGCCGCCGCCAAGGAATTTGAAGGAAACTCAGCGCCTCACAGGTTAGATAACTGCCTTATCTCGATTCATCTCCAAGTCCACCTACTGGAGCCTCCCTTTTTTCAAGATACTACGCCGAGCTACCAAATTCCAATGGGACGAAAGTGCGACAAGACATTTGAAGAACTAAAAGCATATCTGAATTCTCTGCCTGTATTGGCTAAGCCAGCTGCCAACGAGCCACTTCGCATTTATTTGTCCTCGACCGAGCACGCTGTCGGCTCGGCGTTGGTGCGGCCGAATGGCGAGGAACAACTACTGTACTTCCTGAGTCATATCTTAAAAGATGCTGGATCCCGCTACGCTGGTCTCGAGAAACTTGTCTTTGCGCTGGTGCTCGCCGCTCGGAGGCTTCGACCATACTTCCTCGCGCATACAATCATAGTAATGACAAACAGCCATCTGGGTCGAGTCCTCCTCAATCTAGAAGCATTCGAGTGGCTGATCAAATGGACAACAGAGATTAGTGAGTTTGACATACAGTATTAGCCCCGAATGGCCATCAAGACACAGTCCTTGGTAGACTTTGTCACTGAGGTATAGAATCTCGAGCTAGAAGCCACTTGGAGGCTATATGTGGACGGATCGTCCACTCGGCAAGGAAGCGGAGTTGGCATACTACTGATCTCCCCTTAGAAAGAATGGATGCATTTGTCCGTTCGGCTAGAATATCATGCAACTAATAACGAGGCCAAATACGAGGCGCTCATAGCATGCCTGCAAGCCGCTCGACATGTCGGAGCGATCAGGGTCCTGATTCACTCGGATTCCCAGTTAGCCGCTTAGCAACTCACTGGAACATTTGAGATAAGCAACACTCGACTTAAGCTCTACGCCGAAGCCTTTGAAAGGTTAAAAGCCAACTTTAGGGAGGTGGTTATTCAGAAGATACCCCGAGCGGAAAATCACGTGGCAGATGAGCTGGCTAAGCTAGCCAGCTCCATATCGCCAGTTGTTATATCGTAACCGATCGAGCAGGTATCTCTGGTGGCACACGTTGATCGGATGGAAGGACTCGCCTTCCCAAACGATTGGAGGACTGCGCTGATAGAGTTCCTGCGATCGGGAATTACACCGTCCGATCGGGAGGAAGCCCACCTGTTGAGAAGGAGAGCAGGAAGATTCACGCTGATTGGGGATCAACTGTACAAGAAAGCTTTCTCCCAACCCCTACTCAAGTGCGTCGGACTCGAACATATCGAGTACATTCTACAGGAGGTGCATCAAGGAACTTGCGGAGGACACTCGGGCGGTCTGTCGTTGGCCAGAAAGATACTGCTGGCTGGATATTTTTGGCCAACCCTCCAGGCGGATGCCACTTGGATAGTGTCCACCTGCCTGTCCTGCCAGAGGTATCATAACCTCTCGCATCGACCCACAGAAGAGATGACGACATCCACAGTATCTTGCCCGTTCGATCAGTGGGGCATGAATATAGTGGGGACCTTCCCCATGGCGACCAGCCAACGAAAGTTCCTGCTCGTCACGATAGATTACTTCTCCAAATGGGTCGAGGCCGAGCTGCTCGTAAGAATAACTGAGCAGATGGTTCAGAAATTCATCTAGCAGCACATCATATGCCGGTTCGAAATTTTGCGTCGGCTCGTCTCCGACAATGGGAGACAGTTTGCCCGGAAACGCCTAAGAGAATGGTGCGAAGGCTATGGGATTCAGCAGACCTTCACTTCCATAGCATATCCCCAAAGCAATCGACAAGCTGAAGTCACCAATCGGGAGATTCTGCGAATTCTTCGAGTTCGGCTCAACCATGTCGGAGGCAGCTGGGCAGACGAGCTCCCGGGCGTGCTATGAGCGATCCACACGACCCCAAAGGAGGGGGCGAGAGTGACATCGTTCCACTTGGTTTATGGAGGCGAAACAATCGTCCCTGTTGAAGTTGGAATTGAGTCCGATCGTCTGTAGTAGTATAGCGAGGAGAACGCTGAGCAGAGACTCCTGGAGCTGTACTTGGTGGATGAAGCATGCGCCAAAGCAGCCATCCGGCTGACGGCCTACCGATAGAGGATGCGCTAGAACTATAATAGGCGGGTAATACCTAGATCTTTTCAGGTCGGCGACTTCGTATGGAAGAAGATGAAGCAAGTCAGGGATGTCACCAAGCTGGAGGCTCCTTGGGTCGGACCCTTCAAGGTCGTGGGAAAGCTTCAGTCGGGTGCTTATTACCTAGAAAACAAGGACAGGTGGAGGCTAGAGCTCCCATGGAGTGCAAACCACTTCTAGCCGTACCGAGCTGGGTGAAATGTGCGCTGATATAACTAATACCATGAACCATTCGTTCTCTGCGTCCTTCGGCTATAGGATTAAAAGCTAAAGCAAAGGTTTACAAAGTTATCGCCGAGCGGCCAGCCCGTTATGAAGACCGTCGAGCGGCGACGTTAAACCCTAGAATCGGAGCGGCGACTATAAAAATCCCACCCTGAAGACCGTCGAGCGGCGACGTTAAACCCTAGAGTCAGAGTGACGACTATAAAAACCCCGCCCTGAAGACCGTCAAGCGACGACGTTAAACCCTAGAGTCGAACTACAACTATAAATATCCGTCCTAAACATCGTCGAGCGGTGATGTTAAGCCCTAGAGTCGGAACGGTGACTATAAAAACCCCACCCTGAAGACCGTCGAGCGACGACGTTAAACCCTAGAGTCGAAGCGGCGACTATAAAAACCCCGCCCAGAAGACCGTCAAGCAGCGATGTTAAACCCTAAAGTCGGAGCGACAACTATAAAAACCCCGCTCCGAAGACCGTCGAGCGGCAACATTAAACCCTAGAGTCGGAGCGGCGACTATAAAAACCCTGCCTGAAAACCGTCGAGCGGCAACGTTAAACTCTAGAGTCGGAGCGGCGACTATAAAAACCTCGCCCTGAAGACTGTTGAGCGACGACGTTAAACCCTAGAGTCGAACGACGACTATAAATATCCGTCCTGAAGATCGTCGAGCGGTGACGTTAAACCCTAGAGTCGGAGCGGCGACTATAAAAACCCTGCCCTAAAGACCGTCGAGCGGTGACGTTAAACCCTAGAGTCGGAGCAGCGACTGTAAACACCCCGCCTTGAAGACCGTCGAGCGGCGATGTTAAACCCTAGAATCGAATAGCGACTATAAATATCCGTCCTGAAGACCGTCGAGCGATGACGTTAAACCCAAGAGTCGGAGCGGCGACTATAAAAACCCCACCCTGAAGACCGTCGAGCGACGACGTTAAATCCTAGAGTCGAGCGGCGACTATAAAAATCCCGCCCTGAAGACCGTTGAGCGGGATGTTAAACCTCGACCTTAGAAAATCGATCAGCAGAGACCCTAAAACTGAAGTCGAGCGGCGACTATGAACCCCAGAGGTATGATCCTACGCGAATATTTCAGTAATAGCAAGGGCACCACAAGCAATCAGAACTCCACATCTGATTTCTTAGCAAACAAACGACGTATGGAAAAGATGCTAAAAGACGTAAAAAGATTTCATTGATAGGTGTTGCCGAACGGTAGGAACACAGTTATGGCTTACAAAAAACACTTTGTCGACCCCTCGCTCACTCAATACAGTCAAAGGCCTCGTTGAGAATAGCCTCGAGAAGCTGGACTAGGTTGTCGTCCCTGTCGGAGAAAGCTTCAGGGAGATGGTCGTTCGCCTTCAGTTGGACGAGCGTGGCGTCGATCGCCAGCTCGAACGAGTGGACGATCCGGTTGGTCGCCTTCTCCAAAAATGGCTCCAAGCGGAGGTATTGATGTTTCATGGCCGCTTGCACCCTCGCCTCTTCCCAAATACGGGCGAACTGACCTCTAATGTAGACGTGGTGCTGAGGAGAGCTGGGTTGGTCGCCCGGCACCAGAAGATCCTCCGTTGGGAGGCGAAGCGTGGCAGTAATGGATCATCGTCCGGTCGGCACTGATTGAGCGGAAGCAGATGGGCCGAAAGTTTGAGCGGAAGGTACCGGTAGAATGGCGGACCACGTCACCTTTCGCCTAGTCGACAGTAAGGAGGTAATCGGCTGAACGGGGAGTGGCTCCTGCAACTCAGCCATAGATGGGGTCCGATTGGAAGAAGTAGCCTCCACTGTTGTCGGAGCTGTAGTTGGGACGCCTCCCCCCGCAGCGGTTTGCACAGCCGAAGTGGTGGACCGGGAAGGTGTGTTTGTTCGGCGCCTATTGCGGGTGAGCGGCACATCATCGCCCGAGGACCCCGAACCCTCAGCGGAGATGACGGGGGGCACCTCTTGGACCACTCCTGGGTCGGTGACCCCTCCCGCGCTGGGCGTCCGTTCGGCGGTCCCATCGCCCACAGTTGTATTTTCTCCAGCTGTTGTGTTTTCCCCAGTCGTGCCCTCTTGCGAGCTGACCGGGGTCAAGCTGAGCCGCTCCATCTCCTTGGCGGTAGCTGCTTCAATCTCGGCCTGTTTGGCCTTCATTATACCGGCTGCTCGGGCACACATCATGATGTCAGCAACAAAAGAAGAACAAAATCAGTTAAACTCAAAGGAAGAAGGCTGAGAAATTTCATATCTAGGCTGCTCGGGAGCTTCGTGCGGATCAGACTTAGCCCGAACGCGTACATCACACCCTCTGGTAGCAACTTGTGAATGTTGAACTTCAGCTCAGCCAACATGTTAGCAGAGTGGAGGTAATTTGGTTGAGTCTTATACCTCTTCATCTTGGGCGGAGGTGGCAGGGCAGTCTACCATTAAGTTCGGAAGTGGGGTCGTTCGGGGAGTCTTAAATAAAAAAAGTACTCATTCCAGTGTTTGTTGGAGGAGGGCATATTGTTGAAGAAAACCAGGCCAATACGGGACTGAAACAGATAGGTGCCCAGCTCGGATTGTTTAGGGTAGTAGAAGTAGTGGAAGACCTGAGGGGTCAGTGGGATGTTGTGCACGCGGAACAACACCACCACGCCGCACAGCAGGCGAAAGGAGTTGGGGACGAGCTGGGCGAGCGGGATTCAAAAAAAATTACAGACTTTGGTTATGAATGGATGAATGGTAAACCAGAGGTTGGCCACGAACTGGTCTCGGAAGAAACAAATAGTGTCGGTTGGCGGGTTGTGTGGCCGATCGGGCGGATCGGCCAGGACGATCTCATGGTCGGGCGGGAGGTCAAAGGCGTTAATGAGGTGTGCCACATCGCCCGCATCGAACTTGGTCTCCATGGTGGTATACCAGAGACCAGGGGCTGGGTCGTCTGGCTGGGAGGAATTGGCCATAGTCAGAAAACAAAGCAGAAGGATTTGCTAAGGGTGTCGACAGAAAGACGAAGCAGGAATCGACAAGAGGTTCACTAAACAGTACGACAGAACACCGGAAAACGGTAAAGGCCAGACAAGAAGACGAAGGAACAGAGGTCAAAGCTTATAGGAAAATGGAGCGCCGGGGGAGAAAACTGGGAGTCACCAGAGCGCTGGGAGCAAGCAACGTCACCAGAGCATATGGTCGGAGAGCAGAAGGAGAACTCGGAGGAAGACGCAACGACGTTGAGGCTTTATAAAGATGGGCGTGGCCGATCGGGGCCGCCCGATCTAGGGCACAAGAATCGAAGCGCACATCCGACCGTTGAATTTGAACCGCCAAACGTCACATCAGCATCTGTCACCTCAGACGTGCGACGACTGCGCCAACGACACGTGGCGTCATCCCATAGGACAACATTTAATGGGCGCGTGCTCGGGCTTAATGGAAGGGATTTGCACACATCATGAGGAGATTCGGACGGCATCAGTGAGGAAAAGTATCCAAAATAGCCAAGTACAACGACACGAAGCGGTGACCGAGGGAGAAAGATCAGTCCTACGGAGATCGATCGGGATCCAACTCATCTATCAGCCGACCGGTAAACCACTCACCAGGCTATTTGTCCAGTCAGTCGGACTTTCAGCCTCCTTCGACTAGACTTGAAGGGAAGGCATGTGAACCGGTGATAAGGGGGGAGCCCGCTCGGTAGGAGGTCAAAGTGGTCAACACTCGGATGACGTCCGATCGAGCGAGCTACCTTCCCGAGCGGCGAGGAGAATAGCCGACCTGGCATATCGACAGCTCGACCTAACGCTGAGTTTTCGACGCTCATAAGGAAAAAACAAGAAGAGATGAAGGCCGAGTGGACATGCCGCTCGACCAACCAGGAACACAGCATCGACCCCGCAGTTAAGGCTCCCTCGCTTGATAAGGCGAAGTCGGGCATCGAATCATCGGACGAGCGGACATCCGAGTCAGTCCGACCCTGGTAGCGCTGGGAGGGCGTTAGCTGAGTAGTCCCTTCGATCGGCCAGGGAAAGGTGCTAGCCGAGCGGTTCCTCCGCTCGACCCGATAAAGGACAGAGAGCGGGTGGCAATATCTTCCTAGGAACTAGTGTTGCCGACAAGAGGTATGGCTGGCTGCATGGTCAGACAGAGAATCGTACGGTGGAAACTTCCACTGTCATATCAGAGATATGCTCGTGCTATTAAGGTAGGGTGTCAGACATGTTTTCCTGACACTTCCATTCCAGGTATTCTTTGAGGAGCGTGCACACCTTGGGAAGCGTGTGTTGGTTGCTACTCGGAAAACCTAATGGTTCCACTGTACAAAAATTTTGTACAAAGGTCTGAACCTTTTCCTAACTACCATGTGTTCTTTTAAATTAAACTTGGATCGCCTGCGGAATTTAACACGTTTGATCCTAAGTTTAATTTATTTGTTCTTTTAGGTTTAGACTTGGATCTCCTGCGGAACTTAACACGTTCGATCCAAATCACCTAGGTTATTAATTCCATTAAATATTAATTTCTAAAATTGGCTTCCAGGACTGTATGGCGAGGCACATGGCCTTCTTGGATATGGGAACAACCACCACCGCCTAGACAAAGCCTTTTAAGGAAAGCTAATATTTAATTTCCTTAAATAACTTTAGGTCAACCAAAAGGAACAATCAAATCACAAGGAAAAGAAAAATAAAAGAACACAACATCGAAAACTAATTCGAAATACTAAAATCGCATGTCTCTTGTATTTGGTATTTTTACATGGAGATAAAACTAACATGATGCGGAAAACTATATTAGTTATACCTTACTTAGTAGATAATGACCTCTTGATCTTCTACCGTATTCCTCTTCTAATCCCGGACGTGGTGTGGGCAACAATCTTCCGAGACGAGAACCACCAAGGCACCTTCTTCTTCCTTCCTTCAAGTTTCGGCCAAGCATATCTTCTAAAGGATGAAGAACTTTCTTCACCAACCAAGCTCCAAGGGATGCAAGCTTTCTCTCCTTCTTCCTCAAGCTAGATCCGGCCACCTCCTCCAAGCTCCAAGAGATAAAGGATTTCGGCTACACAAGAGGAAGAGAGAAAAGGAGAAGGGCCGACCACACCAAGGAAGAAAAGAGGGAGAAAATAGAATAGAGTCATTCACCATGAAGCCTCCTCTACCCCCTCTTTTATAATTCTTGGTCTTTGGCAAATAAGGAAAATTTAATAAAAACTTCCTTAATTCTTTTGCCATTGAAAAAGAAAATTTATTTAATTAAAAATAATTTTCTTCTCATCAATTATAATGGTCGGCCATATTAAAGCTACAAACAAGGAGAGTTTTAATTAATTAAAACTTCCTAATTTGTCTCCAGAAATTTATAAAAAATTTCTCCATTAATTTTCATCCATTTATGATTGGTTAATAAAAAAGAACTTTTATAAATTAAAATCTTTCTTTTAAACATGTGGATAAAAAGAAAGTTATCTCTAAAAATTAAAATCTCTTTTAATCTACAAATAAGGAAAGATATCAAATCTTTTTTTAATCTCTTGTAGAAACTTATAAAAGAGAATATTTAATTTTTAAACTCTCTTTTAAAACATGAACATGGTTAAAAAAGAAAGTTTTCTTAAAATTTAAAATCCACCTTTTAATCAACATATAAGGAAAGAATTCAAATTTTAAACTCTTTATTAAACATGTAGATGATTTACAAATAAGGAAAGTTTTTACCAAAAATTAAAATCATCATTTTAATCTACAAATAAGGAAAGAGATTAATCTCTTCTCTTAATCTTTTGTAGAAAGCTATAAAAGGAAATTTTTAATTTTTAAACTCTTTTTTAAAACAATGATATCCACATAAGAAATAATTTTAATAATAATCTTTTTTAATATTCTAGTGGTCGGCCACCTAAGCTTGGGACCCAAGCTTTGGCCGGCCACCAACTTGGCTCATCCACTTGGTCTTGGCCGGCCCTAGCTTGGGTTCCAAGCTAGCTTGGCCGGCCCCATTGGATGGGTAAGAAGGTGGGTATGTGGTGGGTATAAATCTCTATATACAAGAGGCTACGATAGGAACCGAGAGGAGGAATTGGTTTTGGTCTCCCAATGAAATTAAGCTTCCCGTGTTCACCCCGAACACACAACTTAATTTCATCAATAATAATTCATTCCACTAAAGAACTATTATTGAACTACCGCACCAATCCCAAATTACATTTTGAGTTCCTTCTTATTATGAGTGTGTTAGTCTCCCTGTGTTTAAGATGTCGAATGCCCACTAATTAAATGAGTTACTGACAACTCACTTAATTAATATCTTAGTCCAAGAGTAGTACCACTCAACCTTATCGTCATGTCGGACTAAGTCCACCTACAGGGTTTAACATGACAATCCTTATGAGCTTCTCTTGGAGACATTCTCAACCTAGATTACTAGGACACAGTTTCCTTCTATAATCAACAACACACACTATAAGTGATATCATTTTTCAACTTATCGGGCTTATTGATTTATCGAACTAAATCTTACCCATTGATAAATTAAAAAAATAAATATCAAATATATGTGCTTGTTATTATATTAGGATTAAGAGCACATACTTCCACAATAACTGAGGTTTTTGTTCCTTTATAAAGTCAGTATAAAAAGAAACGACCTCTAATGGTCCTACTCAGTATACTCTAAGTGTACTAGTGTAATTATATATTTAAGATAAATTAATACCTAATTACACTACGACCTTCCAATGGTTTGTTCCTTTCCATCTTAGTCGTGAGCTACTGTTTATAATTTATAAGGTACTGATAACATGATCCTCTGTGTGTGACACCACACACCATGTTATTGTTGGTTGCTACTCGAAAAACCTAGAGGTTCCACTGTACAAAAATTTTGTACAAAGGTCTGAACCTTTTCCTAGCTACCATGTGTTCTTTTAAATTAAATTTTGGATCGCCTGCGGAACTTAACACGTTTGATCCAAAACTTAATCTATTCGTTCTTTTAGGTTTTGACTTGGGTCTCCTGCGGAACTTAACACGTTCGACCCTAATCACCTTAAGTTATTAATTCCATTAAATATTAATTTCCATAATTGGTTCCCAGTACTGACGTGGCGAGGCACATGTCCTTCTTGGATATGGGAGCAACCACCACCGACTAGACAAAACCTTTTATGGAAAGCTAATATTTAATTTCCTAAAATAACTTTAGGTTAACCGAAAAGAACAATCAAATCACAAGGAAAAGAAAAACAAAAGAACACTATATCGAAAACAAATTTGAAACTCTAGAATCGTATGCCTCTTGTATTTGGTATTATTTCCAAAAATAACTAGTATGATGCGGAAAGAAAAATTACTAGTTATACCTTTTAGAAAGACCTCTTGATCTTCTACCGTATTTCTCTTCTAACCTCGGACGTTGTGTGGGCAACGATCTTCCGAGATGAGAACCACCAAGCACCTTCTTCTTCCTTGCAAGTTTCGGCCATCAAAACTTCTCCTAGGATGAAGAGGTTCGGCCACCACCACCATGCTCCAAGGGATGCTAGAAAAGAGGCTTCTTTTCTCTCCTTCTTCTCCTTCTTAGATCTGGCCACCAAAGCTATCTCCACCATGAGAAGGTTTCGGCCACACAAAGGAGAGGAGAGGAAAGAAAGGGCCGGCCACACCCAAGGAAGAAAAGAGGGAGAAAAATAATAGAGTCGTTCACCTTGAAGCCTCCTCTACCCCCTCTTTTATAATCCTTGGTTTTGGAAAATAAGGAAAATTTAATAAAAACTTCCTTAATTCTTTTGCCAATGAAAAGGAAAATTTATTTAATTAAAACAATTTTTTTCTTTTCAAATTTCAATGGCCGGCCACAACAATAAACTTCCAAGCAAATAAAATTTTAAACACCAATTAAAACTTCCTTATTTGCTTCCGAAAATTTATAAAATTTCTCCAATAATTTTATCCCTTCATGATTGGTTTATAAAAAGGAAATTTAATAAATTAAAATCTTTCTTTTAACATGTGGATAAAAAGAAAGTTATCTCTAAAAATTAAAATATCTTTTAATCTACAAATAAGGAAAGATATCAAATCTTTTCTCAATCTTTTGTAGAAACTAATAAAAGAGAATTAATAATTTTTAAACTTTCTTTTAAATCATGAACATGGTTAAAAAGGAATGTTTTCTTAAAATTTAAAATCCTCCTTTAATCAACAAATAAGGAAAGATTTCAAATTTTAAACTCTCTTTTAAACATGTAGATGATTTACAAATAAGGAAAGTTTTACCAAAAATTAAAACCATCCTTTTAAACTACAAATAAGGAAAGAGATTAATCTCTTCTCTTAATCTTTTGTAGAAAACTATAAAAGGAAATTTTTAATTTTTAAACTCTCTTTTAAAATCATGATATCCACATAAGAAATAATTTTAATAAAAATCCTTTTTAATATTCTAGTGGTCGGCCACCTAAGCTTGGGACCCAAGCTTTGGTCGGCCACCTACATGACTCATCCACTTGGTCTTGGCCGGCCCTAACTTGGGTTCCAAGCTAGCTTGGCCGTTGGATGGGTAAGAAGGTGGGTATGTGGTGGGTATAAATCTCTATATACTAGAGGCTACGATAGGGACCGAGAGGAGGAATTAGTTTTGGTCTCCCGATGAAATTAAGCATCCCGTGTTCGCCCCGAACACACAACTTAATTTCATCAATAATAATTCATTCAACTAAAGAACTATTATTAAACTACCACACCAATCCCAAATTACATTTTGGGCTCCTTATTATTATGAGTGTGTTAGTCTCCCTGTGTTTAAGATAACAAATGTCCACTAATTAAGTAAGTTACTGATAACTCACTTAATTAATATCTAGATCCAAGAGTAGTACCACTCAACTTCATCGTCATGTCGGACTAAGTCCACCTGCAGGGTTTAACATGACAATCCTTATGAGCTCCTCTTGGGGACATTTTCAACCTAGATCAGTAGGACACAGTTTCCTTCTATAATCAACAACACACACTATAAGTGATATCATTTCCCAACTTATCGGGCTTATTGATTCATCGAACTAAATCTCACCCATTGATGAATTAAAGAAATAAATATCAAATATATGTGCTTGTTATTATATTAGGATTAAGAGCACACACTTCCATAATAACTGAGGTCTTTGTTTCTTTATAAAGTCAGTATAAAAGAAACGACCTCTAATGGTCCTACTCAATACACTCTAAGTGTACTAGTGTAATTATATAGTTAAGATAAACTAATACCTAATTACACTACAACCTTCCAATGGTTTGTTCCTTTCCATTATGGTCGTGAGCTACTGTTTATAATTTATAAGGTACTGATAACATGATCCTCTGTGTGTGACACCACACACCATGTTATCTACAATATAAATTAATTGAACAACTACATTTATCATAAATGTAGACATTTGACCAATGTGATTCTTTTTTCTAGATAAATGTTTATACCAAAAGCTAGGCTTTTAGTATACACTCTAACAATCTCCCACTTATACTAAAAGACTAAGCTGCCATATCTGTTGCCATACATCTGATTCCCAACCCTTCAAAATGTCCATCAAAAGCTCTTGCCTTAAAGACCTTAGTGAAAAGATCTATAGGTCATCATCTGATGCATTCTAGGCAGCAACAACTTCTCCTCGTTTATACGATTTCTCGTATTGGGTGGTACTTGCGCTCTATTGTGTTTACTTGCCTTTATAGACTTATGGTTTCTTCGAGTTTGCTACTGCACCAATATTATTACAATAAATTGTAATAATCTTTGGACAAACCAGAAATCATATCTAAGTCTATCTTGAGGTTATTGAGTCATTCAACTTTTATGGCTACCTCAGAGGCTTGCCATATACTAAGCTTCTATGGTGGAGTCCAGAAAAACACCTATGCTTATCACTCTTCCATAGTTATGACTTTACCTCCTAAAATAAACACAAAACCCCGAGGTTGACTTATTATTGTCCCTATCCGATTGGAAGCCAAAATCCATGCAACCCACTAGGACCAAATTAACTGCCTTGTAAGCTATCATATAATCTCTAGTGCCTCTAAGGTACTTCAATATATGCTTTACTGCAGTCCACTGTCCTTGTCCAGGGTTACTTTGATATCTGCTAACTATGCCCTTGGCAAAACAGATTTTTGATCTCGTGCATAGCATATATTAGGCTTCCGATAGCCGAAGCATAAAGAACTGCCTTTATTTCCTTTATCTCCTTTGATGTCTACAGAAACATATCTTTAGATAAAGTTACTCCATCCTAAAAAAGTAAGAAACCTTTCTTGGAGTTTTGCATGCTTAAAACGAGCAAGGATTTTTCCGATGTATGAAGCTTGGAATAAGTAAAATATTCTTTTCTTGCGATCCCTTATTACTTTGATCTCAAGAATATATACATTCTCCCAAGTCCTTTATATCGATTGTTTGGACAACCATACCCTTACTTCTGACAACATTTTGATATTGTTTCCAACTACCAAAAATGTTATCTACGTATAGTACAAGAAATACCACCACGCTTCCATCACACCTTTTGTATACACAAGACTTATCCAGTTACTAAATGAATCCAAAGGTCTGGATTACTTTGATAAACTGGATGTTCCAAGACCTTGAAGCTTTGTATCAGTCCATAGACTGATTGAGCTTGCACACAAGATGCTCTTAGCCCTTTGCAATGAACCCTTCTGGTTGCTTTATATGGATGCTTTCTTCAAGACTTCCATTAAGGAATGCTGTCTTGACATCCACTTACCAAATAGATAAAAGAATCCGGATAGACTTAAGCATGGCTACCAGTGAAAAAGTTTTCTTTTTCATCTAGCCTTGCTTTGAAAGTTTCTACCTTTCTGTCTATCCCTCTTTTCCTATTATAGACCTTTTTATACCCAAAGGCTTTTACACCATTTGGTGGTTCTACAAGCTTCCAGATTTTATTAGAATACATATATTCTAATTCTGTTATTCATTACTCTTTGCCAAGATATTGCACCTTTATCTTGGAGTGCTTCGTCATATGTCCGGAGATCAGGTTCATGTCCTCCAGGGAAAAAACTCTCCCAAAACATGGTTGCCTAACAACCCTCCCACTACGACAAGGCACTTTCTGCAATTGTTTATCATTTGTGATACGTGTTGCAGTTTCCTTGTGGTATCTCATCTTGTACAATTGGTACTAGAATAGACATGTCTTTTATTATTTCCTTAAAAACAAGTTTTCTTATGGGCACATGGTTTATTACATAGTCCTTTTTCTAAAATTGGTCATTGATGCTAACAATGACCTTCTGATTTTTAAGACTATAAACCTACTTTCATTTCTCTAGGATAACCCATAAACAAGTGAATTCCTGTCCAACTTATCATTGTCTCTCTTCAGCATATGTGCTGCACTACCCCAATCCAAATATGCTTCAAAATAAGCTTACACCTATTCAGCAATTCTATATGAGTAGAGAGTTCTGACTTTGGAAGGTACTATGTTCACTTCCGTTTCCAGAGTATATCCTTAAAATGAATTTGGTAAAATAACTCATCATCAATCTACTTATTTCCATAAGAGTCCTATACATTCTTTCTACTACACCATTCTGTAGAGGTGTACCAGGTGCAGTTAGTTTGGATTGAATCCCTACTTCTGATAAGTGACTCCTAAATTCTCCCAAGAGGTACTTGCCACTATGATTTCACCATAGTGTCTTTTTACTTTGTCGTTTCTCCACATCAGCCTAGTACTCTTTGAACTAATCAAAGTACTTAGTCTTATGTACATTAAGTAAATTTATTTGTATCTTGAATAGTTGTCTATAAAATAGACGAAATATTCAATACTACCTCTTGTCTGGATAGTCATAGGATCACACAAATCAGAATGAACCAATTTCAACATATCTTTGACTCCATACCCCTTAGACTTGAAAGCTTCTTGGTTATTTTTCCTTCCAAGTAAGACTCGTAGGTTGGAAAGATTTCCACTACTAATGAACCCAAAAGTTCATCAGCTACCAATGAATCATACTCAAGTTAATATAACCTAGCCTTAGATGCCAAAGATATAATTGGTTCATTTTCGAAGGTTAATTTCTCTTAAAGTTAGAAGATGTGTTACTAATTTCCATTTGTTGCATCGTGAGAGTTATTGGATTTATAAATTGCTAACCAACGTACCAGAACAGATAACTTCCCTCTTTTTCTTAATAACAACTTTGTTATTAAAAGAGACAGAATATCAAGTTCTTTGAATAATTTAGAAACTGAAAACTAGTTCTTTCTAAACTTGGTGCGTAAAGACAATTACTCAAAAATCCATGTTTTATTCTTATCAAAAGATAAACATCTCCCACTGCAACAGCTACCATTTTTACAGTAGTGCCCATGTGGACGATGTTTTAATTTTCATTTAGTTGCCGGGTATCCTGGAACCCTGCAATGAATTGTGGACATGATTAATGACATCTGTATCTACACTCCAGGTTCTGGTAGATAACACCACTAAACATGTTTCAACTAATGAATTAAATACACCTATGTTGTTCTTAGTTTTAAGAAGACAGTCTACCTTAATGTCCAAGTCCTATTTCCAATCATTACAATTGGGACTACTAAGCCTTTTCTATAGTATGACTACTAGGGGATTGACAAATATTTAAATCCTAAGAATCACAAAAATATTTGGTCAAGATCAACTCCTTAAAAATCCCCATGAATTTTGTATGCCACGATAGTGTGGACGTATACAAAATCGAAGAGGAGATTTTATTCATTAATTTTATTATCTCGTCAACTTTACTTTATGACGAATAAAATTAATAGTTGATCTGTCTTTGATCAAATATTTGGTCAAAAACTTTTGAATTTAAAAAAATATTGATTCCTCAAACAATATTATTTAAATTCACCAACACCTCAAACACCGTGAATTTTGCATGCCACGTTAGTGTGGACGTATACAAATTCAACATTTGTAAAAGGAGGGTTTTAACCCATTAATTTTATTATCTTGTCAACCTAACTTTTTGACAAATAAAATTAATAGTTGGTATCATTTGGTCACACAAATAATAGCAGTGACTCTGATGGGGAGGATACTATTAGATGTGTCTAAGTGTATACCATTACTTGACACTAAGTCCATTAATAAGATTATACCCCTTCCGTTGGGGAAGATCACACGCTCTTAATTAACTTCCTATAGTCATCCAAAAATGGAAGTCTGTTCTAGTGATCCACAAACAAGCTCATCCGTTATGGAGGAAGGCACTCAGAGCCAACGCGCAAGCTTGTTTGCATCACTTACAAACCAGTAATGGAGACCATGGGATTTACTTAAAATCCCTCTCCCACTTAGTTATTTATAAATGAGGAATTTTAACTATGCTAGCCTACTAAATATGTAAACTAACATGCACACACAGCACAATATAAAAGCAATAAATAGAAAATCTAATTTTCAACTATTATGACTTTTATCTCTAGTTGTCCTCCGTGTGTTGTCATCCCAAGCTGCTGCCATATTTGGCCACCGCCACCGGGTCTAGCTGTCGCATCCATCTTGCTCCTAGTTCCGCGCCTCTGGTCCTTAGAAGGTTCCACGCTTGCAAGATTCAATCCGCGACATAAATAGAATTTTACATTTTGATCCTATATTCCATAAAAGGAATGTACATGTATCTAGATCAAAATAAAATCCTAATAAAACTAAATACGCGTATTTTATAATACAATCATGCACACACAATAAAATGCCCTTGACATGTCCAAGGGTCCAATCACACACATAATAACTATAAGCCATAATAGTTGGATCCTGCATCCACAAAGTTAGCACATCCTACTATTATCCTGCCTAAATTATGTATGACATGTGCATAATTAAACTAATACCAAATACACAGAGGCAAAACCCTAGCTCTGATACCAATTGTTGGTTGCTACTCGGAAAACCTAGAGGTTCCACTGTACAAAATTTTTGTACAAAGGTCTGAACCTTTTCCGAGCTACCATGTGTTCTTTTAAATTAAATTTTGGATCGCCTGCGGAACTTAACACGTTTGATCCAAAACTTAATCTATTCGTTCTTTTAGGTTTTGACTTGGGTCTCCTGCGGAACTTAACACGTTCGACCAAAATCACCTTAAGTTATTAATTCCATTAAATATTAATTTCCATAATTGGTTCCCAATACTGACGTGGCGAGGCACATGACCTTCTTGGATATGGGAGCAACCACCACCGACTAGACAAAACCTTTTATGGAAAGCTAATATTTAATTTCCTAAAATAACTTTAGGTTAACCGAAAAGAACAATCAAATCACAAGGAAAAGAAAAACAAAAGAACACTATATCAAAAACAAATTCGAAACTCTAGAATCGTATGCCTCTTGTATTTGGTATTATTTCCAAAAATAACTAGTATGATGCGGAAAGAAAAATTACTAGTTATACCTTTTAGAAAGACCTCTTGATCTTCTACCGTATTCCTCTTCTAACCTCGGACGTTGTGTGGGCAACGATCTTCCGAGATGAGAACCACCAAGCACCTTCTTCTTCCTTGCAAGTTTCGGCCATCAAGACTTCTCCTAGGATGAAGAGGTTCGGCCACCACCACCATGCTCCAAGGGATGCTAGAAAAGAGGCTTCTTTTCTCTCCTTCTTAGATCCGGCCACCAAAGCTATCTCCACCATGAGAAGGTTTCGGCCACACAAAGGAGAGGAGAGGAAAGAAAGGGCCGGCCACACCCAAGGAAGAAAAGAGGGAGAAAAATAATAGAGTCGTTCACCTTGAAGCCTCCTCTACCCCGTCTTTTATAATCCTTGGTCTTGGCAAATAAGGAAAATTTAATAAAAACTTCCTTAATTCTTTTGCCAATGAAAAGGAAAATTTATTTAATTAAAACAATTTTTTTCTTTTCAAATTTCAATGGCCGGCCACAACAATAAACTTCCCAGCAAATAAAATTTTAAACACCAATTAAAACTTCCTTATTTGCTTCCGGAAATTTATAAAATTTCTCCAATAATTTTATACCTTCATGATTGGTTTATAAAAAGGAAATTTAATAAATTAAAATCTTTCTTTTAACATGTGGATAAAAAGAAAGTTATCTCTAAAAATTAAAATATCTTTTAATCTACAAATAAGGAAAGATATCAAATCTTTTCTCAATCTTTTGTAGAAACTAATAAAAGAGAATTAATAATTTTTAAACTTTCTTTTAAATCATGAACATGGTTAAAAAAGAAAGTTTTCTTAAAATTTAAAATCCTCCTTTAATCAACAAATAAGGAAAGATTTCAAATTTTAAACTCTCTTTTAAACATGTAGATGATTTACAAATAAGGAAAGTTTTTACCAAAAATTAAAACCATCCTTTTAAACTACAAATAAGGAAAGAGATTAATCTCTTCTCTTAATCTTTTGTAGAAGACTATAAAAGGAAATTTTTAATTTTTAAACTATCTTTTAAAATCATGATATCCACATAAGAAATAATTTTAATAAAAATCCTTTTTAATATTCTAGTGGCCGGCCACCTAAGCTTGGGACCCAAGCTTTGGCCGGCCACCTACATGGCTCATCCACTTGGTCTTGGCCGGCCCTAGCTTGGGTTCCAAGCTAGCTTGGCCGGCCCCATTGGATGGGTAAGAAGGTGGGTATGCGGTGAGTATAAATCTCTATATACTAGAGGCTACGATAGAGACCAAGAGGAGGAATTAGTTTTGGTCTCCCGATGAAATTAAGCATCCCGTGTTCGCCCCGAACACACAACTTAATTTCATCAATAATAATTCATTCCACTAAAGAACTATTATTGAACTACCGCACCAATCCCAAATTACATTTTGGGCTCCTTCTTATTATGAGTGTGTTAGTCTCCCTGTGTTTAAGATAACAAATGTCCACTAATTAAGTAAGTTACTGATAACTCACTTAATTAATATCTAGATCCAAGAGTAATACCACTCAACTTCATCGTTATGTCGGACTAAGTCCACCTGCAGGGTTTAACATGACAATCCTTATGAGCTCCTCTTGGGGACATTTTCAATCTAGATCAGTAGGACACAGTTTCCTTCTATAATCAACAACACACACTATAAGTGATATCATTTCCCAACTTATCGGGCTTATTGATTCATCGAACTAAATCTCACCCATTGATGAATTAAAGAAATAAATATCAAATATATGTGCTTGTTATTATATTAGGATTAAGAGCACACACTTCCATAATAACTGAGGTCTTTGTTTCTTTATAAAGTCAGTATAAAAGAAACGACCTCTAATGGTCCTACTCAATACACTCTAAGTGTACTAGTGTAATTATATAGTTAAGATAAACTAATACCTAATTACACTACAACCTTCCAATGGTTTGTTCCTTTCCATTATGGTCGTGAGCTACTGTTTATAATTTATAAGGTACTGATAACATGATCCTCTGTGTGTGACACCACACACCATGTTATCTACAATATAAATTAATTGAACAACTACATTTATCATAAATGTAGACATTTGACCAATGTGATTCTTTTTTCTAGATAAATGTTTATACCAAAAGTTAGGCTTTTAGTATACACTCTAACAGTTATCTACAATATAAATTAATTGAACAACTACATTTATCATAAATGTAGACATTTGACCAATGTGATTCTTATTTCTAGATAAATGTTTATACCAAAAGCTAGACTTTTAGTATACATCCTCACAGCGTGCATGCGCCCCTGAGGAGCCCTATATAAGGACCCCCAAACTTCAACGGAGGTATGCTCACTTCATTACTGTAGCTGCAGTTCTCGCTTCTTCTTTGCTCTACTTCTTTCTGCTAGAGATTTAACTTGAGCATCGGAGGGCCATCGCCGGGGAACCCCTCCCTGGCTCGGCACTGTGTTTGTAGGTTCACAGTGGCAAAGGATCTACATCTTCGAAGTCTTCGACCAGTCAACAGGAGCGCCACATACCCAGCGTCCATCGACTCAGCTCTCGGACAGGATCAGCCGTTATGTGGCGCTGGCCGCTCGGGGTTGATTGGGCCGAGGTCGCTCTGCCGGACGGCTGAGACGTTGATGCCGACTGGATGCTAGACTTTTGAATCTTTGGTGGCGGCTGCATGAAAGCAACTAGTGGCATGCAAATAGTTCCCTGTGGCAGACCGGATAAGGATGACGTCTGATCAGATGATGTAGGGGGAACAATCGTCGTGGCAGGAGCTAGCGTCGAGGTTTCAACTCGCTTAGCAAAAGGAAGGCGCAGTTCTGGTGGGAGTCCACACCACGAAGGAAGTGGATCGCGATGTAGTCTCCGCCCGACGCCTCTTGCGGCTTATCAGTGGTTCCCTAGAAGAGGTCGAGTCTGACACCCCCTCAACTATAATCACCGGCAGCCGTGCAAAGGGAGGATTCGATGTACCAACTGCTCCACCGCTGGGCATCCGACTGGCTATCCCTTCGCTCACTAGGGCTGGCGCTCCCTCACTCTCTCTAAGTGGGTCTTCTTGTGAGCCGATCGGTTACAAACCACGGCTCTCTAACTCAGCCACGGCCGCAGTATTGATCTCTGCATCCACAAGTTTGGCCTTGCCGGCCAGACGTGCCCTTAGCATTATGTGAGCTGTAAAAATGGAGAAACAATCAGTTAGATTCAATGAGAAGGATGACAAAGAGCATACCTAAGTTGGCCAGGAGATTCATGCGGATCGGGCTCAAGCCAAACACGTAGAGGACTCCCTCATGCAATAATTTATGGATATGGTATTTTTGCCCGACCAATTGTGAAGCTGCGTGGAGGTAGTCTGATCGACTCTTGTATATTGTGAGCTCTGGAGGGTTCAGCGCCTCTAATTGCCATCTGGTCGGGAAATCCGGCCGTTTGGGAAAGCGAACGAAAAAATAGTAGTCCTTCCAATGCTTGTTGGAGGATAACATATTGTCAAAGAAGACTAGGCCCATTCGGGCTTCGAAGAGAAAAGTCTCTGACTCGAATAGTTTGGGGTAATAGAAATAGTGAAAGAGTTGAGGAGTGAGGGGAATGCTATGCAGGTGGAACAGAACGATGACCCTACACAGCAACCGAAAGGAGTTTGACACTAGTCAGTGGAGAGAAATACGGAAATATTTACAAACAGCAGAAAAGAAAGGGTGGATCAAAAACCGTAGACCGATAGTAAATTGGTCCCTGAAAAATGTTACGAAACCAGGTGGCAGTTCGTTTGGACGGTCAAAGGTAGAGGGAAGACCAATTTGATAGTTAGGCCGAATTTCATATGTAGCCCTCAAACTCTCCGCTTCGCCTGTGTCGAACCTACACTCAATAGAGGTGTACCAGAGTCTAGGGTCGGCGATGGGAGGTTGAAATTAGCTTGCCATCGTTAGAACGAAAGAACAAGATCGAAGATGAACGATAAACGAATACTAAACTGAATCCATCGTAGAACCTTACAAGGAAGATCACATAGAATCGATCAAAGAAACTTACAGGGAGACCACCGGAGTACAAGGAGACCACAGACGAAGAAGCGGAATGTTATAGCAACGAAGCTCGAAGACGAAGGCACAAAGTGGAGAAGATGATGGCACACGTGAGGCTTATAAACCTCACGGTCGGTCGCTCTCAACCGTCCGATCCAAGGTTTCAAAAACCTAGAAGAAGATCTGACCGTAGAATTCGAAAAGGCGCTAGTCACGTCAGCAGATGATATCCGCCTGTCTTGTCAGGCGTGCGACGATAGAAAGAGGGGCATGTGACATGCGATTGTCGGACAACATTGAATGACCTTAATTAAAAGGGATGACCGCGTGCTTAGACATAATTGTTAAAGATTTGCACGGGCTTAGAGAACTATGGATGACGTCGGCGACGACCGCGCTTGCTCGAAGAAGCGCATTTGGAGAATTCTCAAAGTATGACCACTCATCACCCCGCTCTGCATAGATAACGGGTTGCCGGACTGATTGTCCGTTTGATATGGTTAGACAATGACCGAATACCATTGGTTGATGAGCCGATCAGATACTAGGGACCGAACACTCCGATTGGATGTAAAAATCACCAAGGAAACCAGTTGTCTAGTCAGTCGGACCTGTAACCTCTTTCGACTATACTTAAGGGGGAAACTTGTGATGCGGTGATAAGGGAGAGCCCATTTGTCACGGGTTAGTTGACACGGTGTCGGTCAAAGTCAAGGCGATTAACACGGGGGCTTATGGAAAGAGCCTCGGCCAAAGGTCATCCAGCCAGTCAGACGAATAGACATCATGGGCCTGTTAGACGAATGAACAAACCCGTAACTGGTTGTTTTGGTCGACAGATTGGTAGGAAAACGAGCCGCTCGAACCGCCCGTCCGGCGCAAGGAATGATATTACACAGGAGAGGACGAGAAAACAAAAGAGAATACTCTGTCTATCATTAAATATGAAGAAGCCAAGACAAAGAAGAACACTCCATCTATCATTAATGCACGAAAAGCAAGACAAAGAAGCTTTCATCTGACAATTAATATCATTATATAAAGACAGATGAATGATCACAAAGAAAGATATAAAAGGATACGCCATATATAAGGAAAGACAAGATTTATCTATTTTCTGGATTAAACTTCCTGATTCTAACTCGAGCATTGGAGGACCAATGCTAAAGACTCTTTCTTAACTTGATTTTGTTTTGTAAAATTAAGATCTTCATCCCGTTGATAATTACTTCATCCCTAACTTTCTAACTTCCATAATTCAGACAAGATCATTAAAACTGAACGATATTTATACAAATTGAGATTTTTTTTTTACCAGAAAGTATTTCATACTGAATCATCAATTTGAATTGAATTTATTGAATACGTGCCCGCTAGAAAATTTAAATTGAATGGATTAAAATTTTATTAATTTATTTAAAAATAAATTCAACTGAACCGATCTTTATGAGCTCGTGACCCACACAGAACGGGCCACATTAGACTTGGATGGGCTTGTGAGTTGAAAAAAATATTTCTTTAAGACTTAATTAAAATAAAAATTTAATGGACTGGTAAATTTGTCGTAACTCAAACTTAATCATTGTATTTATTTTTTTAAATAATGTTTGAATGACTGTAAGGGCATCTGTAATGGGAGGTTTATAACATATAATTTATACTATAAATCTTTCAATATAAATCTCTTTCCCATTGCGCACAGATGGAGTTTATAGATTTTTTTTATAAATCTGTATCAAAATTTTGAGAGCGAGTTTATAAAAAAAATTAGTAGAGAAAGGATAAAAAGAGAATTTTAAAAGAAGTGAAATTTTTAAAAAAGAAAAATTTTATGATAATAGAGAGTGAGTTTTAAAAGAAATAAGATTTTTAATTTTTGATATAATAATTATACGACAAAGCATAAATCTCTTTACGACTACGGATGTCGTAACTTGCATTTTATCCGATAGAATACCTAATTAAGAGGGTGTTTGGCTAAACTTATTAAAAACAGCTTATAAGTTCATACAGCTTATAAGTTGTTTTAGGAGCTTATAAATTGTTAGGTCTTATTTTAAAAATAAGTTGTTAAAGTGTTTGAGTGAACTTATTACAATCAACTTAAAGATATTGATGTGTTTGGTATTATAAGATCTTTTTATTAATAAAATTACCAAAAAGAGTATAATACTATTAATAGAGGGGTTTGTGATTTTTATTAATAAAGGGTTTTGGGCAAATTTCTGCATCGAGGGAGAGAAAATTAGAAAGAGGCGTTGGCGGAGAAGATGACACAACGTTGGAAGAAAAGTCGACGGAAATAAAAAAATATTAGGCTTATAAAAATTTATGGAGGATAAGATGGGGATTTATGAAATTATATAAAGATATTTTAGAGAAATAAATTATTAAAATAAGATTTTTTTTTAAAAAATAGGGTCTTTCATACTTTTTTAAAAACAGCTTATAAGCTCCAAAACAACTTATTTTGACAGCTTATAAACTGTTTGAAAAAAAATTTATCAAACAAATTTGAAGAACTTATAAGCTCTAAAACAACTTATAAGCTATTTTAGAGAACTTATAAGCTTAGCCAAACACCCTCTAAAAATTAAAAATCATCTTTTTAATTTCACCTTAAAAATAAAAAGGAACTGACAGACAAACTCCAGTGTACTCGCTTACACCTCCGTCGCCACGTCGACTCTTCTCATTCAGCCACTCTTATCCATCGACGGGTTCACTCCGTATCCATGAAAATACACACATATCACGCGTCTGCCAACGCACCGCACCGCACCGGTCTGTCCGGACGGAAAGCCGGTTCGCCACGCCTCGTAACTTCTCAACTGCTCCGCTCTGCCACTCTCCGCCTTGTTGACCCAACACTTTACCAGCCCTTGTAAATATTTAATAAAAGGCATTTATTGTTTGTCTGCTATGTTTCTAATAATATATTTTAATTTAGATTTTAGATAAACCACATTAAGTTAACCACCATTTCTTCTTCACAAAAGAGGAGTCCTCAAAATATCGAATCTTGGTCGTTGTTTGTTGCCGGGGTCGCAGGCGGAGCGTGGCCGGAGGAGACCCGACGCTTTTTCACCTCGCGGTCGATGGCAGAGGAGGAGGATCCAACGACGGGCTCGCTTTCGGTGCTGGAGCAGTGCCGGGCGAAGACGGTCACCGGGGTGTTCGAGGTCGGGGAGTCGCAGACGTCCGCCGCGAGGTTGCCCATTGTATTGCTGCATTCCCACAGCTTCTCCTATTTTGTATCAGAAGAGGGAAAACAATTTGAAGCTTTTAAGAAGAAATTGATGCCGAAAAGAGTGGATCGGTGAAATGGGGGAAGGATCTAGCAGCCGGCTATTACTTTATTTACAAATTCGCAGGAGAAGATGGCGGCGCGGAAAGCGGGGAACTGGACGGGGAAGATCTCGTAGGCCGCGGAGAGGAGGGCCGCGGCCGCCACCACCGAAGGTTTGAACGTTAGCATCTTCATCTCTGTTGCATTATTTTTATTTTTATTTATTTTTTGCATTTAATTCGGTAAATGAAATATCGCTAAAGTCGTCATTTGGGCGTTTAGGGTTGGATAAATTCATTACCGCTTTGGGTTTTGAGGATGATCTGCGTCGCGTGGGATTTGAGGGCTCGAATCAAAGGTTCTTGAGTAGGCGTGAAGAAGGAAACAAAGAATCGAAGGAAGGAGAACGGAGTGATCGGTCGCATTCTCCAATCCAAGGTCCCGAGTACTAGCAGCTCCATTCGCCGAACTGTTTGGCCATCGAAGATGATGCCTTTCACCCCCTGTGATATCGAACTGTGAGATGGATTGATTCAACAACGAAATCTTGTCAGGGGAAAAGAGACGGATTTACAGTACTTGGATATCCGCGAGCATCAATCTGCTCTTCTTCATCTTCGAGGCGAGGGAGAGACACGAGATGGAGAATAGACGGACGATCCATGGCTTCTCCTGCTGCAACCGAAGTGATTAACAACCTACATTGTGATCAAACCCCCCACATTGCAACTCATTCCTACCGAGATTTCGCGCTTGCAAAGGAACCGATCGATGTAGTTGATCGCAAGGTAAGCGACAGAAGGGTCGAGATTGCAGTCGAACTGTGCCTGCCCACCGAAAGACACATCGCCCAAATGAAAAACCAAACGAACCCAACAAAAAAAATATCATCTTTTTCTTCACTTTACCTGCAGGACCAGAGCGACGGCATCCCTCCGGGCAGCAATGTCGATAGTGCCGACGGAGGTGATCATGTGGTCGGATTCCGCGGCGAAGAGCGCTGCAAAGGAGCCGGAGTGCTGCTGCTCGTCATTGCAGCCCGTGAGTGTGTTCTCCAGATCGTACTCCATTCTCTTCCCCAGCAACAGATTGGTAAAGGGGTGGTTTTTAGGAGTAGAAGCATCCATACGAAGCCCGGTAAAGGACAATGAAGAAGAAAGGAGTGGAATGGGGGTGGTTTATAGCTAGGCGAACAGACTGTAAAGAGAGGGAGGCCAATTAAACAGGGGAGGAGGAGAGAGACGATCGATCCTACGTCGCTCTCCTCCCTCTACATCTTTCTTTAGCAGATAGATGACTGCTTCCTTCCTTCCTTTTGCTTGTTAACAGTACCATCTAATGGTTAATATAATGGTGGTTAAATCGAGGAAGTGAAGTGATGTGAGGAGGAAGGAAACTTGAAAGGGAAGGGAGGAGGCAATGAGAGGTGTCGGGAAAAGTGAGCAGGTGTCGCTGTAGTATGGGCCGGGACGGGGACGGGGACGGAGACTGGGACAGATAGCAGCGGCGGATACTCTGGTAAAAATAGCAGTCACAGTTAAGCAAACACTGGAACACAACCAAAGTCCAATAAGGAGCAGCACCACTGTTTGCATCAATTGCATCGACTGAATGATGATGCCTGGCCTGGCCTGCTGCCGCTTCTTCCATTGTCAAATGTCATGCACATCATCGTCTCTCACGAGGATTTTGTGTGACTAAGCTTCCTTTCTTCTTTCAAGTAATCTCCCCAGTCAAATCTTATACTTCTCACTGGATGATTCGATTTGGCGTTTCTGTAAATTTTAGCTGTTTTTTTTCTAATTTATTCTTGGTCAAATGACTAGGATTGCATTAATCTAGGATTTGGTGTTGCCTCAATAAATGATGGCAAAAGGTGAATACTTGCTCCTAGCGTCGTCAATCTGTTTCTGAATCAACACGAAGATATTACCTCAATAAATGATCATGAATAAAAGAGACTATGATATTTGTAATTGACTCTCTCTGTATGTCACCTGAATAATGAAATTGGTTGACATAGTTATTATTTGTACAAGTAGTTATTCTAATATCCCATCATCCATGGAGGTCAAATATATATATATATATATATATATAAAATTATCACATAAATTATCATAGCTTAGATGAATGAATATGTAGTTTAGTAGATAGATAGAGAACTTTACTTCAAGAACGGGATTTGGATTTCACTCTAAATCAACACCTAAAATGCTTGTGGAGTTGGTCAGCCTCAACCTTGCAATTTTGCAATTTTGCCAATCAAAGTTGGGTCCATGCCGAATCAGGGGATTGTGGCTCGAATTAGGTCAAGTCAGATACGGTTTGCCGAGTCTAGCTTGACAATTTTGCTATAAAATATCACATATTAAGTATTAAATATTAAGAAAAGTTTAATAGTATTTAATAACAAATATAATTTTGATAATATTCATTCTATTCTTGGAGACTTTTTCAACATAACTGATTTGAATCAGGCAGGACTCCTCCATCGACACCTCTAATGAAAGTGGAATAGCAATTATGGTACCGACAAAAAGAAGAAGAAGTTTGAGAGGGCTCATACCATAGGTCTGTCTTCTTTCATCTTTTAAGTTATATAACTTATTCTCATTGCCACATGTTTTGCCAGAATACCCTAATGTTGTGCCCATGCATTCCTCGTTTCATCTCTGGGCCTGGACTGCCACATCCGGCAATGGTCAGCTCTCCTTGCCATACCCTTTATTCCATTACGACAGTTGATTTGGCCAGGTAGGCATGCATTCTGTTTTTATTCTGATGTAGTAACTCAGACCTTGTAGCTTAATCTATAAGGTTGTTTTTCCAATAATTTATAGTACGTAAATTATGTTGACTTGCCATTTAAAAAGGTATCGAATCCGGTCAAGATCGTCTTACGGCTTACTAAGTTGTTTGAGTCTAATATAGTTTAGCAGAAAAGCAATTCAGAATCCAATTTACTTGGGTGAAGATGGTTCTAATTCAGCCTGAGGTGGTTTAGGTGATCTCGAGATGAACTCGTACTTAATGGAGATGGATTGAGGTAGATTTATACATGGTCATGATGTGAAAGTGAAGGGAACGTGCATGAATGAATGGCGTTTGTCTTTTTCTTTTTGGTTTTCTAATGATTTGAGGGAGCCAGTAACTTGACGTTCAAGGTCTGATCAAGCGTGTGAATTGGAGATGAACAATAGCATAGTTGTTAGGAAATCTATCCTCATCCCTTGGAAGGCTCAACTTTGTTTGAGATAATTAGGTGGAGGGCTTATCAAAGAATGGCATGACATGATTAGTGTTTTGAGGAAGGGGAAACAGTAAGACCCCAGTGAAGCTTCGGAGCAACATGATTTCTGTTCCTGTCTTCTTTTGTACGCGGTCCCTTACCTTCCTTAAGCTTTGATGATCGATCCCATTTCTTTCCTTTTTCTTTCCGCGATACGCCCAGCGAATCCCAATGCAAACATAAAGATCAAATGAATTATACTAAACTATGGGAAAGAGGCAAAATGAGATGGTTTCAACAGGTTAATTCATGAGTGGTGGTGGTGTATGCATTGAAGGAAGAGAAAGACAAAAGTAGGGATTCGGTTGGTCAAGCATAAAAGAAAAGGCCTAAGGTTCCATTCCATCTCCACTGGCTCAGTCATCACATCAGTGGACCAGACAGCAATAATCTGAACTTTACGTTTTGCCTCTCTCTGTCTGTTGCTCTGAGCTCCCTTCTACTCGAACTTGTACTGTGCTCAATACGTGCTGTGTTTAGTTGGCTGCAGACAGAAAAGAGAGGAAGAGGTCTGGATCATTTGACCTATCGCTTGGACTGGTCAAACTCGGGTGAGATATAGTGGACAACTTGGTGTGGTCAAACTTTCAAAGAGAGACTGGTTTGATCGCTCATGCATTTACGGTAGGCACAAAAGCCATCCAGATGGAGCCATGCAAATGTGGTAGAGTTTGAATGAGTGCAATCTCCCACGCGTTCCCCCCCTGCAGATGACAGAATTATTAGACTACGAGCTGCTTGGCCGGTCTATCTGTCAATATCATCTATGCATGGCATGGCCTGTTTACCTGGTTCATGATGTCGAAACAAACCCGGTTGGTCCCACGTACAAGTGGAACTCTCAATCAGTAATTCTCGGGCTAACTCTCCAACGGTTGTTGGGCCAAAGCCCATTAACTGCAGGCAGAGGCTTAGTGACGACTCTTTTGTCATTATTTTTTTTTGTTATTTTGTAATTGATCCCGTTTATTTAATTTACATTGACTACTTCTAAGATGACTATGATCTTATAAAATTTTTTTAATAGCCATCAGAATAAATCGCGAAATGCTCGCAATGAGAGATCTATCAATCTAGTGTTCTTAAGTCAATTGTCCATTAAAGTGAATTCATTCGCTAATTCGCTGAAGTAGAGATTCAATCCATGAATATTTGATTTTTATTATTATTTGATCCTTTCTGAAAACTAGAAAGAAGGCACGTTGGGTAGATGACTGTTTGGTTGATTGAGAAGAAATTGTAAACCGAAGGGAAAAGGGGTTTCTTCTTCTTCTCTGCACACACCAAGAAGAGCAGACAAAACGTCAGCGTCAAAACTAGGGAAGGGATCCCTGGCATGAGTTCTCCGACGCTTAAGTCAGTACAGTGTCTGAGTGGAAAAAATGGAGAGATGAACATTAAATGCATCCACATAAGTAAGATTGACGTAAGACGTATACCTAGCCAATGGAGAGGACCCCTTTATATACCACCTCTTATAACTTCCGCAATCATGAGGTGATAGGTTGTTCATTAAGGGAAGATTGTAGCCTAGGAGGTACAGTCACCATCTGAGGAATCTTCCGTTACCCATATGTGCACCTCTTTTATAACTTACACCATTAATGAGACGGTTAAAGAAATATACTATCATAAGCCGATGGAAGGTGTAAAGTCACCTTTGAAGAAGGTTCCATTGAATGCTCATATTACAATAGAGGAATATTCTTTGACAGACGGTTATTACTCTGACTAGTTGTTGTGATTTTCTCACCATGTTGTCTGTTGAGTGTATCTCAACTGAATCTTTAAATCGGCTGACTGTATAACTGTCATTCTCTTAAGCCGCTCGATTATGCACTAGGTGATGTTGGAGATCTGCTCTTGAAGTAATATGAAGCAAAGTCCCCTAGGTCCGGTCGGTTCTATAACCGACTGTCCATATACCGGGATACTTGTCTCTAAGAAATGGGGAGCCGAGTCCTAAGAGATTTGATCGGTACTTTAAGTTGATCGTCTACATGATTGAAGACTTGCCTTTAAAGTGAGAACCTGAGATTTGGAAGTTCGACCGAGTTTATAAGGAAAATTACTTTACACTTTTATCTTCTGTACGTATAAGCGACGGACATGCTAAACTGTATAAATCTAACTAGAGTTATTACCGATCGACTATATGGGGGAGGACTGACATGCGAGAAAACCCATAGGGTCGACCAACAATTGGGTCGATTGGTCATATGCTGAAAGATTTGTACTGAGAGTGGGAAGCTGTATCCCCTTACTCTGGATGAATGTATGATCGACAGACTTTGTGGTAGGTTAGACATCTCTTAAACTCGGTCGGCTATCGAATGATCAGAAATATAATAGATGTCTTAATACAGGAATGGAGCACTAAGTCCCTTAGGTCCAACCGACTCCTAAGCCGATCGTCCTCATACTGAAGGCCTAAATCCCCTAGGTCTGACCGACTACTAGGCCGGTTGTCGTCGTACCAAAGGCCTAGGTCCCCCAGGTCCGATCGGCTATTGGCCGGTCGTCTATGTAGTGAAGGTCTTAGCGCTTGACGAAGAATAAAATCCTCTTGTGAGTGATACACTAGCTACCACCCCCTTGACTTTGACTACCATGTCACCTTGATTTTGATTGTCACATAATCTTGACTTGGACTGCTACTTCATATCTGAGTCCACCCGTAATATCCCGTATCATTATTGAACCAAAATTTATTACTAAAATCAAATAAATTGAACGAACTAATTGATTTTTAATATATAGTTGTGATGAGGCAATATCAATTGATTGTTATGTGGATGGTTGATTTTTAAATTTATAGTAGCGATCGTGCATATGCATTGCATGAGTTAGGTCCCTTATACTAGGTGGGGCAATGTAGGGAGAAGATATGAGGGAAGAAGAATTGACATATAGAAAATAGTTTTAATTTTTGAGTATTGACCCTACTTTTTTTTAGTGGGGGCAAGACTCTAATATTTTTATAATTTTATATACCTCTAGGGGTACTTATAAAAAATTGAGGTGGGATAACTGCCCCACCAAAACTATACGTGGCTCTGCCCCTAGTTGCGTGTGTAATATAATACATGAACACGTGCGATTAACAGCCTGTCCTTTATAAAAAAATTAATTTAATTATGTATATCAAATATTAAACTGATAAGAACAAATACTACACTTAATATTAGTAAAAAAACTGCCTATAAATTATGTAAGGGTGTGCCAAACCCATGTAATAGTGGTGCAGCAGAAAATAAAATAATAATAATTTCTAATTATTACACCACACACATCATACACATACAAGGATACAGCATGCCAAATATGATCGCATAATTAAAATTTTACGGGAAGTAAATTTATGCTAGGTATACCTTACAGATGACCTGTAATGAGAAGAGTATCAACCATAGCAACGTTGCCAAATCTCGCCTCTATTCGTATCCACACTGAGCTCCTCAAGGTAACTCCTTAAGTACAAGCCTATCATTCAGAAGTTACTAGACACATGTCACGCACCAGAGGAGTCACTGCCAGAGGAAATTCTAGCAACATCTCCCCTGTACGGGAGACAATCTGAACCATTTCTACAGACACAATATATCTCAGCCACAGGCGGCTGGAATATATACACACAACCATGTAGTTTATATGCAACCTACTCAGCTGATACAGTAAAAACACAACCACACAGTTATATGTAAATCTAATAACCCACTCGGCTGTATCAAAACCAAACACAGCGGAAATACAATGGACAACACATACAAATTAAAAGCGAAGACTGCTAGCCGGCTAGACTAACACCACACAACAAAACACCACTCCAGAAACAAAACCAGAACACAAAGCTAAATACATAAATTTCATATACCAAAATAAAAATAAACAAAAGCAGGGACAGGACTTCTGATGTGACGTGGGGACCGACAGCCAGGATACTCCAAGCGACTCCATAAACAACCTGGTACCTGAAAAAGATAGTGCCAACGGGGTGAGTTCAACAACTCAGCAAATACCTAGTTGACATGTATAGTAAACTATAACAAATAGTAATAACTATGGAGTACAGTCTCCTGGACAAAAGCTGGAAGATGCACAATAGAAAAAGATGAAGAGAATTGTACTCACCAGGGCCTCCTATCAGAATAGTCAGGTCGTCAGACCGAGAGTATCATAAATCCTGTATGCATGTCAATCATATGCATCCATCCAAATGCAGCAAATAAATGCAGCAAACACAAGCAATAAATGCATCATGCATATGATGCCAATGTCATGGTCACCCCTGACGCCAGTCAGCCATCTCACACACGATGGTGAGACTGAGTGGGTAGAGCTGTGACAATCATGCACTCTGCCATCACTGCTCCTGATGAGTGACCAAGTGGACGGGATGCTGTCGGAGTACACCTATCCTCCTACCTCAAATCATAAGTGAGGGAGCACAATGCTCTCATCTCCCGGTACACGATGACAGGGAGGGATCCCGGCATGCTACCACGGTGCAGTCACACTACCCATGAGGGTCCCAGCGGAGAACCACCGAGCAAAATTAACGTGCTACCACGCTGCGTCACGCTACCCATGAGCGGACCAGCGGAGCACCGACAGAGATGAAACTGGCGATGTGCTCAACAATAATGGAGCAGACTATCACGCAGCAAGCAATCATGCGAATGGTGCAGGACACTAAGAATGACAAAATCCTGAACAACATAGCAATATCCATATATATATAAAATGTGTACCATAGGACAATGAACCAAGTCAAAGGTACACAGATCAGATAAGGTATAAAAACCTAGATCCTGAACATAATAAACACATGATTGTGTCACTACCCCTATAAGCATGTATAATCAGGTAGGTACTAACATGAAGTGCATAATAAGTAAACAAAACAAGCATATAACAGGTATCAGGTAGTGACCAACCGAAGTAAAGACGAACATAATCATTACTAAAGGTTATAACCTACTAAACATATCAACATGATATTATCAAAGATAAGTCAAGGTACCCGCCTCTAATAGGAAGATCCAATCCAGTCCAAATCCAACATCTAGATGCTCGTCTCGCGTCAAAGTCCTGTGTCACCAATATATATATATATATATCTTTATTTAGCTACCACTCACTGAATAGCTAAATAAAATCCCCTACACCAATTTAGGGTAAAACCCTAATCATATAACATTAACCCTACCTAATTCAATATATATACCAGATCTACGAAACAAAAACTCACTTGTTGAAACCCTTACACTGATCGGATCAAAGATGGATATCAAGGAAACAACCAGGTGTTCAGTGCTATGGGGGTCAGAATCCAACAACTTCACACCACTGTCCACTGCCAATTGGACAACAAATTCCAAATCTCACTAATTGAAATTCCTTACAGTAGCATACTAAAATCTACATCACTGTTGTAGTTAACAAGACCATTACCTGACCTTCTTCTCCGGTGATGTTAGCAAGCAGCAGTGGCTGGAATGCTCTTCTATTAGCCCACTGTCGGAAACCCTAGGTCAGTGCTGGAGATTGTGAGGCTGAGCCCATGGTATCCAACCAAAATCTCAAATTTTCTACTAAGTAACCCCTTACCTTCAAGGTCGCAATTAGGGCACCGAGTCGAGAATTAGGGCATGGTATGGAGATGGCCAGCGCTGGTCCCGTGCAGCGGCGACGCTCTCCAGAGGAAGAGGGGAAGATCGGACGGTTGTGGTCTAAAATCTAGGGCACGGTGGTTGGCCTCGGTGTGCATATCAGAAGAGAGAAAGGGCGGCGGTGCTAGGATCTCCACGGCGAGGGGCGACAGGCAGAGGAGGGGGTTCGGGTAGTGGCGAGAAGTGGTTGTCGGAGGAGGAAGGGAAGAATTGGTCGACGATGGCTCAAAGGTCGCCGACGGCAATTGATCTATTGGTCGGCTCAGACCTCACAGCGTCTAGGGTACAGAAGAAGGGGAAGAGGAGAAGGAAGGGGATCAATGAGGGAGAAGTAAGGAACCGTCGCGTACGGTTAGGCACGGGCGTGAGAGGAGGCTCGACGCGCGAGAAGTGGTGTCGGGTGAGAGCTTCGACAGGGGAGAAAGGAAACGAAGAATTAAAAGAAAATAAAGGAAAAAGAAATATAAATATAAACATTTCCGCGCTTAAATGGGATAGCTTAAACAGGCTTTCCCCGGGGCCCAAATTTTATCCCCGTAAACTCGTACATACGAGCTTCGAAAAATTCCCGAAAAATTTCTAAAAATTCCGAAAATATTCCCTTATTATTATTCACCATTTTCGGTATTTTACATTCTCCCCCACTAATAAAAATTTGGTCCCCAAATTTCGTTATTTATCATCAGCAAGTACTAACAACAAATAGAAAGTATCAATGCTGAACAGAAAATAACTCACACACCTCAAGTGAAAAGATGGGGGTATCGAGCTCGGATCGTATACTCGAGCTCCCAAGTAGCCTCCTCATCCGTATGATGCTGCCATCCGACTTTAACCAGTCGGATAGTCTTGTTCCACAACTGGCGCTCTTTCCGGTCTAAAATCCGTACCGGAACCTCCTCATAAGTGACGTTAGGCTGAACGGGAACTGAAATAGCTGTCAGCACATGTGTTGGGTCGGGTACGTATCTCCTCAGCATAGATACGTGGAATACGTCGTGAACACCTACCAGGGACGATGGTAGTGCCAGACGGTAAGCTACTGCTCCAATCTTCTCCAAGATTTGAAAAGGTCCAATGTATTGCGGAGCTAGCTTACCTCTGAGGACAAATCTCTTCACCCCTTTCATGGGTGAAACTCACAGAAATACATGGTTGCCTGTAGAGAACTCCAGGGGTCTATGTCTCCGATCAGCATAACTCTTCTGGCGGTCCTGTGCCTCTGACATTCTCCGTCTGATAGTACGGACCAACTCTGCCTCATGATGAGCTCTATGAGGTCCCAACAGCTGGGCCTCCCCAACCTCATTCCAGAGGGTGAGTGTCCGACAAGACCTACCATACAACGCCTCAAACGGTGTCATCTGGATTGCCGAATGAAAGCTGTTGTTGTAGGCGAACTCTACCAATGGCAAATGGTCCTCCCAACTGCCTCCAAAATCCAATACACATGACCTCAGCAAATCCTCTAGAGTCTGAATGGTCTGCTCTGACTGTCCATTTGTCTGCGGATGGAAAGCTGTACTGAAATGGAGCTGAGTGCCCAATGCTTGCTGCAGACTCTGCCAGAATCGAGACGTGAAACGAGGGTCTCTATCCGAAATGATACTCAAAGGAATACCATGTAATCTGATGATCTCCCGGTAATACAGATCTATCAATTGATCCAGGGAATCAGTCTTCCAGATCGCTAAGAAGTGTGCGGATTTGGTTAATCAATCAACGATTATCTAAATCACGTCATGACCTCGTCGTGTCCTAGGCAAACCCACCACAAAGTCCATGGTGATGTGTTCCCATTTCCACTCGGGAATAGGAATCTGCTGAAGTAATCCGACAGGTCTCTAGTGTTCAGCCTTCACCTGCTGATAGAGAAGACATCTCGCTACAAATTCTGCGATGTCTTTCTTCATACCGTTTTACCAGTAGGAACGCTTCAAATCTCGATACATACGGGTCCCACCAGGATGGATCGTAAATCGAGAATGATGAGCCTCCTGAAATAGCTCCTGCAAGACCGGGTGAGACTGAGGTACGCCTAATCTATCTCAGAAGTATATAATACCCTCCTCATCTCGTGTGAACTCAGTCTGCTGCCCGGAAGCTATCTGACTACCAATAAACTGTAAATGCTGATCACCGGCCTGGGCCTCTCCGATCCTCGTCCTGATCGACAACTGAGCAACCATGGTAACTAGAATACCCTGCTCTGTCTGTCCCTACTCCTGAAGGCCCAACTCGGAGAAACCCTGAACCAAGTCTGTGACTGAAACTCGGTGGCAAGCTAAAGTCCCTCTGGACTTCTTGCTGAGTGCATCGACAACCACATTAGCTTTCCCCAGTTGGTAGCTAATGGTACAATCATAATCCTTCAGGAACTCCATCCATCTCCTCTGTCAGAGATTAAGTTTCTTCTTGGTGAAAATATATTTGAGACTCTATGATTCGTGAGAATCTCAAAGGTAATGTCGTATAGATAATGCCGCCAATTATTCAAAACAAAGATGATGGCCGCTAGCTCCAATCATGTACTGGGTAGTTCTTCTCATGTTCCTTCAACTGTTGAGAAGCATAGGAGACTACCCTGTCGTGCTGCATCAGAACAACACCCAAACACTGAAGAGATGCGTCGGTGTAGAGCACAAATCCATCCTCTCCGGAGGGTAAAACCAAAACCGGAGCCGACACTAATCTCCGCTTCAGCTCCTGGAAGCTGGTCTCGCAGTCCTCGGACCACATGAACTTCACGCCTTTCCTGGTCAGGCGTGTCAATGGCATAGCAATCCGGGAGAAACCCTCGACGAACCGTCTGTAATATCCAGCCAGTCCTAAAAAACTACGGATCTCCTGAACTGATTTCGGCTGCACCCTACTAGTGACAGCCTCGATCTTCTAAGGGTCTACTGAAATACCTCGGCTAGAGACCACATGACCCAGAAAACCGACTGAAGATAGCCGAAAGGCACACTTGCTGAACTTCGTGTATAGCTGATGGCGTCGAAGAGTCTCCAAGACTATGCGAAGATGTTGTGCATGTTCCTCCTCGGAACACGAGTAGATCAATATGTCGTCAATGAAAACGACAACGAACTGATCTAGATACTCCATAAAGATGCGGTTCATTGAATCCATAAATACCGCTGGAGCATCGGTAAGCCCAAAAGGCATTACCAAAAACTCATAATGTCTGTACAACAAACATTCTCAATCAGAGATCCCCGATAATAAGTCCGAAATCTGATCACTAACTATAAATCACCAAAGAATAGATCATCTAATGTGAGAGCAACGCTCTATCACAAGAAATACTACATATGTGGGAGCAATGCTCTACCACCACAAGGCAACCTATATGGGAGCAGCGCTCCACCACAACAATCCAAAATATGTGGGAGCAACGCTCGACCACAAACAACCCATAATATGTAGGAGAAACGCTCCACCACAAACAATCCATAACATGTGGGAGTAACGCTCCACCACAACCATCTAAAATATATGGGAGTAACACTCTACCACAATTAATCCATAATATGTGGGAGCAACGCTTCACCACAATAATCCAAAACATATGGGAGCAACGCTCCACCACAAACAATCTAAAATAGGTGGGAGCAACGCCCCACCACAATAATCCAAAATATGTGGATAAGACATCTAACTATCCAACTAGTGACTGCATGAAATCACTCTACCATATATCACTGTGGGCAACCAAGGGTATCATAATCCAGTAAGCAAATCAAATCCATCGTCAACTCTATCAACATCATAGTGGGTCCCCCACTAATAGGAGAATTAGTTGACAGGGTAATACAACAAATGACATAATGTAGACACTCCACATCCTGCATTCAACATAAGTAGAATCATCATGATGCCACCGACAATACACCTGGCACATGTGCACACACCACATAGGTATAATCGACATAATCCTCCAATTAGTACACACCTAACACACTCATATCACAGGTATAAATCAGCGTGATACCTCCAACAATACATATCGAACCCGTGTGCATAAATCAACGTAGGTATAATCGTCAATACACCTCAAACAACACTTACCTAACATATATACACCTATGCCAAGAGTATAATCAACATAATACTTTCAACGAATCATAATAGTCACAAGTGTACACACAAAACAAATATAATCAACAAGATACCTCTCAAAATACACCAAACATATGTACACATAACATAGATATGAATAATCAGCATATTTAACTCAATCAACCTGACATTCCCTATGCTACCTTCTATGTTATCCAACTAGGTACATACAGTCTAAAATTAAAGTCCACATGGAATAGGATGTTAGCTAGAGCCCTAGAGCCAATCTTTTGATGATTGTATTTTGGACTTGTTGTATCATATTCTATATAAATAAAGGCATTTGGTTTTTGGTTATTATACTTACTTGTATTGGTGCCAAATAAACTAAGTATAATAACGTCCTTGAGTAGACGATTCTCACCTATATCAATCGGTTAGTTGAACCGATAGTGAGATGATATAGGGAACACTACTCTTAATCATTCCTAGTCGAGTATTAACATTCAGGGACAATGTTAATGCAATAAGATTAGCATGTAGGTCAACTCGATGACTTGATCTCACAAGTCATGGATATAGAGATATCAAGTTGACACATGGGTATGCATTGGAGAATGTATACTGAATGACCCGCCATGAGAAAGTATCATGGATCGTTATATGAGTGTCATATACTTTCTCATGTGGCTATTAGTATGACTACTAGTCCTTAGACCTGAAGTCACCATGGTTCCCTACATAAGGAGTTATGTACTTTAGTTTCGTCAAACGTCACCCGTAACTGGGTGGACTATAAAGGCGATTACTAGGTATGTAACAAATTATGCGGAGGGATGTGAGTGATGTAGATGAGATCTATCCCTCCTATATGACTGGAGTGACATCGGTATTCTTGATAGAGTGAGACCACGAAGTGCATGGCCATGCCCAAATGAGTCAATATAGGATATTGAGCTCATTTGATTTAGTGTGTCTACTTGAAGTTCAATATTTAGATTGATTAGAGGATGACACGGTCTATGCCTCATATTGATCAATCTAGATGTCTAGGATAGAAGGACACTTGCCATATTTTGTGAGGAGTCACAATTAGTAGTCACAAGGTGATGTTGGATCTCAACATTCTTGTAACTTGGGTAGCAATGATGTATTGCTAGATGCTGCTCATTGCTTATGTTTCTAAAGGAGTTTAGAAACATTGCCAACGTTACAAGAACCTATTGGGTCACACACAAAGAACAAGTGGATGGAGATTGAGTTCATATGATGAGCCAATTGGATGAGGTTCATATGATGCACCAAAGATTGGATTCAAATTAAACTTATTGAGTTAGACTCAATTAGATTCAATTGTTGAATGAGTCTAATTTAAATTTGATTCATTGAGTCAATTTATATTAATGAATTGAGATTCATTAAATTAAAGTTGACTTGAATCAAAGGTTGGATTTAACTCAAAAAGGAAGAGAATTGGTCAATTTTGACTTGACCAAATGGAAGTTGAAACATCAAGTTTGACTTGATGTATTGCCACATCATGAAGGTTGACTCATCCTACATGGCATGACTAACCTTGCCACATCATCTCCACATCATCAAGGGAGATCAAGAGGTTACACTCCTCCATTTAATGTGGCCGGCCACATTAAATGAGGAGTTACTCATGTGTGGTCGGCCACATAATGAAAAATGGGTTTCATTTTTGGTGGCATTGATTTGGTGTTGATTGCTTCATCTTCTTCCTTGGTCTTTCTTCCTCCTTGCTACTGTTGCCGTGGGTTTTCAAACAAGGAGAAGGTGGTTGAGTTAGTCCCAAGAGAATAAGGAAGAGTGAAGGTCACAAAGGAGGATACTACTTCTTAAGTGTATGAGATTCCTTTTGCATCTTCTCTTTTTCTTCCTTTCAAATCCTACTTGAGAGCCCTAGAAAGTGCTAGCACACTTGGGGTGCTCTCTTCTCCATCCTTGAGTGTTAGAAAACACATCTTGTTCGTGTGGATATCACTAGAGAGTTGTCTATGTTGACAACTTCGAGATCCGGTGTACCTTGGACTTGCGGGATTGCGAAGGGCACGCATCGAAGGTATAAAATATTTTTCCTTTGTAGATCTACTGTAGATCGTCGTTTGAAACTCATACTCATATTTTCCGAAATTTTTATTCGCACGGATCCAATGGCTAAGGGGTTTCGGGGTTTCCGCGACGCGGAAAAGCGATTTTCGCGGCCCGAAAAACCCAACAGTGGTATCAGAGCCACGTGCGAAGCTTGTACGAGTTTAGTTTTTGTTTTTATGACAAAAATTCAGTTTTGTGATAATCTGTAATTTTATGGTTTTTAGAGTTTTTATGGGTATTTTTCTCGTAGAAGCGAAGCACAAGTGTTTTGGCACTTGTAGGCTTCGACTACCGAGAAGAATTTTCCAAAACGGCAAAGTTTCGCCCCAAAATTTTTTGGGACAGCGGGCTTAGGCGCTGTTAGATCGCAAAGGAACCCTCGCGATGGTTATATCGCGGGTAGGGGCGCTGCCCCTGGCCCCGCAAGGGGATTCGTTCCGCGATTGTGCCCGAAAACGCTAAACGGGACCGCCGGGAAAAAATTACTCATAAAATTGTAAAAATTATAAAAAAAAAAATTACAGAAAATTATGAAAATATATAATTTTGAATTATATATTAATTTTGTGATAGTCATGGCCCAAAAAGACCCAATGTGATTGGATTTGTGTTGTAATTCATAATACGACCTGCGTGCCGTCATGTGATGTGTGTGCTGTATTTTGATTCGCGACCTACGCGTCGTGCCTTCTATTTTATTCTTGTTGTAAATTAGATTTAGACTCGAATGTAACTCGAGTTTCTAAAATTGTAATGTACAAAATTGGAGCGGTGGAAGATCCACTCGAGACGGAGTTACGAGGAAGGCGCGAGCAACACAAGGTGGTCAAAAGGATGGAGCTTGAGAAGCTATTGACCTTAGGTTGACCATCCGATCTTCTCATTGGCTTGAGAAGATCGTAGTAGGGCCATGACATAATCACAAAATTTAATTAATTGCTTGTGTATATATGATGCATGTTTAAGTGATTAATTAGTGCCTAGCGATTAGATTAGATCTAAATCGTGCACATGATGCACTCTTCGATTAGATTAGATCTATCGAGTATATGATACGCATCATCGTTTAGATTAGATCTAAAATGCGTCAACTCGTAATGCCTACCATGCCGTGATACCTACCACTACCTCGATCGCATGTTGTTGTTGAATCTGCCAAAGCAGAGCAACACATACTATCTTAGTAGGGTACGGAGGGACAATCTTGGTCCCGCCTATCAACGCATGGGTGAGTACAACTCAATTAGATTGAGTATTCCTAGTTTACTCGGTTGGATCAAGTACAACTATAGGCATTCTTCCAACGGTTGGAAAGGTAGGTCAAAATCACGTTTATATTAACTCTTGGGCGTATTAGCCAAAGCTAACTCGAGTTTTAATATAAATGCGGATTTTATCCTATAAACAAGAGTTGCATAGAGATATAATTGGTAATCGTTACCTACCGATCATACTAAGTCTTGGGCGTATTAGCCAAATCTAACTCAAGGGTTAGTATGATGTGGATCTTGTCCCACATGAATTATAGAATTCAGTGGGAGCATCATTTAGTTAAAGGCCTAATTAAATGATTAAGAATATGGTATTTATTTCTGCATTTATTTCTGTTGTAGATTACCATGACGTCGAATATGAACACCTTCTCTCTGCGATCTGTCCTTAAGAAGGACAAGCTCAACGGAGCAAATTTCCTGGACTGGTACAGGAACCTGAGAATAGTTCTCACCCAAGAACGTAAACTGTACATTCTGGAGCAGCCCATTCCGGAGGCTCCTCCTGCCACTGCCACTGCCACGCGAGCAGACCGAGATGCTTACAAGAAGCATCAAGATGACGCATTAGATGTGTCCTGTCTTATGCTCGCGACCATGAACTCTGAGCTTCAGAAGCAACATGAGTTGATGGGCGCTTACGATATGGTTGAACATCTTTGTCACCTATATCAAGGACAAGCAAGGCACTGGAAGAGGAACTCAAAAGAATACCTGGAAGATCTTAAGAAGAAGAGAAATAAGATTTCTACTTTAGGTATACATGTTATAGAAGTCAACCTCTCTATTTCTTCATTGTGGGTATTAGATACCGGATGTGCTTCACACATTTGTACTAATGTACAAGCGCTGAGGAATAGCAGGGCATTGACGAAGGGTGAGATAGACCTACGAGTAGGCAATGGAGCACGGGTTGCTGCTATTGCTGTAGGAACTTACCATCTATCTATTCCCTCTGGGCTTGTACTAGAATTAGATGATTGTTGTTATGTGCTTGCCTTGACTAAGAACATAATTTCAGTTTCTTGTTTGGAGAAGAAAGGATTTTCGTTTATAATAAAGAACAAATGTTGTTCCGTCTATTTAAATGATATGTTCTATTGTAGTGCACCTCTGATAAACGGACTCTATATTCTAGATCTTGAGAGCCCTATCTATAACATAAATACCAAGAGGTTCAAGTCAAATGACATGAACCAAACCTACCTCTGGCACTGTCGCTTAGGTCATATAAATGACAAGCGCTTATCCTAGCTCCATAAGGATGGTTTGCTGGACTCATTTGATTTAGAATCATATGAGATATGCGAGTCATGCCTATGAGGCAAGGTGACCAAGACTCCCTTTAGTGGGCACAGCGAAAGAGCGACTGATTTGTTAGGACTCATACATAGTGATGTATGTGGCCCTTTCAATGTCGCTGCTAGAGGCAGTTATAAGTACTTCATCACGTTTACTGATGACTTCAGTAGATATGGTTATGTGTACTTGATGACACATAAGTCAGAATCCTTTGAAAAGTTCAAAGAATTCAAGAATGAAGTACAGAACCAGCTTGGCAAGAGTATTAAGATACTTCGATCCGATCGAGGTGGAGAATACCTTAGCCATGAGTTCCGTGACTATCTTGCTAAGTGTGAGATTCTATCCCAACTCACTCCTCCTGGAACACCACAGTGGAATGGTGTATCCGAAAGGAGGAATCGTACCCTATTAGATATGGTACGATCTATGATGAGTCGCACAGATCTTCTGACATACCTTTGGGGCTATGCTCTAGACACGGCAGCTTTTATACTCAACCGAGTTCCATCCAAGGCCGTGATAAAGACACCATATAGGATATGGACTAGGAGAGATGCCCAGGTGTCTTTCATGAGAATTTGAGGTTGTGAGGCTTACGTTCGACGTCAAGTCTCAGATAAGTTAGGACCCAAATCCGACAAGTGCTACTTTATTGGATATCCCAAGGAAACTAAGGGATATTACTTCTACATTCCCAGTCAGCACAAGGTAGTTGTGGCAAAGACTGGGGTCTTTCTAGAAAGGGACTTTGTTTCTAGAAAGACTAATGGGAGCACGTTCGATCTTGAAGAAGTTCAAGTTGCGAACAATAGCACTGATGCCTCGATGGAAGTTGAACTGGAACCACAAAGTGTTGTGGATGATGTTGTTCCACAAGGAGTTGAGGAACAACAACCAGTTCAAGTAGACATACCTCTTCGCAGGTCTGATAGGGTACGTCGTCAGCCTGAGAGATACTCATTTCTTTTGTCTAACCATGATGACATTGTGCTCATAGAGGATGAGCCTACCACCTATCAGGAAGCTGTGATGAGACCAGATTCCGAGAAATGGCTAGAAGCCATGAGATCCGAGATGGAATCCATGTACACCAACCAAGTATGGACTTTGGTTGATCCACCTGAAGGGGTAAAACCCATTGGGTGCAAGTGGGTCTTTAAGAGAAAGACTGACATGGATGGACTTATCTATAAGGGTCGCTTGGTAGCTAAAGGTTTCAAGTAGATTCATGGTATTGACTATGATGAGACCTTTTCTCCAGTAGCGATGTTTAAGTCCATTCGGATCATGCTTGCTATTGCAGCCTACCATGACTATGAGATGTTGGGTTTTTCGGGCCACGAAAACCGCTTTTCGCGTCGCGGAAACCCCGAATCACCCAAAGCCGTAGATCCGTGCAAGGAAAACCGAACGAAAATTACGAGTACGAGTTTTAAATATCTAGATCTACTCCTAGATCTATGTGTTAAGAAGTATACCTTGAAGCGTGCCCTATCGCGTTCCCGCTCGTCCAAGGAATTGTCGGATCTCTAGACCGTCAAGCGTCGGTCCTCTAGAAATATCCACACGGACACATAGGTGGAGAAAACCTCACACAAAGGTGTGCTAGCACCTTGGTAAGATTCGGCCAAGTAAGGAGGAGAGGGAGAGCTTGAGAGGAAGAAGGAAGAAGATACACCCTTGAATGAAAAATGAATTCTCATTCAAACCAAAAGTGGCCGACCACTTCCCATAGTGTAACCCCCCATTAAATGCAATTAATGTGAAGTTATTAAGAAAATGACTTTGTAACTTCCATGAGGTGGCACCCATGATGATGTGGAGTAACATCATTGGTCCACTTCAATGGCAACTCACTAATGAGGTGGCATAAAGTCAAGACTAACTTGACTTTTCATCTTCCTCTCAAATCAAGTCAAACTTGACCAAATCTCTTCCATGGTTGATCTAATCTAACCATTTGATTCAAGCCAACTTAATATAATGAATCTAATTCATTAAATTAAATTGATCTAATGAGTCATAATCTAAATTAGACTCATTGTATACATGAATCAACTTGAGTCTAACTCAATTAGCCCAATTTGGATTACTCTTAATCCAATTGGATCCATCAAATGAATCAAGTCCTCTTGGTTCATCATATGAACCTAATCTCCATCTAATTGTCCTAAGTGTGTGACCCTATAGGTTCTTGTAACGTTGGCAATGCCCTAAACCCATTTAGGAGCATAAGTAATGAGCGGTATCTAGCAACACATCATTACTACCCAAGTTACAAGAATGTCGAGATCCAACATCACCTTGTGACTACTAATTGTGACTCCTCACAATATATGACAAGTGTCCTTCTATCCTAGACATCTAGATTGATCAATGTGAGGCACAGACCGTGTCATCCTCTGACCAATCTAAATCTTGAACTCCAAATAGACTCACTAAATCAAATGAGCTCAATATCCCATATTGACTCATTTGGGCATGACCATGCACTTCGTGGTCTCACTCTATCAAGAATACCGATGTCTCTCCCGTCATATAGGAGGGATAGATCCCATCTACATCACTCACATCCCTCTGCATAATTTGTTATATATCCAGTAATCGCCTTTATAGTCCACCCAGTTACGGGTGACGTTTGACGAAACCAAAGAACATAACTCCTTATGTAGGGATCTATGGTGACTTCAGGTCTAAGGACTAGTAGTCATACTAATAGCCATATGAGAAAGTATATGACACTCATATAACGATCCATGATACTTTCTCATGGCGGGTCATTCAGTATACATTCTCTAATGTATACCCATGTGTCAACTTGATATCTCTATATCCATGACTTGTGAGATCAAGTCATCGAGTTGACCTACATGCTAGTCTTATTGCATTAACATTGTCCCTGAATGTTAATACTCAACTAGGAATGATTAAGAGTAGTGTTCCCTATATCATCTCACTATCGGTTCAACTAACCGATTGATATAGGTGAGAACCATCTACTCAAGGACATTATTATACTTAGTTTATTTGGCACCAATACAAGTAAGTATAATAACCAAAATCCAAATGCCTTTATTAATATACAAGAATATGATACAATGAGTCCATACAATCATCAAATGATTGGCTCTAGGGCTCTAACTAACAATGATATGACAGATGGATGTCAAAACCGCGTTTCTGAATGGAAACCTACTCGAGGATGTGTACATGACACAACCTGAGGGTTTTGTAAATCCACAACATACTAGCAGAGTATGTAAGCTGCATAGGTCCATTTATGGACTAAAGCAAGCTTCTCGGAGCTGGAATCTTCGATTCGATGATGCAATCAAACAGTTTGGTTTCATCAAGAACGAAGATGAGCCTTGTGTCTACAAGAAGGTTGTAGGGGATATAGTTGTCTTCCTCATATTGTATGTGGATGACATACTACTCATTGGGAAGGACATCCCTATGCTTCAGTCTGTCAAGACCTGGCTAGGGAGTTGCTTCTCAATGAAGGACTTAGGTGAGGCATCCCACATTCTAGGGATACAGATCTATAGAGATAGATCTAAGAGGTTGCTTGGCCTAAGTCAGAGTACATACATTGACAAGGTACTACTTCGGTTTGCCATGCAGAACTCCAAAAAGGGATTTCTGCCGATGCTAGATGGCGTGAGTCTTTTGAAGACTCAAGGTCCCTTTTCTAGAGAGGAGAGAGACTGCATGGATCAGATCCCTTATGCCTCAGCCATAGGATCGATCATGTACGCCATGCTATGTACTCGACCTGATGTCTCGTATGCTTTGAGCATGACGAGCAGATACCAGTCAGATCCAGGTGATAGTCACTGGATAGCGGTCAAGAATATTCTTAAGTACTTAAGAAGGACTAAAGAATATTTCTTGATATATGGAGGCGATGATGAGCTAGCTGTAAAGGGTTACAGTGATGCTAGCTTCCAGACCGACCAGGATGACTATAGATCGCAGTCGGGGTTCGTATTTTGCATTAATGGTGGTGCCGTGGTTAGAAGCAGGATACAGTAGCTGATTCTACAACAGAAGCCGAGTACATTGCTGCATCAGAGGCAGCAAAGGAGGCAGTTTGGATCCGCAAGTTCATCACTGAACTAGGGGTGGTTCCTAGCTTTGCTGACCCCATTGAGCTCTATTGTGACAACAATGGAGCTATAGCACAGGCGAAGGAACCTCGCTCACACCAGCGGACCAAACACATACTACGGCGCTTCCATCTCATTCAAGAGATTATCGAGAGAGGAGATGTGAAGATTTGCAGAGTACCTACAGAGGCTAACATCGCAGATCCCTTGACCAAGGCTTTGGCACAGAGGAAGCATGATGGTCACACTAGGTCATTGGGGCTTAGAGCCTACACTGATTGGCACTAGTGCTAGTGGGAGATTGTTAGCTAGAGCCTTAAAGCCAATCATTTGATGATTATATTTTGGACTTGTTGTATCATATTCTATATAAATAAAGGCATTTGGTTTTTGGTTATTATACTTACTTATATTGGTGCCAAATAAACTAAGTATAATAACGTCCTTGAGTAGACGGTTCTCACCTATATCAATCGGTTAGTTGAACCGATAGTGAGATGATATAGGGAACACTACTCTTAATCATTCCTAGTCGAGTATTAACATTCAGGGACAATGTTAATGCAATAAGACTAGCATGTAGGTCAACTCGATGACTTGATATCACAAGTCATGGATATAAAGATATCAAATTGACACATGGGTATGCATTGGAGAATGTATACTGAATGACCCCCCATGAGAAAGTATCATGGATCGTTATATGAGTGTCATATACTTTCTCATGTGGCTATTAGTATGACTACTAGTCCTTAGACCTGAAGTCACCATGGTTCTCTACATAAGGAGTTATGTACTTTATTTTCGTCAAACGTCACCCGTAACTGGGTGGACTATAAAGGCGATTACTAGGTATGTAACAAATTATGCGGAGGGATGTGAGTGATGTAGATGGGATCTATCCCTCCTATATGACGGGAGTGACATCGGTATTCTTGATAGAGTGAGACCACGAAGTGTATGGCCATGCCCAAATGAGTCAATATAGGATATTGAGCTCATTTGATTTAGTGTGTCTACTTGGAGTTCAAGATTTAGATTGATTAGAGGATGACACGGTCTATGCCTCATATTGATCAATCTAGATGTCTAGGATAGAAGGACACTTGTCATATTTTGTGAGGAGTCACAATTAGTAGTCACAAGGTGATGTTGTATCTCAACATTCTTGTAACTTGGGTAGCAATGATATATTGCTTGATGCCGCTCATTGCTTATGTTTCTAAAGGAGTTTAGAAACATTGCCAACGTTACAAGAACCTATTGGGTCACACACAAAGAACAAGTGATGGAGATTGAGTTCATATGATGAACCAATTGGATGAGGTTCATATGATGCACCAAAGATTGGATTCAAATTAGACTTATTGAGTTAGACTCAATTAGATTCAATTGTTGAATGAGTCTAATTTAAATTTGATTCATTGAGTCAATTTATATTAATGAATTGAGATTCATTAAATTAAAGTTGACTTGAATCAAAGGTTGGATTTAACTCACAAAGGAAGAGAATTGGTCAATTTTGACTTGACCAAATGGAAGTTGAAACATCAAGTTTGACTTGATGTATTGCCACATCATGAAGGTTGACTCATCCTACATGGCATGACTAACCTTGCCACATCATCTCCACATCATCAAGGGAAATCAAGAGGTTACACTCCTCTATTTAATGTGGCCGGCCACATTAAATGAGGAGTTACTCATGTGTGGTCGGCCACATAATGAAAAATGGGTTTCATTTTTGGTGGCATTGATTTGGTGTTGATTGCTTCATCTTCTTCCTTGGTCTTTCTTCCTCCTTGCTACTGTTGCCGTGGGTTTTCAAACAAGGAGAAGGTGGTTGAGTTAGTTCCAAGAGAATAAGGAAGAGTGAAGGTCACAAAGGAGGATACTACTTCTTGAGTGTATGAGATTCCTTTTGCATCTTCTCTTTTTCTTCCTTTCAAATCCTACTTGAGAGCCCTAGAAAGTGCTAGCACACTTGGGGTGCTCTCTTCTCCATCCTTGAGTGTTAGAGAACACATCTTGTTCGTGTGGATATCACTAGAGAGTTGTCTACGTTGACAACTTTGAGATCCGGCGTACCTTGGACTTGCGGGATTGCGAAGGGCACGCATCGAAGGTATAAAATGTTTTTCCTTTGTAGATCTACTGTAGATCATCGTTTGAAACTCGTACTCGTATTTTCTGAAATTTTTATTCACACGGATCCAATGGCTAAGGGGTTTCGGGGTTTCCGCGACGCGGAAAAGCGATTTTCGCGGTCCGAAAAACCCAACATAGGATACATCAATCCTCTATAGACTAACCAAACCGACAATGGTATACGACTAATTCAGTCTTTTCCATGTCAGTACAAACCATGTACTCAAATGTACTCTAGATACCTGACTAAGCACAAATAACCCAAATATTCTAACCTCTAAAACTAGAGTATGATTGTCCCCTACTGATCGAACCAACAAAACTAAATCGGTCATCTACTAACTAATTAAGAATACCTTAATCCTCTACAAGCAACTAAGGTAAATCGATCCACGACTACCCAAATCAACAAGTATAAATCAGACTTCTACTGATTGATCTAACAAGAGTAAATCAATTATCTACTGACGAAATTAACTAAGATAACATGTATTCTACTAGCTAAGTCAACATGAATATATAGATACTATTCACTATCCAGCTAATAATAGTAAAGGCTGATATGTGCCTCCATCTCCTAACAACTAGTAGTAATAGAAGCTAAACTACTTGTGGTATGATATGAAAAATCACCAGAGACTGTAGTCCTTGATCTCTATTAGGGTCGACCATGATCAGTGGTTAACCCATCACATGTAATATGTGCTACAACAACCAGACAGGTACTAAATACAAAGTGCTAATACATGTCATAACTATCATAGTTAACAGTGCATACTAACAAAAAGGTAGGATAACAGTATACCAACATACCTCCTATATCTTGGAGATGTCCTACCGCTGCCAGGTCCCAAAACCTTAAAAGTCACATCGAGAAAATCAAATCATGAAATCTGAAACACAAGAAATAAGAGTCATAAACCTGCTCTGATACCAATAAATTGTCACGCCCCAGAGGAGTCCCTGCCAAAGGAAATTTCGGCAGCATCTCCCTTGTACGGGTGACAATCTGAACCATTTCTACAGACATAATATACCTCAGCCATAGGCGACTGGAATATAAACACACAACCACATAGTTTATATGCAGCCTACTTGGCTGATACAGTAAAAACACAACCACACAGTTATATATAAATCTAACAACCCACTCGGCTGTATCAAAACCAAACATAGTGGAAATACAATGGACAACACATACAAACTAAAAGCGAAGACTGCTAACCGGCTAGGCTTACACCACACAACAAAACACCACTCCAGAAACAAAATCAGAACACAAAGCTAAATACACAAATTTCATATACCAAAATAAAAATAAACAAAAGCAGAGATAGGTCTTCTGATGTGACGTGGAACCGACAACCAGGATACTCCAAGCGACTCCATAAACAACCTGGTACCTGAAAAAGATAGTGTCCACGGGGTGAGTTCAACAACTCAGCAGATACCTAGTTGACATGTATAGTAAACTATAACAAATAGTATTAACTATGGAGTACAGTCTCCTGGACAAAAGCTAGAAGATGCACAATAGAAAAGGCTGAAGAGAACTATACTCACCAGGGTCTCCTATCAGAATAGTTAGGTCGTCAGACCGAGAGTATCATAAATCCTGTATGCATGTCAATCATATGCATCCATCCAAATGCAGCAAATAAATGCAGCAAATACAAGCAATAAATGCATCATGCATATGATGTCAATGTCATGGTCACTCCTGACGCCAGTCAGCCATCTCACATACGTTGGTGAGATCGAGTGGGTAGGGCTGTGACAACCGTGCACTCTTCCATCACTGCTCCTGATGAGTGACCAAGTGGGCGAGATGCTGTTGGAGTACACCTATTCTCCTACCCCAAATCATAAGTGGGGGAGCACAATGCTTTCATCTCCCGGTACACGATGACGGGGAGGGATCCCGGCGTGCTACCACGTTGCAGTCACACTACCCATGAGCGTCCCAACGGAGCACCACCGAGCAAAACTGACGGGCTACCTCGCTGCGTCACGCTACCCATGAACGGACCAGCGGAGCACCGACAGAGATGAAACTGGCGATGTGCTCAACAATAATGGAGCAGACTATCGCGCAGCATGCAATCATGCGAATGGTGCATGACACTAAGCATGGAAAAATCCTGAACAACATAACAATATCCATATATATATAAAATGTGTACCATAGGACAATGAACCAAGTCAAAGGTACACAGATCAGATAAGGTATAAAAACCTAGATCTTAAACATAATAAACACATGGTTGTGTCACTACCCCTATAAGCATGTATAATCAGGTAGGTACTAATATAAAGTGCATAATAAGTAAACAAAACAAGCATGTAACAGGTATCGGGTAGTGACCAATTGAAGTAAAGACGAACATAATCATTACTAAAGGTTATAACCTACTAAACATATCAACATGACATTATCAAAGATAAGTCAAGGTACCCGCCTCTAATAGGAAGATCCAATCCAGTCCAAATCCAATGTCGAGATGCTCGTCTCGCGTCAAAGTCCTGTGCCACCAATATATATATATATATATATCTTTATTTAGCTACCACTCACTGAATAGCTAAATAAAATCCCCTACACTAATTTAGGGTAAAACACTAATCATATAACATGAACCCTACCTAATTCAATATATATACCAGATCTACGAAACAAAAACTCACTTGTTGAAACTCTTACACTGATCGGATCAAAGATGGATATCAAGGAAACAACCAGGCGTTCAGTGCTTTGGAGGTCAGAATCCAGTAACTTCTCACCACTGTCCATTGGCAATTGGACAACAAATTCCAAATCTCACTAATTGAAAATCCTTACAGTAGCATACTAAAATCTACATCACTATTGTAGTTAACAAGACCATTACCTGACCTTCTTCTCCGGCGATGTTAGCAAGCAGCAGTGGCTGGAATGCTCTTCTATCACCCCACTGCCGGAAACCCTAGGTCAATGCTGGAGATTGTGAGGCTGAGCCCGTGGTATCCAACCAAAATCTCAAATTTTCTACTAAGTAACCCCTTACCTTCAAGATCGCAGTTAGGGCACCGAGTCGAGAATTAGGGCACGGTGTGGAGATGGCCAATGCTGGTCCCGTGTGGCAGCGTGTAACACCCGTCCCTCCTGCTAGTGAGGTGGGGTTACTTTACTTATCCATTTCTATTAGCGGAAGCATATATGCATATTAAAATTTCTTTCGAAAATAAAACACTTAAGAATATCTTGAAATCATACGGACAATAACATAACACACTAGTCCATGTTAACATAACCAAATAACTTAAGCAGGTCTTCATTTGCCTTAGCCGAGCCACCACCACACACATCTCCTTGCCTCTCCTGCAGCTCCCTTAGGTCATCCATTCTTTACCCTTATCTGTGGTACAAGGAAAGTAAGCTATAAGCACACTGGATTAGTAAGATCCTTTCCTACTCACAAAACCCATATATCAATGCATAAACACATAAGCATACAATCATAAAAATATGATCATCTAACATCATAAGGGCATAACATGTCATATCATAAATCATAAGGAATATCATGCTATATCATATCATAAATCAAAATATCATAAGAGCATAGCATGTCATCTTGTAAATCATATCATATCAGCTCATAAATAACATCATGCCATATCGTATCATAAATCATCATGTCCTATAAATCATAAATCGTATCATGCAAGATGTCTTTTAAAACATATGTCATGTCATATGCAAGATGGTTTAAAAGATAGCATATAGTACTTGAACATAATATCATCATGAGGGTCCGGCTTGTACCACATACATACATAAATGCGCGCAATCCCTAGGACAGGGTAGCTAGCCCCGAACCTACTAGGGATCTAGGTCCGTTCATAGTCCGTTGACCTAGGGGCATACTAAGGAGCCCATCCCTTTACTAGACCCGTTCATAGTCCGTCGGCCTAGGGGCGCTTATGGAGCCCACCCTTGGTACAAGCCATACAAAGTAAAATATCATATCATGGTTCATATCATAACATAACACATCTTATCTTATCATATCATGAGGAGTAAAGCATGCATATTTGGGCACACAGCACATGCATGGATCATAAACATACATAATGAACATGTCATTTATCATATCATAAAACATGCATATTTGGGCACACAGCACATGCATGGATCATAAGCATACATAATGAACATGTCATTTATCATATCATAAAACATGCATATTTGGACACACAACACATGCATGGATCATAAGCATACATAATGAACATGTCATTTATCATATCATAAAACATGCATAATTGGGCACAAAGCACATGCATGGATCATAAGCATACATAATGAACATGTCAACTATCATATCATAAAACATGCATCTTTGGGCACATAGCACATCATAAAAGGCACAATCATGCATAGCATCAGTAAATAACATTTCCTAATTCATAATGCATCATGTAAGGCACATCTAAGCTTTTAAACTCATAATGGCCGAACCACTCATAAGGAGAAAAAACCAAGCTATAGGTAACATGCACGTGTGAGCACCTAGCTAAATTCATATCGTATTATCAAGAGGTACATGAGCATGCTAGGTTAACTTTTTAGCTTCTCCAAACCCTAATTTGGTTCATGGCCGAAACATACATGAAGGGAAAGCTAGGTTTTAAATCAACATATAAGCATAATCACCTAGCTAAATTCATATCATATTATTAAGAGATACATGAGCATGCTAGGTTATCTTTTAGCTTCTTTAAAACCCTAATTTTTGTTCTTGGCCGAAACACACATGAAGGGAAAACTAGGTTTTAAATCAACATATAAGCATAATCACCTAGCTAAATTCATATCATATTATTAAGAGATACATGAGCGTGCTAGGTTAACTTTCTAGCTTCTCTAAGCCCTAGTTTTGTTCTTGGCTGAAACATACATGAAGGGAAAGCTAAGTTTTAAATCAACATATAAGCATAATCACCTAGCTAAATTCATATCATATTATTAAGAAATACATGAGCATGCTAGGTTAACATTTTAGCTTCTCTAAGCCCTAGTTTTGTTCTTGGCCGAAACATACATGAAGGGAAAGCTAGGTTTTAAATCAACATATAAGCATAATCACCTAGCTAAATTCATATCATATTATTAAGATATACATGAGCATGCTAGGTTAACTTTTTAACTTCTCTAAGCCCTAGTTTTGTTCTTGGCCGAAACATACATGAAGGGAAAAGCTAACTTTAAGCAACATTCAAGCATAAGAAAAACCAACCTAATCACTTAACATAGCATACATATCATAAGAATGTAGTAAACATGGTTAGTTTAGGTCTTAAGCTTTCCTAGGTCATTCATCTATACTTGGCCGTAAGTTCATGTTTAAAAATCTAGGTTTTAAGTTAACATACAACATGAGAACATTAACTAGTTTCTTATACTAGGGTACTTATCCTAAGAACATAATGAACATGCTTTATTTAGATCTTGATCTACCCAAATCTTTCTTTTTATTTTATACTTGGCCGAAAGTCCCAACTTGTGATAGGTTTTAAGCATTCTACTCCTATGTAAAAACAAAAGCAACTTGTACCACAGGTGAGGGGATACTTACATCCTTTCGCTTGTGGTTTTTCTTAAGGAAAGATAATCTAGGTGAAGAGGAAGAAGAGAGCTTCTTCTTCTAGCACTCCCTTTGATTTCTCTTGCTTGGAAGGGGTAGACCTTGAAGGCTCCTTCTTGTAAATTAGTTTTCTTGGAGAGGAACCTTAGCTTAGCTTTTGGAAATGAGGAGAGGGAGAGCTTTTGGTTTCGGTGGAGAATGGAGAAGGAGAGGGAAGGAGGAAGAAGAAGAAAGGATTAATTACTTGTCTTTTCTTCTTTCCATCCTATTTATTCCCTATGTAATGATCATACCTTCATTCATCCCCCTTAGCCCTCCTATTTTCTTCACTCTTTTAATTCCACGAAAATAGAGAGAAGGAGGGAAGCAAGCAACTTGTCTTTTGCTTGCTTCTTCTCTTAACCAAGAGGAAGAGAAAGTAAGCTACTTAGTTTTCTCTTGTTCTTTTACTTAACCATCCTCTTACCTTTAACTAATATTTCTATTCTTTCCTATTCACATATCATTCATTACTCTAGTGGTTCAATGCATCAATTTAACTCTATCATTTGTGGGAGGTTCAAGGTTCAATCCTTGACCTCACCTCTTTTTATTTTGATTTCTATTTTTTCATTTTTCTCTTTCTTTCTTTTATTCTTCTATTTTAAAGAAAAATACTCCTAGGTATAGCTTAGCATTTCGTGGGTGTTACAGTATCCCATACCTCATAGAAAGTTCATCCTCGAACTTAAAATAGCTCCGGATACTTCCGTTTCTTATCGTCTTCTCGTTCCCAAGTGGCTTCTTCGAACCGTTGATTTTGCCACAGGACCTTTACTAAGGGTACTTCTTTGTTCCTCAATCTTTTGACATCCCGATCTAATATTTGACCCGGTCGGCTCTCATAGGTTAGATCCTCCTGCACTTGTACTGTTCGTGGTTCGATTAGTTGGTCCGTTCTCGGAATACATTTCTTGAGCATTGAAACGTGGAACACGTTGTGGATGGCTGACATCTCCTGAGGTAACTCTATTTCATAAGCGACCTTGCCAATTCTTTTCAGAATTTGATATGGTCCCACATAGCGCGGGCTTAACTTTTCCTTTTTACCAAACCTCATTACTCCTTTCATAGGCGCTACTTTGAGGAATACTGAGTCTCCGATACTGAATTCCAATGGTCTTCGTCGCTTATCCGCGTAATTCTTCTGCCGACTCTGCGCAGTTTCTATTCTTTGACGGATGTTCTGTATAACACGGGTGGTGTTATCGATGAATTCTGTTTGGAATCCCATCTCTTTCTTTTCACCGCCTTTGTACCAACATATAGGAGATCTAAATTTCCTCCCGTACAGAGCCTCGTAGGGCACCATTCCAATAGTAGCTTGGTGACTATTATTGTAGGCGAATTCCGCTAAGCATAAATATCGGCACCAGCTCCCTTTGAAGTCTAAGGCGCAAGCCCGTAACATGTCTTCTAGTACTTGGTTCACCCTTTCTGTTTGTCTGTCGATCTGAGGGTGGAAGGCAGTACTGAACAATAACTTTGTACCTAGAGCCTTCTGAACACATTCCCAAAAATGTGAAATAAAGCGACCATCTCTGTCAGAAATGATGGTCTTAGGAATCCCATGTAATCTAACAATTTCCTTGACGTATAACTGAGCCAGTTACTCAATTGAATAAGTCATCTTGATTGCTAAAAAGTGGACGGATTTGGTTAATCTATCCACGATTACCCATATAGCGTCATAGCCGTTTGTTGTCTTAGGTAGTCCTGAAATAAAGTCCATAGAGATATCTTCCCATTTCCATTCTGGAATTTAGACAGACTGCAGTAATCCTCCAGGCCTCTGGTGTTCTGCTTTAACCCTCTGACAGGTCGGGCAGGTACTGACGTACTGAGCCACATCTCTTTTCATACCGGACCACCAGAATTTCTTTCTCAAATCTTGGTACATTTTGGTAGATCCCGGATGCATTACATAGGGTGTTGCGTGGGCTTCTTCTAGTATCTTCTTCCGCAACTCTGGGTCATCGGGAACACATAAGCGATCCTTGAGGTATAATATCCCATTGTCAGTGACACGGAATTCGTCATTCTTTCCCTTTAACACTTCTTGCTTTATCCGCTGGATACTCAAGTCACGAGTCTGCTTTTCTAATACATCATCGAACAATGTCGGTGCTATAGTCAGGGTAGAGAGTTGTCCGGTCACATCTTCAGCCCCGTAGCACTGATTTTCCCTGGGTTCCCCTATGAACTCGAATATCGGTTTCGCTTCAGGTCGGAAGACCACTTTTCTTTGATGACACTCGATGGAAGCGCCGTACTTGCTCAGAAAATCCATGCCTAATATACTGTCATAATCTTGCATGTCAAGCACTATCAGATCACAATAGAGTTCTCTGTCTGCGATTCTGATGGGTGTGGCTTGCAGCATATGAGTAGATGGCATTACTTCTCCCGACGGTAGGGTTGTCAAGAATTTGGCATTTAAAGCTTGTGGTGATATCTCTAACTTCTCCATGAAGGGTGTAGAGACAAACGAATGTGTTGCCCCAGTATCAAATAACACATTAGCATATTGACTGAAATAGGTAGCTGACCTGTGACAACTGTAGAGGCACTCGCCACATCATTTTTGGTGAGAGAGAAAACCCTAGTGTTCGTCGTAGTCGGCGGGGCTTCCAATCTCTCTTGGCTAATCGACGTCCCTTCAATGGCAGCTTGCATATAGTGTAGCTGTGAGGGAGCACTTCTGTTCTGGTCATTCTGCTGGAACGGTGTCTGGGACTGGGTAGGGCAGTCTCTGGCCAGGTGTCCCTCCCGTCCGCAACTGTAACATTTTCTCGTACCCTTGCGACATATTCTGGAATGCTGCTTTCCACAGATGGTACACTAAGGGTACTTAGGTTGCTTATTTGCTGGTCCTCCTTTGGCATTGTCCCATTGTTTCCTTTTTCCATTAGAGTTTCCTTTCCAGCTGGGTTTGGTATTATGAGATTTCTTCCCTTGCGTCTGTGCCTGATTCTTATTCTCGTTCATCGCCTTCTGGTAATGCTCGGTGATCAGGGCACTGCTGACCAGTTCTTCTGTAGTCTGCGGTCTATTAATTCCGCCGGCCACATTTAGTGTTATCTCGGGTCGGAGCATCTTCAGCATCAGTCTAACCCTTTCTCTTTCCGTGCTGACCAACTCTGGGCAGAGGCGTGCAAGACGATTGAAGCGCTTTTTTGCTTCGTTTACTGATAAGTCACCTTGCCGGAACTCGGTGAACTCGTCGTAATGCCGGTTCGTCACTTGCATATGGAAGAATTCTTCGAAGAACTCTGTCTTGAAGTCCGTCCAGTTCATCAGATTAATTTGTCTCTTAGCCTTAACTCTTTGCCACCACATTCTTGCGTCTCCGGAAAAACAGAATGACACACATTTGATCTTTTCCGATACAGGCCAGTCCAGCAATTCCACAATACTTTCCACAGTCTTGAACCAGGCTTGAGCGTCCCATGGCTCACAGGTACCCGTGAAGTTCTCCGGCTTCAGCCTTAGCCACTGTATTAGATAAGTCTCCTGCCGGACCACAGGGGCAGGGGCTACCGGTGGTATTGGTGCAACTAGTGGTATGACGGGCGCTGCATTCTGATTTGCTGGTGGGGTGACATGGTTTCCTTGCTGATTCATCAGAGCAGTGATTACTTGTTGTTGTTCCGTGATCTGACGCTGGAGATCGGTGACTACTTGGGTCAGATCTGGTGGGGTCACTGTCTCATCAGCCCGGTTACCACGTCTTCTAGCCATATCTATTTTCATAAATAACAATGAGGCTAGCATAAGTCTAGAGTGTTGGACCCCGTGGTAGTTTTGATGTGATCAACCAAGTTGGTTAGGTCCTGCGTTGTATTTGATCCCTGTGTCTGAGTGTGCAGGAGCTTAGGAACACAGGAAGTCGAGCGGAAGACGCAGCTAGCGAGAAGGACGGCACGGGAAGGGAGCCGACGGGTTCAGTGCGTCCGAAGGACGAAAGAGCTGCGGAAGAGTACTCCGGTGGGCGTGAAGAGCGTGCGCGACGTTCGAGGGACGTTAAGCCGGGATGGAAGGCTGCTCGAGGAAGGCCGGAAATTGGATTCGGGTGAGCCCTATTTCGGTTGGCCACAATCACCCAAAAGATCGGAGCATCGAAAGTAGCAACAAGCTGGAAACGAAGTCAAAGGAGCTGAGCTGCCAGCTTGGAGGCGCCTCCAACCTGACTGGAGGCGCCTTCAGCCTGATTGGAGGCGCCTTCAACCAGTCAAAGTGACCGTTCTGCGCGTGGATAAAGTTTTATCCGCTGACTCCCATGGAGGCGCCTTGGACCCTCGTTGGAGGCGCCTTGGAGCCTCGAGATAGAATTTCCAGGACCTATATAAAGGCCCCTGGAGCTAGGAATTCAACAACAACTCAAGCAATCAACTGTGTAGTGTTTCCTAGCAATAGTTCTGAGCTTCCAAAGTGTAAAAGGCTTCTTCGCCTTCAGAGAAGGAGAATTTTTCTACTGCGCTTTTTCTACTGCCCTGGATTAACAACCTTCTTGGTTGTAACCAGGTTAAAATCCTGATCTTCTCTGTATTTCTTTATTTAGTTTTTATTGCTTTATTAATTTATCACTATTGCACTAATTGAGTTGAAAGTACGAGGAGGGTATAGTTTAATTTTTGTTTTCAGCAATTCACCCCCTCTTGCCGGCCTCCGCTGCACCAATATGTTGGTGCGGGAAGCATCCGACGATCGAACTCATGTTTTGATAACGACAAATAATTCAAAGTTAAGATGTTTTGTAGTCTAACAAGTCTACTTGAGGATTTCAGGAAAGTCCTAGCTGCGGTTAGGCAAAGGGAAAACCCTAGGGGGCGGTAACCCTAAGTCATAGGGGGTGGTAACCCTATGCGGAAAGTCTTGGCAGGTCGATGGCTTCAGGCAAAAGTCCTAGGGGGTGGTAACCCTAGGTGGAAAGTCCTGGTGTCGTGAACCAGGTAAAAGACTGGACTAGCCGGGAAGCAGATGTCCAGCAGAAAGTCCAAGCATCGAGTCTTGAGAAGTCCGGTCGATCCGGAGGATCGGTGCAATAAATCTCCGAGTGGAGTAGGTGAGCGTTCCCCGTAGAGGGAACAGTAGGCGTCGGGTCGACCTAGGGTTTCCGGATGGAAATCCGAAGTCAGACTCGGACAGTCCGGAGACTGTCTATACTTTATTTATCATGTTTATTGTGCTAACTTTGTGCTGCAGGATAGTGTTTGGGACTAACGTATCTTGCAGGTGCAAAGGAGCAACCTAAAGCCTCGGATGAACAGTGTTCGAGGCGCCTCCATGGAGCTTGGAGGCGCCTCGGGTGCACAAGCTGAGCTGGCTACGACGCATCATTGGAGGCGCCTTGAAGAAGGGAGAAGGCGCCTTGGGTAAGGTTTAAGGCGCCTTCAAGGTGATAAGTGCAGAATGGTCAGCGCTCATCTGCACGGTGGACTCGGAGCTATGGAGGCGCCTTCGGAGGCTTTCAAGGCGCCTTGGATGCCCTTTATAAGGGGTCTTCGAGCAGCAGTGAAAAGTAACAACTAACAAGCTTTCCTTCTGCTGTGTGCTGCTCAAGAAACGACTCTGAAGTGCTGTTGCAGTCACCGACGACCCGAAGCTTCAGTTATTATTTTGTTGTCGGTATTATTTCAATTCCAGTTGTACTAATTTCCTTGTACTTATTCACGATATTTTAGTTGTTGCCCACGGAAAGCGATCAAGGATCGCGGGCCTTCGAGTAGGAGTCGATCTAGGCTCCGAACGAAGTAAACGACTGTGTCTCTGTGTTTGTGTTTATTTACATTTCCGCTGCGTATTTTACTCCGATAGTTTTACGAATCGAACGAAATAGCCACGAGCGCTATTCACCCCCCCTCTAGCGCGTCTCGATCCAACAATTGGTATCAGTGCGGGGTCGTCTTGAATCAGTGCAACCACTATTCGAGACAATTTTTTTTCGTGGTTTTGTTCGGAGTCGATTAGAATTTAGCCTCATAGTTATATTCTAATTTCTTTTCACGAATCGATTTTCTGCTCAAAGTTAGACAATACCACTTGAGCCTGTTATTTTTTTTCCTTCCTCCCGCACTACTAATCCAAGACTTAGTCTTGGAATAGATCTTGTTGTTTCTGTTTTCGTAGATCTAAATGGCCCAACAAGAAGGATATAGCACCGTTCGTCTCCCACTATTTTCCGGAGAGGACTTCGGATATTGGAAGGGGTTAATGGAGATATATCTGAAGATCCAGTTCGACACCTGGATGATCGTCAAAACAGGACTGGAACTACCAACTGGTATCGACGGTAAGCCTACATCCTGTGAAAACTGGGAGCCAGCATTTATCAAAAAGGTGGAAGCCGACGCCAAAGCCACCTGCACCATCCAATGCGGTCTTACCAAAGAAGAGCTCAACAGAGTCGGTCCATTCTCCTCCGCAAAGGAACTATGGGAGAAACTGATCGAACTTCACGAAGGAACCTCTGAAACTAAGGTAAGTAAGCGTGATTTGTTACTTAATAAACTATATAATTTGAAAATGCAGGAAGGCGAGACGGCAAGTTCTTTACACGCTCGAATTCAAGATATCTTGAATTCCCTTCATGGAATCGGGCAGAAAGTAGAAAATAGAGATATAATAAGGTATGCCCTTAACTCATTTCCTAGGAGTACATTGTGGGCATCAATGGTGGATGCCTACAAAGTCTCTAAGGATTTGTCGTCCTTAAAATTAGACGAGTTATTTAGTGAATTTGAACTCCATGAACAAACTAATGCACAGCCATCCAAGAAAGGTATTGCTTTGATTGCAGGAACGAGTCGAACACGGGAATCAAGAGGACAGCGAAAAGTTGAATCAGAATCAGAAGACGAACCCAATTCAGAAGATTCAGAAGATGAACTGGCCAGCGAGTTTGTGAATCTTGTAAAGAAACTCTACAAGAAGAAGAAGGGCTTCAACAAGAAAGATCTGAAGAAGGCAGTTCAATCTAAGGAGGCCCAATCAAAGGTAAAATTCGAAGTCACATGTTTCGGGTGCAACCAGAAGGGCCATATCAAGGCAAACTGCCCCAACCAAAAGGAAGCCAAGAAGCAAAGAAGAAAGAAAGTCCTAAAGGCAACCTGGGACGAATCTTCTTGGGAGGACGAAGACGATGAACTCGACCAAACGAGTTTACTCGCATTGATGGCCGGGGACCAGATCATCGAATCCGAGAGCGAGTCAGAAGCCGACTCCGAGCAAAGCCACGGATCCGCATCCGTTTCCGAAGGGCCAGACTCCACTGTAAGTATTCCTAGACTTAATAATTTAGTCAATTATTTACTTCGCAAATTAGCCAAGTCAAATTTGAAAATTAAGTCACTTTTAAAAGAAGTAACCATTCTTAAAGAAGTAACTAACTCAAAATCTTTACCTGATCAAGTTCAAATTGAAGATTCAACTCAAGTACAACAACTTGAGAAAGAAAATTCAAATCTGAAAAATCAGTTAAAATATTTAAAAATTACTTTAGAAAAGTTCTCTCTGGGCTCCAAGAATTTGGATCTAATTCTTGGGACACAAAGAGCCGTCTACAACAAAACTGGACTGGGATATAAAAGTAAAAAGAAATATAGATCTTATTTATCATTAATAAAACAAAATAGCAAATCAGTCCAAGCATGAGTCCCCAAGTCCAAATTGATTAATCAAGTTGGACTTGGCCAATACTGGGTTCCGAAGGATCAAATATACTACCTCGACAGACCGTATCAAGGCCGTGATCCAGGGAAAACTAATATGAAAACGATCTTAAAAATCTAAATTCAAAATTCGAAATTAAAAATTCAAAATTAAATTACAAATTCAAAACTTAAATTACAAAATCTAAATTCTAAATTCAAAATTAAATTAAAAATTCAAACTTAAATTACAAAATCTAAATTCTAAATTCGAATTTAAATTAAAAATTTAAAATTAAATTACAAAATCTAAATTCAAAATTCGAAATTAAATTAAAAATTCAAAATTAAATTGAAAATAGATGGAGGATCCAAACTAGCTGGCACCTCTAACTGAACTACTCGACACGGTAACTGAACCTAATTTACCCGGAATGGGTAAAACAAGAATAGATTACCCGGCAGGGTAATTAAGGTCAGATTAAAATGGGATAAGTTTAACTTGAACCACAGTACTGGTGAAATTTTTGGATGATAGTACGTTAGGGAAGCTTGGGCATCGCATGTCAAGGAAGATATGGCTTCGACCTGGTGCATTTGGCCAAGTGGAACTGACCGAAGCTACCCTTAAATGGATCCTAACTAGTTAGACCAAGGATTAGTATTAAGTTCAATGGGTAGGACTATTTGGAAGACCTCGAAGGCATGGTTACTTTAATGAGCTCCTTGTGACTCACCATAGCCCAGAAGTCTATCCAAAGAATGCCTACCTGTTGAACCCAAAGCTAAACCTGAATCTAACACAAAGTTAAACCTTACCCTAAAAATTCAACCATAATTCATCTCACATCAATTATAGGATTCCCTGATTGAAAATTTAGATCGGGTGAGATGACTAAGTAATTAAAATCAAATTGATAATTTCAAAATTATTTTAAAAACTTCAATTTAAAAATTATTTTAAAAACTTAAATTTCAAAATTATTTTCAAAAACTTAAATTTCAAAATTATTTTAAAAACTTCAATTTCAAAATTATTTAAAAAAAAAACTTAAATTTCAAAATTATTTTAAAAAAAACTTAAATTTCAAAATTATTTTTAAAAAAAACTTCAATTTCAAAATTATTTTCAAAAAACTTAAATTTCAAAATTATTTTAAAAACTTCAATTTTAAAATTATTTTAAAAACTTTAATTTCAAAATTGTTTTAAACTTAAATTTCAAAAACTTAAATTTTAAATTTCAAAATTATTTTAAAAAACTTAAATTTCAAAATTATTTTAAAAACTTCAATTTCAAAATCATTTTAAAAAAAAAACTTAAATTTCAAAATTATTTTAAAAAACTGAAATTTCAAAATTATTTTAAACTTAAAATTAAAAAAAAAACTATCTTTAATATTATTCCAAAGTTAACTAACTTTATTATTCTTGTCAAAATTTAATTATATCAATTCAAAACTTTAAAATAGGTTTAAGTATTTCCTGAATTACTTCAAATATAATTGAGTAAAATAGAAAACTAAGGAGTCTACTTCAAATAAGCCATCTTTAAATCCATTTAAATCCAACTCAAACTCCTTCATGTGTAGGAGTTAGATCAATGGATGTTGGATAGCGGATGCTCTAGACATATGACTGGAGATAAGTTGAAGTTTACTAAACTGAAGTACAAAAAGTTAGGATCGGTTGCATTCGACAACGACGGTAAACTTAAAGTAATCGGAAAAAGTAATATTGAACTTAGTTCTGATTTCATTATTCGAAATGTCTTATTGGTTGAAAATTTTAACTTTAATTTACTAAGTATAAGTCAATTATGTGACAGTGGATACCTAGTCAATTTTGACAGATCTGGATGTTTAGTTAAAAACATAGAAAACCCTGAAATTAGACTTAAGGGACTTAGGAAGAATAACATCTACACGATTGACTTATCAATGTCCTCAATAAAGTGTCTCTTGACACAACAAGAGGAAACCCAACTGTGGCACAGAAGGCTAGGTCACACTCACACTAGACTCATTTCAAAAATGAGTCACAATGGTCTAGTCAGAGGTTTGCCCAAATTAAAGTTCATTGAAAACTCAATATGTGATGCATGTCAAAAAGGAAAACAAACCAAGTCAACCCACAAATCAACCAATCTAGAAAAAACCAACACCATACTCGAGCTCCTTCACATTGACCTATTTGACTCACATGGAGCCAAATCACTAAACAAGAATCAATATTGCTTAGTAATAATTGATGACTACTCTAGGTACACATGGGTAAAATTCCTAAAAACAAAAGATGAAACATATGAAATATTTAGTAACTTTTGCAAATTAACTGAAAATGAAAAAGATACTAAAATTAAAAGAATAAGGAGTGATCACGGGGGAGAATTTGAAAATCATAGGTTCACGCAATTTTGTAAAATAAATGGATACCAACATGAATTTTCATGTCCTAGAACACCCTAACAAAATGGACTAGTAGAACGTAAAAATAGAACACTACAAGAAGCCACTAGGACAATGTTAAACGAATATAAGTTAAGTCATCAATTTTGGGCTGAAGCAATAAATACGGCAAATTATATTCAAAACAGAATTTTAATAAACAAATCTCACAATAAAACACCGAATGAACTCTACTATCATAAAATTCCCAACCTAAACTATTTAAAAGTATTTGGTTGTAAAGTTCACATTTTAAATACTAAAGATTACTTAGGAAAATTTACACCCAAGTCTAACCAAGGAATATTTTTAGGATACTCCTCAACCAGTAGAGCCTTTAGAGTTTACAATCAACACACCTTGAAAGTTGAAGATGTTAGGATCGATGATCGCGGCTAGAGAGGGGGGTGTGAATAGACGATCCCAAAATCGCGTTTCTTTCTACAAATTAGGGTTAGCGCAGCGGAAAATAAAACAATAGAAACAAAGACAAGAAGATCAAACCTCAACGCGATGATGTAACGAGGTTCGGAGATGAAACTCCTACTCCTCGGCGTGTCCGTAAGGTGGACGAAGCCTATCAATCCGTCGGTGGATGAGTCCCCCGAAAACCGGCTAATATAAACTCCTTATGGGTGGAGAAACCTCGCCACAAGAACTTTGCAACAGCAATAAGGAGTACAAAGAAGAGCAAGAACAAAATACACAATAAATGTACAAATACTCGCTTGCCTTCTCGTCGACTGAAGTCCCGGATGAAGCACCAACTTCTCGGACGAATGCCAACAAGCAACTCAGTCAAAGAAGCTCCCCCGAAGCTTCGGAGCTCAGTAAAGCTCAAGCACAGCTTTCAGAAGAATAGCAGCTCGAGGAGAAAGAAGAAGTGTAGTCTCGCTGTAGAAGCCCTCGATCCTTTTATAACCTCTGATATCCTAAGCCAACCTGCGAACCTGCAAGTAAAAAGGCCAGAACACAGACGCCCGAAATAGCCTAGCCGTTGAGTCACAACAGCTAGGCCTGGACCGATCAGGCTCCACCCTGATCGGTCCAGAGCCTATCTGATCGGTCATGGGGACCGATCAGCTGTTCCTTCCCGAGCCTGTTGCCTCCTTCTGATCGACCTTCTGATCGGTCTCCAGACCGATCAGATAACACACAGAAGCTCACTGTGTGGTTACTGATCGGTCACCAGACCGATCACTCGTATCGCTGGATAGGTCACCAGACCGATCCAGGTTTAGAGCTCCAGCCCTAAACCCTAAATGGTTCTGAGAACGAGCTACCGAGCCCTCTCTTGACCTAGTCTGGAGAACGAGCTACCGAGCCCTCTCCGACTTCGTCCGGTCTAGAGAACGAGCTACCGAGCCCTCTCTGACCACAGTTCGGAGAATGAGCTACCGAGCCCTCTCCGACTTTTCGTGCCATCACCGTGCCAAGTCTCCATACTTGGACTTTTCACCAGATGTCTGGTCAACCTTGACCCATCTGGATTTCCCTTGCCTGGCTTCACTCACCAGGACTTCCAAACCGCCTAGCTTCACTCACCAGGACTTTCACCAACTGCCTGGCTTCACTCACCAGGACTTTCACTTTCACCTAGCTTCACTCACTAGGATTTTCACCTGGCTTCACTCACCAGGATTTCCCGACTGCCTGGCTTCACTCACCAGGACTTTCCGAACTGCCTGGCTTCACTCACCAGGTCTTTCCAAACTGCCTAACATCCTAGTTAGGACTTCCCAGTCAAGTATCCGGTCAACCTTGACCTACTTGACTCTTCTTCATCCAACCTGATCAGACCCTGATCAGTATCTCTCCGCATGGACAACTGCACCTGCATTGTCCATGTCTACATGTCTTTCTGTATTGTCAAACATCGAAACCATGACCAAGGTTTATGCTTGGTCAACTAGGTCAACCTTGACCTGCAGTTGCACCAACAATCTCCCATCAAAATACAACTCTTTTGTTCTTGTCAAACATCAAAATACAACTCGAGTCAGGTCAACTCGAGTCGGGTCAACCAGGTCAACCTTGACCTAAGGTTGCACCAACAGAAGAAACAACTAATGTAATATTTGATGAAGAAAACAATTTACCTAATATAATTGACAATGTTGACATTAATCCAAGAGCTATAGAAGATGACGAAATCCAACCTAATCTTAATGAGGTAGAAGAACCAGTACCTGAACCACAACCAAGACCAACTAGAGTAAGTACTTCTCACCCACCTGACCAAATTCTGGGTGACCCAAACCTAGGAGTCAGAACTAGATCATCCCATAGAAACCTTAGTCAGATTGCCCTCATTTCCAAAATTGAACCTAAAACTATAGATGAAGCTCTTCCTGACCCAGACTGGACCATTGCAATGCAAGAAGAATTAGCATAATTTGAGAGAAACCAAGTCTGGGACCTTGTACCTAAACCCATAGATAAATCAATAATAGACACCAAATGGGTTTTTAGGAACAAGTTAGATGATCATGGTGAAATAATAAGAAACAAAGCTAGGCTGGTAGCCAAAGGATTTAGTCAAGTCGAAGGCTTAGACTATGATGAAACCTATGCTCCGGTAGCTAGACTCGAGTCCATTAGGATGCTATTAGCCTATGCAGCAAATAAAGGGTTCAAATTGTATCAAATGGACGTCAAGTCAGCCTTCTTAAATGGTTTTATCAAGGAAGAGGTCTACGTAAGCCAACCTCCAGGGTTTGAAGACATAGACTATCCTAACCATGTATTTAAATTAAAAAAGGCATTATATGGACTAAAACAAGCCCCAAGAGCATGGTATGAAAGATTATCTAATTACTTAATTTCCAAAGACTTTAACCAAGGACAAATCGATCCGACCTTGTTCGTAAAAACTATAGAAAAAGATATCTTTATCGCCCAAATCTATGTTGACGACATAATCTTTGGTTCAACTAATTTAAAATTTTTGAAAGAATTTGTTAAATTAATGGAAAGTGAATTTGAAATGAGCATGGTCGGAGAACTCAACTTTTTCTTAGGCTTACAAATAAAACAAACCAAAGATGGAATCTACATTTATCAAACTAAATATGCTAAGGAGTTAATCAAAAAATTCAGCATAGAAAATTCAAAAATTATAAATACTCCAATGGCAACCAACATAAACATTGACTCTGACCCTGAAGGAAAACCTGTAGACCCAAAATACTATAGAAGTGCCATAGGTAGTTTACTTTATCTAACTGCAAGTCGACCTGACATACTGTTTGTAGTAGGTATGTGTGCAAGATACCAATCATGTGCAAAAGAGTCTCATCTAACATATGTTAAGAGAATACTTAGGTATATTAAAGGAACTCTAAATGTAGGACTTTGGTATCCAAGAACTTGCACCTTTGACCTTTATGGATATTCTGATTCAGACTATGCTGGGTGCAAGTTAGATAGAAAAAGTACAAGTAGTAGCTGCCAAATTCTAGGTCAGTGCCTAGTAAGTTGGTCAAGCAGAAAGCAACATTGTGTTGCTTTATCCACTACAGAAGCTGAATACATAGCTCTAGGAGAATGTGCATCTCAATTGTTATGGATGATGCATACACTAAAAGACTATCAACTAGACTATAAAAACACTAAAATCTTTATTGATAATATCAGCTCGATTAATTTGACCAAAAATCCTATTCACCATTCTAGGACCAAACATATAGAGGTAAAACACCACTTTGTAAGGGATCATGTAGCTAAAGGTGAAATTGCACTCAACCATGTTGAGTCCAAATCAAACCTAGCTGACATCTTTACAAAACCCTTACCTGAACTCGAGTTCAGTGGGCTTAGAAGGCAAATAGGAATGTGTTGGGTAGAGTAGATATCTTACCATTATTTCTATTATTGTTTTTCAAATTCTAGGAAAAATAGTTTTCAAAACCCCACTTTTTGTTAGATTGTTCAAAATTTTGGAATTAGCCTAAGCTTTCCCCCTAGATATCATGTTCCCCTAGAATTAAGCCAGAGCTTCTCACAAACACCTAGGTTTACCTTGATTGTGTTTGAAAAATATAGAACGGTGTGAGATGCATAGGGTATAGCCTAGACTCAAGAATGCTTATATCTGTGCATCAATATGAGTTTGGGCGTTAAATATGCAATAAACATTAATCAAGTTAAGCTCTCCAGCTCTAGTCAAGTCTATCTGAACCAAAATAACTTAACTTGACTAACCTAGTGAAAGCTATTGTCCTATAGACAATCAGCAAGTAACTAAAAGTTAGACAGTTGGTAAAGGATACTCAATTTGTTTTAGTTAAGAATGTTTTGTTCTTTATGGCTTTGATACCTAATATATCAACATGACTTGTGCTTGGACTTAAGGACCAACTGAACTTAAATGAATAATCTTGTCCTAAAACCTTAAACTATTATTCCAATTGACCTTAACTTTCAAACTCTGTTGAACGTTGCTAACCTTAATAAAATCATGTACAACTCATTAAAACACCTATTATTGCCCATTTTTTGAGTTATGGCAATGGGGGAGAGTAGCAAAAATGTAAACATAAAATTCAAGTTAAAAACTAAGGGGGAGCAAAAGTAAAGGGGGAGCCAAAGTTAAGGGGGAGCATATAGGGCAAAAGCAAAAGTTAAGGGGGAGCATATAGGGCAAATTTGCTTTAGTTACCTTGTTCATCTATACTTAGCAGATTTGCCTGTGTTAAAAATGTCTATCTATTCGTTTGTTTACTTAACTTTGAATTTGAGTTGCCATAATCAAAAAGGGGGAGATTGTTGGTGCGGGAAGCATTCGACGATCGAACTCGTGTTTTGATAACGGCAAAGAATTCAAAGTTAAGATGTTTTGTAGTCTAACAAGTCTACTTGAGGATTTCAGGAAAGTCCTAGCTGCGGTTAGGCAAAGGGAAAACCCTAGGGGGCGGTAACCCTAGGTCATAGGGGGTGGTAACCCTATGTGGAAAGTCTTGGCAGGTCGATGGCTTCAGGCAAAAGTCCTAGGGGGTGGTAACCCTAGGTGGAAAGTCCTGGTGTCGCGAACCAGGTGAAAGACTGGACTAGCCGGGAAGCGGATGTCCAGCAGAAAGTCTGGAAGCATCGAGTGCTGAGCAAAAGTCCAGTCGATCTGGAGGGTCGACTGGCAACAGGTAAATCTCCTGAGTGGAGTAGGTGAGGACGCGTTCCCCGTAGAGGGAACAGTAGGCGTCGGGTCGACCTAGGGTTTCCGGATGGAAATTTGAAGTCAGACTCGGACAGTCCGGAGACTGTCTATACTTTATTTATCATGTTTATTGTGCTAACTTTGTGCTGCAGGATAGTGTTTGGGACTAACGTATCTTGCAGGTGCAAAGGAGCAACCTAAAGCCTCGGATGAACAGTGTCCGAGGCGCCTCCATGGAGCTTGGAGGCGCCTCGGGTGCACAAGCTGAGCTGGCTACGAAGCATCATTGGAGGCGCCTTAGAAGGCGCCTTGAAGGCCCATGAAGGCGCCTTCAAGGTGATAAGTGCAGAATGGTCAGCGCTCATCTGCACGGTGGACTCGGAGCTATGGAGGCGCCTTCGGAGGCTTTCAAGGCGCCTTGGATGCCCTTTATAAGGGGTCTTCGAGCAGCAGTGAAAAGTAACAACTAACAAGCTTTCCTTTTGCTGTGTGCTGCTCAAGAAACGACTCTGAAGTGCTGTTGCAGTCACCGACGACCCGAAGCTTCAGTTATTATTTTGTTGTCGGTATTATTTCAATTCCAGTTGTACTAATTTCCTTGTACTTATTCACGATATTTTAGTTGTTGCCCACGGAAAGCGATCAAGGATCGTGGGCCTTCGAGTAGGAGTCGATCTAGGCTCCGAACGAAGTAAACGACTGTGTCTCTGTGTTTGTGTTTATTTACATTTCCGCTGCGTATTTTACTCCGATAGTTTTACGAATCGAACGAAATAGCCACGAGCGCTATTCACCCCCCTCTAGCGCGTCTCGATCCAACACAACATAGAGTCATCCCTACTTATATTCGTACACATTAAACATTGCTTATCATACATGAAGAAAATCCATATCAGTCATACCTAGGTTTATGGATACTAAAACATTTCCTATCATACATAGAGTAAGTACAGAAAGTCTTACTTGGAGCGGCAGGATGGAGGCTTGATGTGTGTGTAACGGAAAGGCTAACCTGGCTCTGATACCAACTTGTAACCCCCACCCCTCCTGCTAGTGAGGCGGGTTACTTTACTTATCCATTTCTATTAGCGGAAGCATATATGCATATTAAAACTTCTTTCGAAAATAAAACACTTAAGAATATCTTGAAATCATACGGACAATAACATAACACACTAATCCATGTTAACATAACCAAATAACTTAAGCAGGTCTTCATTTGCCTTAGCCGAGCCACCACCACACACATCTCCTTGCCTCTCCTGCAGCTCCCTTAGGTCATCCATTCTTTGCCCTTATCTATGGTACAAGGAAAGTAAGCTATAAGCACACAGGCTTAGTAAGATCCTTTCCTACTCACAAAACCCATATATCAATGCATAAACATATAAGCATACAATCATAAAAATATGATCATCTAACATTATAAGGGCATATCATGTCATATCATAAATCATAAGGAATATCATGCTATATCATATCATAAATTAAAATATCATAAGAGCATAGCATGTCATCTTGTAAATCATATCATATCAGCTCATAAATAACATCATGCTATATCGTATCATAAATCATCATGTCCTATAAATCATAAATCGTATCATGCAAGATGTCTTTTAAAACATATGTCATGTCATATGCAAGATGGTTTAAAACATAACATATAGTACTTGAACATAATATCATCATGAGGGTCCGACTTGTACCACATATATACATAAATGCGCGCAATCCCTAGGACAGGGTAGCTAGCCCCGAACCTACTAGGGATCTAGGTCCGTTCATAGTCTGTCGACCTAGGGGCGTAGTAAGGAGTCCATCCCTTTACTAGACCCGTTCATAGTCCGTCGACCTAGGGGCGCTTATGGAGCCCACCCTTGGTACAAGCCATACAAGGTAAGATATCATATCATGGTTCATATCATAACATAACACATCTTATCTTATCATATCATATCATGAGGAGTAAAGCATGCATATTTGGGCACACAGCACATGCATGGATCATAAACATACATAATGAACATGTTATTTATCATATCATAAAACATGCATATTTGGGCACACAGCACATGCATGGATCATAAGCATACAGAATGAACATGTCATTTATCATATCATAAAACATGCATATTTGGGCACACAGCACATGCATGGATCATAAGCATACATAATGAACATGTCATTTATCATATTATAAAACATGCATATTTGGGCACACACACATGCATGGATCATAAGCATACATAATGAACATGTCATTTATCATATCATAAAACATGCATAATTGGGCACAAAGCACATGCATGGATCATAAGCATACAAAATGAACATGTCAACTATCATATCATAAAACATGCATCTTTGGGCACATAGCACATCATAAAAGGCACAATCATGCATATCATCAGTAAATAACATTTCCTAATTCATAATGCATCATGTAAGGCACATCTAAGCTTTTAAACTCATAATGGCCGAACCACTCATAAGGAGAAAAAACCAAGCTATAGGCAACATGCAAGTGTGAGCACCTAGCTAAATTCATATCATATTATCAAGAGGTACATAAGCATGCTAGGTTAACTTTTTGGCTTCTCCAAACCCTAATTTGGTTCTTGGCCGAAACAAACATGAAGGGAAAGCTAGGTTTTAAATCAACATATAAGCATAATCACCTAGCTAAATTCATATCATATTATTAAGAGATACATGAGCATGCTAGGTTAACTTTTAGCTTCTTTAAAACCCTAATTTTTGTTCTTGGCCGAAACACACATGAAGGGAAAACTAGGTTTTAAATCAACATATAAGCATAATCACCTAGCTAAATTCATATCATATTATTAAGAGATACATGAGCATGCTAGGTTAACTTTCTAGCTTCTCTAAGCCCTAGTTTTGTTCTTGGCCGAAACATACATGAAGGGAAAGCTAAGTTTTAAATCAACATATAAGCATAACCACCTAGCTAAATTCATATCATATTATTAAGAAATACATGAGCATGCTAGGTTAACTTTTTAGCTTCTCTAAGCCCTAGTTTTGTTCTTGGCCGAAACATACATGAAGGGAAAGCTAGGTTTTAAATCAACATATAAGCATAATCACCTAGCTAAATTCATATCATATTATTAAGAGATACATGAGCATGCTAGTTTAACTTTTTAACTTCTCTAAGCCCTAGTTTTGTTCTTGGCCGAAACATACATGAAGGGAAAAGCTAACTTTAAGCAACATTCAAGCATAAGAAAAACCAACCCAATCCCTTAACATAGCATACATATCATAAGGATGTAGTAAACATGGTTAGTTTAGGTCTTAAGCTTTCCTAGGTCATTCATCTATACTTGGCCGAAAGTTCATGTTTAAAAATCTAGATTTTAAGTTAACATACAACATGAGAACATTAACTAGTTTCTTATACTAGGGTACTTATCCTAAGAACATAATGAACATGCTTTATTTAGATCTTGATCTACCCAAATCTTTCTTTTTATTTTATACTTGGCCGAAAGTCCCAACTTGTGACCCTAGGTTTTAAGCATTCTACTCCTATGTAAAAACAAAAGCAACTTGTACCACAGGTGAGGGGATACTTACATCCTTTCGCTTGTGGTTTTTCTTAAGGAAAGATATTCTAGGTGAAGAGGAAGAAGAGAGCTTCTTCTTCTAGCACTCCCTTTGATTTCTCTTGCTTGGAAGGGGTAGACCTTGAAGGCTCCTTCTTGTAAATTAGTTTTCTTGGAGAGGAACCTTAGCTTAGCTTTTGGAAATGAGGAGAGGGAGAGCTTTTGGTTTCGGTGGAGAATGGAGAAGGAGAGGGAAGGAGGAGGAAGAAGAAAGGATTAATCACTTGTCTTTTCTTCTTTCCATCCTATTTATTCCCTATGTAATGATCATACCTTCATTCATCCCCCTTAGCCCTCCTATTTTCTTCACTCTTTTAATTCCACGAAAATAGAGAGAAGGAGGGAAGAAAGCAACTTGTTTTTTGCTTGCTTCTTCTCTTATCCAAGAGGAAGAGAAAGTAAGCTACTTGGTTTTCTCTTGTTCCTTTACTTAACCATCCTCTTACCTTTAACTAATATTTCTATTCTTTCCTATTCACATATCATTCATTACTCTAGTGGTTCAATGCATCAATTTAACTCTATCATTTGTGGGAGGTTCAAGGTTCAATCCTTGACCTCACCTCTTTTTATTTTGGTTTCTATTTTTCCATTTTTCTCTTTCTTTCTTTCTTTTATTCTTCTATTTTAAAGAAAAATACTCTTAGGTATAGCTTAGCATTTCGTGGGTGTTACACGGCGACGCTCTCCAGAGGAAGAGGGGAAGATCGGACAGCTGTGGTCCAAAATCTAGGGCACGGTGGTCGACCTGGACGCGCAGATCAGAAGAGAGGAAGGGCAGCGACACTGGGATCTCTACGGTGAGGGGCGACGGGTAGAGGAGGGGGTTTGGGCAGTGGCGAGAAGTGGCCGTCGGGGGAAGAAGGGAAGAATTGGTTGACAGTGGTTCTAAGGTCGCCGATGGAAATGGATCTATTGGTCGGCTCAGACCTCACAGCGTCTAGGGTACAGAAGAAGGGGAAGAGGAGAAGGAAGGGGATCAGCGAGGGAGAAGTAAGGAACCGCCGCATGTGGTTAGGGCACGGGCGTGAGAGGAGGCTCGGCTCGCGAGAAGTGGCGTCGGGTGAGAGCTTCGACAGGGGAGAAAGGAAACGAAGAATTAAAAGAAAATAAAGGAAAAATAAATATAAATATAAACATTTCCTCGCTTAAATGGGATAGCTTAAACATGCTTTCCCCGGGGCCCAAATTTTATCCCCGTAAACTCGTCCATATGAGATCCGAAAAATTCCTGAAAAATTTCTAAAAATTACAGAAAAATTCCCTTATTATTATTCACCATTTTCAATATTTTACAACACAAGCGAAGAAGAGAGATCAAGAGGAAGAAGAAGAGAAGCATACAAGGGAGAGTTTTTCTCCCTTGTGGTGGTCATGAAAACAAGAGGGAGATCCCTCTTGTTGTCAGCAGGAGAGAGAGGAGAAGGAGAGGAGGATTAGGTTTCCAAAGCCAATCAATCAAATAATGAAACTTCTATCTAATTCTCTCCCAATTACATCTATATATAATCCTCTTTAATAAGTTGTATTAGAAAGCCCAAATTCAACTCATTATCTCTTAACCAAAAATTAGTTCATTAACCCTTTGGTTTGGTTCACAACTAAACCAAGTTGGTTCATGACTAATTCATGATTAAACTAAATATGGTTCAACTCTACCATAAGAGGTGTAATCCATCTGTGCTTCCATTATGACAAATATTTTCATATTTGTCTTATGTATGATACAACTAAACATTTATCTTTTAATCTAAGAATCCTATTCTTTAACTTGTTTTACATCTTTAAAGACTCGTTAGTGTGTGTGGCCCAATATGTTACCGGTTTATCTTGGTCATCCATAATTAACTACTTAATTATAGAATGATCATGAGTGACACCTAATAGTACATCATAATCCCCAATTAGCCAGAAAATTATAGTTGATCTTAGAACTAATTCTAATCCCTTCAGCAGCTATAGTGAATCGTACCTTGTTCCTTTCACTCGTCTTATACCCACTTGGTTTAGGATATAGTTTATGTGTTTGCCCCCACTAGACCGACTACGTCATACCTAGTCCAAGTAATACTTCCTTATTTTACAGATTCAAATTACTTGTACATGTGTCTAAGAGTCTCACACTTTTAACATGTGATGCTTGTTGGACCCCATGGATATTTTGATGTGATCAACCAAGTTAGTTAGATCCTGCTTTATTATTTGATCCCTGTGTCTAAGTGTGCAAGAACTTAGGAGCGTAAGAAGTCGAGCGGAAGACACAGCTAACGAGAAGGACGACACGGGAAGGGAGCCGATGAGCTCGGTGCGTCCGAAGGACGAGAGAGCTACGGAAGAGTACTCCGGTGGATGAGAAGAACGTGCACGGCGTTCGAGGGATGAGAAGCCAGGACGGAAGCCTGCTTGAGGAAAAGGTCGGGAATTGTGTTCAGGTGAACCCTATTCCGGTTGGACGCAATCTGTTAGTATTAGCCCTAGTACCAATTATGAGATGATTGTAAAGGGCTCATATTGTATCATATATATCATTATTAATAGAAGTCAAAAGGTGATTATTATATTTATTACAGTTCAGTGCTGATTGAATAAATATAATAATGTCCTTGGGTAGTAGGTTCTTATCTATAATATATCAATTTGTTGAATTGATAGTGAGATATTGTAGAGAACACTACTCTTAACTATTCCCAGTTGAGCATTAATATACAAGGACAATATTAATGCATTGAGACTAGCATGTAGGTCAACGGATGACTTGATCTCACAAGTCATGGATATGAGATATCAAGTTAACATATGGGTATATATTAGAGAATATATACTGAATGACCCGCCATGAGAATGTTTCATAGATCATCGTATGAATGTCATAAACATTCTCATGTGACTATTGGTATTAATAGTCCTTAGACCTGAAGTCACTACGCACTATAATAAAATCCCTCATAGACATCAGTGGAACAACAACGGTTTTAAGCTAAAACCGATGTCTTTAAGTATTTAACACCGATTTTTCTAAAAACCAGTGTCTATGAGCGTAGATTTTAGCTCATAGACATCGATTTTTTAGGCGATGTCTATGAGCGCCCTTTTTTTCGTTAATAGACACCGATTTTAATAGCGGTTTTTAAAATCCGATGTTAATAAACCAAAATAAAATATTTTAATATTCCCACAAGCCAAAATCTACAACACTGTGAAGTTCCCTCCAAACCTAAATCTATATCCCGCCCCTTCCTCCGCGCGACCATCTCTCTCGCGATAAACCTAAACCTAAAACCTCCGACCATCCGACCATCTCTCTCAGCCTAAACCTAAACCTCCCGATCAGGATAATAGTTTAGGTTCAGGCTGAGAAACCCCTGTATGTTGGGTGTACTAAATTTACAAAGTTATCTACAATTGTGCAATTATATAACTTGAAAGTGAAATACAGTTGGAGTGATAATAGTTTTACTGAACTACTTGTCTTGTTTGGAGAAATGCTTCCCGTTGACAATGAATTGCCTTTATCTTTATATGATGCAAAGAAAAGCTTATTTTTGATGGGGATGACTTATAAGAAAATACATGCTTGCCCTAATGATTGTGTCTTATACTGGAAGGAGTATGAGGATTTTACTGATTGTCCTACTTGTGGGTTGTCAAGGTGGAAGTTGGCCAAGAATTCTAGGATAATTGAAGGAGTCCCTGCAAAAATTTTATGGTACTTTCCTCCTATTCCTAGATTTCAAAGAATGTTTCGGAGCAAGGAAATATCTAAGGAGTTAATTTGGCATGCTAATAAAAGAGTATGTGATGCCTATATGCGACATCCAGCTGATGCACATTGTTTGAGACTTGTGGATCATAATTGGCTAAATTTTGCTTCTGAGACAAGAAATCTAAGGTTGACCATAGCAGCTGATGGGATCAATCCTCATAGTTTGATGAGTTCTACATATAGTTGTTGGCCAGTTATAATGATCACCTATAACCTTCCTCCATGGTTGTGTATGAAGAGAAAATATATGATGCTCACGTTGTTGATTTCTGGTCCTAAACAGCCGGGAAATGACATTGATGTGTACTTGGCGCCTTTGATTGACGATTTAAAAGAATTATGGGAAGTTGGTGTTGAAGCATATGATGCACACCGAGAAGAAAGATTCTTGCTTAGAGGTGTCCTATTGTGGGCAATTAATGATTTTTCGGCATATGGAAACCTGGCAGGATGCACTGTAAAAGGATATCAAGCATGCCCTATCTGTGGTGAGAAAACTTGTGCAAAAAGGTTGAAGCATAGTAAAAAAATGTCATTTACAGGTCATAGACGGTTTCTTCGTAGAGATCATCCTTATCGAAGGCAGAAGAAGGCATTTGATGGGACGCAAGACTTTACTATGGCCCCAAAACCACTAAGCGGTGATGAAGTTTTAAAAAAAGTAGAAGGAATTACATGCCGATGGGGAAAAATTAGAGCAAATTTTCAATTAAAGGAAAATGATGGTAAGTCCTGCTGGAAAAAAAATCGATATTCTTTGAACTTGAGTATTGGAAAGATTTGCATGTTCGACATGTTCTTGATGTGATGCACATAGAGAAAAACATTTGCGAAAGTTTGATTGGTACATTACTTGATATGCCAGGAAAGACAAAAGATGGAATTGCAGTAAGAAACGACCTAGTGGATATGAAAATTAGGGGAGAATTAGCACCACAAAAAGGGGAGAAAAGGACATTTTTGCCCCCAGTATACATTAAGCAAGGATGAGAAAAGAAGACTTTGTAATTCATTGTTCGGAATTAAGGTTCCCACGGGTTACTCCTCCAATATCAAAAACCTTGTCTCAATGAAGGACCTAAAACTGGTTGGTCTTAAATCACATGACTGCCACACCTTAATGCAACATTTGCTTCCAATTGCCATCCGTGGTGTTCTACCCAAGCATGTCAGAAATGCTATCACAAGGTTTTGTTAATTATTCAATGTGTTATGCAACAAAGTAATAGATGCCTCAAAGTTGGTTAATGTACAAATAGAAATTGTGACAACGTTGTGTCTGTTTGAAAAGTATTTTCGACCTTCATTTTTTGATATAATGGTTCACTTAACAGTTCATCTCGTGCGTGAGGTCAAGTTGTGTGGACCAGTTTGGTATAGATGGATGTTTCCATTTGAAAGATATATGAAAACATTGAAAGGTTATGTGTGGAATAGAAATCGACCAGAAGGATGCATGGCTGAATGTTATATTGCTGAAGAAGCTGTAGAGTTTTGCTCAGAATTTCTATCTAATATGAACACGATAGGGATTCCATCAAAGCATCGTGAAACAATACTCACTAAGTCCTTGTCAGGTGCCAAGGTGCACTTCTGTTGTCACGATGAGTGGGAATAAGCACATCGGTATGTATTGGAAAATGAAGCTGAGGTTGATCCTTACATTGTGTAAGCCCTCTAGTTCAGTAATAATCTCCTGAAATTGTTTAAAAAAATATCTGATTACATCTCTTCAAAATTTTTTGATTAGGGAACATATGACACACTTGAAGCAAAAATTTCCTATTAAAGGTGCAAAGTGGTTACAAGATAAACACCACAGAAGTTTTATTTCTTGGTTCCATGAACATGTAAGTACCATAAATATTAGCATGTTTATTATTGAACACAAGAACTTTAAGAATTTTAATAATTAAACCCCCTTATGATGAATTGTAGGTTACAAATACAACATCATCTTCCTCCAATCAATTATCAGAAAAAGTGAAGCTGTTGGCAAATGGACCTAGCAAGCAAGTGCTAAAATACTCTAGTTATATGATCGATGGGGTCACTTATTACACGAAAGAACGTGATAATGTTACAGTTGTTCAAAACTCGAGTGTAAGCTTGCTCGCACAAACAATGCAAGTTGCAAGTTCAAAGGATAAGAATCCAATTATAACAGACATGATGTATTATGGTGTGATACAAGAAATATGGGAGCTCAATTACCATGATTTTCGAGTTCCAATGTTTAAGTGTGATTGGGTAGAGAATAACACTGGTATTAGAGTAGATGATAATGGTTTCACCTTGGTAAATCTTAAGAGAATGGGATTCAAATCCGACCCATTTATCTTGGGCACTCAAGCGAAGCAAGTATTTTATGTAGAAGACCCTCAAGATCCCACATGGTCTATTGTACTTTCAACTACAAATAGAGAGTATTTTGAATACATCACTGATGATAAGTTGGGAGATCCTTCAATCCACTACCAATGCTTCACAAAAGGGATGCCATCAATGGATATTGACGAAACTGATGACAATGAACCATCCTGTATTCGTGGAGATTGTGATGGGATTTGGGTTGACAATGAGAATTTTTAGTTTGGTAACTTTATTTATGGTTTATATATGTGACTATTTACTTTATTTTGGTAACTTTGGTTCATTGTTTGGTAGTAGTTTTTTTTTAAAAATATACGAATGTTTACTTTGTTGTGATTTTGAATGATATGCTCTGCTCTATTTCAAATTCTCACTGTTATGATTAGGTTTTCGACACAATGAACACTAGAAAAAAGGCCCATTTAGCACTTGATGATGATAAGTATTCACACACAAATGCAAAAGACAAAGAACAAGATCAAAAAGAGGGTGCTGAGGATAGCCAGGACATAGGAACATACGGGACGACCCAAACAACAAGATCAAAAAGAGGTCGTATACAAATGAATAAGCTTGTTGTTCAAAGGATTCAGGGAGTCAAACAAAGTGTCAAATTTAATGAGTATGGACATGTTAGTTAGAGCCCTAGAGCCAATCATTTGATGATTGTATGCACTCATTGTAACATATTCTTGTATATTAATAAAGGCATTTGGATTTTGGTTATTATACTTACTTGTATTGGTGCCAAATAAACTAAGTATAATAATGTCCTTGAGTAGATGGTTCTCACCTATATCAATCGGTTAGTTGAACCGATAGTGAGATGATATAGGGAACACTACTCTAAATCATTCCTAGTCGAGTATTAACGTTCAGGGACAATGTTAATGCAAAAAGACTAGCATGTAGGTCAACTCGATGACTTGATCTCACAAGTCATGGATATGGAGATATCAAGTTGACACATGGGTATGCATTGGAGAATGTATACTGAATGACCCGCCATGAGAAAGTATCATGGATCGTTATATGAGTGTCATATACTTTCTCATGTGGCTATTAGTATGACTATTAGTCCTTAGACCTGAAGTCACCATGGATCCCTACATAAGGAGTTATGTACTTTGGTTTCGTCAAACGTCACCCGTAACTGGGTGGACTATAAAGGCAATTACTGGGTATGTAACGAATTATGCAGAGGGATGTGAGTGATGTAGATGGGATCTATCCCTCCTATATGATGGGAGTGACATCGATATTCTTGATAGAGTAAGACCACGAAGTGTATGGCCATACCCAAATGAGTCAATATGAGATATTGAGCTCATTTGATTAAGTGAGTCTACTTGGAGTTCAAGATTTAGATTGATTAGAGGATGACACGGTCTATGCCTCACATTGATCAATCTAGATGTCTAGGATAGAAGGACAATGTCACATATTGTGAGGAGTCACAATTAGTAGTCACAAGGTGATGTTGGATCTCAACATTCTTGTAACTTGGGTAGCAATGATGTATTGCTAGATGCCGCTCATTGCTTAAGTTTCTAAAGGAGTTTAGAAACATTGCCAACGTTACAAGAACCTATTGGGTCACACACAAAGAACAAGTGGATGGAGATTAGGTTCATATGATGAACCAATTGGATTAGGTTCATATGATGCACCAAAGATTGGATTTAAATTAGACTTATTGAGTTAGACTCAATTAGATTCAATTGTTGAATGAGTCTAATTTAAATTTGATTCATTGAGTCAATTTATATTAATGAATTGAGATTCATTAAATTGAAATTGACTTGAATTAAAGGTTGGATTTAACTCAACAAGGAAGAAATTGGTCAATTTTGACTTGACCAAATGGAAGTTGAAACATCAAGTTTGACTTGATGCATTGCCACATCATGTAGGTTGACTCATCCTACATGGCATGACACATCCTTGCCACATCATCACCACCTCATAATGGTGTGCCACCTCATGGAGGTTACACACTCATTCCTTTTAATGTGGCCGGCCACATTAAATGAGGGGGTTACATTTGTGTGGCCGGCCACACACTTGATGGTGGGTGAATGCAATTGATTTGCATTCATTCTTGCTTCTTCCTCCTCTCCCTCTTGCTATTGCCGTGACTTCCATGGTGAGGAGAAGGTGTTGAGTTTCATCCAAGAAAAGATAAGAGAGTGTGAAGGACATAAGAAGAGGATACTACTAGTTGAGTATGTAAGAGTCTTCTTGTTTTTCTCTCTTTTTCTCCCTTTTTCAAATTCTATCCGAGAGCTCTAGAAAGTGCTAGCACACTTGGGGCTCTCTTCTCCATCCTTGAGTGCTATAGAGCACTCCTTGTTCGTGTGGATATCATTAGAGGGGTGTCTACGTTGACACTCTCGAGATCCGGCGTACCGTTGGACGAGCGGGATTTGCGAGGGCACACTTCAAGGGTAAAATTCTTAACATGTAGATCTAGGAGTAGATCTAAAGTTTTGAAACTCGTACTTGTATTTCATTCGGTTTTTCCTTGCACGGATCTACGGCTTTGGGTGATTCGGGGTTTCCGCAACGTGAAAAGTGGTTTTCGCGGCCCGAAAAACCCAACAGGACAGCCAGTTGGCCAAAAGGATTCTGAATTGCAAAGTTTTATTGGTGTGCTTGCTCGGGAAAAAGTTAATATTAATTACAACTCTTGGAAGCAAGTGTCGAATGAAGTTAAGAACATGATATGGGAATCCGTCAATGTAAGTAACATGATACTTTCTTATGTGATGCATTTTTTTCTGTTCTTTTATTTATATACTTAAGATATTTGTTTGTGTAGTTGACATACCAACTGGACCCAAAATGGAGGAATGGGTGTTTGATCTCTGCAAACACCAAGTGGCGTCAGTATAAAACTCACCTCACCAGGACATTCATCCAGCCAAATAGAAATAATCCGAAGCTTCTCAATAAGGTACCTCAAGGGCATTGCATTTCACGTGAAGATTGGAGTAGTTTTGTGATTAATCGGATGTCTGAAGACTTTATAGTAAGTTGTTTAAGGTGGTCTTTTTAAATTCTAGTTGATATATGTGGTTATAATTCATCTATCACTATGTAGAGGAAAAGTGAACTACAAAGTCAAAGAAGCAAGGCAAACTTATACCCTCATCATCTTTCTCGAAAAGGATATGCGGGTTTGTCTGAAGAAATAGTAAATATTTAGTTAACATTAAATTCCTACTTATGGTTGTCATAGTTGGTGTTGAGTACGTTGACTTCATGTGGTTTTTTGCTTACAGTCCAGTGTTTTATGTGATGACGAAGGGATAAACAGAGCCATCCTCTGGAAGAAAGGGCGGCTCAACAAAGCTGGGGAATTTGTTAGCGATGAGTTGAAGCAAACAGTGAATAAGATTGTAAGCAAAAGTATACATAAATTGCTTATTTTGTACATATATGATATATGTATATATTTAAAGTTATTGTATTTGGATGCATGACAGGATGATTATATTGTCCAAAAGAAGGATGGTAAGATGCCCTTTACCAAACCATTTGAGGATATTCTCACGAAGGCCTTGAATTCTAACGAACATGGTGGACGTGTGAGAGGCATAGGAGCAAATGTCACTCCATTATCCTTCTTCAAGCTTGCTAGAGGGAAGGTGCAAATTGATAAGGCTGCCTATGAAAGGCAACAGAAAGAGTTTAAGGAGGCAAAAGCTATGCTTTTTGACCAAGGTGACAGAATAGAAAAATTGGAAGCAATGGTGTTGAAACTTTCTGGTCGAGAATTTGAGAGTGAGGAGAAGGGTAGCTGCTCAGTTAAACCACAATGCCTCCTCGATATAAAACCTGAAGTTGAACGTCATAGGCGCCTCTCAAATGAAGGCCTAGAAGAACATGATGATGATGATAAGAAAGTTATTGAGAAGGATTCGACTTTACAGGTTAAATATATATTTCACGTTGATATTATTATCCCATCGTTAGTATCTAATGAATCTTGTAAAGCACTATCTGTTGAAGATTCATGAATTGTTTGTCTTATAGGGAAAAGCAGTGATGTTGTTATTGCAGCCTAACGACAAGACTGTTGCATATGGGACAATTATCTCTGTTAATGGACCTGGTAACTTTATTGATGATGTTCCATTACCCGTGAATTGCATGAGGATTGCCATTGATAAAGCAATTGATCAATCAGCACCACTGCCTGTTGCAATCCCGTCTGCATGTCAGAGTATTGGGGATGCTGTAGGTGGCCATGTGGCTTGTCTTGTGCACTTAATCAGCATGCGGGATGAGGTAAATGTGATAAAGTGTTGTCTAAATTTTGTGTACATTTAAAGTATGTCACATATCTAATATATATATGGTTGCATCTACATATGTAGAAGACCAGGAAGAAACAAGTTGACAACAGACAAGAGAAGTCTAAGTTACAATCGTCCAATGTGTCAAGACCCTTACACATCTTATATAGTTATTTTCAGCGTCTTGATGAAACAGAGAATGTGATTTTGGAATTAGTTCCTGATGTATTTGGCATGGAGCGCACAGTCCATGTTAATTGCGATGACATATTTCCCTTTTGTGAATTGAAGCCAATCACAGACACTTGCATAGTTGTATATATGTGGTAAGCTTTCAATTGAATTGGACTTTATTTATGTGTTTCATTAATTTAGATTTCATCATTTTTTTGGGATATTTTCCAATTGTAGGCATCTATATAGAAAGATGCAGGAAAAGATGTTGTTGTAGGATTTCAGATTGGTGGATCCAGTGCCTGTGGAATATGTACCATCAAGAAATCAGAATAGAGATTTCATCCAAGAACAGTTGAATAAAAGGGCTTGTTACTTAAGCAGTAGGCTAATTGGTACCTCATCTGGTCAATTGGTTGTTGTGCCATGCAACGTTGGGTGAGTAAGAATAACATTATATATCACTCTCACTTGCATATTTTGAGAACTTGCAAGATGCATATATACACTAATTATATTTATTTGTGTAGTTTTCACTGGATTTTGACTATCATCAATGTTGAGAAGGAGATTATTTTTTTGTTGGATCCTCTTAGTCACCGCATTCGTGATCAAGATTGGAAATATGTTGTCAACATGTAAGTTTTTTGGCTTCTTTTCTTACCTTTGTTGAAACATTCAAGTATTTTGATGTGGCAATACAATTCCCACGGGTTATATGCATGTAGGGCCTTGAAAATGTATAATGCGGAGGCTGGAAGGAAAGGGAAAAAACAACCAACATGGGTAGTTGTCAAGGTATGTCCTTTTGATTAGCAACTGTTTCACTATCCTTGAAGGAGTTATTCCAATATTTATTTTCTAACATAGGCTCCTCAACAACCGGATGCAGAGCAATGTGGTTTTTATATCATGCGATATATGAAAGATATAATTGAAAATTTTGGAGTTGACCACAAGGATTCACTTCCAGCGATGGTAATAATACAATATTTTCCATTTTGCATATAAGCCCTAAAGATAATTTGTTTCATTTTCCAACACTGTTTTAGTATCATAATTGATACAAACTCATTGATTTTGATTGATTATGAATGTATCTTAGCTTTTGAGATCTTGCTGCTGCAATGCTTTTCCCCTGGTGCTTGATGTGTTTCTATGTTACAATGATTTTTTTGTGAACAACTGGATGCTTTTCCCCTGGTGATTTTGATACTTTCTATGCTTTTCCCCTGGTGCTTGCTATGATTTTTTTGATACAAACCGGATGCTATGCTTTTGTTACAATGATTTTTTTGATACAAATCGGATGCTATGCTTTTGTTACAAACCAGATACTAGTTGGAGACTAAATGATTGCCTAAGAAGAAAGGAATTAGAGATTAGGAGCTGCAGTGAGTAGAGTGGCTGGATAAGCTATCTTAAATGGTAACCTTAGGATTAAAGTATTGATTACATTTTTTGAACCTGCTCAACTTCCTCTAAATATCTAACACATTGATACTCGAATTTAACCTAACCTATTAAGATAACACATTGATACTTGAATTTAATCAAACCTAAAGGGTACCCATTACCATATTTAGCTATACCAATGAATTTCAAGTTCAACTAGAAGTAAGAGTGAGTGTCAATATGCCTGTGGGTATCTCCTACATGAAGCAAATGAATAAAACTATAAGTAAAGTTTACCTACGTACCCTGTTATGACTTCAGAAGAACATGCTGAATTTTCCATGTATGCTGGCCTTTAATATAGAGGGCTACAAGAGGATTATATCTTAGGTCAAGACACTCCAAATCCATCATAAACCAAAGGGAAAATAGTTTCTACTTACTAGAGGATTGAATGGACCCAAAAGGAAGCTCTAACTAGAGGATTGCTGTTTTGGGTGCTGAACTAAGGAGGTAGCTGCCTTCTTGCCGCATTCCTTGCTGCTGTGGTTGGTAGCAGGAATCACAGAAAATAGGGGACTTTGTGCAGGATATTCAGGATACCAATATGGCATCAGAGGTAGTATAATAAATAGTATATCTCTTCATCAGAGGTAGCTTTGTTCTTCTATGCTTCCTTCACTGGATTTGTTGTGTAGTCATATTTCTTTGTTCGACCATTATCATGCCTAGTAAGTTGTTGTATGATGCTGTCGGTTCTTATCAATCTGTACACTTGAATTAGAAGGAGCAAATTATCTATGTTATATTCTAAGTAGCATATATAAGTGTCATATATGAAAGTTTTAGATTCTATGTTATATTCGTTATCTTCCACAGCAGCCTTTAAAAACTCAGTATTCTATTTTATTTGATACATGTACACATTTGTTTTAGTTATTTGACATATGGTGGATTTATACATTTTTACAATTTACAAATCTCAAGTACTCCAGAGTTGAAATTGATAAAGAGCGGTTCGAGTGGGCTGAATGCATGCTAGATTACATTTGAAGTGCGATTCTACCTTGATGTGTTAAAAGAATGTTCTACCTGGATATTGATATCTATTAGCTAGCTTTTGATGTAAAAAGAATGTTTGGGTATTTTATGGATATTATTGTAAGAAGATTATTTATATAATTTGTGAATATTTGTGTATTTTATGGATATTATTGAATGAAGAATATTTGTATAATTTGTGAATATTTGTGTATTTTTTTTATTGTCAGTTTTTCATTGTTTCAGAAATCAAATGTGTGCTGTTAAAAAATATACATATTACATCGGTTTTCCACCGCTGTAAAACCGGTGTTATTAACTAATATTACATCGGTCATTTATCGCTGCCAAAACTGGTGTTATTAACATACAATATTGCATCAGTTTTACACCGTTGATGAAACGGTGTCGTTAAGTGATACTACACCGGTTAATAATCGATTCGAAGACCGGTGTCGTTAAGAGATACTACACCATTTTTTACCCGATGCCTAAAATGGCAGACTTTTAACATCGGCTTCATAGACATCGGTCGAAAATGAAATAGACACTTGTGGAAAACCGATGTCTATGAAGGTTTTTGTTGTAGTGACGGTTCCCTGCATAAGGAGTTGTATACTTTGGTATCGTCAAACGTCACCCGTAATAGGGTGGGCTATAAAGTCGATCAGTGGGTATGTAATAAATTATGTGGAGGGATGTGAGTGATGTAGATGAGATCTATCCCTTCCATATAACGGAAGTGATATCTATGGGCCCCTTGATTAGTAGGACACAAGAAAGCATAACCATACGTAAATGAGTCAATATGAGATATTGAGCTTATTTGATAAGTGTGTCTACTTGGAGATCAAGAAACACAAAGATTGATAAGAGGATGACACGGTCTATGCCTCATTGATCAATCTAGATATCAAGGATAGAGGGACCAAGTCATACATGAAGATAGCCACGGACAGGTTAGGTTGGATCTCGACTTTCTCATCACTTGGGTAGCAATGATGTCTTGCTAGATGCCACTCATTGTTTATGTATCATAAATGGTGATTTGGGTACATTGCCAACGTTACAAGAGCATATAGAGTCACACACTAAGAACAAGTTAATATGGAGATAGGTTCATGTGATGAATCATTGGATTAAGTGTAATCCGAATTTGACTCATTGAGTTAGACTCAAAGGGATCCAATTGTTGGATTGAGTTCAATTGCATGAGAATCAATGAGTTAAACTCATTGGGTGAACTTGAGTTCACAAAGGAAGTTGAATGGTCAAAACTCAACCATTGGATTGAATGGTTGATTTTGAGCCATTGGATTGGAATATAAAAGGGTGGAGACTTTTGGTATACCATGGGATGGTTATAAATATCATTTGGATGATATTTTTCATATGACTTATCACTTGAGAAGGTGAAAGGTTTCTTTTCTTCTTCTTCTTCTTCCTCCTTTCCTTGCTTGGCTGAACACACCCTTGAAGGTTGCTAGCACAACCTTATGTGTTCTTCTCCATCTTGTTGAGTTTGTGAGACAAACGAAGGCAAGGCTTGTTCGTGTGGATACCATAGAGGCGCGGATGCTTGAATGCACAGAGATTTGCATCTGAAGAAAGGTTGCTGTTGGGATTGTGAAGGGCACGCAACAAAGATCCCAACTGAAAGGTTGCTATCGGGATTACGAAGGGCACGCAACAAAGGTATAATCCTATCATGTAGCTTAGTATAGATTATGAATAGAAAATGTTTCTTCCCTTCGCATGGATCTGCTGGATAAAGGGGATCTAGTAATTTTTCCGCTGCATTTCCGCGTCTTTTGGCGCGCTAGATCCCAACATAATCACCCAAGCTATCGGAGCATCGGAAGCCAAAATGAAGTCAAAAGGAGCTGGAAAGCTAGCTGGAGGAGCCTTCAACGAAGTGTTGAAGGTGCCTGTGCTGCTTGCCTAGTCTGAGGTGCCTCCATCACCTTGAAGGCACCTCAGACAGTTCGAGGCACCTCCAAGGTTGTTTGAGGCGCCTCGGACCCAACCAAAGTGGCCGTTTGCAATCAGATAGAGTTTTATTTGGTCAAATCATTGGAGGCGCCTTGAACCCTTTTGGAGGCGCATTCAACACTCGAGATAGACTTTCCAGGAGTTATATAAAGGCCCCTGGAGCTAGCAAATAATGATTCAACTCTGTATTAAGTTCCTAGCAACCTCTGAGCATTCTAAGTGTGTAAATAAGGCTTCTCCGCCTACAGTAAAGGAGATATTCTAGTAGAGCTGTTCGACCGCCTTGGATTAACAACCGTCTTGGTTGTAAGCAAGTCGAAATTCTGTCTCCTTTTTTATTTCTACTTTTTATTTTATTAGTGTTGCATTTTGAGTTGAAAGTCTTGAGGAGGGTATACTTTATTTTTCAAGCAATTCAGCCCCCTCTTGTTGGCCCCGCTGCACCAACAATACTTTGGCCAAAGACTTTGAATAATAATCCTAACGAGTCGTCATAGGGTATATGCCCCTTCACAAGGACCGATGAATCCTCTATGATCTATCCAAACATCTTCGGGGTATTTTAACTTATACCCAATCTTTCCGGGTCTACATCTCAATGAGGTGCTTGCTTAAGATGTCAAAGTATAAGTCTCCATGACCAAGATAACTTATATACCTTAGGTAAAAGGAAACTTGCACTCGAGCTACAGTAAGAGCTTTATAGATATATATATATATCTCTCTCTATATATAGATAACCATATGAAGTCTTACAGCAAGTCACTCTATTGAACTAGTTACCATAACTAGTATCCACATTTAACTCTCGACATCCCAATGCCTCTCGCCAGTGAGAAAACAACTGCTTGGCGAACTAAATAGTATAACCCATGCTAGTCTTATAGAATTGATGATGTCCGAATGCATCAATTCGACGACTAGGGAAATTTCAATACGTTCATAATTACACATATAGAAATAATCACTAGTTGTGATCCAATTACAATTTCTCTCATGCTATGAATTGTATTACGAATATTCAGTAAATGAGTTTAAGATAATCAAACATATAATATACACTCAAATAGTGAATCTATATTTAGTAAAAATCGTAAGGCGATTACCTTAGGATATCCCTTAAAATCTAACACTTCCACTTAGCCTAATGGCAATCGTCACGGTGTCTTAAACCATAATCATGGGCGTGACTCTCAAACTTGCTTTGTGGTAGATTCTTTGTCAAAGGATTCACTAGGTTTCTTTTAGTGGAAATTTTCTTGAGCTGTATTTCTTTCCTACTAATGATCTACCTGATCAGATGATAGTGGTGAAGAACATGTTTTGATCGTTGATGAGACTTAGATTCCTTTGCTTGTGCAATGGCTCCAATGTTGTTGCAGTAAACAGGTAATGCTTCAACAATGGATGGAACCACTCCAAGTTCGGTAACGAATTTCTTGATCCAAACTACTTTTCTTACTGCTTTCGAAGCTGCAATGTATTCCACCTCACAGGTAGAATCTGTAACAGTATCTTGCTTGGAACTTTTCCAACTAATTGTGCCTCTATTTAATATGAATATGAATCCAGATTGGGACTTAGAGTCATCCTTGTCCATTTGGAAACTTGCATCTGTATATCCGCATATGATCATATCACCATCTGCATATACCAAGAACATATCCTTAGTTCTTCTCAAATACTTAAGGATCATCTTGATAGCCATTCAGTGATCCCTTCCTAGATCGGATTGGTATCTACTCGTAACACTCAGAGCATACGATACATCAGGCCTTGTGCATAACATAGCATATATGTTAGATCATATTACGGACGCATAAGGTATCTTATCTGTGCAAATCCTCTCATCTATTGTGCGTGGGCATATAGACTTCGAAAGGTGAATTCCATGCCTCATAGGTATGAAACCTTTCTTAAATTTAGACATGCTAAATCATTTTAGCACTCTGTCTATATATGTCGACTGTGAAAGACCAAGCAACCTTTTCGATCTATCTCTATATATTTTCATCCCGAGGATATAAGTTGCTTCTCTCATGTCTTTCATGGAGAATGTTTTGGACAACCAAACTTTAACTAACTATAAAACTAGCACATCGTTTCTTATGAGCAATATGTTATCAACATATAATATTAGGAATACAACCACACTCCCACTAACCTTTTGATACACACAAGGTTCATCTGGATTTTATGAGAAATCAAATTCTTTGATCGCCTCATCAAAACGGATATTCCAACTCTTGGATGGTTTCTTCAATCCATAAATGGACCGTTGAAACTTACATACTTTATTCTTGTTAACATATGCAAATTTCCATTAAGGAAAGTTGTTTTCACATTCATTTGCTATATCTCATAATCATGATGAGCTGATATGGCCAGGAGTATCCGAATGGATTTAAGCATGACTACAAGTGAAAAAGTTTCGTCATAGTCAATATCTTACCTTTGATGATAAGCCTTTTGCTACCAAACTTGCCTTGTAGGTAATTACATTACCATCCATGTCGGTTTTCTTCTTGAAAACCGACTTGCATCCTATAGGCATAATGCCTTCAGGTGGGTCCACCAAATTTCAAACTTGCTTTTCATATATGGAATCCATTTCTGACTTTATGGCTGTAAGCCACTTGTCCTTTTCTGAATTATTCAAAGCCTCTTTGTAATTAGCAGGTTTCTCATCCTCAATGAATAACACGTCATTCGATTCTCTTACAAGAGCTCCATATCCTTTAAGAATATTGCATGTCTTACTTGATCTATGAGGAGATTGTGTCATAATTGGTTGTGGTTCTTCACTAGGCATCTCATTAGTGTTTATTGTTGTCTCTTGAACTTTATCAAGTTCAACCATACTCCCACTTGCTTCCTGTAAGATAAATTCTTTCTCTAGGAAGGCAGCATGCCTTAAAACAAACATCTTTTGTTCTAAGGGGTGATAGAATTGGTAACCCTTAGTTTCCTTAGGGTATAACTTCCTAGTACATGAGTTGATAATGGTCCACATACATCGGTATGTACAAGCTCAAATAACTCATCAACTTGTTCACCCTTTCCAGAAAAAGGTAACTTTGTCATCTTACCTTTTACACATGAATCACATGTATTAAATGTATCTAATTTAAATGATTCGAGCACTACAATCCTTTGCAATTTGGACATGCGTTTCTTGCTTATATGACCAAGGTGATAATGCCACAAATAAGATGTTAATTGATTATCTAATTGGCTGCATTTATTACTCATATCGATATTGAATGCGTCACTAGATGTATCTAACGCGTAGATGTCATTGTATAAAGTTTCAGTGCCATAAAAAACACCATTCAATGTTATATAACAACAATTGTTACTAAAAGTCAAATGGAAACCTTTTATATTTAAGTAAGAAATAGAAATAATATTCTGTATTAATGTAGGAACAAAATAACAATTATCTAGTTCTAAGACAAGTCCACTGAGAAGTTGTAACAAGTATGTTCTGATGGTGACTGTAGCAACCTTTGCTTCATTCCCAACGCGTAGACTTGTTTCTCCCTTGATGAGTCTTCTACTATTCCTTAGCCTCTCTATATCATTACATATATGTGAGCCACACCCAGTATCCAATGCCCAAGTGTTTGAAGAAATAGCATGACAATCAATAATGAAAATACCTGAAGAGGATGGGGCATCAGATGCCTTATTCTTCTTCACGGATGCAAGATAGATCTTACAGTTTCTTCACTAGTGTCCCATCTTGTCACAATGATGGCATGAGCCTTTTTGTACCGGTTCTACTGTCTTGCCCGTTTTACTCTTCCCCTTAGCCTGATGTTTTGGTTTCCTTTTAGAATCTTTCTGGAGGAGTCTACTAATATCAAAATTTTTTGTTCACCTTTAATAGAAGGCTCTACAGTCTTGAGCATATTAATCATCTAGGAAATGGTCGATTCCAAATTATTCATCCGATAGTTCATCATAAATTATGATGACTTTTATGTAAACTATGTAGAATTAAGTCAATACTTAACTCATGATCCATTGTAAAATCGAGTGATGCTAAACGCTCTATGTAGTCGTTCATCTTTAGTACATATTGTACTGCGGACGAACCCTCCTACATCTTTGAGCAAAAGAGAAGGTTAGAGGTCTCGAATCTTTTGGATCTAGCTTGCTCATCAAATAGCTCATGAAGATGATAGACAATATCATAAGCATCCAAATACTCTTGTTGTTTCTGTAGTTTAGGAGTCATAGCAGCTAGCATGATACAACTTGCAAGTATAGAATCATCCTTATGTTTTTGAAGAGCCAACAATTGGTCCACAGTTGCATTGGCATCAAGACTTGAGAAGAGGTTGATCAAGGACATAAGCTAGTTTCTCAGCTTTGAGAACAATTCTCAAATTTCAAAACTAATCCAAGAAGTTCGGCACAGTTAGTTTATTCGAGTCCAAAATCTAACACAGATTAACAGAAGTCATAATTAAATGATTAACCTAGAAATAGAAAAACGAGAATGTATGAGAGATATGATATTATTTATGTAAACAATTTATATAAAAGCTCACTTATTTATCAAATTCAAATACCCTTATTTTTGAATTTGGAAGATGGTAGGTTTTCTCCAAGTGAGTTGATATCCACTACAGATAAGAATAATCTTGACTTTGGTCAACAAGCCATTCTTAGCTATAACGGTAGGTAACAAGTTTACCGATTGCATATCACTTATACGCAACTATCACATTATGCTAGTAACTGATTGATCTTCGCATAAACATCAGGTTGTTAACACATTAACAAGTATACATTAAATACATATCACCTAACTTCACCTCTATCCACATTGATCATGGCTTTGGCATAACAAATCAACGCTTCAAGTTTAAAACCATCCCGTTAATCATGAGATTGTATCTCTATGGTTTGAACATATTTAATTTCAAGTTTGAGATTGACTTGGGCTAACAACTTAAACAAGAAGTTAAACTCTGGTTCTTACCATATCAACAGAAGGTGTAGGTTTTAATATTGAATAAGGGATTTGGTCTCATCTACATTATGTAAATATTCTATCTACATGACGTTACATACATGACATAAATGATGACATGACACGTTACACGTATGACATAAATGATGACATGACACATCACACACATAACATAACATGACACATCACACATATGGTAAGATCTAATCACATCACACGCATGATAAAATCTAATCATGTCATAATTAATGTATCTACATGGCATACAATATGGTATGAACATGTCATAAATTCATATATGTTATAATTCTATTTTGAAAATAAAAATATATTATAAATCTGATTTAAAGAAATCAAGATTTATCTATTCAAATTAGGAAACTAATTTCTAAATTTAATTAGCATATTTCATCTAAAATCTTTCTATCAATCAAGAATCTTTAATTATTTTGAAAAATAAATTTTAAAATTATTTTTCTAACAATTTAAGAAATAAATAATTAATATTTCATAATTTATTACAGAATAATTCAAATCTATATTTTTTATGAGTTTCTAAATTTGGTATTTCCTAATAATTTAGGAAACTTTCTAAAAATAGAATATATTAATAAATTTGAAAATTTCATAAAAGATTAATTCTATAATTTAATTTAGAATATCTCAAATTTAGATTTTAATTATTTTTCAAATATTTCCAATTTTAGTATTTCCTAACAATTTAGAAAATTTTCTAAAAATGAAACATTTTAATAAATCTAAAAATTCTAGAAAAAATTAATTCTATAATTTAATTTAGAATATTTTAGATTTGAAATTTTTTTATAATTTCAGAATCTTTTCATATTTGGTATTACCTAACAAATTAGGAAAATTTTCAAAAATAGAATATTTCTTAAAATTTAAAAAAATTCTAAAAATAATAATTTCTAAATTAACAGAATATTACCTTCCTTTGTAAACTCTAATGACCTCTTGATCTTCTACCGTATTCCTCTTCTAACCTCGGACGTTGTGTGGGCAACGATCTTCCGAGATGAGTACCACCCAAGCCCTTCTTCTTCCTTCCTAGTTTCGGCCACCAAAAGCTCCTCCAAGGATGAAGAGATTCGGCTACCACCAAGCTCCAAGGGATGCTAGAAATATCGCCTCCTTTTCTCTCCTTCTTCTCCAAGCAAGATTCGGCCACCACAAGGACTCCAAGGATGAGATGAGGTTCGGCCACAAGATGGAGAGAAGAGAAAAGAGAAGGAGATGATGGCCGGCCACACCAAGAAAGAGAGGGGAGGAAATAGAATAGAGGTTATTCTCATAAAGGCACCCCTACTCTCTCTTTTATATCCTTGGTAATGACAAATAAGGAAATTTTTCGCCAAAATTAAAACTCCTTATTTCCTTGTCAATGGTTTATTAAGGAATTTTTAATTAAAATCTCCTTACCACCTCTCTATGGCCGGCCATATCAACACAAGCAAATAAGGAAATTTTTCGCTAGAAAAAATTAAAGCTTCCTAATTTGCTTCCGAAAAAATTTAAAAATAAAATATCTCCTTTTAATTCCTTCATGATAGTTTATAAAAGGAAACTTTTAAAATTTTCTTTTAAACATGTGGATGATTTACAAATAAGGAAAGTTTTCGCCAAAATTAAAACCATCCTTTTAATCTACAAATAAGGAAAGAGATTAATCTCTTCTCTTAATCTTTTGTAGAAAGCTATAAAAGGAAATTTTAAATTTTTAAACTCTCTTTTAAATCATGGCTTCCACATAAGAAAAATTTTAAAAAATAAAATTCTTTTGAATTTAATAGGGCCGGATACCTAAGCTTGGGCTCCAAGCAATTGGCCGGCCGCCTTAAAGGCTCAACCTTTAGGCTTGGCCGACCCTAAGCTTGAGCTTCAAACTTGGCTTGGTCGACCACTATAGGTTGGGTAAAAAGGTGGGTATAGGTGAGTATAATTCTCTATATACAAGAGGCTACGATAGGGACCGAGAGGAGGATTTGGTTTTGGTCTCCCGATGAAATTAAGCATCCCGTGTTCATCCCGAACACATAACTTAATTTCATCAATAATAATTCATTCCACTAAAGAACTATTATTGAACTACCGCACCAATCCCCAATTATATTTTGGGCTTCTTCTTATTATGAGTGTGTTAGTCTCCCTGTGTTTAAGATGTCGAATATCCACTAATTAAATGAGTTACTGACAACTTAATTAATATCTTAGTCCAAGAGTAGTACCACTCAATCTTATCGTCATGTCGGACTAAGTCCACCTGTAGGGTTTAACATGACAATCCTTATGAGCTCCTCTTGGGGACATTCTCAACCTAGATAACTAGGACACAGTCCCCCTCTATAATCAACAACACACACTATAAGTAATATCATTTCCCAACTTATCGGGCCTATTGATTTATCGGGCTAAATCTCACCCTTTAATAAGTCAAAGAAATAAATACTAAATATATGTGCTTGTTATTATATTAGAATTAAGAGCACACACTTCCATAATAACTAAGGTCTAGTTCTTTTATCAAGTCAGTATAAAAAGAACTTACCTTAAATGGTTCTACTCAATACACTTAGAGTGTTCTAGTGTAATTTATTAATCAAGATAAACTAATACCTAATTACACTACGACTATTTCAATGGTTTGTTCCTTTCCATCTTAGTCGTGAGCAACTGTTTATAATTCATAAAGAACCGATAACATGATCTTCTGTGTGTGACACCACACACCATGTTATCTACTATATAAATTAATTGAACAATTACATTTAATAAATAAATGTAAATATTGACCAATGTGATTCTTTTATTTCTAAATAAATGTTTATTCAAAAGCTAGGCTTTTAGTATACACTCTAACAATCTCCCACTTATACTAAAAGACTATGCTGCCATATATCCTGCCATATATCTGATTCCCAACCCTTCACCATGCCCATCAAAAGCTCTTGCCTTAAGGGCCTTAGTGAAAGGATTTTCCAGGTTATCACTTGATGCAATCTAGGCAGCAACAACTTCTCCTCGTTATACGTTTTCTCGTATTGGGTGGTACTTGCGCTCTATTGTGTTTACTTGCCTTTTATGGTTTCTTCATGTTTGCTACTGCACCACTATTATTACAATAAATTGTAATAATTATGGGCAAACCAGAAATCATGTCCAAGTCCGTCATGAAGTTTCTGAGCCATATAACTTCTGTCGCTGCCTCAGAGGCTGCCATATACTCAGCTTCTATGGTGGAGTCCGAAAAACACATATGCTTAACACTCCTCCACAGTTATGGCTTTACTTCCTAAAGTAAACACAAAACCCCGAGGTCGACTTACTATAGTCCATATCTGATTGGAAGTTAAAAATCCATGTAACCCATAGGGATCAAATTATTTGCCTTGTAAACTAGCATATAATCTCTAGTCTCACTAAGGTACTTTTAATATATGATTTACTACAGCCTAGTGTCCCGTTCCTGAGTTACTTCGATATCTGCTAACTATGCCTTGGATAAAACAGATATTCGGTCTCGTGCACAACATAGCATACATTAGGCTTCCGACTGCCGAAGCATAAGGAACTACCTTCATGACCTCTATCTCATTTGATGTCTTCGGAGACATCTCTTTAGATAAGGCTACTCCATGCCTAAAAGATAGAAAACCTTTCTTGGAGTCTTGCATGCTAAATCGAGCAAGGATCGTATCTATATATGAAGTTTGAGATAGGCACAACATTCTTTTCTTGCGATCCCTTATAACTTTGATCCCAAGAATGTGTGCTCATTCTCCTAAGTCCTTTATATCTGATTGCTTGGACAACCATACCCCTACTTCTGACAACACTTTGATATTATTTCCAACTACCAAAAATGTTATCTACGTATAGTACAAGAAATACCACCACGCTTCCATCACACTTTTTTTATACACAAGACACATCCGGACACTGAATAAATCTAAAGGTCTGGATTACTTCATTAAATCGGATGTTCCAAGACCTCTTCAGTCCATAGATTGATTGAGCTTGCACACAAGATGCTTCTTTGTCCTTTGCAATGAATCCTTCTGGTTGCTTTATATGGATGTTTTCTTCAAGACTTCCGTTAAGGAAAACTGTCTTGATATCCACTTGCCAAATCTCATAATCCATATGAGCAACAATAGATAAAGGAATCCGGATAGACTTTAAGCATATCTACTGGTAAAAGGTTTCCCTTTTTCAACAAGCCTTGCTCAAAAAGTATACACCTTCCTGTCTGTCCTTCCTTTTCTATTGTAGATCTAATTGCTTTTACACCATTTGGTGGTTCTACAAGCTTCTAGACTTTGTTAGAATACATATATTCTAATTCTGTATTCATTGCTCTTTGCAAAGATGTTGTATCTTTATCTTGGAGTACTTCGTCATATGTCCAGGAATCAGGTTCATGTCCACCAAGGATCAAGTCCAAAGACTCTCCCAAAACATGAATCTTTTAGGTTGCCTAACAACCCTCCCACTATGACGAGGTACTTTTTGCAATTGTGTATCATTTGTGTTACGTGTTGCAGTTTTCTTGTGATATCACATCTTGTACAGTTGGTACTAGATTAGACGTGTCATTTCTTTAAGAACAATTTTATTTATGGGCTTGTGGTTTATTGTATAGTCCTTTTCTGAAATCGGGCATTGGTGCTAACAATGACCTTCCGATTTTGAGGACTATAAATCTCCTTTCGTTTCTCTAGGATAACTCACAAACAAGTGAACTCCTGCCCAACTTATCAGTGTCCCTCATGTGCTAGACCACCCAAATCCGAATATGCTTCAGACTAGGCTTACGCCCATTCTGTAATTCTATGGGAGTAGAGAGTTCTGACTTAGAAGGTACTATGTTCACTTCCGTTTTCAGTGTATATCCTTAAAACGAATTTGGTAATTTTCTGAATAACTCATCATCAATCTAATTATTCCATAAGAGCCTCATACCTTCTTTCCACTACACCATTCTGTTGGGGGTGTACCAGGTGCAGTTAGTTGGGATTGAATCCCTTCTTCTGATAAGTGACTCCTAAATTCTCCCAAGAGGTACTCGCCACTACGATATTACCGTAGTGACTTGATACTTTTACTTTGACGTTTTTCCGCATCAGCCTTGTACTCTTTAAACTAATGAGTCTTGCGGTGCATCAAGTAAATGTATCTATATCTCAAATAGTTGTCTATAAAATAGACAAAATATTCAAACCTACCTCTTGTCTGGATAGTCATAGGACCACACAAATCAGAATGAACTAATTCCAACACATCCTCGACTCTATACCCCTTAGACTTTAAAAGCTTCTTGGTTATTTTTTCTTCCAAGTAAGACCCGTAGGATTGGAAAGATTTCCACTACCAATGAACCTAAGAGTTCATTGGTTTTTATCCTTTGAACGCTACTCAAGTTAATATAACCTAGCCTTAGACTGCCAATGATGTGATTGGTTCATTTCCGAAGGTTCCTTTCTCTTATTAAAGTTAGAAGATGTGTTACTAATTTTCATTTATTGCATTGTGGGAGTTATTGGATTTATAAATTGTCAACCAAGGTACCAGAACAGATATCTTTCCTATTTTCTTGATAACAAGTTTGCTATCAAAATAGATAGAATATCTATTCTTCGATAGTTTAGAAATCGAAATCAAATTCTTTCAAAACTTGGTACGTAAAGATAATTTCTAAAATCCATATTTTATTCCTATTAGAGGATAAGCATCTCCCACTGCAACAGCTACCACTTTTGCAGCAGTGCCCATGTAGACAGTGACTTCCCCTTCATATAGTTATCGGGTTTCCTGGAACCTCTGCAATGAATTGCAGACATGATCAGTGGCTCCCGTATCAACACACCAGGTACCGGTAGATAACACTACTAATCATGTATTAACTAATGAATGAAATACGCCTATATTGTTCTTAGTTCTAAGAGGACAGTCTACCTTAATGTCCAAGTCTTATTTCCAATCAATACAATTGGGACTACTAAGTCTATTATATAGTATAACAACTAGGGGATTGACAGACATTTTAAATCCTAAGAATCATAAAAAATTTGGTCAAGACCAACACCTTAAAATCCCCATGAATTTTGTATGCCACGATAGAGTGGACGTATACAAAATCAAAGAGGAGATTTTATCAATTAATTTTATTATCTCGTCATCCTAACTTTATGACGAATAAAATTAATAGTTGGTCTATCAAATATTTGGTCAAAAACTTTGAATTTGAAATAATATTGATTCCTAAAAACAATATCATTTAAATTCACCAACACCTCAAACACCGTGAATTTTGCATGTCACGATAGTGTGGACGTATACAAATTCAAACATTTGTTAGAGGAGGGTTTTACCCATTAATTATCTTGTCAATAAGTCTTTATGACAAATAAAATTTCCTCAAACACCATGAATTTTGTATGCCACGATAGTGTGGACGTATACAAAACCAAACATTTGTTAGAGGGGTTTTAATTTTATTATCTTGTCAACCTATCTTTATGATAAATTAATAGATGTTTTTCTTCGGTCACACAAATAATAGCAGTGACTCCGATGGGGAGGATACTATTAGAGATGCCTAAGTGTATACCATTGCTTCACACTAAGTCCATTAATAAGATTGTGCCCCTTCCGATGGGGAAGATCACACGCTCTTAATTAATTTCCTATAGTCATCCAAAATGGAAGTTTGATCTAGTGATCCGCAAACAAACTCATCCGATATGGAGGAAGGCACTCAGAGCTAACGCACAAGTTTGTTTGCATCACTTACAAACCAGTAATGGAGACCGTGGAATTTATTAAAATAAATCCCTCTCCCACTTAGTTATTTAAAGTGAGGAATTTTAAACTATCCTAGCATACATCACATGCATACACACACATCACAGTAAATAAAAGCAATAAATATGGAAATTTATTTTCCATTTATTATGGCCTTTTTCCATCACTGTCTTCCGTGTGCTCCAACCCTAGCTGCTGCCATCTTTAGCCACCGCCATCGGGTCGAGTCGTCGCATCCATCTTGCTTCTTATTCCGCTACGCCTCTGGTGCTCAAAAAGTACCACGCCTCGTAAGAATCTGATTCGCGACAAAAATAAAATTTTACATATATCGATCCTATATTCCACGAGGGAATGTACATGAAATCTAGATCGAAAATAAAATTCTAAAATCCTAGGGCTAATACAGCTTCTGCTGTATTAGTTACATACAATCAATGCACACACATAATAATGCCCTTGACATGTCCAAGGGTCCAATCACACACAACATCTATAAGGCATAATAGTTGGAGCCTGCAACCACAAAGTTAGCACATCCTACTATTATCCTGCCTAAATTATGTATGACATGTGCATAACCTAATTTGAAAACCAAACACACAGAGTCAAACCCTAGCTCTGATACCAATTGTTGGTTAGTCCTAAGAAAACGTACCGGTTCCACTGTACAAAAATTTTTGTACAAGTGTCGAACCTTTCCTTAAATAACCTATTGTGTTCTTTAGAAGTTAAATTAGGAATCGTAGACGGAACTTAACATCATTGATTCCAAATTTAACTTATCTGTTCTTAATGGTTTAGATTTTAATCGCAAGCGGAACCTAACACTATTGATTCAAATCCACCTATGTTATTAATTCCATTAAATATTAATTTCTAAAATTGGCTTCCAGAACTGCATGGCGAGGCACATGGCCTTCTTGGATATGGGAGCAACCACCACCGCCTAGACAAAGCCTTTTAAGGAAAGCTAATATTTAATTTCCTTAAATAACTCTAGGTTAACCAAAAGGAACAATCGAATCACAAATTAGAAAAAGAAGAAAACACAAACTCGAAAAACTAATTCGAAAAACTAGATCTAATGCCTCTTGTGTTTGGAATTCATACAAAAGAAATACAACTAGTATGATGCGGAAATTAATTACTAATTATACCTTCCTTTGTAAACTCTAATGACCTCTTGATCTTCTACCGTATTCCTCTTCTAACCTCGGACGTTGTGTGGGCAACAATCTTCCGAGATGAGTACCACCCAAGCCCTTCTTCTTCCTTCCTAGTTTCGGCCACCAAAAGCTCCTCCAAGGATGAAGAGATTCGGCTACCACCAAGCTCCAAGGGATGCTAGAAATATCGCCTCCTTTTCTCTCCTTCTCCAAGCAAGATTCGGCCACCACAAGGACTCTAAGGATGAGATGAGGTTCGGCCACAAGATGGAGAGAAGAGAAAAGAGAAGGAGATGATGGCCGGCCACACCAAGAAAGAGAGGGGAGGAAATAGAATAAAGGTTATTCTCATAAATGCACCCCTACTCTCTCTTTTATATCCTTGGTAATGACAAATAAGGAAATTTTTTGCCAAAATTAAAACTCCTTATTTCCTTGTCAATGGTTTATTAAGGAATTTTTAATTAAAATCTCCTTACCACCTCTCTATGGCCGGCAACATCAACACAAGCAAATAAGGAAATTTTTCGCTAGAAAAAATTAAACCTTCCTAATTTGCTTCCGGAAAAATTTAAAAATAAAATTTCTCCTTTTAATCCCTTCATGGTAGTTTATAAAAGGAAATTTTTAAAATTTTCTTTTAAACATGTGGATGATTTACAAATAAGGAAAGTTTTCGCCAAAATTAAAACCATCCTTTTAATCTACAAATAAGGAAAGAGATTAATCTCTTCTCTTAATCTTTTGTAGAAAGCTATAAAAGAAAATTTTGAATTTTTAAACTCTCTTTTAAATCATGGCTTCCACATAAGAAAAATTTTAAAAAATAAAATTCTTTTGAATTTAATAGGGCCGGATACCTAAGCTTGGGCTCCAAGCAATTGGCCGGCCGCCTTAAAGGCTCAACCTTTAGGCTTGGCCGACCCTAAGCTTGAGCTTCAAACTTGGCTTGGTCGGCCCCTATAGGTTGGGTAAAAAGGTGGGTATAATTCTCTATATACAAGAGGCTACGATAGGGACCGAGAGGAGGATTTGGTTTTGGTCTCCCGATGAAATTAAGCATCCCGTGTTCGCCCTGAATACATAACTTAATTTCTTCAATAATAATTCATTCCACTAAAGAACTATTATTGAACTACCGCACCAATCCCAAATTACATTTTGGGCTTCTTCTTATTATGAGTGTGTTAGTCTCCCTATGTTTAAGATGTCGAATGCCCACTAATTAAATGAGTTACTGACAACTCACTTAATTAATATCTTAGTCCAAGAGTAGTACCACTCAACCTTATCATCATGTCGGACTAAGTCCACTTGTAAGGTTTAACATGACAATCCTTATGAGCTCCTCTTGGGGACATTCTCAACCTAGATAACTAGGACATAGTTCCCCTCTATAATCAACAACACACACTATAAGTAATATCATTTCCCAACTTATCAGGCCTATTGATTTATCGAGCTAAATCTCACCCTTTGATAAGTCAAAGAAATAAATACTAAATATATGTGCTTGTTATTATATTAGAATTAAGAGCACACACTTCCATAATAACTAAGGTCTAGTTCTTTTATCAAGTCAGTATAAAAAGAACTTACCTTAAATGGTCCTACTCAATACACTTAGAGTGTACTAGTATAATTTATTAGTCAAGATAAACTAATACCTAATTACACTACGACTATTTCAATGGGTTGTTCCTTTTCATCTTACTCGTGAGCAACTGTTTATAATTCATAAAGAACTGACAACATGATCTTCTTTGTGTGACACCACACACCATGTTATCTACTATATAAATTAATTGAACAATTACATTTAACAAATAAATGTAAATATTGACCAATGTGATTCTTTTATTTCTAAATAAATGTTTATACAAAAGCTAAGCTTTTAGTATACACTCTAACACTAACAAGTCAGTCGCTCTTTCGTTGTGTCCACTAAAGGGAGTCTTGGTCATCTTGCCCAGTAGGCATGACTCGCATGTCTCATATGGTTCAAAATCAAATGAGTCCAACAAACCATCTTTATGGAGCTGGGATAAACGTTTGTCATTTATATGACTTAAGCGACAATGCCAGAGATAGGTTTGGTTCATTTCATTTGATTTGAACCTCTTGGTATTTATGTTATAGATGGGTTTATCTAAGTCTAGAATGTAGAGTTCGTTCATCAGAGGTGCACTACAATAGAACATATCATTTAAATAAACTGAACAACATTTATTCTTTATTTTAAATGAAAAACCTTTCTTGTCCAAACAAGAAACTGAAATTATGTTTTTAGTAAGAGCAGACACATAACAACATTCATCTAGTTCTAGTACAAGCCCAGAGGGTAGAGATAGATAGTAAGTCCCTACAACAACAGTAGCAACCTGTGCTCCATTGCCTACTCGTAGGTCCACCTCGCCCTTCGTCAATGCCCTGCTATTTCTCAACGCCTGCACATTAGTACAAATGTGAGAAGCACATCCGGTATCTAATACCCATGATGAAGAAATAGAGAGATTAACTTTTATAACATATATACCCGAAGTAGAAGTCTCACTTCTCTTCTTTTTAAGATCTTCCAGGTACACTTTGCAGTTCCTCTTCCAGTGCCCGGTCTGACCGTAGTGGAAGCAGGTAGCATCCTTGGCAACCCCTCCTTTGGGTTTCAGTGCCTTGCCTTTGCCCTTGGCTTTGGACTTTCCCTTACCTTTAGGCTTGCCCTTGCCCTTATGTTTTTGTACCATCAAAATGGAGTTGGGCTTAACCTTATTAAGGTTGAGCTCAGCAGTTCTCAACATGCTAAGCAGCTCAGGCAGTGACTTGTCAATTTCGTTCATGTTGTAATTCATGACAAATTGACTATAGCTTTCCAGCAAGGATTGCAAGATCAAGTCAATTGTCAGCTCTTGGCCAAGGGGAAATCTCAACCTCTATAGGTTTTCTATGTACCCAATCATCTTGAGTACATATGGACTTACGGGAGTCTTGTCTTGCATCTTGCACTGAAATAGTGCCTTAGAGATCTCGAATCTTTCATGCCTAGCTTGTCCTTGATATAGTTGATGAAGATATTCAACCATATCATAAGCACCCATCAACTCGTATTGCTTCTGAAGCTCAAAGTTCATGATCATGAGCATGAGACAGGACACATCTAATCCATCATCTTGATGCTTCTTATAAGCATCACGGTCAGCTCGCGTGGCAGTGGCAGGAGGTGCCTCGAGAATGGGCGTCTCCAGGACATACAGTTTCTTTTCCTGAGTGAGAACAATTCTCAGCACTACAATAAAAACCCTTATAGACATCGGTTTTCCATTGGTGTCTATTTTATTTTCGACCGATGTCTATGAAGCCGATGTAAAAGGTTTGCCATTTTAGACATCGGTTTAAAACCGGTGTAGTATCACTTAACGACACCGGTCTTCGAATCGGTTATTAACCGGTGTAGTATCATTTAACGACACCGTTTCATCAACGGTGTAAAACCGATGTAATATTGTATGTTAATAACACCAGTTTTGGCAGCGGTAAATGACCGATGTAATATTAATTAATAACACCGGTTTTGCAGCGGTGGAAAACTGATGTAATATGGATATTTTTTAACAATTTGATTTCCGAAACAATGAAAAACCGACAATAATAAAAAAAATACACAAATATTCACAAATTATACAAATATTCTTCATTCAACAATATCCATAAAATACACAAATATTAACAAATTATATAAATAATCTTCTTACAACAGTATCCATAAAATACCCAAACATTCTTTTTACATCAAAAGCTAGCTAATAGATATCAAAATCAAGGTAGAACATTCTTTTAACAACACATCAAGGTAGAACCGCACTTCAAATGTAATCTAGCATGCATTCAGCCCACTCGATCCACACTTCATCAATTTCAACTCTAGAGTACTTGAGATTTGTAAACTGTAAAAACACATAAATAATATATTAATAAACTAAGACCAAAAATCATAGTTGAAAAAGCAGTAAGGGCACCAGGTAACAAGATGACTAACTGAAATGCTTAAAAAAAGAAACATTCATCAATTATCACATAAATATAAGGGATTAATTTGTAACAACAACTCAACAAAATGTACTACCTCCCTAAACTAAGGGATTGGTGTGCATTGAGATCAAGAAAGGCGAAACAAACAACTGTATATATCCGCTAAAGAACTTGAGCTTTTCTGACTTGTAATTCTCTCCCCTAAACAATCCAAAACTCTTGTACGTATAAAAAGTGACAAAGAATAAATTTCCTTTAGAACTAACAGAACTATGAGATCAACTTGATAATCAAATTACTAATATTATGGTCAATATATAACTGTATATAATTTCCAAGGCCTATAATATATGGATGAGGATGCTCAATAATACATCAAGTAAAACAAGAAATAAGTAAAGAAGTAAATTCACCATATATCATCATTGCTTATTGTATATTGTTTATAATGTGCATGTGTAGATCATATCATAAAAGAATGATATTATATATGCTATAATACTACCCTGTTTACTTGATGATATGGACAGGATGGAAGGCAGAAATTTATGCACAGACACAGGGGGGATTAGCAGTGGATAAACAGGAGGGTAACATTTGCTACTTTCATTGTGCCAAAAATGCAAAGCCCGAACTCTGACAAAGGAAAGGCGGTGGATCAATATCTGCTATATCTATTTCTGTCATTGACTTTGAGATATCATCGACCAAAAATGGAATGCTGCATCAAAGGAGAATGTAAATCTAATTTATAGTAACTAATATGTAGAACAGAGGAAGAAAAAGTTTAAGGCCTACCTGGAATCATCATCTAACAAGAAAGAATTATTGGAAGAATTATTTGAGCCCTTGGCCATCACAAGTCTCATACTTGAAATGATCTATAAAATTGAAAAGGAAAAAAAAACTCTACGTCATTACTTGGAAAGACCTAAAAGTGCAACAGAACAGTTTGAAGTCATTGCAAAATAAGGTTGATACCATTTGTCCCAAAGGCAAGCTATGAGATGGAAGACTTGGTATAGGCCAATATATTTATTCCCAATTGTCTTCCATCAGTTGGTTATGTCAACAAGAATATTACTAGATGCTAGAAATGCACCATTATTGCATCACTAGACTGGCCCCGTCTTGGTGCCTTAATTGCTCTCTATTTTGTCCCCACACAAACTTAGTTGGTACCACACTTAGCTATTCCATCGTGAATATGAAAATTATGCATGTGATATATATATATATATATATATATATATATATATATATATATATATATATATATATATATAAACAGAATGCAACTTAAGAACATATCTAAGTGAAATCAGACCTCTGATGTAACACTCTGCGTGCCATACTTGTCATCCCAGTACATAGTACTGATTCTGTATAACTGTTGTATGCTAAGAACCTGAAAACCAAATCAAACCAAAAAAAACAGTTCGTTACTGACAATCTAAATGACTGAAACTTTTAATATTTATAAGTGGTCTCAACTGGGCATAAATCTTTGGTTATCTCCTTCAGTGTCTTCTTTGGTTTCTGATGTAAAACCTATATCACGATATAATATTAATAGTTCAAAGATAAGTTACTGGACAACAAGTACAGTATATGTAAAATACTGAAAATATACGAATATTAATAAGGGAATTTTCAGGAATTGTTGGAAATTTTTCGGGGATTTTTCGGAGCTCGTATGGATGAGTTAACGAGGATGAAAACGGGGCCCGGGGAAAAGCCTGTTTAGGCGACCCATTTAAGCGAGAAATGTTTATTTTATATTTCCTTTTTCTTTTTTCCTTTATTTTTCCTTTTCCTCTCCGTTTCTTTTCCTCTCCCCGCGTGTGCCGTGCCCTAAGCCCTTCGACGCCGTCTCCTCCTCCTAACCGGCGCCGATGGCTTGCCCTAACCGCCACCAAGCGGCGGTTCATTCTCCTCTCCCACGTGCGCATAAGCCCCGGACCAAGGGAGAAGCCGACGCCTTCTCCTCTTTGTGCTTGAGTCGCGCGACACCGCCGGCCACAGGAACTGCAGTCGCCAACTGAAGCGGATCACCAACCCTAGCGCCGGCCATCCCGTGCCCTAGCCGAGCCCTGCCGACGCCGCCACCGCACGGAACAGAGCCAGGCCTTTTCACTGGAGAGCCGAGCCCTTGATTTGATCAGTCGCACATCACCCTCTTCTTCTCCTGCCGAGTTCTCTGCCCTAGTGCTGACATCCCGATTTTTCCCTTGCCATCGGCCACTATCACAGTCGATCCGGCAGATCCTCATGCCCTAGTTTCTGGGTGCCGAATTTCTTTTCTTCCACTTCACTGATCGGGATCTAGGGGTAAGTCATGATCTTGATTCCATTTTTTTTCTGTTTGTGGGTGAGGATTTAGTTCTTGAATTAGGTTAGTTTTGACTAGCAGTCTCTATTCCCTGATTTGATCTGTGATCTTCACTTCTTGATTCTTTTCTTTGCTGTTGAGTTAGGTCAAGATTGGAGAGGGATTCAGGGGGAGGTTTGCTAAGGTGTTTTTGTCTAGTTGTTTACCCTAGATATAAGTAGCTGACAGCCAGCTTTCAGCAGCGAACAACTCTAACATTTCAACCACTTCCATCCAGTTCCCTTTGTTCCAGCATTAACAGGGGAAGTGAAATTGAGGTATGGTGTAGGGATTTGGATTTACATGAGTTAGTATGATTGGTATATAATTGTTGGTTAATGTTTGTTGGATAATTGTAGTATGCCGATATGGAAGGAATAATTATTTGGGTTTGAATAGAGGAAGAATTTATCCCTGCTGTAGTATCATTTAAAAACGAAGATTTGGAATAATTAGGGTTTTCCCTGATTTAGTTTCATGGATTTTATTAAGCTATTTGAATTCATTTGAATTGTAGCTAAATAAAATATATCTATATGTTCGACACAGGACTTTGATTCAGGACGATATCTCGACGAGTATCTTGATTACCGGATTGGACCACTTTATTGGAGGCGGGTACTTTGACTTATGTCTTTGATATGCATAATAATATGTTTAACATATAGCAGTGATTGTGTAATCATTTTGTTTCGGTTGGTCACTACATGATAGTTACATGGTTGCTTGTTTATTTATTCTTCACTGCATACTATTTACCTGATCATATATGCTTTAGGTAGTGACCCAACCACATACTATGTTATCTTCTGGATCTAGGGTTTATTTGATGCCCTATCTGATTTGTGTACCTTCTATCTGATACATCTTCCAATGGTACACACTTTGTATTATTATATGGTCATTATTATGTTATTCATGAGATTGCCATGCTTAGTGTCATGCATCATGATTGCATGCTGTGCAATTGTCGGCTCCACTATGGTTGAGCCCATCGCCAGTTACATGTACTGCACACACCACCACCACCCATGGGTTAGTGGTATATTAGACAGGTGTGTGGCGGTTCTGCTGTTTGGCTCCATTGGTCTGAGGACTCAGCGTGGTAGCCGGCAGTCAGTTCCGCTCTGTTTGGCTCCGCTGGCATTTAGTGTAGCAGCGTAGTAGCCGGCAGATGGTGGACTCTGTTTGGCTCCGTTGGTCAGGTGACTCAGCGTGGTAGCCGGCAGAGATATCCTCCCCGTCATCGTGTACCTGGAGATGAGAGCATTGAGCTCCCCCATTTATGATTTGGGGTCAGAGGACAGGAGTACTCCGACAGCATCCCGTCCACTCGGTCGCTCATCAGGAGCAGTGATGTCAGAGTGCACGGTCACCATATGCATTTATTGCATTTATTGTTTATGATTGCTGCATTTATTTGCTGCATTATATGGATGCATATGATTCACATGCATACAGGATTATGACTTCCCCGGTCTGACGACCCTATTACCTTTGTACTTTGATTCCGGTTAGTACAGTTATCTCCTGATTTTGTTTCAGTTGCATTTATCCTTCTCGTATTCAGGAGACTGTACGCATGATTAGTGTTGTCTGTTATTTGTTTTATTATGTATATCAGTTGTACCTGCTAAGTGTTGGACTCACCCCGCCTCCATTGTTGATATATTTTCAGGTTGAGGCTGTCCGGAGTAGTTCCAGTCGCTGGTCCCCACAGCACGTAGTGCTAGTCCATCTGCTGGTTTTTGAGTTGTTATTTTATTTTAGCTTTTCTCTATCAGACTTTGTTTTGGTCTTGTTTTGGATTTTACATATGGATATTGTATGAATCCTTCCGTTTGATGGACTTTTGGTATGATTTGGATTTTATTCTACTACATACCTTCCTGGAAGGCAGAAGAGGTGAGTTCGTCGGATTTGAGCTTTACGAGTGTAGTTGAGTAGGGTGGATCTCGAGTCAGAGTACTATTGTTTGTGATTACTAGTATTAACTACGTGGTTGTGACAGCTAGAGGCAGAATATCTATATAAACTGTGTGGTGATTGTTTTTATTTATTGTTATAATTCCAGCCGCCTGTGGCTGAGGTATATGTGTTATGTAGAAGATTCAGATTGTCCGCCGTACAGGGGAGATGCTGCCGAAATTTCTTCGGACAGGGACTCCTCTGGGGCGTGACAATTTAGTGGTATCAGAGCACAGGTATACGATCTTTTGTTTTCGTATTTTTGATGTTTGGGATAACCTGATACCAATTTATTTACTTGGTATCAGAGCGCCAAGTTTGGCGATACTTGTTGGATTTTTGTATTTTGGATTTTCGAGATTTATCTGATACTAATTTATTGGTATCAGAGCAGGTTATGGATACCTGCTTTTGGCGTTCTGGATTTTTGGATGTCTGTTTTGGTTTGTACGGATTTCCGTTATGGTTATGTTTCGGACTTCCGTTTCGGATTTATATGGATTTCCGACGATTTTCTCGTTCAGAATTTTGAGGTCAGAAGTTGGGGACTAGACAGCGATGGAACATCTCCAGACGGCATATAGGTATGATGTTTAATTTTATAGTTTATGACAGGTATTAGCATTTCTTTTATTTAGTACCTGTTTGGTTGTTGTAGCACATATTACATGTGATGGGTTAGCCATTGAGCATGGTTGACCTTAATAGAGATCAAGGATTATAGTTTCTGGTGATTTTTCTTATCATACCATCAGTAGTTTTAGCTTCTGTTACTACTCATAGGAGATGGAGGCACATACCAGCCTCTGCTATTGTTAGCTGGGTAGTGGATGATACCTACAGACTCCTGTTGACTTAGCCAGTAGAGTTTTTATACTCATACCTTTTGGATATTAGGGTACCCGATACGATGGGAATTGGTCATTGGGGGTTATCATGTTTGATCATTGTTGAGAATGGTTTGAGGTTGAGGGATATTGTGAGATTAGGTATTGTGATAAGTTGATTTCTAATGATTTATGAGGATAAATGTTATGTGGTTGTCTGATGATCAATTACTAGATATTTGTTTTGATGATCTATTAGTGGATAACTATTTTGATGATTTATATTTGGGATGTCATTGATGGTGACATAATGAGTGTCATGTATGATATTTATAGGTTTGATGATTATAGTTGGTGCTCAGATTATAAATTGGGTGCTAGAGAGTTTACGGTTGAGTGTGCCCATGAAATTTTAATGAATCTGGTTAGTTGTGGTTAGTTAACAGGATGATAAAAATTGATATATGCTTCCTCTGATATTGGACTATGTGGATAAATAATGATCGATGTTTTGAATGTTAATATGCTCTTATGTGGAGTAGAGACTTATTCACCTGATATTGTTTGGGCTGATATTTTGAGGATAAAAATAAAATGAGGGTGTTTTGATGTTCTTGAATTCTGACTTTTGTCTTTTAGGTCGTACACATTTATACATATGATATTATGTGGGTTGACATTTTCTAGTTTGAGTTGATGTAATTAGTGTTGAATTGACCCATGAACTGATTTAGTTATTTGACAATGTTGTATACCATTTTATCTTAGTTAATTTTCGTCAGTAAATATTGATTTACTCTTGTTAAATCAGTCAGTAGAAGACTGATTTATGTTTGTTGAGTTGGGTAGTTGTGGTTTGATATACCTTAGTTGCTTGTGGAGGATTAAGGTATTCTTGATTAGTTAGTAGATGAATGATTTAGTTTTGTTGGTTGATCAGTAGAGGATTGCCATACTCTATTTTTAGAGGTTCGAACCTTTAGGATATTTGTGCTTAGTTATGTATCTAAAGCACATTTGAGTACATGTTTTGTACTGACGTGGAAAGGACTGATTTAGCCATATATCACTGACGACTTGGATAGGTTATAGAGGATCGATGTATCCTATTCCATGAAGACTTTGACCATGGACTGTATATACCTGGTGGGATAACTTAGAGGGTGCATTGGGATATGTGACCCTGCTGATGTAGGGAAGTGCAGAGCTAATTGCTTAACACTTATGGGATACAATCATTACTAGTGTATACTGGGAGAGTACATTTAGATTTATGATGATAAAATTTTCCCCATTAGATATGGTCTTGGTAGTGTATGACATTGACTTGCAATGTTATACCATGGTGTGTATATCTTTCTTGTCCGATATTAGTTCCTTTGAACCTAGAGCAGGGTTGTTACTGGATGATTAGACTGCTTTATTTTGGGTTGCTTTTGATTGATGTATTCATGCTTGATACATATGCATGAATTTTGTTTAGATATACCCGTAACCCATGAGTGTTGGTAGCATAAGGTTGGTCTCTTTGGTTGAGCTGGTATGCTGATTTTGCATGTCTATGTTGCATGTATATTATGATTGTTATGTGTTGTAGGAGTCCTATGGTAGACTGTCCATTTGCAAGTAGTATATGTATCCATGTTCTGATATGGTTTGAAGGTTCCTTATGGATCATAGATATGTAGTTCGGTGTATGTATCTGGATGTATTATTGAAGATATCTTGTCGATTAAATCCGAGTTGTAGTATAAGTACATCGGTGGTGTTTTGATGGAGGCATTTTGTCGATTTAATCTGAGTTGTGATATGTACATATGTGTTTGGTGTGGTATCTGAGGTATCTTTTTGATTATGTTTGATTGTGAGTGCACCTGGGTTTAATATGTTTTATTGGAAGTATATGTTGGTTATACTATATGTTATGTGAGTGTTGTTTGAGGTGTATTGTTGATTTTACCTATATTGATTTTGCACATGGGTTCGGTATGCATTGTTGGAGATATCATGATGATTTATACCTATGTTGTGAGTATGTTTGGTGTGTACTAATTGGAGGATTATGTCGATCATACATATGTTGTGTGAGCACGTGTGCCAGGTATATATTGGTAGCAGCATGATGATTCTACTTATGCTGAATGCAGGATGTAGAGTGTCTACATTATGTCATTTGTTGGATTACCCTGTCAACCCATTTTCTTATCAGTGGGTGACTCACTACGATGTTGATATATTTGACGATGGGTTTGATTTGATTGCTGGATTGTTATACCTTTGGCTGCCGATATGTGGTTGAGTGATCTAGTGCAGCCTCTAGTTGGATAGTTAAGTGCCTTGGACATTTATGGATCGTTTGTGGTGGAGCGGAGCTCCCATATATTATTGTTGGCTTGTGATGGAGCATTGCTCCTATATTTATTGCAGATATATATTTCAGATTATTTGTGGTGGAGTGTTGCTCCCACATATGTGGTATTTCCTGTAATGGAGCGTTGCTCTCATACTGGAGGATTTATTCTTGGTGATTTATGTTGTTGATGATCAGATTTTCGATTTATTATCTGAGACCTTATGGATAGGAATGTCTGTGATACGAATATTATGTGTCTTTGTTTTTGCCATATGGGCTTACAGTGCCTTAGATGTTCTCAAGGACTTGATGATTCTGGTATGTCGAGGATGTTTGGATCGGTTTTCATTGTCTTTGTTGACGATGTTGTGATCTATATCGGATCCGCGGTGAGTCACACACATCATCTTTGCATAGTTCTAGAGATGTTTAGATGGAAACGTCTAGATGTGAAGATCGGTAGTACGTATTTTGGTTGTCTTCTGTGAGATGTTTGACACACACGGTCACCAGTAGGAGTATACCGTGGTTCCACAGGAGATCGAGGTTGATACCGTTGGGAGTAGACGGAGTCTATAGAAGAAGCTCGCAACTTCCTATGTTTGACTCGATATCTCCGGAGATACGTTGAGGGTTTATCACGGATTGCTATGCTACTTACACGCTTGACCATGAAAGGCGTGAAGTTTACTTGGACTGAGGATTGCAAGACCAGCTTCTAGGAGCTGAAGCGCAGACTAGTGTCGGCTTTGATTTTTTTTGGTTTTTTACCATCTAGAGAGGACGGATTTGTCCTCTACACCGACGCGTCTCTACAAGGTATGAGTGTTGTTCTGATGCAGCACGGTAGAGTATTCTCATATGTTTCTCGATAGTTGAAGGAGCATGAGAAGAAATACACAGTTCATGATATGGAGTTGGCGGTTATTATTTTTTCCCTGAAGATTTGGCGGCATTACCTGTATGATATTACATTGAGATTCTCACTGATCATCGAATTTCAAATATCTGTTTTACTTGGAAGGAACTTAATCTTCGACAAAGGAGATGGATGAAGTTCCTGAAGGATTATGAGTGTACCATTAGCTATCACCCGGGAAAAGCTAATGTGGTTGCCGATGCACTTAGCCAGAAGTCCAGAGGGACTTTAACTTGCTACCGAGTTGTGGTTATAGACTTGATTCAGGGTTTCTCTGTGTTAGACCTTGAGGAGCAGGGACAGACCGAGCAGGGTAGTCTTGTTACCATAATTGCTCAGTCGTCGATCAGGATGAGAATCCGAGAGGCCCAGTTGTTGGGACCTCATAGAGCTCAGCGAGGCAGAGTGGTCCTTACTATCGGACGGAGGATGTCAGAGGCAAAAGACTGCTGGAAGTGTTATACTGACCGAAGTCGGAGACTCTTAGAGTTCTCCATTTACGACCATGTATTTTTGCGAGTTTCACTCACGAAAGGGGTGAAGAGATTGGCCTCAAAGGTAAGCTAGCTCCGCGATATATTGGACTTTTCCAGATCTCGGAAAGGATTAGAGCGGTAGCTTACCGGTTGGCACTATCGCCGTCTTTGGCAGGCGTTCATGATGTATTCCACGTATCTATGCTGCGGAGATACGTGCCCGACCCGACACATGTGCTGGCAGATATTCCAGTTCCAGTTCAGCCTGACATTACATATGAGGAGGTTCCGGTACGGATTCTCGACCGGAAAGAGGGTCAGTTGCGGAACAAGACTATCCGGCTGGTTAAAGTTGGATGGCAGCATCATTCGGACGAGGAGGCTACTTGGGAGCTCGAGGATACGATCCGAGCTGGATATCCCCATCTTTTCACTTGAGGTATGTGATTTAGTATACCGTTCAGCATTCCTACTTTCTATATCTGTCGTAGTACTTGCTGATGGTAGATAATGAAATTTGGGGACCAAATTTTTATTAGTGGGGGAGAATGTAAAATACTGAAAATATACGAATATTAATAAGGGAATTTTCAGGAATTGTTGGAAATTTTTCGGGAATTTTTCGGAGCTCGTATGGATGAGTTAACGAGGATGAAAACGGGGCCCGGGGAAAAGCCTGTTTAGGCGACCCATTTAAGCGAGGAAATGTTTATTTTATATTTCCTTTTTCTTTTTCCTTTATTTTTCCTTTTCCTCTCCGTTTCTTTTCCTCTCCCCGCGCGTGCCGTGCCCTAAGCCCTTCGACGCCGTCTCCTCCTCCTAACCGGCGCCGACGGCTTACCCTAACCGCCACCAAGCGGCGGTTCATTCTCCTCTCCCACGCGTGAATAAGCCCCGGACCAAGGGAGAAGCCGACGCCTTCTCCTCTCTGTGCTTGAGCCGCGCGACACCGCCGGCCACAGGAACTGCAGTCGCCAACTGAAGCGGATCACCAACCCTAGCGCCGGCCACCGCGTGCCCTAGCCGAGCCCTGCCGACGCCGCCGCCGCACGGGACAGAGCTAGGCCTTTTCACTGGAGAGCTGAGCCCTTGATTTGATCAGCCGCACATCACCCTCTTCTTCTCCTGCCGAGTTCTCTGCCCTAGTGCTGACATCCCGATTTTTCCCTTGCCACCGGCCACTATCACAGTCGATCCGGCAGATCCTCATGCCCTAGTTTCTGGGTGCCGAATTTCTTTTCTTCCACTTCACTGATCGGGATCCAGGGGTAAGTCATGATCTCGATTCCATTTTTTTCTGTTTGTGGGTGAGGATTTAGTTCTTGAATTAGGTTAGTTTTGACTAGGAGTCTCTATTCCCTGATTTGATCTGTGATCTTCACTTCTTGATTCTTTTCTTTGCTGTTGAGTTAGGTCAAGATTGGAGAAGGATTCAGGGGGAGGTTTGCTGAGGTGTTTTTGTCTAGCTATTTACCCTAGATATAAGTAGCTGACAGCCACCTTTCAGCAGCGAACAACTCTAACATTTCAACCACTTCCATCCAGTTCCCTTTGTTCCAGCATTAACAGGGGAAGTGAAATTGAGGTATGGTGTAGGGATTTGGATTTACATGAGTTAGTATGATTGGTATATAATTGTTGGTTCATGTTTGTTGGATAATTGTAGTATGCCGATATGGAAGGAATAATTATTTGGGTTTGAATAGAGGAAGAATTTATCCCTGCTGTAGTATCATTTAAAAACGGAGATTTGGAATATTTAGGGTTTTCCCTGATTTGGTTTCGTGGATTTTATTAAGCTATTTGAATTCATTTGAATTGTAGCTAAATAAAATATATCTATATGTTCGACACAGGACTTTGATTCGGGACGATATCTCGACGAGTATCTTGATTACCGGATTGGACCACTTTATTGGAGGCGGGTACTTTGACTTATGTCTTTGATATGCATAATAATATGTTTAACATATAGCAGTGATTGTGTAATCATTTTGTTTCGGTTGGTCACTACATGATAGTTACATGGTTGCTTGTTTATTTATTCTGCACTGCATACTATTTACCTGATCATATATGCTTTAGGTAGTGACCCAACCACATACTATGTTATCTTCTGGATCTAGGGTTTATTTGATGCCCTATCTGATTTGTGTACCTTCTATCTGATACATCTTCCAGTGGTACACACTTTGTATTATTTATATGGTCATTATTATGTTATTCATGAGATTGCCATGCTTAGTGTCATGCATCATGATTGCATGCTGTGCGATTGTCGGCTCCACTATGGTTGAGCCCATCGCCAGTTACATGTACTGCACACACCACCACCACCCATGGGATAGTGGTATATCAGACAGGTGTGTGGTGGTTCTGCTGTTTGGCTCCGTTGGTCTGAGGACTCAGCGTGGTAGCCGTGATCGATTCACTTCTGTTTAGCTCGGCATTTAGTGTAGCAGTAGTGGCCGATGGTGGACTCTGTTTGGCTCCGTTGGTCAGGTGACTCAGCGTGGTAGCCGGCAGAGATATCCTCCCCGTCATCGTGTACCAGGAGATGAGAGCATTGAGCTCCCCCATTTATGATTTGGGGTCAGAGGACAGGAGTACTCCGACAGCATCCAGTCCACTCGGTCGTTCATCAGGAGCAGTGATGTCAGAGTGCACGGTCACCATATGCATTTATTGCATTTATTGTTTATGATTGCTGCATTTACTTGCTGCATTTATATGGATGCATATGATTGACATGCATACAGGATTATGACTTCCCCGGTCTGACGACCCTGTTACCTTTATACTTTGATTCCGGTTAGTACAGTTATCTCCTGATTTTGTTTCAGTTGCATTTATCCTTCTCGTATTCAGGAGACTATACGCATGATTAGTGTTGTCTGTTATTTGTTTTATTATGCATATCAGTTGTACCTGCTGAGTGTTGGACTCACCCCGCCTCCATTGTTGATATATTTTCAGGTTGAGACTGTCCGGAGCAGTTCCAGTCGCTGGTCCCCACAGCACGTAGTGCTAGTCCATCTGCTGGTTTTTGAGTTGTTATTTTATTTTAGCTTTTCTCTATCAGACTTTGTTTTAGTCTTGTTTTGGATTTTACATATGGATATTGTATGAATCCTTCCGTTTGATGGACTTTTGGTATGATTTGGATTTTATTCTACTACATGCCTGCCTGGAAGGAAGAAGAGGTGAGTTCGTCGGATTTGAGCTTTACGAGTGTAGTTGAGTAGGGTGGATCTCGTATCAGAGTACTATTGTTTGTGATTACTAGTATTAACTGCGTGGTTGTGACAGCCAGAGGCTGAATATCTATATAAACTGCGTGGTGATTGTTTTTATTTATTGTTTTAATTCCAGCCGCTTGTGGCTGAGGTATATGTGTTATGTAGAAGATTCAGATTGTCCGCCGTACAGGGGAGATGCTGCCGAAATTTCTTCGGACAGGGACTCCTCTGGGGCGTGACAGTATACAATAAGCAATCTTGATGTCTTGTAAGTACGTGCTGAATCGCTCAAACTCATGGCAAATCTGCACAAATATAAATATGAATCAAAATTCTAGAACCACCAAAATCAACATAAATCATTCTTTAAAAATAAAGTCAAACTTGGAAGGCCAATTCTCTTGTATGACACATCACAAGTGCAGCAACTTGGCCTGCTGTTGGCTCAATTTACTGAAGAGTAGAAAGTACAAAAACCGCCGTTTTACCCATTCCAGACTTTGCTTGACAAATAACATCCATTCCCAGAATAGCTTGTGGAATACATTCATGTTGTACTGATGAAAATTGAGGAGTACCCCAGTAAGTAAAAAATAATCTTCTGGATCCTTTAATGGAAAGGTTTACCTTATTCTCCACCAAACTGAGAAACATGCAAGTGATCTTTACCTGCAAAATACCATAAAGATTTATGCATCTATCCACTCGATGATGAAACGAGATATCTATTTAAATTTAAATAGGGTTCTCCTGATTTGCTCTCAAATTAAGAAAGTAAAATGAGCAGAGGACAAGTCTATAGTTCTAGTACTTTAATTGAAAAAAACCACTTCCATATAATTTCACTGATTACCTCATACGCCTAAGATAAAAGCAGCATGGACTTTAATTGAAATTACTAGGCATGATAATGATAATGATCCTCTTTTTTGCACCATCACTGACCAAGGCACACAGTTCTTCCTAGTGTTTAGTGACTGTGGCTTTTGATTGTGCCAAATAATAGAGATAAACAGACTAAAAAATGTCTCTGAGAAGATCTTAACTACAAATATAAGTTGATGATTCACTCTGATCCAACATTTCTCACTGAATTAAAGGGTATATCCATTTTCAGTAGTCAAAAACCACATCAAACTATTTATTCTCAGGTTTGTGTGAAACAATCAGAGAGAAAGTCAATAAGTAGAATATTTTCACTTCTCTCTGCAATATGGATAAGAACTCATGTTAGCCAACACAAAGAAAGAGATTGAGGATAAGATAATATTGGAATTCATCGTTTTAAGCCAAAGTGAAAGATAAACTTACAGCTAAACTATTTAAGGAACATTGATACTAATTCATAACAATAACCAATTTTCCCAACACAGACATCTAGAAGTTATCCAACACTATTTTAATGTTGAAAAAGAATAAAAACAAGGTGTCGGAAAGATAAAAACAAGGAAACATTCTAACCGAGCAATAAACGTTGAAGTTGCCGCAAAATGTGGTTGGTGCACCAAGCGAGGTGCGGTACCATAGTACGTCATTTTCCACAAAGCACCATGCTTTACCAAAAAATTGGAGCTTCTCGGTAATTGATTAAATGGCCAGGGCGTATGCTCCGTCCACAAGTCAGTCACAAAGACCTACACTAGCACAAGATTTTGATCCATAGAGCAAGGGGAAAAAGCTACTTTCTGGACCACTTGGAGACAAGACCACTAATTAAATTTCTAATTCACCTGGTACTCATCGCCGAATTCCTGGTTGAAGGCAGCCCTGATGGCCTCCGCCGACGCGTGATGCCCACCACCAGTATCACTCATCAAAATCAAAACCTTCTTCGGCCTCTCATACTCCGCCACGCTGTTAATGGGGGCGCCGTTGTCCTCGGCAATGAGAGGGCTCTCATCCTCCAGACGGATCTCGTCGTTTGAGAGGCCGACGGAGGCAAACCCGATAGGGGCATTAAATTATGAGAATCAGAATCTGTTCAACTTGCTATACTGCTCCATTCTTCTTGCACCTTTCATTTCCCTAATCTCACTACTTTTCACCTTCAAATGCCTCTTGCAGTTCCCTCTTGACATTTTCCAGCCCACCAATATCATCCCAACTGACATTTGGTACTTCAACAACCTGATCAAAACACAACAAACTATCAGCATATCTCAAGATAGAAATAGAAGTGGTTTTTAGGCCATTCATCAACATATGACAGTAAACACAAGTTACCAACCAGGCACATGAGGCTATAGAATTTCTTGAGTTGAAAAAGTTAAGTTTAATTTAGAGTTGAAATGTGGTTCCAGTAAATCAAAACCCTAACATAGAGTTGAAATGCACTGGTATGCATAAATTCATGAGATTACTTATGGAAGAAACGATTAGGAACTGATCAAGACTGAACCAAACAAGATAGATGTAGCTAACATAAACCAAATGAGTGAAACCAGTCACTCATGCATAAACGAGACATGGAACTAGCATATGTTGAATCAAATTACAGGAACTATGATCCACTCCAATTAGAACCATCAATGTAAGGTCATGAAAACATTGAATATTTACAAGAGAAAAATACTCTTGAAGCTTCAAGCAATGACAGGTAGCTTGATTAGTTACCTGATTACAAAATTAGAAATTCTTTTTCTTAGTAGCCCACTGTCTTCAGTTTGAATCAAGTACTCTTGAAGCTCCTAATGGTTCAAAGTTTCCAAAGATTCACAACACCAATGAAATAGAAGTTAGGTTAACATTTCAAGCAAATTGAATATAAATCATTTGAGCTGACAAAATTAGCACCTTCCAAGCCTCATCAAGACTTTGGTTGGTATTTTCTGCATTAACCTTCTTGGAAAGGTTAGTCAGCAATTCAGCTTGTTGCAACAAGGCAGTTAGTTTTGGGTCATCTCTCCCAAGGAAAGTTGCTTGACTAACCTTATTGGAAGCTGCTTAGTCATTAGGAAAAGGCGAGGGCTTAGGGGGAAGCAGAAGGCATCAACAAATCTTTTCATAAAAAGAAGATAAACCAAATTGATAGTGGTTTACCATCATATGTATAGCCTCTCATATTACCTGATGACTGATTAACTGTGTCAAAGTTTTGAACTTCTAATAGAGGTGGCCTTTGCAGATGTTGAGCTGGACCATGTTCCCTAAGAGATCTCCTATGTGCTTCAATTGTCTCTTTGAGAGGAGAGATGTGATACCTATCTTGCAAATGGAATACTAATAAGAAAAATAAATAATTAAACTTTTTCTTGGTGGTTTAGTTCACAGTGAATTCATCTACCCCATCTTCTTATTTGATGTCGATGGTTCCCCTATTAGTATTGCTATAGATGGTTCTTCAACAAGAACCCTCTTATTGCTTGGGTCCAAAGATGGAACACTATTCTCCTTGGATGAAGCCTCAAATTTTTCCCTTTTCTTGCAGAGGGTGGAGAAGTGGTTCTTTACAGCGTTATCTATTCTGTTGTAAAGCAAATACAAATCATATTTATACAACCTGTCCACCCATCACAGCGGATGGCTTATTAGTAAATACTAAATAAAGAAGTTTGGTTGAAATACCTTCCTGATACAACCTTTGCAATCTCTGTCCATCTGTTGCCAAACATCTTTTGTGCCTGATTGTCAGAAAGCTTCAAGCAACAGGTAGCTTGATTAGTTAGATTACAAAACCCAAACAACTATATAAGAAATCCAGATTTGATCAAACCAGTAACTTAAATAAATAAATGACACAGATGTAAGTAATAATGCAATAAAAAGGAGAAAAGAAATACCTTAAAGGCAAGGTACTGATCTGTCTTGTTAATTAGCTCCAGGGAACACGAGCTCTGCTTCTTCAACTCAACTGCTCGATCCACAACCAGCAAAAAAATTGTTAGAAAACTAACTGAATTCCTTGCGATCAAACAGTCCACCCAAGAAGCCAAACAAAACAATCCACAACCATCATGCATGATTATAAAAAAAGGGAAATGTAGGACTTAGACTGTTTCGAAGACCAAATGTGAACCATTAAGCAAGTTTAAGATCATACACGACTCCAACCTCGCACCGTCCAGAAAGAAAGCAAACCACGAAAAACACATAAAACATGGATCGATTGATCGAGGAGGAGAAAAGGGAAATGTAGACTTACAGACGAACTTGAGCTCCTTAGGCTCAATTTCCAGTAACCCTCCTCTCATTTCTCTTCGACTCTGTTTGTGATTTATTGCCTCCTCCTAACAAATTGAAAGTGTAGAACCCGGAGATTGGTACAACGATGGTATCTCAGAGAGGAAAGGTTCGATTTTGGCGGAGTGCAGATTTTGTAGACCCAGGAGATTGATATAATCGGAGTTCGAAGGTGGTCTCGTAGACAGCCACTAAAAGGCAGTAACCAAATCGATCTACGGGCGTAGATTTGCAAAGAAAATAAATCGATCGAGTAAACCCTACACATATCAACCGATCCACTCAAATCTCCCAGCGACGACCACAATAGTGAAAAGGCAAACAAAACCAACATCAGATCAAAGAACTGCAACAGGTAAGAGTGTAGATGTAAGGAGGGGATTAGGGTTTTCACATTTCCACAGGGCCTCAATCTTCACCCTCAATCTTCCCAGGCGACGAAAAGGGCCTCAAAGACTTCATCCAGCGGAACCCCTCTCCTTCCGAGGCAAAGGCAAGGGTGGGTGGCGAGGAGAGCATCGCGGTGTTGCTGGCGTGGGCGAAGCCGAAGCTCCCCGAGCTTCCCCTTTTCCTGCCCGGGATGATCGTGATCCCCAAAGAACCCTTTCCACATGTACAGTGGGATCGTGCAGAGGGTCACCGACGGGAAGGCCGGTGTGCTCTTCGAAGGGGGGAATTGCATCTATCATTTATGCTGCGGTTTTGCTTAGGACCGGAGCAGGTGGTTTTGATCCTGATCGGGAGAGGCAGGTACGCTAGAAGGAGAAGAGGGAGATGAGGGGCTGAGAGAGATGGCCAGAGGAAAGTGGTGGTGTCGTAGCGACGATATAGGTTTAGGGCTAAGTATGGGTGGACGACGTGACATAGGTTTAGGTTTGGAGGGAAGAATGAAGTGTTGCAAATTTTGGCTAAGTATGGGTGGAAAGATTAAATTATTTTATTTAATCATAGACATCAGATTTTAAAAACCGCTGTAAAAATCGGTGTCTATTAACGAAAAAAAGGCGTTCATAGACATTGCCTAAAAAACCGATGTCTATGAGCGAAAATCTGCGCTCATAGACACCGGTTTTGGAAAAAATCGGTGTAAAATACTCAAAGACATCGGTTATTGCTTAAAACTGTTGTTGTTCCACCGATGTCTATGAGGGTTTTTGTTGTAGTGCAGGTTCCTGTACTAGTCTAGGAAGTTAGCTTCATTAAGCTTGTCCTTATCAAGGACAGAACGCAGGAAGAAGGTGTTTGTGTTTGACGACATGACAATCTACAACAGAAAATACAGAAAATAAATATCATATTCCACTAATCATTTAATTAGGCCTTTAACTAAATGATACTCCCACTGAATTATAGAACTTTTGTAGAATCAAGTCATGGATGTGGTCAAACCACACCTACTAGATTCTAACCAACTAGCTATAATTCTTGTGGGACAAGATCCACATCATACTACGCCTTGAGTTTGGCTAAATCGCCAAGACTTAGTATGATCAGTAGGTAGCTAATTACCAATTACATCTCTATGCAACTCTTTTTTATAGGATCAAGATCCGCATGTATATTAAAACTTGAGTTAGCTTTGGCTAAATCACCCAAGAGTTAATATAAATGTGATTTTGACCTATCTACCATCCATTGGTAAATGCCTATAGTTAAACTCGATCTAATTGAGTTTAACTAGTTTTACTTAATCTGATTGAGTTTGTTCTCACCCAGGCATTGATAGGCGGGACCAAGATTGTCCCTCCGCACCCTACCAAGATAATATGCGTTGCTCTGCTTTGGCAGATTCAACAACAACATGTGATCGAGGTAGTGATGGGTATCACGGCATGGTAGACATTTTGAGTTGACACGATTAAGATATAATCTAATCGTTGATGTGTATCATATACTCGATTTAGATCTAATCTAATCATGGTGCATCATATACGCGATTTAGATCTAATCTAATCGTTAAGGCACTAGTTAATTACTCTACTCTAGCATGTATCACATACACACATACAAGCAATTAATTAAATTGTGATTAGTCATGGCCCTACTATGATCTTCTCAAGCCAATGAGAAGATCGGATGGTCAACCTAGGGTCAACAGCTTCTCCAAGCTCCTCCCTTTGACCGCCATGTGTAGCTCGCACCCTCCTCGTTACTCCTCCTCGAGTGGACCTTCCACCGCTCCAATTTTGTACATTACAAATTTGAAACTCGAGTTACATTCGAGTCTAAAGTATTTTACAATAGGAAATAAAATAGAAAGGCACGACACGCAGGTCGCGTATCACATATACAACACGCACGATCACACAAAAATGACGCGCAGGCCATATTATGAATTACAACACATTTTGTCCAATCTTATTGGGTATTTGGGCCATGACCATCACTGTAACAACCACCCTTCTTACTACTACTACTCTCTAAGGATGACCGTTACTTAACTACTAACTTTACTTAACCGGTATGATTAAATATCACATGGAAACCCTACCGAAAAATTTCGGCAGAGTCTCCCCTGTACCGGTGACCAAATCTATAATACAAACATAATATACGCAGTTACAGACGACTGGAACATATTTTCCACAACCACGCAGTAATAAAAATCACAATAAAAACAAAGAAACTACTCTAGCAATAGCAATGACTACCGCACTCCACAAATAATAAAAGAGACAAGCTAGACATGCGGAAATAAACTCAGCTACAATCCCAAATTTAATATAACATTAACAGAGAACTAAAAGAAAGTCTTGACAATTTTGCCAGCTACTTCTGGATCTCTCCACAGTCCAGTCACCACACACCTTCATCACCACCACCATCCTGTCGTCTCCCTTCCTATCTTAGCTTTTCCTTTATCTGCGGTAGGAGGAAAAAAAAACAAAAGATCTATAAGCGAAAACGCTTAGTAAGTACTAATATATCTCACAAAAACATCGAAGTGCATAAAAAGAATGCAACAATACTAAAACTGAAATGCTAAAAGCAAAGCTGCATGTACCCATGGTATACAAAAATAAAACTGAATACTAAACATGCTCACTAACTGACAGGAAAGTAATGAAACAACTACTGTAAGCTTAGAATTAAAGAACTAAACTTTTATTGATTCTAAGCATAAAACTTGTTTCATTTTCTTATATCTTTATACCAGAAATTAATCTTTTAATTTCTCTTTTACCTTTTTCTTCTTTTCTTCTTGCTTTACTTATACTAGAAATTAATCTTTTAATTTCTCTTTCACTTTCTTCTTCTTGTTCTTCTTACTTTTTCTCATACTAGAAATTAATCTTTTAATTTCTCTTTCACTTTCTTCTTCTTGTTCTTCTTTTCTTTTCTTTTCTTTTCTTCTTTGGGCCCAGGCTTAGTATCATCTTTGTTTTGCACGCTCTCTAATAGTGACTGGGGTAGCGAGCCTCCAGCCCTATGAGGATAAAGACCTCAGTCTTACCAGGGCCAAGACCTCGGAATTGGTCACCTGGATTTGTTTAACGACAACCTCGGAAGTCGGGTACTAGCCTCTTACTTTAATTTACTTGTTATCTCTTTTTAACTAGACTTTAGTCCTTTTTCTTTTTACTCAGTTTTCTCATAATCCTTTATTAGAGTTTATTGGAATCCTTTAGATATACCTAACAAGTGTAGGATTACAATTAACTAAGCATGCTATATAAAAACAATATAAGGGAAACAAATCTAGACTCTCTCTAAGCATGTTATAAAACAAAGCAACAGAAAAGCAAATCTGAACTTTCTAAACATGCTATAAAACAAAGGAAAAGAAAGCACATCTGAACTTACTAATCATGCTCTAGAATAGAGCAAAAGAAAACTAATTCAAACTTGCTAATCATGTTGTAAAATAGAGCAAAAGAAAGCTAACTTGGACTTACTAAACATGCTATAAAATAGAGCAAAAGAAAGCGAACTTGGACTTACTAAACATGCTGTGATAAGAGCAAAAGAAAGCTAATCTAATCTTACTAATCATGCTACAAAGTAGAGCAAAGGAAGACTAATTTGATCCTACTAATCATGCCACCAAATAGAGCAAAAGAAAACTAATTTGATCTTGCTAATCATGCTACAAAATGGAGCAAAAGAAAACTAATTTGATCTTGCTAATCATGCTACAAAATGGAGCAAAAGAGAACTACTTTAAGCTTACTAATCATGCTATAAAAATAGGGCAAAAGAATGCAACTTTGAGCTTCCTATACATGCTGTTCATGCCCAGTTATGTGCACATAAACTAAAATCTGCAAAGTTAACATAAGATGGAATACTTAAACACATGCTAAAACCCTTAAAGTTCCTTCTCCTCTTCTATATCAAACTCATGGCAGTAAAAAGGGAGTTAACCAAGGTAAGGCAGCAAAAAGGAAACTGAAGGGTTGATACTGTTCAAGTTGATACTATAGGCTCAGAATTAAAACTTCTTACAGCATGCTCCTCTATTCGAAACTAAATTAAAACATAAATGAATCTGCACTTGCTTAAAGAAAAAGCAACTGACTCAAATCTAGCATTACAAATAGCATGTGAAATCTCTAATTTCTCTAGCAATTAAAAGAAAGACTCCTAATAAACTCTTAACAAATTCTTAACAAGAATCCATTTAAATCCTCTAACAAGGTAACAACATGAAGGGAACTACATGTCAATCAACAAGCATATGCTTTCTCATGGTCAACTAAATAACCGAATTGCACAGCAACCCTAAAGAAACTACCCGTGCCCCTTTTCTTTGCCTAACTCAAGTTAAACTTGCTGTAAATTTTATAGAAAGACCTATATACACCAATTCACAGTTAAAACCCTTGTAGGCAACCAAAAATCTCTAAACTTACTTCCACAGATTTGCAAGAAAGGAAAACAAAATCTTGAATCTATTCTATTAATCCCTAATAACACAATCAATTCACATGTAACTTATTCAAACTATACCTTCACAGAATCACAGAAAACAAGCTAAAATACACTACAATACTTATACTTTACGGCACAACAGGATCTAAGATCTTGTTACAACAACACTTAGGGAGAAGAAAACCAAAAACGCATGCTGTACACAACCATCCGAAAGCCAAGAAAGCAAACCGAAGCTCGGAGCAACTCCTACCGCAGGTGAGTAGTACTTACCGAGGGTTCTTGGACTTACAACCGAAGGAGAGGAAGGTCTAGGGTTCCAAAGCTTGAAACTTTTGACTTCTTCTTGTGCCTATGCGTCCACCTTGCCGAGAGGAACGTGAAGAGATGCAAAGCTCTCGGATTTGACCGTTGCCGGCCGCCGGAGAAACCCTAGCCTTGGCTGCAGTTTTTTTTTTTGCCCGAGAAGAGTCGGCGCCGTCGCGAGAAGAGAAGAGAAGAGATTTTGAGAGAAAATTTTTGGTTTTTCTGAAAATAAAAACCTAATACCCTTTCTTATATTCGGGTTTAATCACAACTACGCTTTAATACCAATTCTCTCCATATTAAGTTGACAAAGTCCGTGTAGCTCAGCTGGTTTGGGCCGGTTTTGCTTAAAGCCCAGCTCATGGGTTCGAATCCCAGCCGTGCACTTTTATTCCTCTTTTATTCAAAACGCTCTAACTATAGCTTAAATGTATTCCACCTCTTATATAGTTAACAAAGCTTTCGTAGACCGGTTGGTTGGCTGCGCTTTGACTAAGTCAGGGCTCGCGGGTTCGAGTCTCGGTTGCACTATTTTCTTTCCTATTTATTCTTATTCCTAACTACTACTTATATACATATTGCTCCATATATAATTAACAAAATCTCGCTGGCTTAGCTGGTCAAGCTGCGTCCGGTTGGGTCGTGTCTGACACGAGGTCACGGGTTCGAGACCTAGCTTCAACACATTTATTTATTTATTTTTTAACTTCTTCCTCTTGGTAAAAATACCAAATAAACTCCAAAAATTACATAAAAATACTCTAAAAATTTCTAAAAATCTCTAGAATATTTTAAAAGCATTTCCAAATATTTTTATGGACATTTGGAACTCGAAATAAGGAAAATTGGGTCGTTACAATCCCCCATACCTTATAAAAAGTTCGTCCTCAAACTTAGAATAGCTCTGAATACTTCTGTCTCATACTGTCCTCCCGCTCCCAAGTGATTTCCTCGTGCTTCTGGCTCTGCCAGACGACCTTCACTAGTGGTACTTCTTTGTTTCTCAATCTCTTGACTGCTCTGTCCCCTATCTGTGTAGGTCTGCTATCATAACTAAGATCCTCTTGGATCTGCACGGACTGAGGCTGAATCACTTGGCTCGGGTCATAGAGGCACTTCTTTAGCATGGAGACATGAAATACATTGTATATTGCTGACATGTCTTATGGTAAGTCCAGCTTGTAAGCTACTTTCCCAATCCTCTCTATGATCAGGTAAGGTCCTATATAGTGAGGACTTAATTTGCCCTTCTTGCCAAATCACATCACTCCCTTCATAGGAGCGACCTTGGGGAAAACTGAATCTCCTACTTGGAATTCCAATGGCCTACGACGTGTGTCAACATAACTCTTCTGTCTACTCTGGGCAGTCTCAATCCTCTGTCTGCTCTTCACTTTGCTCTCTCTGTATGTCTTCAAGCAAGGTAGACTCTAAGGTCAATTCGGAGAGTTGCCCGTAAATAATTTCAAGTCCAAAATTTGACAACTCCTTTTGCAGTAGCAGGGCTAATGATGACAGAGATATCAGGGATGCACTGGACTTTCTGCTTAGTGCATCTGCCACTTTGTTAGATTTGCCTGGGTGGTAGAGATTCTCACAGTCGTAATCTCTGACCAACTCCAGCCACCTGCGCTGTCTCATGTTTAAGTCCTTCTGAGTGAAGAAGTACTTAAAACTCTGATGATCTGTGAAGATTCTACACTGAACTCCATACAAATAATGTCACCAGAGTTTCAGTGCAAAAACCACAGCTGTCAGCTCAAGATCATGAGTAGGGTAGTTCTTCTCATAATCTTTGAGTTGTCTAGAAGCATAAGCTATGACTTTTCCTTCTTGCATGAGTACAGCTCCTAAGCCTATCTTGGAAGCATCACCGTAGATGTCGAAACTCTTGTCGCTCTGTGGTACAGTCAGAATGGGAGCACTGATCAATCTCTTCTTTAGCTCTTGGAAACTCTGCTCACATTTATCTGACCATTCGAATCTCTTGTTCTTTCTGGTGAGGGCTGTTAGTGGATAGACTATCCTGGAAAAGTCCTCCACGAACTTCCTGTAGTACCCAGCTAAACCAAGGAAGCTTCTGATCTCTCTGACGTTCTTGGGTCTACTCCAGTTGTTGACCGCTTCCACTTTGGCTGGATCCACTTGAATGCCTTCTTTAGAAATTATGTGACCTAAAAACGCCACCTGATTTAACCAGAACTCGCACTTGGAGAATTTAGCATAAAGCTGCTTCTGCTGAAGAGTCTGCAATACTATCCTCAAGTGCGTGTCATGCTCCTCTGGGGTCCTTGAATAGACCAGAATGTCGTCAATGAATACGATGACAAATTTGTCAAGATATTCTCTGAACACTCTGTTCATTAAGTCCATATAGTTAACAAAGCTTTCGTAGACCGGTTGGTTGGCTGCGCTTTGACTAAGTCAGGGCTCGCGGGTTCGAGTCTCGGCTGCACTATTTTCTTTCCTATTTATTCTTATTCCTAACTACTACTTATATACATATTGCTCCATATATAATTAACAAAATCTCGCTGGCTCAGCTGGTCGAGCTGCGTCCGGTTGGGTCGTGTCTGACACGAGGTCACGGGTTCGAGACCTAGCTTCAACACATTTATTTATTTTTTTTTTAAACTTCTTCCTCTTGGTAAAAATACCAAATAAACTCCAAAAATTACATAAAAATACTCTAAAAATTTCTAAAAATCTCTAGAATATTTTAAAAGCATTTCCAAATATTTTTATGGACATTTGGAACTCAAAATAAGGAAAATTGGGTCGTTACAATCACAAAAATTATACATAATTCTAAATTATGTAATTTCCATAAATTTCTATAATTTTTCTACTATTTTTACAATTTTATGAGTTACAACTTCCCGACGGTCTCATTTAACGGTTTTCGGGTGCGATCGCGGGACAATGCCCCTTGTGGGGTTAGGGGCAGCACCCCTTCTCATGAAATGAGTCTCACAAGTGTCCCACAATGATCTTACAGCGCCCTAAACTGCTGTCCCAAAACATTTTGGGCGAGACCTTGCCGTTTTGGAAGGTGTTTCTCGGTAGTCGAATCCTACAAGTGACCAAACACTTGTTGCTTCGATTCTATGAGAAAAATACCCATAAAATACATAAAAACAGTAAATATACAGAAACTTACAGATCTGTAGTTTTTCATAAAAACCAAAATAAAACATGTACATGCTTCGCACGTGGCTCTGATACCACTAAACGAACTCCGAAAATTGCATAAAAATACTCTAAAAATTTCTAAAAATCTCTACAATATTTCTAAAGCATTTTTAAATATTTTTAATCATCATCAGGACTAGAAATGAGGAAATTTGGGTTGTTACAACTGCATTTCTGCCGGTTGTTAGGTCCCGTAGACCCAACCAAACTTCCCACTATATATTAAGTCTGCCTATTGACCTATCTGGACTTCGCACCAACTATCAAGTCCTCAGACCTAGTTTAATTTCATCTCGGTGTCAGGTCTTTTAGATCCGTCAACTCCTGCACACTTGGAAAAGAGGTTATAAAAACACCACATCTAACTTTAACCTATTTGTCATAGATCAAAACCTGATTGTCAATGCAACTTGCACTAATAATCTCCCTCTTTTTGATGTAATGACAACCTGGGTTAAAGTTAGGGAAAAAAACATACAAATAAGCATTAAACATGTATTGCAAAATTTAAGTGAGTTGGATTTTTCTAAGTTAACCGTCTATCCTCCCCCTTTGGTATACATCAAAAATTGATATAACTCATTAAGCACAAATTTCTAATTTGTCATAAAAGTTTAAACACAAGTTGTAAATATTTCAACCAATTGTTTGACTAATGTTTGGAAATTTTTGAATAATTTAAGTGAAGTTTTAGTAAATTGAATAAATTTTGTAAACTAAGTTTTTCAAACAAGTTTTCAAATAATAATTTTAAGTTCTTAAATTTTGAAACAACCATTGCAAATAGGAAATATTATCTTTTTAAAATAATTTTGCAAGTAATATTTTCAAGTAAATAAGGGTGAAGTTTTTATTCAGAATAAAAAAACTCATGTTTACTATGGGAGTCCAACTATCAGGTCCTCAGACCTAGCTGAATTTTAGCCCGGTGTCAGGTCCTTTAGACCCGTCAACTCCTGCCCACTTGGTAAAGAGGTTAGAAAAGCACCACATCTAACTTTAACCTATTTGTCATACATCAAAACTTGATTATCAAAGCAACCTGGACCAATAATCTCCCCTTTTTTGATGTAATGACAACCAACCTGAGTTAAAGTTAGGAAAAAAAATATGCAAATAAGCATTAAACATGTAATGCAAAATTTAAGTTAGTTGGATTTTTCTAACCTAACCATCTATCCTCCCCCTTGGGCATACATCAAAAATTGATATAACTCATTAAGCACAAATTTCTAATTTTTCATAAAAGTTTAAACAAAAGTTGTAAATATTTCAACGAATTGTTTAACTAATGTTTGGAAATTTTTGAATAATTTAAGTGAAGTTTTAGCAAAATGAATAAATTTTGTAACTCAGTTTTTCAAACAAGTTTTCAAATAATGACTTTAAGTTCTTAAATTTTGAAACAATTATTGCAAATAGAAAATGTTATCTTTTTTAAATAATTTTGTAAGTAATATTTTCAAGTAAACAAAGGTGAAGTTTTTATTCAGAATAAAAAAAACTCAGGTTTACTATAGGGAGGAGTAGATAAAAAAATTAAAATAATTTGAAAGCAATCTTCTCAAAATTTTCAAATAATGAAAATTGAGTTTTGTAAAACATTTTGCAAAGCTAAATTTTGTAAAGCATTTCAAAATATTTTGCAAGTCAATTTTGCAATTAAGTTAAAGATTTTCAAATAATGTTCAAACAACGAAGGAAATTCAAATGTTTTTCAAGAGGGTTTTGAGATATTTTCAAGGAAGTTTTCAATAAGTGTAAAAAAATTTTTAGGTAAGAAATAATTTTTCAAGTTAAAAATATTCTGATTGTTCAAAAACTTTCTCAAAGTAAATAATTTTTCCAAGATGTATTGAAGTAAGTTACAAATTTTAAAAAAATTCAAATCAATGTTTCACAGAAATTCAAAATAGTTGAACCCTTTCTCCCCCTTATTTTAACACTCCCTCTTAAGTTGTACTAAGGTTTGGGTATGTTAAATTTTGCAACATATTTTTAAGTCTCTTCCTCCCCCTTAACCTAGCACCTTCTGATTATTTTTATTATCTATAAGAATTTCTACCTAAGTGTTTAGGGGATTTAGTGTTAGTAATACTTATGTTCAGCAAGTATATTATTTACATAAGTATTTCTATATACTTAGTATAATTGCTCATTTAAGTTTGATTAAAATAAGATCATTAATCAATTATTCTTGGATTAAGTTAAGAAATAATTTGTTACTAACTCAATAATAAATAATTTATTACTAACTCAATTAATAATTTAATACTTATTTGATTAAAATAACTTAAATTTCATATTAATTGATTGAGTTAATTGATTAATGAAAGATTAGTTATAATTTAATTTTTTATTTACTTCATCTTTAACTGTTGATTAGATTTAATTTAAGTTATGTTAAATTAGGATTAACTAAGTTTAGAGTCAGTATTAATTTAGAGTTAAATTTGTTAAAGTTATTAAATAATGTTAAGTAAAGTTAAGGTTCAATTTGAGTCAATCTTTAATTAAGATAAATTATGGTTTAATTAAAGTAAAGTTAAGATTCTGATTAACGTTGAAATTAAAATTGATTGAGTTAAATTAAGGTTAAGTTTTAATTAACCTTTTAATGTAAAGCCAAGTTTAATTTGAAGTGAATTACAGTAAAGTTAATATTTTAATTGTCACGCCCCAGAGGAGACCGTACCGAAAAATTTCGGTAGCATCTCCCCTGTACGGGTGACAATCTGAGGCATACATACATACAATATACATCAGCCACATACGGCTGGAATATATCAACACAACCACGCAGTTATATAACCAGCCCACTCGGCTGGAACAGAAATAAGCATAACCACGCAGTTATATAAATATATGAATCAGCCCCCACACGGCTGTACTAAAAATCAACGCAGCGGAAATCACAAACAACGATCACAAAACACAAATCAACTAACTGCGAGCCGGCTCGGCTTGACACAAGAATATCAGACCAAATACAATAGAATACAAATACATAAACAAGTACAAAACCCAAAATACAAATAACGTAAGAAATACCGAAATCGTAAGGTCGTCCTCGAATGTGACGTGGAACTGGCGGACAGGATCTCCAGCCGACTCCATAAATCCTTTACCTGCTACCTGGTGAAATTACCAATATACGGGGTGGTGAGTATAAAGACTCAGCGGGTAATAGACTGATAGTGCATGAGTATAAGTAAAGAACTAGAGATGCAAAGGTATACAGTCTCGTATGGAAATAGCAGATACTACAGTGATATCATAATAAGTGTCCATACCAAACCATATCCTAGGCTAGTAAGGGAAGGTAGATGTAGCAAAGTCCTGCACAAGATCGCTTCATAACTATCGTGGTATCATGAGGTATATACTGGTCAATGGTAAGTAAGGTTGTCTAAACACATATCACGGTATAAATCTCAACCTATGTAAGCATAATAAAGATAAATAAACAAGAAAGATAATCTAGCGACAAAGAAGATAGATAAGCAACAACAAAGATAAGTAAACAACAAGATCGTGGGTATAATAATAACAACAGATGACGGATGGTCACTCCTCCCACCCTCAAGTCCACGACCCCGGATGGACGAGAGGTCGGACAACGATGATCAGACACCACTCCTACCACTACTCTCGAGTGGCCGAGGGGACAGTTGCATAGTAGCTGAATAGCTACGTCTGCGACGGGGTCCCTGCTGCCCGCGACTCCAGCAAACACTACCCATGAGTGTGCGAGTGGGGGGCATGACAGGACAAGCGGCACGCTCCAAGCTACCACTACCCATGAGTGGCCGAGCGTGCGCCGGCCAACGACCGTCTCAACCACAAGGGAGCCAAAGTCATCGGTGATGCATGCAATGACATGATGCGAATAATGCAACAGTCATCATATATATATAACAGGAAATCAGGTATGCTACATGAATCCGCATGCTCAATACTAAGCATAAATAAACAGTAATCAAACAGGTAAGCATGACATCTAGTATCCATATAAACAGAAAACAGGTATGCTACATGAAGCCAGCATGCTCAGCAAGGTGTGTAAATAAACAGTAATCAAGGCAGGTAAACATGGTATCAGGTGTCCATATATCCAATATCTACTATCTAATGTCTGGTATCTGGTATCCAATACCTAGTACTATAGTATCTGCTAAATATCATGAATAGCAACGAGAGACTGTATAGATACAGAAACGAGTAGCTCAAAGATCGAGTGGAAGTATCAACCGTAGGAAGAATAAGAGTGGAGTCAAGATAGATACAACAACTATCTGAACATAAAACTCATGCACTAGGATCAAAATACTAAAGAGATAAAGCAAGAAGTACCCGCCTTATGTGTCGATCGTGCCAAACGATCTCACGTCGAGACGCTCATCTCGGATCAAAATCCTGCAAATCACATGATGTACAATTTAGCTAATCACACATGTAATATCCGGCTAAACCCCAAAACCCAAACTAACTAGTGGATACCCTAATCGAAATGATTAACCTCAATTATCTCCTTTATAGATCCAATAAGATCCAACCCAATGTCAACCATAGTTTAATCCATTCAATTGATTAAATCAATTTAGATCATCCATTAATTAAATTGAATCTCTGTTATCAACAGATTATTAAAATCCCAAATCTGATACTTATCAAATAAATCCATAACTCCCTCACAAGATTAGATTTATACATAAATCATCCCTATTCCAAAACCAAGCCTCAACAGATTCTCAATCCATCACCACCAAGAATCAAATCTCCCTTAATCATATAATATGTACAACCCATCCATACTTCTACGGGTTAGCAACAATTAAGCATCCAACTAACTAGATAAAGAAAACCATCCAAACAATCTACTAATTTCTCCATTCCAATCCTCTTACCTCTTCTTCTTCAGCAGCCAGAAATTGACACGGATCAAACGGAGTCAGCCACAAACCATCGGCGATGTGAAGAGCGAAGCCACTGCCTCCAAAATAATAACCCCAAATAACCATAATAAAGCCACTCCACATATGAAATTAAACCAACTTTCTAATCAATACCCTTTTAAGTTAGAGATCTTACCCTCAAACTAGATCTTCAACCTTTCAATGAAGCAACCGAATGCTGCTGTGAGTAAATGGATCCGCCAACTAACCACAACAAATCATTAGATTAGTATCCAACCAACTTGTTGATTAACCAGAACCCACACAGATCTTACCTCAGATCAGATCTATAGTTCCACAACTGCTCGGTGAAGGAGTCAGAATACATTCATGGGGGAAACACAATTCTCTACTATAGATCGGATGAAGAGGATGAGATAAGGCCTGGAGCGATCGGGTTTATCGGGTTCCTCCTCTTGTCTACAACCGATCGAGTGCTCCAACGCACTGGACAACAACGGCACCACCTAGTTGAGCTCCCAGCAGATGCTAACGCTTGAGATGTGGGTGTGACAAAGCCACCGAATGGCTCCCCCTTCCCATCGACAACGGCAAGGCGGCACAGATCTGCGGGCAGGAAACAAAGGTGGCTCGATTTCCTTTCCGGCGAGCTTCTATGTCCGGGAGGAGAAGAGGAGGCGACGCTGTGGTGCTCGCGTGAGAAGGAGGGCAGAGAGGAGACTGCGGTCCGTCGTGATCGGCGATGGTGCGGCGGATCGCGAGGTGAGGACTCGGGAGAAGGAGTTCGGCGATGCAGAGTAGTTGGGAGAGGGACGATCTGCCGGGGGAGCGAGGCCGGCGATCGGCCGACGCCGTTGCGGGCCTCGGATGGTGGCGCGAGGAAGCGAAGGGGAGAAAGGGAATCGGCGAGATGGGGAAAAAGAAAGGGATTCGGTGCCGCAAGGGGGAGAGGTGATCGGGATATAGGAGGCTTCGGCGTGGAGAGTTTTTAGGGCTCGGGTAAGGGCCGAATTAAATAGGAAAGAGTTTATAAATTTAAACTTAGGTTTAGATAAATCAAAACTTAAGTTTATTCCTCAATCAACTCCCATCTTTGGGTATTCCAAATAGGCTTTCTCTAAACCTAATAATTGATCCCCTTAAAATACGTCATACGAGCTCCGATTAAATCCCAGAAAATTCCTAAAAACTCCTAAAAATTCTAATAAGATTATTTGTCCAATAACCTTATTATTTAGATATTATTTGGGTGCTGTATTTTACATTAATTAGGTTAAATTAAGTTACTAATCAAGTTAAGTTAAATCTTTAGTTAAATTAATGTGGACCTAACCTCTTAATTAAGGTTAGATTAAAGTCAAGTTTAGATTAATATTTTGAGTTCTTAATTCAATTAAGTTTTAATTATTACTTATTAATTATTTAATTCAGTTTAAAGTTTAAGTTAAATAAATTTTAATTGATTTAATTATTTGTTAATTAAGATTTATGTTTTAAGTTAAGTATTTAAGTTCTAAAAGGATTTTAACGGATTTTTAAAATAGTTTTTAAGAGATTTTTAAAATAATTTTTAAAATAATTTCTAAAAAGATTTTAAAAATAATTTTTCAAATATTTTTAAAATAATGTAATATGTTAATTAACAAATGTTTAATTCAATTTTGATTTTAGGTTTAAATTAAATTTATATTGGTATTTAATTTAATTTAATTTTAGGTTCATCTCAATTAATTTTAATTTTAATTTATTTTATTTTAATTTAATGTAATTTAATTTTATTTAATTTATAATTTAAATTTGATTTGAATTAAATCCTTAGTCATCTCACCCAATCTATATTTTTAATCAGGGAATCTTATAATTTTATGAAATGAGTTAAGTTAAATTTCAGGGTTTGGTTTAACTTTATCTTAGATTTAAGTTTAGCTTTGGGTTCAAGAAACATACATTCTTTGGATAAACTTCTAAGCTGTGGTGAGTCACCTGAACATCATTAGAGTAACCACGCTTCAAAAATTTTCAAATACTCCTATCCACTGAACTTAGTACAAAACTTTAGTCTAACCGACTATGGTTAGTAAGGGGTAGCTTCAGTTAGTCTCATTAAGGCAAATGCACCAGGTCGAAGCCATATCCTCCTAGACATGCATAAATAGAATTTTTCTATCCTATTATCATTCAAAACTTCTCCAATGCTATTTGTCAAATTAAACTTTTGTCATTTATTAAACTAGTCCTTAATTATCCAGTCGATTAAACTATTATTTTGGAGATGCCAACTAATTTGGTGCCTCCCCTCTGAATTATTGAACTTGGGTTATGTTTTAGTTAAGATTAATTAGGTTTTATGCACAATTTAATTACTTATAATTTATGTTCAATTTAAGTTTTTAATTTTAAATTAATTAAGTTAGTTAAATTGTCATTAAGATTTAAATTTTCTTTCAATTTAAAATTTATTAAATTATTTGAATTATCTTTGTTTAACCTATTACATTTAATATTGAAGTCTTTATTAATTTTTAATTATGAATTAATTAAATTATTTAAATTATTTAAATTATTTTTCTTTAAAGGTTTATCTTTAATATTTAACTTCTTATTATTAGTATGATTTAATTTTGGTTTTATCAAATTAATTCTATCTACAGATTTATCCTTAGATTTAAATTTTTATTAATTTTTAATTTTAAATTAATTGAATTATCTTTGTTTAAGATCTTATCTTTAATATTTAAATTGTTATTTTGGGTAGAGATTTCTAGATCTAGATAACAAAATATTTTGTTAAGAAATATATTAATCTTATCTAGATCAATATTGACTTTGGTCATTTTTAGGTTTTAAGTTTGTCTTAAGATTTAAATTGATTAAATTATTATTGGATAGAGTATTAGTTGAATTTTTCTTAGGAGTAGAGTTATTCAAGTTAACTATATTATTAAATATTTTATTGAGAAATATGTTGATTTTATCTATATTGATTGGGTCATCATTTGAATTTTTAGGGTTAATTAATTTTTTATTAATTATTTTTAGATTTTCTAATTTTTATAAATTAATTAGATTTGTTTTGTCAGATAATATCCTGGGAGTATTTTTTGGGACTATTGTTAATACACTATTTTTACGTATTTTTTTAGAAATATCGAAATTAACATGCATAATTTTTAAAGTACTGTTGGCAGGGGTATTTTGGTAATTACAACTAACCTTGAGTGCAACCCTAATTCTATAGACTTCTTTGTTGGATTATACTCGAGTCTGGATTCACTTCTGACTTGATCCTTTTGCTTCATCGACTCCTCGTGAAGCTTGGATGAGTCCAAAACTCATAAGCATCTCAGTGTTCTCTAATTCTGCATGTCATTTCATTAGGTAATAATTTTAAAATTGAATTTATTATCTTTCTGTTGACTTTTGTGTTTTGGGTTGATCGCCTTAATGTCATGCTGCCATTGAAGTTGTTCATAAGGATGAAGCTTTCCATCTGTATCCTCCACAGATTGAATTCGTGCCTCATGTACATCTCATATGGAGGTGGTTCGTTGACATTTTGCTCGAGCATCTCTTTGTGCTCCATTTCAAATATCTCACAAAAAATCAGAAGGAATGTTCTAAGACTAGGTCTTAGATTAGTGGAGTTTGAAGTAAAAAAGAAATATCAACGACTCGAGTGGTGTTGCACCAACTTCGAGAAAAAAATTAAAATGTACCAATTTAAATAAAATAAAAAAAATAAAATTTAAAAATAAAATAAAATAATTCCCCCTGGCTTGATTGGTGGTTGCACTAATTCAGAGTAGAACCTGGCTCTGATATCATTTGTTGGATCGAGTCGCACGTGAAAGGGGGTGGGGTGGGGTGAATCATGTGGTTTGAAAAACTTTGCTTTCATTTTGAGATCAAAGTAAATGCAGCGGAAAAATACGAAAATCAAAAGCAAGTAAGAAGATAGAAACATACACGGTCAGTTTTACTTGGTTCGGAGCCTTCGACGACTCCTACTCCAAGACCTAGGTCCCTCAGACCTTTCGATGGGTAATCCACTAAATTCCTCTTTCAGTATCTTCGGAAGACGAAATCGAGTACAAAGAATATTTGGAACAGGTGCAACACACTGTACTTGTCCTTTTGTAATAATTAAGTGTACAAAATAAAATATTACCAAACACTCTTTTGAAGAAGGCCGGCTTGAGCTCAATATTTGGTCGGTTTCTTAGTGGTAGATGAGCATGGAAGTGTCGCAATAGAGTTATAGCAGGAAGCTAGAGCATTTAGAAGTCCAATCGAACATACAGATGATCGTTAGACTGAGTTATTTGATGGCTTGGGCGAGCACTCCCTTTATTGAGCATGGAAGACACCTTCAAAGGCCTTGAAGGCGCCTCCAATGTGGAAATTCTGATCTCGAAAAGTTTGTTCCTTATCTTTGATGAATTCTGAACTTTATCCTATGTAAGACGCCTTCTATGCACTGAAGGCACCTTCTATGAATAGTAGGAAGGTTCCTTCAGTGCTTGAAGGCTCCTTCCATGAAGGCGCCTTCCATCCCTTGAAAAGCGTCTCGAGTACTATTCACCTGAGGCTTTTTATACTCTTTTCACCCTGTAAAGCATGTTAGTCCAATAAACCAAATAATAACCTGTAAGACAAATGTTAGCACAACAATACTGAGTAGTAATTAGACCCAGTCTCCCCAATACCAGGTGTAAGATATGACAAATTTAATAATAAGTGTTATTGGAGAAATAATCTTATTGGATTTTTTAGGAATTTTTAGAATTTTTTTAAAAATTTAAACGGAGTTCATATGACACGTTTAAGGAGATGAATTGGTTGAACTAGAGAAAGCCTATTTAAATATCCCAATTAAGTTGGGAGTCGATTAGATTAATTAACCTATGTAGGACTGTTAAAATCTAGGTTTTATTTCTCATTCTTGATTTTCTCTTCTCCTTCTCTGTAACTCTGCCGATTTCCCCGATTCCTCTCCATCTCTCCCGATCTAATCTTCTCCGCCCCTCCCTTGTGATCTCACTTCACTGCTACAATCCGATCACCGACGCCAACTGCTCCAGCATCGATGGTTGAAGCACCTCCTAAAGATCAGCTAGTGACGTAGTCACCGGTGGCCATCCCGAGAACCATGGAGTTTCTTCTCTGTTTGTTAGGAGCCACAACACTGAGCCTCTCCTTGTCGCAAGTAAGGGGCGATGATCCTTCTTCTATTTTTTGATCCTCTATTTTGATTCCCTCGCTTGCAGACCCATGCGGAGCAGCGACTGATGCCAACCGAGAGGACATTATCGATGGATCCCTAGTTCCCTACCCACCGCCGCACCGTGCTTCTTCGTCAGAGTGAAATCGCAGCCACCGACGCTAGATCTCGGCCATCGCTGGTTGTTCAAGGGGTCAGTAGCAACCTCTACGCTCTCTCACATTCCTGATCTTCCTTCCCTCTTACCGCCGAGAGTACCCTGCTACCCTATCACCATCTTGGAGGTAATTAGTTAACCTCTAGACAAAATTTAGGTATTGGATCCTTACGTGATGCTGATTTGGGGTTATTGTCTTGGAGGACAGTGATTTCATTTAGTTCCAGCCACAACATCATCGACAGCCAGTAGCTAGCTCTGTTAGTAGCTAGTTCAATTTTGTAACGACCCGACCCTTTGGCCTCTTGGGCGACCCTTGTGGCGGCCCAACTGGTGGCCCTTATGTCGTCGGCCCATTTGGCGACCTCTCATGTCGTCGACCGATGACCTTTGGCCATGTCGTTACTCACTAGGACTTTCCACCCCTGGTAGTGGATTTTTGCCTCCCCCAGGATTCGAACACAACCTCCAGGCTTAAGTATTAGAGTTTATGAATCCTGGTAACCAAGTGAGATGATCTCACTTGGTTTCCAGGATTCATAAACTCTAATATTTAAGCCTGGAGGTTTAGAGTTCGAATCCTGAGGGAGGCAAAAATCCACTAGCCAAGGGTAAAAAGTCCTAGTGAGTAACGGCACGGCCGACGGTCGATGACCCAAGGGTCGCCAAATGGGCCGCCAAATGGGTCAGGTCGTTACAATAAAAAGGCGCCTTTTTATTGTAACGACCCGGCCCTTTGGCCTCTTGGTTTGGCCGTGCCGTTACTCACTAGGACTTTCCACCCCTGGCAGTGGATTTTTGCCTCCCCCAGGATTTGAACTCTAAACCTCCAGGCTTAAGTATTAGAGTTTATGAATCCTGGTAACCAAGTGAGATGATTCATAAACTCTAATACTTAAGCCTGGAGGTTTAGAGTTCGAATCCTGGGGGAGGCAAAAATCCACTGCCAGGGGTGGAAAGTCCTAGTGAGTAACAGCACGGCCAAATGGGCCGACGACATAAGGGTCGCCAGTTGGGCCGCCACAAGGGCCGCCCAAGAGGCCAAAGGGCTGGGTCGTTACAAATTTGTGCCACCATCGACCGCCGAAGAAGAAGAGGTAATGTTTTAGTAATTAGATTTAATTTTAGATATAAGGTGTTCATCATGGAATTGGATCTAATGCTCAATTGTGGTTGGGATGCCGTGTTATAGGGTACCTGATTTGGAAATTGACAACTCTACTTATCTCTCACTATAATTTTCTGACAGCAATGCTTCTATCCACAAATCAATAGTAGAGCACATTGGAATTAGGTGAGTGTTGAATTGTTTGTTCTTGAACTAAAACCTTATTGGATGGTAAAATGGTTAGAAAGGTTAATTAATGAGTTGGGGTTAGCTACTCATTTTGGATTGTGGTTAAGTTATTTGTAACACCACATAGGATTCTGATTTAGGGAGAGCAACACAATGTGGATTTTATTCTGATACAATCAATAGATAAAAACGGACATTTCTTCCTTAGTCTCTTTAGTTCTTTGAACTTAATGCATGGTTGCTTGATTGATGGATTAGGTTGTTGTACCTTAAATCTGTTCATTTTGTTATCCTAATTGAGACTTATCTGCTTGACCTTAGAGATGATCTAGTTATTTCCTATACAAACTTGGCTTTTGGATATCTATACTATGTTGTGTATATACATATAGAGTATGTATTGTAGGGGATGTTTTGTTGATTGAGTTGACATGCTGATTATGCATATATTGTTGAACATACACATGTTTGGTACGAGTTATAGGGGTTACCTTGTTGATTGTTCATTTATATATTATGTGTGCACACATATTCAGGTTTACTGTTGGAGGAATCATGTTAATTATATTTGTGCTGTGTGTGCACACGTGTCTGATGTGTACTATTGAAAGAATTATGTCGATAATACTTATGTTGATGATCATTTGAGTCTGGCGTGATATTGGAGGTATCATGTTGATTATACCTACGTTGTAGGGTGCATATATGTGTGGTGTGTACATGTTTGGTGGTGCTACTTATTATATTTGTTATTTAATAGACACCAGTTGGATTTACCTATACCTATAGATATAGGTGCTAGATAGATCATTGTAATGGAGGTATTTATAATGATTGGGATGTTGCATTAATGATGATCATGTTAGTATCATGATTATTTGCATCATGTTCATCATTGCATTGCATACTGACGACCATTTGTTCCCTTGTGGTATGAGCTAGTCGCCAACCATAAGTGTACATGTTGATGACCACTTGCTCCCTTATGGTATAAGCTAGTCATCAGACATGTTGGCTGCCCATTTAGCCACTATGGGAAAGTGGTAGCTAGGAGTCAAGCTAGTCTTGTCGTGCTCAATTGGCTATTCAAATCCAAATTCATGTTTCTAGTGCTAGGATGCAGGTTATTTTAGAATTCCTTGCACATATCCAAATTCACTGTATGCGTGTAATGAACCAACCTATCTAACCCAAAGTACATAATGGTCTCCATGATATTAGGAACTATCTTATTAAAATACATTTGGTTGAGATACTGAAAATTCATCATAGAAAGTCGGTATTTGCGAACTGTTTCCGTTTGGCCTCTAAATGAAACCGATCCACCGAAGGAACCAGGACGGACTGCCGGGAGGTTCCCTTGCCAGGCTTGCACTTTTGCGTAACCCTAGTCATGTAAATGCAATGCAAATGTGTGCAATATGAACTCAATCAGAAAAGGAAATGTAACGCCCCACCTCCTACTGATTAGGCTGTGAGGCTGAGCGTCACATTATGCTGTGCTAAATTACTATTGCGGAAATCTGAATTGATTAAAATTTTACTAAACTGATTACTGTAAAATCTGAACTTAATATTCTAGGTGTACCTAGGAGTTGTACATATGCTGGGGAAGATAATCTATGCCGCTCGGATGTCCTGCTAGTTGTAACCAGGCATTTCAACCGATCCATGAATCGATTGAGCTGTCGGATCGATCCAGTGATCGATCGATGAATCTTGAAGGAGAAAACTGCGATCGGCCGATCCAGAAATAAATGCTTTGACCCGAGGTGGATCGGTCGACCGATCCAGAGTACACCGATCGGTGGAGATCGATTCAAGCTCACCGATCGGTCGATCGACCGATCAATGAGCTTCGTACTCTCGCTAACTCCTCGGATCGATCGGTCACCGACCGATCCAGGGCACAACAATTCGATCGATCCGTAGATCGATCTGGGTTTCTGATTTCGCACTGGACCTCTGATTTCAGCACTAGTTCGTGCCAAAATCTCATATAAGAATTCTAAAACCGTTTGAAATAAGTTCTAACATCTATTAACTAATATTCTGACATAATTACTAACAATTTAAACAAATCTTCCATGGGTTAACATTCTAAGGTCTAAAAGTGCATAAAGGTACTGAAGAAAAGAAAACTAAGTTCTTAATTTGCTAACTCCCTAAGGATCTTCATTCCAGGTTCCTGCCACACACACACCATCACTGCATTGACCCTCAGCTTCCTCTGCTAGTCCATCTTTCCTTTACCTTTATCTGCAGTATAAGGAAAAGAAAGTATCTATAAGCTTTCACTTAGTAAGAAACCATCTACCTCACTAAAACATGCATTCGATGCAATATGCTTTTAAAAGAATGCTATTTAAAAACATCCACTGAATTCGTTAAAGCATGGCATACTGAAGTTACATGGCATAATTACTTAAACATGGTATAAATACTGAAACATGGCGTGCATAATAAAATCTAAGCATGGAGCTATCTCATGGTATCAACTAGGAGAACTAAACTGAAACTGAAACTAAAACTGAGCTAACACTATATTCATATAACTAGATTAAGAGTTTGAAAGCTATTATCATAATAAGTGAAAATAGTAATCATGCTGCTGTTTGGGCCCGACTACTGTACTTGCTGTGCGCGTATCCCTAACTAGACCCGGGGTTGCAAATTCCGAATCTAGTAGGGTTTACTAGGTTAGCTAAACCTAGGGACGACTGTGGGAGCCCAACCCAATGGATATCTAATCCAGTACAGTGCCACTGAAAGTAAAATACTGAACGTGAGCTAATAAATTCTTGTCTTGCTTTTACTAGGTTGTCTAAACCTAGAACTAGGCTATCTAAACCTAGAGGCAACTGTGGGAGCCTACCCATTGGACATCTAGTCCTGTAAAAGCTGGAGAAAGACTAAATAAACTATAAAATGCTGCTACTGCATTTATCTAAGCTACTAAAATGCCTAAGTTGCATTTTTCTGTGCCAAACAACTAAAACGAACACTTGGTATGCGCTAATTCGCATCCTTTGTGTCGGTAGTCTACATATTACTAAACTAATACATGGAATTCACACGAAGCTACTTATACTGCAGGTGAGGGGTTTCTTACCTCCTGTTCGGATTTTCTTACGATTCTAATCGCTAGATTTCCGGAGGAGACGATCCTTTCGATGATCTTCTCGCGTCTATGCATTCCTCTCGCGGAGGGGGAACGTTCTTGTGCTGGAATCACTACCGGAAGGTGCTCTTAGGGCCCTAGGGAGAGAACCCTAGGGTTGGCGCCGAGAGGAAGAAGGAGAAGGAGAGTTACGGCGTGGCTAGGGTGAGGAAAAGAAAGGTTGCCGATTAAAATCCTATCTCCCCACTTATTAATTCCTATTTATATTAAGGGATTAATTCCCCCAACTCTAATTTAAATAAAATTATTTCCCTTTCCTTTCAGCACGGCCCTGTTGGGTTCATCCGGTTACTAAAGCTATCCATAAGTCGTAGGACCCAATAGGTCTCGGGTTCAATTCCCGCTTAGGCCATTTTCGTTTCTTATTTATTTTTGCTACTTCTGCTACCCTAAAAATTCCGGAAAAATATCTAAAAATTCCAGAATAATTATAGAATATTTCTAATATAGTTTTGAGAATTTTTGGGCGTTACAATCCCCCATACCTTATAAAAAGTTCATCCTCGAACTTAGAATAACTCTGGGTACTTCTGTCTCATGCTGGCCTCTGTCTCCCAAGTTGCCTCTTCTGCTGTGTGACTGTGCCAAATAACTTTGACTAATGGTACTTCCTTGTTCCGCAATTTCTTAACTGCTCGGTCTATTATCTGAATAGGCCGACTGTCATAGCTGAGGTCCTCGCGGATCTGTACCGACTGGGGCTCAATCACCTGAGTGGCATCTGGGATATGCTTCTTCAGCATAGAGACATGAAATACATTGTGGGCAGCTGACATTTCCTGGGGTAGCTCTAGCTCATATGCTACCTTGCCCACTCTTCTGCTAATAAGGTATGGTCCCACATATCGGGGACTTAGCTTACCCTTCTTCCCAAAACGCATTACTCTCTTCATGGGAGCTACTCTGAGGAACACTGAATCCCCAACTGAAAACTCTAAAGGTCTGCGCCGTGTATCAGCATAGCTTTTCTAGCGGCTCTGAGCTGTCTCTATCCTCTGGAGGATCTGTTGTATAGCTGCTGTGGTATCTGCCACTAGGTCTGTCTGAAGTTCTAGTTCTTTCTGTTCACCACTCTCATACCAGCAGATTGGAGATCTACACCTCCGCCCATAGAGAGCCTCATAAGGTGCCATACCGATAGTGGCCTGATAGCTGTTGTTGTATGCAAATTCTGCTAGACTCAGATATTTGCACCAACTTCCTTTGAAATCTAGGGCACATGCTCGGAGCATATCTTCGAGTACCTGATTTACCCGCTCCGTCTGTCCATCTGTCTGAGGATGGAAAGCTGTGCTGAATTTTAACTTCATGCCCAACGCTGACTGTACACACTCCCAGAAGTGTGATGTGAACCTGCTGTCTCTGTCTGATATAATGGTTCGTGGGACTCCATGTAATCTAACGATCTCCTTGAGATACAACTGTGCTAGCTGTTCCATGGAGTAGGATATCATGATAGCTAAGAAGTGGGCTGATTTAGTCAACCTGTCGACTATTACCCAGATGGTATCAAAACCATTCGTGGTTCTGGGTAATCCCACTATGAAGTCCATAGAAATGTCTTCCTACTTCCATTCCGAAATCTGAATAGGCTGCAAGACTCCTCCTGGTCGCTGATGTTCTGCCTTAACCCTCTGATAGGTTAGGCAGATGCTGACATATCGAGCGATGTCTCTCTTCATCCCAGGCCACCAAAAACGTTTCTTCAAGTCCTGGTACATTTTGGTGGAGCCTGGATGCATCGCATAGGGAGTCTTGTGAGCCTCATCTAAAATCTTCCTTCTGAGTTCTTCCTGATCTGGAACACATAATCTGTCGCCAAAGTACAACACCCCGCTAACGGACACTCTGAATTCTCCACTTTCTAATTCTGCTAATTCTTGCTTGATTTTCTGAATTTCAGGATCCTGCTCCTGAGCTGTCTGGATGTCACCAAGCAAGGTAGACTCTAATGTCATAGTAGAGAGCTGCCCGACTATGAGTTCGAGACCGAAATCTGTGATCTCTTTCTGTAGGGGTGGTGACATGGCTGCTAGAGATAATAAGGTAGCACTGGACTTTCTGCTAAGTGCATCTGCTACCCTATTTGCTTTTCCTGGGTGGTAGAGGATGTCTATGTCGTAGTCTTTGACCAGCTCTAGCCATCTGCGCTGGCGCATATTCAGATCCTTTTGAGTGAAGAAGTACTTTAGACTCTAATGATCTGTATACACTCTGCACTGAGCTCCATACAAGTAATGTCTCCAAATCTTGAGAGCGAACACTACTGCTGCAAGCTCAAGGTCATGAGTAGGATAGTTCTTCTCATAATCCTTGAGTTGTCTAGAGGCGTAGGCGATTACCTTTCCATCTTGCATCAGTACTGCTCCTAGTACCAACTTAGAGGCATCACTATATATGTCAAAGCTATCTGCGTTCTCTAGTAGTGTCAGAATAGGTGCACTGGTCAATCTCCTTTTCAGCTCGCTGAAACTGTTCTCACAGTCCTCTGTCCACTAATATTTTCTGTTCTTTCTGGTAAGAGCTGTCAGTGGGGAGGCTATCTTGGAGAAGTCCTCTACGAATTTTCTGTAATAGCCTGCTAATCCCAGAAAGCTTCTGATCTCGCTAGCATTCTTGGGTGTCTTCCAATTGCTCACAGCTTTTATCTTACTGGGGTCTACCATGATACCATCCTTTGAGATGATATGGCCCAGGAAGGACACCTGATCTAACCAAAATTCACATTTCGTGAACTTGGCATACAGCTGATTCTGCTGAAGGGTCTGCAATACTGTTTTCAGGTGCTCTGCGTGTTCTTCCTGAGTTCTGGAATAGATAAGAATGTCATCGATGAACACGATAACGAACTTATCTAGATATTCTCTGAATACCCTGTTCATAAGGTCCATGAAAGTAGCTGCAGCATTTGTCACGCCAAAGGGCATGACTACGAACTCGTAATGTCTGTATCTAGTCCTGAATGCTGTCTTGGGTGTGTCCCCTTCTTTAACCTTCACCTGATGATAACCTGATCTGAGGTCTATTTTAGAGAACACTGCTGCTCCCTTTAGCTGATCAAACAGGTCATCTATTCTAGGAAGAGGATAGCTGTTCTTGATCGTGACTTGGTTCAGTGCCTGGTAATCTATACACAGGCGCATGCTCACGTCCTTCTTCTTCACAAACAATACAGGTGCTCCCCATGGTGAGTGACTAGGACGGATGAAGCCCTTGTCAAGAAGCTCCTGTAATTGCTCATGAAGTTCTTTCAGTTATGCTGGGGCCATGCGATAAGGCGTTTTGGAAATAGGCTTTGTGCCGGGAATGAGCTCTATCTCAAATTCTGTCTCCCTGTCTGGTGCTAAGCCTGGTAACTCTTCAGGGAAGACTGCTGGGTAGTCACATACGACTCGGACCTCTGCTAGCTGTCGGTCCTTGTCCTGACTGGTACTGACTACGTGTGCTAAAAATCCCGTACATCCTGAATCCAATAATTTCTGTACCTTCATAGCTGAGAGAAAATTCTTGGCTTTTCTCCTGGGTTCTTCGACGAATTCAAACTGTGCTTCTGCTCCAGGTTGGAATATGACTTTCTGTTTACGGCACTCGATGGAGGCACCGTATTTGATCAAGAAGTCCATCCTGAAGATGACATCGTAGTCGGTCATATTAAGCACTATCAGATCGCAAAAGAGCTCTCTGTCTGCTATAATGACCGGCACTGCTCTGAGCCAGTGCGTGGACGCCATGATTTCTCCTGACGGTAGCGTCGTAAGAAACTGGCTACTGAGTACCTCTGGGGGTATTGCTAATTTCTCAGCAAATGCCCTGGATATATATGAATGGGTTGCCCCAGTATCGAATAAGACAGTTGTACTTTGCTGTAAAATACTAATCTGACCTGTAACAACTGTCGAGGCATTTGCTGCGTCCTCTCTGGTGAGTGAGTAGATCCTCGCATTGGTCGTAGCTGGAGGGGCTTCTAATCTACCCTGGCTGATATGTGGACCTTCTAAAGCGGCCTGCATCTGATGTAACTGAGCTGGCTGGCCTCCATACTGAATTGGCTGTGGCTGAGGAAGACTGATCTTGTTTGGACACTGCTTGGCCATATGCCCTTCCTGTCCGCATTCAAAGCATCCTCGTGTGCCCTTACGACAAACTCCAGGGTGGAATTTCCCACAAGTAGCACACTTTGGATAGCTGGGTTGTTTACTAGCCGGTCCTCCTTTTGGGTAACTCCCTGGTTTGCGCTTGTTGCTGGAGTTCCCTTTCCAGTTGGAGCTGTGGCCCTGGTGTTTCTGAGTACCTGAGCCTCCTTGACCTTTAGCTTCTGAGAGGACTTGCTTCTGCTGCTTGATGCTATTCTGGTAATGCTCAGTGATTAGAGCACTGCTCACTAGCTCTTCTGTGGTTTGTGGCCTATGAACGCCACCAGCCACATTCATTGCTATTTCCGGCCTCAGCATCTTGAGCATCAACCGGATTCGTTCCCTTTCTTGTGCTGACTAGTTCAGGGCATAGACGAGCCAATCTATTGAATTTCTTCACGGCTTCCTCAACTGATAGGTTGCCCTGACGAAACTCAGTGAACTCGTCGTAGTGGCGGTTGGTGACTCGCATGTGAAAGAACTCCTCAAAGAATTCCTTCTCGAAGTCAGCCCATGTTATCTGGTTCACTGGGCGCTTCACTCTGATTCTCTCCCACCACATGCGTGCATCTCCTATCAGACAGAAGAAGGCGCACTTCACCTTCTCATATTCTGGCCAGTCCAGAAGCTTCATCGTACTTTCCAGTGTTTTGAACCATGCCTGAGCATCCCATGGTTCACTGCTGCCTGAGAAATTCTCTGGCTTGACTCTCTGCCACTGGATCAGACTCTGCGCTCCTGCTGCTGGGGCTACTGATGCTGTAGGCTGGACTGGTGGAACCTCTAAGACCACTGGTGTCGCTAAGTTAGGCTCCGGGGTGACAGTGGGAGTGTGCTGCTGACTAGCCTTTAAGGTGACTATTTCCTGTTGCTGTTCAGCTAGCTGCTGCTGTAACTGAGCCACTAGTGCTGTAAGGTCTGGGGGAGGCACTGAACTGCCTGCCTCATACTTGGGCTCAGTAGCTGGTGCCCTTCTAGCTGGGCGTCCTCGTGCCATTCTAGAGACATAGAGGACATACATGACTAACACAAGCATAATAGAGAAACTATTGTTATCATGTTAACTACTATCATAAACAAGCATGCTTTAGTTATATCTGAACATGAAAACAAGAAACATAACGAAAGTGAGAGATGTTCTAACTTGGAAGCTGTAGGTACAATGCTGATGTGTGTGTAGGAAGTATGAAACACTGCTCTGATACCACTCTGTAAAGCCCCGCCTTCTACTGACTAAGCTGTGAGGCTGAGCGTCACATTATGCTGTGCTAAATTACTATTGTGGAAATCTGAATTGATTAAAATTTTACTAAACTGATTACTGTAAAATCTGAACTTAATATTCTAGGTGTACCTAGGAGTTGTACACATGCTGGGGAAGATAATCTATGCCTCTCGGATGTCCTGCTAGTTGTAACCAGGCATTTCAACCGATCCATGAATCGATTGAGCTGTCGGATCGATCCAGTGATCGATCCAGCTTGATACTGGCACGGAGGAAAACTCTGGATCGGTCGATCCAGGAGTACACTGATCGGTCGGTAGACCGATCCAGTGGCTCACTGATCGGTCGGCTGACCGATCAGTGAGCTTCTGTACTCTCTGCTAACTCTCTGTTCGCGACTGGATCGGTCAGCTGACCGATCCAGTGGCACAACCCCAATTCTGATCGATCTGTAGATCGATCTGGGTTTCTGATTTCGCACTGGACCTATGATTTCAACACTAGTTCGTGCCAAAATCTCATATAAGAATTCTAAAACCGTTTGAAATAAGTTCTAACATCTATTAACTAACATTCTGACATAATTACTAACAATTTAAACAAAACTTCCATGGGTTAACATTATAAGGTCTAAAAGTGCATAAAGGTACTGAAGAAAAGAAAACTAAGTTCTTAATTTGCTAACTCCCTAAGGATCTTCATCCCAGGTTCCTGCCACACACACCATCACTGCATTGACCCTCAGCTTCCTCTGCTAGTCCATCTTTCCTTTACCTTTATCTGCAGTATAAGGAAAAGAAAGTATCTATAAGCTTTCGCTTAGTAAGAAACCATCTACCTCACTAAAACATGCATTCGATGCAATATGCTTTTAAAAGAATGCTATTTAAAAGCATGCACTGAATTCGTTAAAGCATGGCATACTGAAGTTACATGGCATAATTACTGAAACATGGTATAAATACTGAAACATGGCATGCATAATAAAATCTAAGCATGGTGCTATCTCATGGTATCAACTAGGAGAACTAAACTGAAACTGAAACTCAAACTGAGCTAACACTATATTCACATAACTAGATTAAGAGTTTGAAAGCTATTATCATAATAAGTGAAAATAGTAATCATGCTGCTGTTTGGGCCCGGCTACTGTACTTGCTGTGCGCGCATCCCTAACTAGACCCGGGGTTGCAAATTCCGAATCTAGTAGGGTTTACTAGGTTAGCTAAACCTAGGGACGACTGTGGGAGCCCAACCCAATGGATATCTAATCCAGTACAGTGCCACTGAAAGTAAAATACTGAACGTGAGCTAATAAATTCTTGTCTTGCTTTTACTAGGTTGTCTAAACCTAGAACTAGGTTATCTAAACCTAGAGGCAACTGTGGGAGCCTACCCATTGGACATCTAGTCCTGTAAAAGCTAGAGCAAGACTAAATAAACTATAAAATGCTGCTACTGCATTTATCTAAGCTACTAAAATGCCTAAGTTGCATTTTTCTGTGCCAAACAACTAAAACGAACACTTGGTATGCGCTAATTCGCATCCTTTGTGTCGGTAGTCTACATATTACTAAACTAATACATGGAATTCACACGAAGCTACTTATACTGCAGGTGAGGGGTTTCTTACCTCCTGTTCAGATTTTCTTACGATTCTAATCGCTAGATTTCCGGAGGAGATGATCCTTTCGACGATCTTCTCGCGTCTATGCGTTCCTCTCGCGGAGGGGGAACGTTCTTGTGCTGGAATCGCTGCTGGAAGGTGCTCTTAGGGCCCTAGGGAGAGAACCCTAGGGTTGGCGCCGAGAGGAAGAAGGAGAAGGAGAGTTGCAGCGTGGCTAGGGTGAGGAAAAGAAAGGTTGCCGATTAAAATCCTATCTCCCCACTTATTAATTCCTATTTATATTAAGGGATTAATTCCCCCAACTCTTATTTAAATAAAATTATTTCCCTTTCCTTTCAGCACGGCCCTGTTGGGTTCATCCGGTTACTAAAGCTATCCATAAGTCGTAAGACCCAATAGGTCTCGGGTTCAATTCCCGCGTAGGCCATTTTCGTTTCCTATTTATTTTTGATACTTCTGCTACCCTAAAAATTCCGGAAAAATATCTAAAAATTCCAGAATAATTATAGAATATTTCTAATATAGTTTTGAGAATTTTCGGGCATTACAGGAAAATAGGATAGACACACAAAGAGGAAGGATTAGTCCAAAATCCCAACCAAACTTGAGAGATATTGGTGAGAAATCGTTACCTTCATTCCATTGCCACCAGATTGAAGGATGAGGGAAGAAGAGATGAGTTGGCAGCCTAAAAATCGCAGGCCTAGTATCTCGGATGCCTATGGCGCTGGGAAGCAAATGGGAAGCTAAAACTCGGCAAGGAAGGTAATAAGAGGTGGATCGAAGAAGTAGAGGGGTTTTAGGTGGTCGAAGGTGACTGTAGGCAACGAGGAATAGTTTTGGATCGCGGGTGACGACATGCAGCTGGTGGAACTAGGGTTTCTGTCTGGCCGCCTATCACACACAGAGTTATAACACCATGATTACCAGTTGACTGATGTACCCATCAGTCGACTGGTACCCTAAATAAAAATACACAGAAGCTTCTGTTCACAAAAATCACTGTTACGAGTCGACTGGTACCCTATATCAGCTTAATTCAGTAAACAGAACAGATTTCAGAAACTTACCAAGAATTCTACGGACCTCCAAAAATTGCCAAAATTTGTGGAGAGGTGTGTTTTAGCAGTGTCTACTTGGAGAAAATATATTTTAAAAAAATATATATCTTGAATCCCAAGATTGACATAAGGTTTTAAAACTAGCTAAGTGATGTAGTATATCCTTGAGCTAAAGTCCTAATTTTGACCTCTGTATGATGTCTCCATTTATACTAGAGTATAATGCATGTCTTGCATTTGTTTGTATGGTATTTATACATCTCATCCTAATTTGCATGCGATAAGGCATGATTTATAATTTGCATGAAACTTGTGCTATAGAGTTAAATTTTCAATCATTTTCAAGGAGCTATGTACACATTAATTTTGCACAAGCCTTTCTAATGATTGGTCCAATGAAGGATTAATATCACTAGATGTCATATTGGCTCAAGGTAATGTACCATAACGAACATGATGAGCCAAAGACATCATCCTAACATCTCACATAATGTCTAAGTGAAGAAATACACATGCAAGGCTTCCTAGGTCATTTGTAAGATGCATTGAGGTATATATATTCTTGATGTTAGATGGGATCATGCAATGTTATACCCATTATTCTACAAAGCACATATCAAGTTCTCTCCTAAGAGAGGTGAACTCCGCTTCGAGTAGTGGTTTGGTAACTATGTCAGCAAGATTTAACTTAGAGTCAACATAATTTAGTACAATATCTCCTCTTGCCACATCATCTCTAATGAAGTGATGTTTCACTTCAATGTGCTTTGTACTAGAATGTTGCATTAGATTTTTGGTTAAGTTGATGGTGCTTACATTATCACACAACACTTTAACTTTGGAGTAGTGAAGCTCATAATCTTCTAAGGTATGCATCATCCAAAGTAATTGGGCTACACAACTACCCATAGTTACATATTCGGCCTTGGTAGTAGACAAGACAACACAAGGTTGTTTTCTACTACTCTAACTTACTAGGGAGGATCCAAGAAATTGACATCCACCACTAGTTCTTTTCCTATCTAATTTGTAACCAGCATAATCGGAATCGGTGTACCCAATCAAGTCAAAATTCCAAGCCCTAGGGTACCAAAGACCTACATTAAGAGTGTTCTTGATGTATCTCAAGATCCTCTTTACCGCTATTAAGTGAGATTCTTTGGTACAAGATTGGTATCTTGCACACATACCTACTGCAAATAATATATCCGGTCTACTAGTGGTTAGGTATAACAGACTACCAATCATACTCCTATATTACTTTGGCTCTACTAATTTTCCTTCTTGATCACTATCTATCTTGGTATTAGTTCCCATAGGAGTAGATGCTCCTTTAGCATTTTCCAACCCAAATTTCTTGATAAGTTCTTTAGCGAATTCGGTTTGGTAGATATGGGTTCCCTCACTAGTTTGTTTGACTTGTAATCCCAAAAAGAAACTCAATTCTCCAACTACACTCATTTCAAACTCACTTTCCATGTGTTTGATAAAATCATGAAGAAGTTCATTATTCGTTGAGCCAAAAATGATGTCATCAACATAGACTTGGGCAACAAAAATGTCTCCATCCTTAGACTTTAAAAATAAAGTTGGGTCAATTGTCCCTCTTCTAAAGCCCTTAGAGATTAAGAAGGATGAGAGTCTTTCATACCAAGCCCGCGGAGCTTGTTTTAAACCATATAATGCTTTCTTAAGTTTATAAACATGATTTGGATAATTTATATTTTCAAATCTAGGTGGTTACTCTACATAAACTTCTTCTTTAATAAACCCATTAAGAAAAGATGATTTTACATCCATTTGATGAAGTTTAAAACCCATGTGAGTGGTGTACCCTAATAAGATCCGGATGGACTCTAACCGAGCTACCGGAACATAGGTTTCATTATAATGAAGTCTCTCTACTTGATTGAAACCCCTAGCTACCAACCTAGCCTTATTTCTAGTGACTCTTCCTTGATCATCCAATTTATTTCTAAAAACCCATTTTGTTGTAACAATTGTACTATCATTAAGTCTTGGAACTAACTCCCATACGTTACTTCGTTCAAATTGGTTCAACTCTTCATGCATTGCTAGAATCCAATCCGTATCAAATAAGGCTTCATCAATTATTTTTGGTTCAAATTATGATATTAGAGTAATTTAACTAGTATGATCTCTAAAGTAGGATCTAGTCCTTACCCCTTGTGCAACATCTCCAACTACTTGATCAATAGGATGATCTTGATGATGCCTTAAGGTCCTAGAAACTATGGGATCATCACTTTCATGATGTTTATTGTTTCCATTGATTCTTTCATCATCCAAAACATTTCTTCCTCCCCCTTGATCAATACCCCCTAATTGTAGGTCTTGTATTCCATGAGTAATGTTTTGTTTTTGTTCAATTATATCCTTATCAATAGACGATTTCCTAAGATAAGTGCTAGTAGACTCATCAAATTCAACATTGGATGATTCCTCAACCATTTGAGTCCTTTTGTTGTATACTCTATATCGTCTACTAGTAGATAAGTATCCAACTAGGATTCCCGCATTTGACTTGGCCTCAAATTTTTCTAAGTCATCTTTGGTATTAAGAATATACACCTTACAACCAAAGACTTTGAAATAATAAATTGTATGAATTGTTCCATTTCATAATTCAAAGGGTGTTTTTCCTAAAAATTTATGAATCAAGACATGATTTTGAATATAACAAGCGGTATTAACCACTTCGGCCCACAAGTAGCTAGGTAAGGAATATGCATTAAGCATGGTCCTAGCCGCCTCTTGTAAAACCCTATTTTTCGTCTCCACTACACCATTTTGTTGAGGTGTCCTTAGACAAGAAAATTCATGCTTATGGCCATTTTATAAATAAAACTTAGCAAATTTCAAATTCTCAAACTCTCCACCATGATCGCTCTGAATTCTATCAATTTTTAGATTCTTTTCATTTTCTACCCTCTTGGTAAATCCTATGATTGTTTCTAAATTTCCCCCTTATGTTTCAAGAAATAAACCCAAGTATATCTAGAGTAATCATCAACTATCATCAAATAATATTTGTTACCTATCAAGGAAGGTGTTCTATGACAATCAAAAAGATCCAAGTGCAATAATTCTAATGGTAATGAAGTACTAGTTAAAGTTTAACCTTTATGTGATAACCTTGATTTCTTACCCTCTTGGCATGCATCACACAATTTGTCCTTGATGTACTTGAATTTTGGTAGTCCCTTTACTAGCTCCATCTTGGCTACCTTGGCTATGTTCTTCATGTTGATATGTCCAAGTCTTCTATGCCATAGCCATCCTTCCTCTTCTTTTGATATCAAACACTTAATAGAAGGGTTAGAAGCATATGAAAGGTCAATATAATATAGATTTATTTTTCTATATCCTTTTAACATAACATCTTCAAGACTCTTCTGCTTAACTAAGCACTTATCGGGATGAAACTCTATATTGTATCCGACATCACATAATTGACTAACACTAAGCAAATTAAACTCCATATTTTTAACCAATAGGACTTTATGAATGATAATTGTAGATAATAGCTCAATTGTACCTTTACCTATAATCTTGAGCTTTCCACTATTCCCGAATGATATCAATCCTTTCTTTATATAATTTATTGTGGAGAACTTGCTCACATCACTGGTCATGTGTCTTGAGCAACCGCTATCCACAGTCCACATACTTGCATCCTTCTTCTCTTCTACCTAAGCAACATAAAATACACAACTCTTTGGTACCCTTCTTCTTCTTTTCCTTTTCTTCTTTCTTCTTCAATTTCGTGCAATTTGGCTTGATGTGTCCTTTCTTATTACATCCATGACATTAGTGTTAAAACTTGAACTTTGTCTACTTTTACCTTCACTACAAGAAAAACCCTCATAGACATCGGTGGAACAACAACGGTTTAAAGCAAAAACCGATGTCTTTGAGTATTTTACACCGATTTTTTCAAAAACCGGTGTCTATGAGCGCTGATTTTCGCTCATAGACATCGGTTTTTAGCCGATGTCTATGAGCGCCTTTTTTTTGTTAATAGACACTGGTTTTAACAGCGGTTTTTAAAACCCGATGTTAATGAACCAAAAATAATAATTTAATTTTTCCACCAGCTACACTTCACAAAGTTCCCTCCAAACCTAAACAAATATCGCGCCCCTTCTCTCAGCCTAAACCTAAACCTAAACCTCCGACCATCTCTCTCAGCCTCATCTCCCTCTTCCCCTTCGATCCACGCCCCTTCCTTCTTCCCCTTGGATCAACGCCGCTTCCTGGATCGACGCCCTTTCCTCTCCCAGGATCAAAATCATCTGCTTTGGTCCTAAGCTCGTCCGATCCTCTCTTCCTCCTCCTCCTTCCTCTCTTCGCTCTTCCCGACTAAGGTAGGGGCCGACGAGATCCGAACAGTGAGAGGACGCCCACGACCACCATGGCACGGTTGGTCGGCAACGTGAGGGAATCCGAAGTAAGAGAGAAAAGCACCGAGATCCAGGAGCTCGTACACAGAAGGGGCATCGACTTACTTCCTCCTATCCCTCCCCTCTCGCTATCTCCCCTTCTGCGCCAGATCTACCTCTCCAGCAATCACGACCTCGCCTTCGTGGGCGCCCTTCCGACGGCTCCCCCTTTGCTGCCACCTGGAGCGGGAGCGGTGGTTCGAGGGGGAGGGGTACGACGCGATGCACGTTCAAGGCAGGCGGTGGAGCGGCGACATGGGTGGCCGATTTAACCCTAAGAAAGGCATGGCGTTTGAGGGTTCCATCTTCGACGCCGGGCCGATTTTTGAGTCCTATGGCGTAGCTCACGGATAGGCAGGTCGATTGCTCGATTTTTGAGTTGGCCATCATCATCATCTCCCTGTTGCTGGAGAAGGGACTTCATCATGTCGGGGAGGTGAGTCAGAGCTTCACTTTGTCTGATATGTGTTTGGGTATTTTTCTTGACAGGAAAGTTGCTCAGGAATTTATTTTTTTTACTATAATTTTTAAAGGAAAATTATGAGGCGTTTGTCTCAATCTTGATCTATGTATGTATGTATTGGGAAAAAAAATCTAAACTATCTTGATCAGGATGAACTTGGTTTGCGAATACAAAAAGTTGTTTTGCTTTGTTGTTTCTTTGGGAGTTATCAGTAACATCAAGAAATTAAATGAAGCGAAAGCGGTTTCTTTACGAGTTATCAGTCATGTTTCACGAGGAAGCATGGTTTTATAAATTCTCAGTTTATATCTTAAAGATTAATCATCTTTCAGTTTCTGAAATGTCTGGGGCTGCAAGTGAGAAATTGTCCTGATAATTTCATACTTCAGATCCTTGAATGGCTTATCTTTTTCCTAGCTTGGAATTATGCTACTCCATCTTGTCTTGCATCAGCATCATTTTCTCATATGACTGACAGTTACATCTGCTTTGACTTCGTTGTCAGTGGTTTATCAAGAGGCAAAAGAGAACTCTTTTTGAAGTTCTTGAGAAGGTGAAAGCCGGTAAAACCAGAAAGTTCATACCTAAATTGGAGCACTCTTTCGACGTGCATGGTATCCGGAATAGATGAATTACTGTAACTCTATGATCCATTGTGGTTTTCGCAGAGTTGATGATTCTCGGCTTCATCTCCTTGCTGTTGACGTTTAGTCAGGACCAGATCGTGAAAATCTGCGTGCCAAAGGCAGTTACAGATTCTATGCTGCCATGTCGCCCTGATGGAGAGTCAACTGGCGGAAATAAAAGGCGGCTGCTCGCGCTGGTGCTGACGGAGTCACACCTGAAGTGCAGGATTTTAGCTGCTGGTGGTTCAGTGGTTGAATGCCCCCTAGTGAGTAGTGCACAGCAACTTCCAATTCTCTGATTGTTTGGTTGAAAATAATCTATTGTAAACAAAATCTAAGAAGCTTTCACTAAAATGTTCAGTTGCGATCACTTGTAGGAAAAGGAGCAACTGATTACTGCCACAGGCTTGCACCAGTTGCACATTCTGATCTTCTTTTTGGCTATGTTTCATGTGGTAAATAGTGCTCTTATAATGGTCCTTGGAAGAGCAAAGGTGAATCTGCAGTGACAGAGTAGTGGATTACATTATGTATCATTCTGAATAATTCCATAGCATTGCCTGAGGATGATTTAGTTTAGCTGTTGTAGTATCCACTTTGCATTGATAATCTTCTCTTGGGCAGATACACAGATGGAAGGACTGGGAAAAGGATATGACATCGGCTGAGTATGCCTTCACGACTGGTATATATATGTTCACTATTCTTTGTTGTATTGTTGCAAGTCCATAAGTCATCATTCCATCAGACTTTGCCATCAACGCTAACAATTTCCATTTTACATGCATGAGTTTGCTGTTACGAGATCACAAAACTAGATAATTATTTTGGCAGGTCGATTGCTTGAACAAGCATCCTACTACTATTTGCTTTCCATCCCACCAATGCTACGCAAGTATGGTTTTCATCTTGTTTTGTCTGGAAACTGTTACTACATTTCTGATCAGGTACTCGATTGCATGTCAAATTTATCTTCACATTGAAACTTGTGTCTCAGATATTTAAAGCATGTTCAAAATTTTATGTGCTAATTATAAAACATTCATTCTGTAAAATGTAGAGACAACATACGATTCGAGCTTACAGGAATGCACTCTTCGTTTACAGAGAAAATGGTTGGAGTTATATACCTAATCATGTTCACTACAATGTTGGAAGGTTCTCTATGCTTTGTTTGTATATTTGTGCATTTATCTTTGATGCTTTTGACCTTATCTCCTTCCATTTACTTACACGGTATTCTTTTATTGGAGTTCTTGATTTGGCTATCAAGCATATGCTGGAGGTTTTGGCTTGCAGTCATCTGTCCCTAGCCACACAAAATGCATTCCTTAATGAATTTTCCCATGTTGTCCAGGTACTTCTATAGATTCTTCCTCATGATATTTTTATTTAGTAGTTCGTAAATCTTAAAATCTTGCTATACCTTGATGCATCAGAGCATGGGAATGAAATTTGAGGTTTACAATCTTCGACTACCTGTTATCAATATGGCCTCACTCAAAGTATTTTATTAAGATTTTCAAACTTACGCATCACCTTCAGATTTAAGTTAGTTGCTTGATTTTCATTGTCTTTGAAGGACTACTGTTATTATATATTTTCCTGGTTTCTTGTCATGGTTATTCCTTATCCTCTCTCCTTTATGTATTTTCTTTTGCTTTAGATGCTAGAACAAAAAGCAAACTAATGCTTTGATTGAGGTTATGAAAATTCATAATTTTTTGTGCTCCAGAGACAAATTAATTCTTAGCGATGGATTTGGGTTCAATTCCATCAATAAGAAAAATGAAAAACAGTACTAGACATGATTTTGTTTAAAAATTCATGCGGGCTATGAAGAATGCTCCTAAACAAGGAGACAACAACGTTAAACAAACATGTTAACAACATTTAACATCAAAATAGTATTGTAAATACAGAAATTGATGTTCCTCATTATTATTCTTCTTCTCTGAACTTGGGATTAAAGCTACTGAGGTTCCTACACAATTGGGAGACTTTGCAAAACCAAAGTAACTAATTTATTAGGTTGAAATGATAGATAGATGAGTGATCTCAGTCTTGGCATGACTAACATTTTTTTTTTTTATGTTCGAAACCTTTCATTTTGTTTTGTATGGTTCTCTCTAAGAGCATGGACCTAGTTATCTTTTGACAGCTGAATATGATTCTTTTACTTCATTTGTAACTGCAAATTCAACTTTCTGATACCTTGTGAACCACTGAAGATCCTTATTGCAAGCATTGAAGTAAGCATTGATGTGGTTGAGATAAATGATGAATATGTCTCTTTTTAAGCATTCAAATTAGTCATCTTGTTACCTGGTGCTCTTACTACTTTTTCAACTATGATTTTTGGTCTTGGTTTACTAATATATTATTTATGTGTTTTTACAGTTTACAAATCTCAAGTACTCCAGAGTTGAAATTGATGAAGTGCGGTTCGAGTGGGCTGAATGCATGCTAGATTACATTTGAAGTGCGGTTCTACTTTGATGTGTTGTTAAAAGAATGTTCTACCTTGATTATGATATCTATTAGCTTTTGATGTAAAAAGAATGTTTGTGTATTTTATGGATACTGTTGTAAAAAGAATATTTATGTAATTTGTGAATATTTGTATATTTTATGGATAATGTTGAATGAAGAATATTTGTGTAATTTGTGAATATTTGTGTATTTTTTTTGTTACTATTTCGGAAATCAAATTTGTACTGTTAAAAAATACTGATATTACATCGGTTTTCCACCGCTGTAAAATCGGTGTTATTAACTAATATTACATCAGTTTTACACCGTTGATGAAACAGTGTCGTTAAGTGATACTACACCGGTTAATAACCGATTCGAAAACCGGTGTCGTTAAGTGATACTACACCGGTTTTAACCCGATGTCTAAAATGACAGACTTTTAACATCGGCTTCATAGACATCGGTCGAAAATGAAATAGACACCGGTGGAAAACTGATGTCTATGAAGGTTTTTGTTGTAGTGCTTTTGAGGGTTGAAACATCTTCTTCACATCCTTTCTTGTGAATCTTCTTTTTCTTCCCATCATTTTCTTAACATAATGAGTCACTTCACTTGTCGACATTTCATCATTACTATCCGATAACTCTTGCTCAGATTCGAATGATGAGGATTTCATCTTCTTTTCTTTCTTCTTTTCCTTTTCCTTCTTTTCTACAAAAAGAGATATACCCTTCTCTTTCGAAGACACATTAGCTTGTTCATGAAGTTCAAATTCGCAAAATAATTCATCAAGCTTAACTAAAGAATGATCTCTAGAAACCTTAAATGCATCAACCATTGATGCCCATAAGGTGGATCTAGGAAAAGATTGAAGAACATACTTTACTAAGTCTCAATTGTCAATTTTCTCACCTATTACATGAATCCCATTTACTATCTCCTTAAATCTACCATGCATTTGACTCACTGTCTCATTGGTCTTCATGGTGAAGGTTTAAAGTTGCCCCAACAAGAGATCCCTCTTGGCCCTCCTTGATCCGCTTGATCCCTCATTTAACTCAATGAGTTTTTCCCAAAGCTCTTTGGCGGAGTTAAATGGTCCTACTTTGCTTAATTTCTCCTTTGAGAGTCCACATTGTAGGGTTGTTGTGGCCTTTACATTTTTTTGAGCCTTCTTTGCCATCTCTTTTATCCAATCCTTGGTTGGAAGAGGTTCTCCCGACCCATCTTTTGGGTTCTCAAATCCATCTACAACACTAAACCAATTTTCAATATCATTCATTAAGTAATACTCCATCCTACCTTTCTAATATGCGAAGTCGTTGCCATCAAAGAAAGGTGGTCGAGCGGTGCTATATCTCTCTTGAAACGCCATCTTAATGCTTCGGTTGACGATGAATTCTTCCGATGCGATCCTGGCTCTGATACTAATTGATAGGACCTTTACGTCTGGCTAGAGGGGGTGAATAGCTTTTCTTCGATTTTCACCTACAACTTGTTAGCGGAAGCAAATAGACTAGAATAGAAATAGTGAAATACTAAGAAAACAATGAACTCCTCGATTTACTTGGTCTCCACCTCCTTGAGGTGACTAATCCAAGGCACACACCCACACAATCAAGCTTCACTAAGACTTTCTCCTTTTCAAACCAAGAATGAAGGTGGAGAAATCTTTACACGATTATCTCTTCCTCTTACAAGATGAGAGCTAAGCTTAGGAGGATGAGACTGAGATTCTATCAACTTAGGAATCACTTGGAGAGCATTTTCGATTAGAACAGTAAGTGATAGTTTTCTCTAAGCTCCAAGAATTACTTTTATAGTTTTACTCGACATCAGTCGACTGATGTACCAATCAATTAACTGATGGGCTTCAACGGTGCTTAAGATTTGGTGAGATTTTTTACCGTCATCCCATAACAGTCACTTACCAGTTGACTGGTAGCAGTATCAGTCGACTGGTACTGGGCTGTCATCTGTTTGGCTACTTTCTGTTCATTTTGTTACCTAGTAACAGTTGACTGGTATAGGTACCAGTCGACTAGTACCTTATAGCTTGAGTTTTACAACATTTTGCAACTTGAGATTTACAACACTTTACATATATATATTTTTTTACTTAAACCATTCCCTTAGCTTAGACTTTATGCCTCCAAGCATCTTCCATCAGCCTTGCGCCCATAGGATGCTTTCGTTTCCACGGCTTCTCATCCTTGTGCTTGCCTTCAAATGCTACCTTCGGCTTTGTCATGCTAAGTTTCCTTTTGCCAAGAGGCACACCTCGAAGACTTCATCAGCCAAGACTATCTTCTTGGACTTTCCTTGCCAAGTCTTCATACTTGGTCTTTTCTTCGTACCTGCTTACTCAACATTTATGTTAGATCACAAATAATGCCTAACTTAAACTTATTTAACTAAACATCAACAGTGAGCAATGTCTAAAGCAAGATTGCTCCAATAGTTTTTGTATCATCCTATAAGGTCCTCCCCATTACGGTTCCAGCTTGTTAACATCTCTGAACGATTTGATGCGCTTCCAAACTAAATCACCTACTTGAAAAAAAATGAAAATGACCCTTTTGTTATAATTATGTCTCATTCTCTGGTGGTATGATATAAACTGAGTCGTTGCCTTGTCTCACACTTCTTCTATCAGATCGAGCTCCATAAGGTGTCGCTCTGCATTATCTTCATCATACAAATGCCTTCGATCAGATTCAACTCTAACTTCAATTAGGACCACCGCCTCACTACCATATATTAAATGAAAAGGAGTTATCCCCATTGATTCTCAGGGAGTCGTATGATACGCCCATAATATACTAGGTAACTCACCTACCTAGCTACCACCAACATGATCTAATTTAGTTTTGAGCCCTCTAATAAAATTTCTATTAGTTACTTTAGCTTGACCATTGCTTTGTAGATATGCCACAGAGGTAAAAGCTTGTGTAATACCATACTCCAAACACTACTCCCTATTCTCCTACCTTGAAATTGTTAGGGTGTATACTAAAAGTCTAGCTTTTGTATGAACATTTATTTTGAAATGAGAATCACATTGGTCAAATGTCTGCATTTAGTTAAATGCAGTTGTCCATTTAATTTATATTGTAGATAACATGGTGTGTGGTATCACACAAAAGATAATATTATCAGTTCCTTATAAATTATAAATAGTAGCTCACAACCAAGATGGATTGGGACAAACCATTGGAATGGTTGTAGTGTGATTTAGTATTAGTTTATCTTGACTATAAAATTACACTAGTACACTATGTGTGTATTGAGTAGGACCATTTGAGGTTATTTCTTTTTATACTAACTACATAAAAGAACAAAACCTCTGTTATTATGGATGTGCGTACACTTAATCCCGATATAATAATAAACACATATACTTAGTATTTATTTCTTTATTTATCAAAGGGTGAGATTTATTCAGTTAAATCAATAGGCCCGATAAGTTGGGAAATAATATTATTTATATGATGTGTTGTTGACTATAAAAGAAAACTGTGTCCTAGTGATCTAAGTTGATGATGCCCCCTTGAGGAGCTCATAAGGATTATCATGTAAACCCTGCAGGTGGACTTAGTTCGACATGATAATAAGGTTGAGTAGTACTACTCTTTGAGCTAGATGTTAATTAAGTGAGTTGTCAGTAACTCATTTAATTAACGGACATACGATATCTTAAACACAGGGAGACTAATGCACTCATGATAAGAAGGATCCCATATTGTAATATGGGATTGGTACGGTAGTTCAATAATAACTCTATAGTGGTATGAGTTATTATTGATGAACTTGAATTGGGTGTTCGGGTCAAACACAAGAAGCTCAAGTCCATCAGGAGGCCAAAACCAATTCCTCCTCTCGATCTCTGTTGTAGCCTCTATAAAACCTCACATTCACCCGTTTTGGTTTAGCTTCCTACCCAAGAAAGGGGTCGGCCACATCCTTGCTTGGTGCCCAAGCAAGGGGTCAGCCAAGCCTTGCTTCGTACCCAAGAAAGGGGTCGACCAAGCCTTGCTTGGTGCCCAAGCAAGGGGCCGACCAAACCAAAAGGAAAATAAAAGAAAAAAAAGGGGGGGAGATTTTTTCTTAACAGAATTAGAGATTTTTCTAAAAAGAATTACGTTGATTCTTTCTTAGAAATTTTCTAAAAAGAATTATATTAATACTTTCTTAAGAAATTTTTCTAAAAATAATTATGTTAATTCTTTCCTAGAGATTTTTCTAAAAAGAATTATGTTGATTCTTTCTTAGAAATTTTCTAAAAAGAATTATCTAATTCTTTCTTAAGAAATTTTTCTAAAAAGAATTATGTTAATTCTTTTCTAGAGATTTTTTCTAAACAAAAATATATTACTTTTTCTCCTTTTTTATCTAGGGCAAAGGGTAATAAAAGGAGAGGAGGTTGTGTTAGAGTGTATACTAAAAGTCTAACTTTTGGTATAAACATTTATCTAGAAATAAGAATCACATTGGTCAAATGACTACTTTATGATAAATGTAGTTGTTCAATTAATTTATATTATAGATAACATGGTGTGTGATGTCACACACAGAAGATCATGTTATCAGTACCTTATAAGTTATAAACAGTAGCTCACGACCAAGATGGAAAGGAACAAACCATTGGAAGGTCGTAGTGTAATTAGGTATTAGTTTATCTTAACTATATAATTACACTAGTACACTTAAAGTGTATTGAGTAGGACCATTTGAGGTCGTTCCTTTTGTTAGTTAGAGCCCTAGAGCCAATCATTTGATGATTGTATGGACTCATATATATCATATTCTTGTTTATTGATAAAGGCATTTGTTTGGTTATTATACTTATTTATATTAGTGCCAAATAGACTAAGTATAATAGCGTCCTTGAGTAGAAGGTTCATACCTATATCAATCAATTAGTTGAATCAATAGTGAGATGATATAGGGAACACTACTCTAAATCATTCCTAGTCGAGTATTAGCATTCAGGGACAATGTTAATACAATAAGACTAGCATGTAGGTCAGCTCGATGACTTGATCTCACAAGTCATGGATATAGAGATATCAAGCTGACACATGGGTATGCATTAGAGAATGTATACTGAATGACCCGCCATGAGAAAGTATCATGGATCGTTATATGAGTGTCATATACTTTCTCATGTGGCTATTAGTATGACTATTAGTCCTTAGACCTGAAGTCACCATGGATCCCTACATAAGGAGTTATGTACTTTAGTTTCGTCAAACGTCACCCGTAACTGGGTGGACTATAAAGGTGATTACTGGGTATGTAACGAATTATGCAGAGGGATGTGAGTGATGTAGATGGGGTCTATCCCTCCCATATGACGGGAGCGACATCGCTATTCTTGATAGAGTGAGACCACGAAGTGCATGGCCATGCCCAAATGAGTCAACATTAGATATTGAGCTCATTTGATCGAGTGAGTCTACTTGGAGTTCAAGATTTAGATTGATTAGAGGATGACACGGTCTATGCCTCACATTAATCAATATAGATGTCTAGGATAGAAGGACACTTGTCACATATTGTGAGGAGTCACAATTAGTAGTCACAAGGTGATGTTGGATCTCAACATTCTTGTAACTTGGGTAGCAATGATGTATTGCTAGATGCCGCTCATTGCTTATGTTTCTAAAGGAGTTTAGAAACATTGCCAACGTTACAAGAACTTATTGGGTCACACACAAAGAACAAGTGGATGGAGATTAGGTTCATATGATGAACCAATTGGATTAGGTTCATGTGATGAACTAAATTGGATTAAGAGTAATCCAAATTGGGCTAATTGAGTTAGACTCAAGTTGATTCATGTGTTCAATGAGTCTAATTTGGATTATGACTCATTGAATCAATTTAATTAAATGAATTAGATTCATTATATTAAGTTGGCTTGAATCAAATGGTTAGATTAGATCAACCATGAGAGAGATTTGGTCAAGTTTGACTTGATTTGAGAAGGAAGATCAAAGGTCAATTTTGAATTGACCATTTGCCACCTCATTTGTGAGTTGGCATAAGGTGGACCATTGATGATGCTCCACATCATCATGGTTGCACATGTGTGTGACACCTCATGGAGGTTACAAATCCCCTCTTTAATGGCCACATTAAATGGGAAGGGGGTTACACACACATGAAGGAGAGTGAATGCAATTCATTCTCATTCATTCCATCTTCTTCCTCCTTAGCTCTCTCTTGCTTTCTCCTCTCTTTTGGTCGTGGGTTCCATGAAGGGAGAGAAGGTGGTTGAGTTGTATTCCAAGAGAAGAAAGAAAGGGTGAAGGTCACAAAAGAGGAGACTACTTCTTGAGTGTAAGAGTTTCCTTTCTTCTTTCTTTTTCCCTCCATTTAAATCCTATTCGAGAGCTCTAGAAAGTGCTAGCACACTTGGGGCTCTCTTCTCCATCCTTTGAGTGTGAGAGACACTCCTTGTTCGTGTGGATATCACTAGAGAAGTATCTACCTTGATACTTTGGAGATCCGACAAGTACCTTGGACGAGCGGGATTTTGCAAGGGCACGCATCGAAGGTAAAACATTTTTTCCTCGTAGATCTAAGTAGTAGATCAGTTTTTGAACTCGTACAAGAAATAGTTTTTCGAATTTTTTTATACGAATCTTTGCACGGATCTACGGCTTTGGGTCCTTCGGGGTTTCCGCGACGCGAAAAAGCGGTTTTCGTGGCTCGAAGAACCCAACAGTGCTATCAGAGCCACGTGCAAAGACTTGTACGAGTTAGTTTTTGGTTTTTGGAAAACAAAAAAAAACTTCTGTGATTTTCTGTAAAAATTCAATTTTTATGTTTTTATGGGTAATTTTTCCTTATAGGCGAAGCACAAGTGTCTTGGCACTTGAAGGCTTCGGCTATCGGGAAGAATTTTCCCAAACGGCTTTGTTTTGACCCAAAATCTTTTGGGACAGCGGACTTGGGTGCCATTAGATTGCAAAGGAGCAACTCACGATGGTTAGATCGTGGGTAGGGGTACTGCCCCTAACCCTGCAAGGGGATTTGCTCCGCGATTGCACCCGAAATCGCTAAAAACGAACCCGCCGGGAAGATTTTTCCGAAACGGCAATGTCTCGGCCCAAATCGTTTTGGGACAGCGGGTTTAGGCGCTGTTGGATCACAAAGGAACCCTCGCGATGGTTAGATCGCGGGTAGGGGCGCTGCCCCTGGGCCCCGCAAGGGGATCCGTTCCGCGATTGCGCCCGAAACCGCTAAACGGGACCGCCGGGAAATTTTACTAGTAAAATTGTAAAAATTAATTTTAAAATTATAGAAAATTATGAAAATATATAAATTTTGAATTATATATTAATTTTGTGATAGTCATGGCCCAAAACCCAATATGATTGGTTGTGTTGTAATTCATAATACGGCCTGCGTGCCGTTATGTGTTTGCGAGTGTTGTATTATATTCGCGACCTGCGCGTCGTGCCTTCTCTTATTTTCTTGTTATAAATTAGATTTAGACTCGAATGTAACTCGAGTTTCAAATTGTAATGTACAAATTTGAGCGGTGGAGGGTCCACACGAGACGGAGTTCCGAGGCGGGCACGAGCAACACAAGGTGGTCAAAGGGAGGAGCTTGGAGAAGCTGTTGACCCTAGGTTGACCATTCGATCTTCTCATTGGCTTGAGAAGATCGTAGTAGGGCCATGACTAAATCACAAATATATTAATTAGTTAATTGCTTATGTATATGATGCATGTTTAATAAGTAATTAATTAATTAGTGCCTTACGATTAGATTAGATCTAAGTCGTGCACATGATGCACCCATGCGATTAGATTAGATCTAAGTCATGCACAAGATGCATCCTTCTCGATTAGATTAGATCTAGATCGAACCAACTCAAAATGCCTAACCGTGCCGTGATACCTATCACTACCTCGATCACATGTATTGTTGAATCTGCCAAAGCAGAGCAATACATATTATCTTGGTAGGATACGGAGGGACAATCTTGGTCCCGCCTATCAACGCATGGATTAATACAAACTCAATTAGTTTGAGTATTCCTAGTTACTCGGTTGGATCGAGTCAACTATAGGCATTATTCCAACGGTTGGAAAAGAATAGGTCAAAATCACATCTATATTAACTCTCGGGCGTATTAGCCAAAGCTAACTCGAGTTTTAATATAAATGCGGGTATTGATTCTATAAACAAGAGTTGCATAGAGATGTAATTGGTAATCGTTACCTACCGATCATACTAAGCCTTGGGCATATTAGCCAAAGCTAACTCAAGGGTTAGTATGATGTGGATCTTGTCCCACAAGAATTATAGAATTCAGTGGGAGCATCATTTAATTAAAGGCCTAATTAGATGATTTAAAAGAATATGATATTTATTTCTGCAAATTTTCTGTTGTAGATAACCATGACGTCGAATACGAACTTTTTCTCTCTGCGTTCTGTCCTTAAGAAGGACAAGCTCAACGGAGCAAATTTCCTGGACTGGTACAGGAACTTGAGAATAGTTCTCACCCAAGCACGTAAAGTGCTGGAGCAGCCCATTCGGAGGCTCCTCCTGCCAGCAAGCTGACCGGGATGCTTACAAGAAGCATCAAGATGACGCATTAGATGTGTCTGTCTTATGCTCGCGACCATGAACTCGGAGCTTGAAGCAACATGAGTTGATGGGCGCTACGATATGGTTAAGCATCTTTGTCACCTATATCAAGGACAAGCAAGGCACTGGAAGAGGAACTCCAAAGAATACCTGGAAGATCTTAAGAAGAAGAGAAATAAGATTTCTACTTCAGGTATACATGTTATAGAAGTCAACCTCTCTATTTCTTCATCGTGGGTATTAGATACCGGATGTGCTTCACACATTTGTACTAATGTACAAGCGCTGAGGAATAGCAGGGCATTGACGAAGGGTGAGATAGACCTACGAGTAGGCAATGGAGCACGAGTTGCTGCTATTGCTGTAGGAACTTATCATCTATCTCTTCCTTCTGGGCTTGTACTAGAATTAGATGATTATTTTTATGTGCCTGCCTTGACTAAGAACATTATATCAGTTTCTTGTTTGGACAAAAAAGGATTCTCGTTTATAATAAAGAACAAATGTTGTTCTGTCTATTTAAACGATATGTTCTATTGTAGTGCACCTCTAATAAACGGACTCTATATTCTAGACCTCGAGAGCCCTATCTATAACGTAAATACCAAGAGGTTCAAGTCTAATGACATGAACCAAACCTACCTTTGGCACTGTCGCTTAGGTTATATAAATGACAAGCGCTTATCCCAACTCCATAAGGATGGTTTGTTGGACTCATTTGATTTTGAATCATATGAGATATGCGAGTCATGCCTACAAGGCAAGATGACCAAGACTCCCTTTAGTGGGCACAGCGAGAGAGCGACTGATTTGTTAGGACTCATACATAGTGATGTATGTGGCCCTTTCAATGTCGCTGCTAGAGGCGGTTATAGGTACTTCATCACATTTACTGATGACTTCAGTAGATACGGTTATGTGTACTTGATGACACATAAGTCCGAATCCTTTGAAAAGTTCAAAGAATTCAAGAATGAAGTACAAAACCAGCTTGGCAAGAGTATTAAGATACTTCAATCCGATCGAGGTGGTGAATACTTAAGCCATGAGTTTAGTGACTACTTAGCTGAGTGTGGGATTTTATCTCAACTCACTCCTCCTGGAACACCACAGTGGAATGGTGTATCTGAAAGGAGGAATCGTACCTTATTAGATATGGTACTGTCTATGATGAGTCATACAGATCTTCCGACATACCTCTGGGGTTATGCTCTAGACACGACAGCTTTCATTCTCAACCGAGTTCCATCCAAGGCCGTGATAAAGACACCATATAGGATATGGACTGGGAGAGATGCCCAGGTGTCTTTCATGAGGATTTGGGGCTGTGAGGCTTACGTACGACGTCAAGTCTCAGACAAATTAGGACCCAAATCCGACAAGTGCTATTTCATCGGATATCCCAAGGAAACTAAGGGATATTACTTCTACATTCCCAGTCAGCACAAGGTAGTTGTGGCAAAGACTGGGGTCTTTCTAGAAAGGGATTTTGTTTCTAGAAAGACTAGTGGGAGCGCGTTCGATCTTGAAGAAGTTCAAGATGCGAACAATAGCACTAATGCCTCGATGGAAATTGAACCGGAACCACAAAGTGTTGTGGATGATGTTGTTCCACAAGGAGTTGAGGAACAACAACCGGTTCAAGTAGACATAACTCTTCGCAGGTCTGATAGGGTATGTCGTCAGCCTGAGAGATACTCTTTTCTCTTGTCTGACCATGATGACATTGTGCTCATAGAGGATGAGCCTACCACCTATCAGGAAGCTGTGATGAGACCAAATTCCGAGAAATGGCTAGAGGCCATGAGATCCGAGATGGAATCCATGTACACGAACCAAGTATGGACTTTGGTTGATCCACCTGAAGGGGTAAAACCCATTGGGTGCAAGTGGGTCTTTAAGAGAAAGACTGACATGGATGGACTTATCTATAAGGGTCGCTTGGTAGCTAAAGGTTTCAAGCAGATTCATGGTATTGACTATGATGAAACCTTTTCTCCAGTAGCGATGTTTAAGTCCATTCGGATCATGCTTGCTATTGCAGCTTACCACGATTACGAGATCTGGCAGATGGACGTCAAAACCGCGTTTCTGAATGGAAACCTACTCGAGGATGTGTACATGACACAACCTGAGGGTTTTGTAGATCCAAAGCATACTAGCAGAGTATGCAAGCTGCATAGGTCCATTTATGGACTAAAGTAAGCTTCTCGGAGCTGGAATCTTCGATTCGATGATGCGATCAAACAGTTTGGTTTCATCAAGAACGAAGATGAACCTTGTGTCTACAAGAAGGTTGTAGGGGACATAGTTGTCTTCCTCATATTGTATGTGGATGACATACTGCTCATTGGGAAGGACATCCCTATGCTTCAGTCTATCAAGACTTGGCTAGGGAGTTGCTTCTCAATGAAGGACTTAGGTGAGGCATCCCGCAATCTAGGGATACAGATCTATAGAGATAGATCTAAGAGATTGCTTGGCCTAAGTCAGAGTACATATATTGACAAGGTACTCCTTCGGTTTGCCATGCAGAACTCCAAGAAGGGATTTCTGCCGATGTCACATGGAGTGAGTCTTTCGAAGACTCAAGGTCCCTCTTCTAGAGAGGAGAGAGACCGCATGGATCAGATCCCTTATGCCTCAGCCATAGGATCGATCATGTACGCCATGCTGTGTACTCGACCTGATGTCTCGTATGCTTTGAGCATGACGAGCAGATACCAGTCAGATCCAGGTGAAAGTCACTGGATAGCGGTCAAGAATATTCTTAAGTACTTACGAAGGACTAAAGAATATTTCTTGATATATGGAGGTAATGATGAGCTAACCGTAAAGGGTTACGGTGATGCCTTTTCAGACCGATCGGGATGATTACCGATCGCGATCGTGGTTCGTATTTTGCATTAATGGTGGTCTTTGTCGGCTGAAAGAGTTCGAAGCGAGGATTCAGGAATTGGCAAGATGAAGAGTATATTGCTGCATCGGAGGCAGCAAAGGAGGTTGGATCCATAAGTTCATCACTAAACTTGGGGTGGTTCCTAGCATCGCTGATCCGATTGAGCTCTATTGTGACAACAATGGAGCTATAACCAAGCGAAGGAACCTCGCTCACACCGGACCAAGCACATACTACGGCGCTTCCATCTCATTCGAGAGATTATCGATAGAGGAGATGTGAAGATTTGCAGAGTACCTACAGAGGCTAACATCGCAGATCCCTTGACCAAGGCTTTGGCACAGAGGAAGCATGATGGTCACACTAGGTCTTTAGGCCTTAGAGCCTATACTGATTGGCACTAGTGCTAGTGGGAGATTGTTAGTTAGAGCCCTAGAGCCAATCATTTGATGATTGTATGGACTCATGTATATCATATTCTTGTTTATTGATAAAGGCATTTGTTTGGTTATTATACTTATTTATATTAGTGCCAAATAGACTAAGTATAATAGCGTCCTTGAGTAGAAGGTTCATACCTATATCAATCGATTAGTTGAATCGATAGTGAGATGATATAGGGAACACTACTCTAAATCATTCCTAGTCAAGTATTAGCATTCAGGGACAATGTTAATACAATAAGACTAGCATGTAGGTCAGCTCGATGACTTGATCTCACAAGTCATGGATATAGAGATATCAAGCTGACACATGGGTATGCATTAGAGAATGTATACTGAATGACCCGCCATGAGAAAGTATCATGGATCGTTATATGAGTGTCATATACTTTCTCATGTGGCTATTAGTATGACTATTAGTCCTTAGACCTGAAGTCACCATGGATCCCTACATAAGGAGTTATGTACTTTAGTTTCGTCAAACGTCACCCGTAACTGGGTGGACTATAAAGGCGATTACTGGGTATGTAACGAATTATGCAGAGGGATGTGAGTGATGTAGATGGGATCTATCCCTCCCATATGACGGGAGCGACATCGCTATTCTTGATAGAGTGAGACCACGAAGTGCATGGCCATGCCCAAATGAGTCAACATTAGATATTGAGCTCATTTGATCGAGTGAGTCTACTTGGAGTTCAAGATTTAGATTGATTAGAGGATGACACGGTCTATGCCTCACATTAATCAATATAGATGTCTAGGATAGAAGGACACTTGTCACATATTGTGAGGAGTCACAATTAGTAGTCACAAGGTGATGTTGGATCTCAACATTCTTGTAACTTGGGTAGCAATGATGTATTGTTAGATGCCGCTCATTGCTTATGTTTCTAAAGGAGTTTAGAAACATTGCCAACGTTACAAGAACTTATTGGGTCACACACAAAGAATAAGTGGATGGAGATTAGGTTCATATGATGAACCAATTGGATTAGGTTCATGTGATGAACTAAATTGGATTAAGAGTAATCCAAATTGGGCTAATTGAGTTAGACTCAAGTTGATTCATGTGTTCAATGAGTCTAATTTGGATTATGACTCATTGAATCAATTTAATTAAATGAATTAGATTCATTATATTAAGTTGGCTTGAATCAAATGGTTAGATTAGATCAACCATGAGAGAGATTTGGTCAAGTTTGACTTGATTTGAGAAGGAAGATCAAAGGTCAATTTTGAATTGACCATTTGCCACCTCATTTGTGAGTTGGCATAAGGTGGACCATTGATGATGCTCCACATCATCATGGTTGCACATGTGTGTGACACCTCATGGAGGTTACAAATCCCTCTTTAATGGCCACATTAAATGGGAAGGGGTTACACACACATGAAGGAGAGTGAATGAAATTCATTCTCATTCATTCCATCTTCTTCCTCCTTAGCTCTCTCTTGCTTTCTCCTCTCTTTTGGTCGTGGGTTCCATGAAGGGAGAGAAGGTGGTTGAGTTGTATTCCAAGAGAAGAAAGAAAGGGTGAAGGTCACAAAAGAGGAGACTACTTCTTGAGTGTAAGAGTTTCCTTTCTTCTTTCTTTTTCCCTCCATTTAAATCCTATCTGAGAGCTCTAGAAAGTGCTAGCACACTTGGGGCTCTCTTCTCCATCCTTTGAGTGTGAGAGACACTCCTTGTTCTTGTGGATATCACTAGAGAAGTATCTACCTTGATACTTTGGAGATCCGACAAGTACCTTGGACGAGCGGGATTTTGCAAGGGCACGCATCGAAGGTAAAATGGTTTTTCCTTTGTAGATCTACTGTAGATCGTAGTATAAAACTCGTATTTGTGTTTTCGAATTTTTTTTCCTTGCACGGATCTACGGCTTTGGGTGATTCGGGGTTTCCGCGACGCGAAAAGCGGTTTTCGCGGACCGAAAAACCTAACAGCTTTTATACTGACTTAATAAAGGAACAAAAACCTCAGTTATTATGGAAGCGTGTGCTCTTAATCCTAATATAATAACAAGCACATATATTTGATATTTATTTCTTTAATTTATCAATGGGTGAGATTTAGTTCGATAAATCAATAAGCCCGATAAGTTGGGAAATGATATCACTTATAGTGTGAGTTGTTGATAATAAAAGGAAATTGTGTCCTAGTGATCTAGGTTGAGAATGTCCCCAAGAGGAGCTCATAAGGATTGTCATGTTAAACCCTGCAGGTTGACTTAGTCCGACATGACGATGAAGTTGAGTGGTACTACTCTTGGAGCTAGATATTAATTAAGCGAGTTGTCAGTAACTTACTTAATTAGTGGACATTTGTTATCTTAAACACAGGGAGACTAACACACTCATGATAAGAAGGAGCCCAAAATGTAATTTGGGATTGGTGCGGTAGTTCAATAATAGTTCTCTAGTGGAATGAATTATTATTGATAAAATTAAGTTCTGTGTTCGGGGCGAGCACGGGATGCTTAATTTTATCGGGAGACCAAAACCAATTCCTCCTCTCGGTCCCTATCGTAGCCTCTTAATTATAGAGTATTATACCCACCTTCTTACCCATCCTATAGGGGCCGGCCAAGCCAGCTTGGAGACCAAGCTAGGGCCGGCCATGGGTATGTTCATGGGTGAATTCATGTGGCCGGCCCTATTAAATAAAAAGGAATTTTAAATTTTAAAATTTTTCTTATGTGGATAATATAATTTAAAAGAGAGTTTAAAAATTTAAATCCTTCCTTTTATAAGATTCTACAAAAGATTAAGAGAAGAGTTAAAATCTCTTTCCTTATTTGTAGATTAAAAGGTTGATTTTAATTTTGGTAAAAACTTTCCTTTTAATCATGTTCATGATTTAAAAGAAAGTTTAAAAATTAAAAATTCTCTTTTATTAGTTTCTACAAAAGATTAAGAAAAGATTTAATATCTTTCCTTATTTGTAGATTGAAAGGAGATTTTAATTTTTAGAGATAACTTTCCTTTTAGGAAATTATCCACATGTTTAAAAAAAAAAATTTAATTTATAAAATTTCCTTTTTAACCAATCATGAAGGGATAAAAATTATTGGAGAAATTTTTTATAAATTTCTAGAGACAAATTAAGAAGTTTTAATTAATTAAAACTTTCCTTGTTTTGGGGAGAAGAGTGACAGGCCAAATAAATTGGAGAAGAGAAAATTATTTTTAATTAAATAAATTTTCCTTTTCATGGCAAAAGAATTAAGGAAGTTTTTATTTAAATTTCCTTATTTGCCAAGACCAAGGATTATAAAAGAGGGGGTAGAGGAGGCTTCAAGGTGAACGACTCTATTCTATTTTTCCTCTCTTTTCTCCTTGGGTGTGGCCGGCCCTTTCTTTCCCCTCCTCTCCTTTGTGTGGCCGAAACCTTCTCATGGTGGAGATAGCTTTGGTGGCCGGATCTAAGAAGGAGAAGAAGGAGAGAAAAGAAGCCTCTTTTCTTTTCTAGCATCCCTTGGAGCATGGTGGTGGTGGCCGAACCTCTTCATCCTAGGAGAAGTTTTGATGGCCGAAACTTGTAAGGAAGAAGAAGGTGCTTGGTGGTTCTCATCTCGGAAGATCGTTGCCCACACAACGTCCGAGGTTAGAAGAGGAATACGGTAGAAGATCAAGAGGTCTTTCTAAAAGGTATAACTAGTAATTTTTCTTTCCGCATCATACTAGTTATTTTTGGAAATAATACTAAATACAAGAGGCATACAATTCTAGTGTTTCGAATTTATTTTCGATATAGTGTTTCTTTGTTTTTTTCCTTGTGATTTGATTGTTCTTTTCGGTTGACCTAAAGTTATTTTAGGAAATTAAATATTAGCTTTCTATAAAAGGTTTTGTCTAGTCGGTGGTGGTTGCTCCCATATCTAAGAAGGCCGTGTGCCTCGCCACGTCAGTACTGAGAACCAATTATGGAAATTAATATTTAATGGAATTAATAACTTAAGGTGATTTGGATCGAACGTGTTAAGTTCCGCAGGAGATCCTAGTCAAAACCTAAAAGAACAAATAGATTAAGTTTTGGATCAAACGTGTTAAGTTCCGCAGGCGATCCAAAATTTAATTTAATAGAACACATGGTAGCTAGGAAAAGGTTCAGACCTTTATACAAAATTTTTGTACAGTGGAACCTCTAGGCTTTCCGAGTAGCAACCAACAATTGGTATCAGAGCTAGGGTTTTGCCTCTGTGTATTTGGTATTAGTTTAATTATGCACATGTCATACATAATTTAGGCAGGTTAATAGTAGGATGTGCTAACTTTGTGGATGCAGGATCCAACTATTATGGCTTATAGTTATTATGTGTGTGATTGGACCCTTGGACATGTCAAGGGCATTTTATTGTGTGTGCATGATTGTATTATAAAATACAGCAGGAGCTGTATTTAGTTTTATTAGGATTTTATTTTTGATCTAGTTACATGTACATTCCTTTTATGGAATCTAGGATCGATGGATGTAAATTTTATTTTATGTTCGATCTAGTTTACATGTACATTCCTTCGAGGAATATAGGATCAAAATGTAAAATTCTATTTATGTCGCGGATCGAATCTTGCAAAGCGTGGAACCTTCTAAGGACCAGAGGCGCAGCGGAACTAGGAGCAAGATGGATGCGACAGTTAGACCCGGTGGCAGTGGCCAAATATGGCAGCAGCTTGGGATGACAACACACGGAGGATAACAAGAGTTAAAAGCCATAATAGTTGAAAATTAGATTTTCTATTTATTGCTTTTATATTGTGCTGTGTGTGCATGTTAGTTTACATATTTAGTAGGCCAGCATAGTTAAAATTCCTCATTTATAAATAACTAAGTGGGAGAGGGATTTTTAAGTAAATCCCATGGTCTCCATTACTGGTTTGTAAGTGATGTAAACAAGCTTGCGCATTGGCTCTGAGTGCCTTCCTCCATAACGGATGAGCTTGTTTGTGGATCACTAGAACAGACTTCCATTTTTGGATGACAATAGGAAGTTAATTAAGAGCGTGTGATCTTCCCCAACGAAAGGAGCATAATCTTATTAATGGACTTAGTGTCAAGTAATGGTATACACTTAGACACATCTAATAGTATCCTCCCCATCGGAGTCACTGCTATTATTTGTGTGACCAAATGATACCAACTATTAATTTTATTTGTCAAAAAGTTAGGTTGACAAGATAATAAAATTAATGGGTTAAAACCCTCCTTTTACAAATGTTGAATTTGTATACGTCCACACTAACGTGGCATGCAAAATTCACGGTGTTTGAGGTGTTGGTGAATTTAAATAATATTGTTTGAGGAATCAATATTTTTTTTTAAATTCAAAAGTTTTTGACCAAATATTTGATCAAAGACAGATCAACTATTAATTTTATTCGCCATAAAGTAAAGTTGACGAGATAATAAAATTAATGAATAAAATCTCCTCTTCGATTTTGTATACGTCCACACTATCGTGGCATACAAAATTCATGGGGATTTTTAAGGAGTTGATCTTGACCAAGTATTTTTTGTGATTCTTAGGATTTAAAATGTTTGTCAATCCCCTAGTAGTCATACTATAAGAAAGTGTAACAACCACCCTTCTTACTACTACTCTCTAAGGGCGACCGTTACCTAACTCCTACTCTACTTACTAGCGTCACTTATGCTATTATTAGCGACACTTAGATTTATCACGGTTCAGAGAAATTCCTACCGAAAAATTTTGGCAGAGTCTCCCCTGTACCGGTGACCAAATCTATAATACACAAGATATATACACAGCCACATGCGGCTGGATCACAATTTATTCATAACCACGCAGTCATAAATCATATCATAATCAAAAACTAATCTAGCAACATGAACTAAACTCAAGCTCCCAGAATGAAGCATAATAAGCTACAATGCACATCAAACTCAATCATAAACTCATAATTTCATAACAGAAATAAGGAAAATGAACTAGACATAAACTCTAAATAAATAAGTCTTGCTAGTCCCCTCTGGACCTCTCCATAGTTCAGTCACCACACACATCCATCATCACCACCACCCTGTCGCCTCCCTTCATATCTTAGCTTTTCCTTTATCTGCAGTAGGAGGAAAGAAAACAAGATCTATAAGCGAAAACGCTTAGTAAGTACTAATCTATCTCACAAAACTCGAAATGCATAAATGAAATGCATAAGTGCCGAAACTGAAATAATAAAGCTATCTGCATGTACTCATGGTATACAGAAAATGAACAGAATACAAATCATACTCAGTATCAAGCAGGATAACAAGAAACTAACAATGTAAACTTAGAATCAAAGAAAACTAACCATTCTTATTTATTCTAAGCTTGGAACTTATTTCATTTCTTGTATCCTTGTGTTAGAAATTAATCTTTTAATTTCTATCTTTTACTTTCTTCTTCTTTCTTTCTTCCTACTTAACTTTTCTTTTCTTAGGTTTTCTTTTCTTGGGCCCAGGCCTAGTACCAACTCATGCGCGTTCCCTAATAGGTTGGGGTTGCGAGCCACCAATCCTAAAAGAGCAGACCTCGGTCTACCAGGGCCAAGGCCTCGGAAATGGTCACCTGGATTTGTTTAACGACAAGCTCTTGGATGTCGGGTACTAGCCTCTTACTTTAATTTACTTGTTATCTCTTTTAATTAGACCTTGGTCTTTTTCTTTACTCATACTTCTCATAATCCTTTATTAGAGCTTATTAGAATCCTTTAGATATATATCTAACAAGTATAGGATTACAACTAACCAAGCATGCTGTATAAAAATAACACAAAGGAAAACAAATCTGAACTCCCTAAGCCTGTTATAAAATAGAGCAAAGGAAAGCAAATCTGGACTTTCTAAACATGCTGTAAAATAGGGCAAAAAATGCTACTTTAGGGATTCTAATCATGTTATAAAACATAGACAAAGAATACTACTTTAGGGTTTCTTAAGCATGCTGTAAAATAGACGAAGGATGCTACCTTTAGTGATCCTAATCATGCTGTAAAAACAAACAGACATAGAATGCTACTCAACTTCTTAAACATGCTGTAAAATAGAGCAAAAGAAAGCTAACTTGGACTTTCTAAACATACTGTAAAATAGGGCAAAGGAAAGCTAACTTGGACTTTCTAAACATGGTAGTAGCATGGAAAAGTCTAATTCTGCATGCTTAAATTAAATGGCACATAAATCTCAAGCTACATACTTTAAGATAGCATGCATATAAATTCTTCATGCACAAAAAAATACGCTAAGTCTGTACACATGCTTATCATCACTAAAACTTACTGAAGCTTAAAATCTGTATAAACTTGTTGTAAAGAAAACTCATACTCTCACAAGGCAACAGAAATCAAAACTTGTTGCAACTATCTGTAGTGCCACGGCAGTAACTAAAGCTCTAAACAAAACAATCTAATAAAATTGTTCTCATTCCTCATATAGCAATGAAATTGAATCTAAAATCACATGCTCAGTTCTGTACATGTTTGTATATAAATTCTTCACGCTAAATCATTAAATTTGCTACTAGAAACTAAAGAGGTAATAACAACATATCTTCATGCTCTCCATCTGCTATGGAAGAAAACCAAAAATTCCAGCAAACTCCAAAGGAGAAAACTTTGGAATTAAACATTCCTTAAACATTCTTTACAGTAGCAATTGAACTAAAAAAAAGAACCTATATTTCTAGCAACCATATCCGGTCACAGCAGGTTCCAAAGCAAGGAACTAAAATCCCTAACCTATACCATCTTTCCTTCCTTTGTTCCCATTTGAGGCTCACGGCAACAACCTCAAAACCAAATCCGAATTGCAATGGAAGCAAGGAAAACCAATCGAAGCTCGGAACTACTCGGCACGGCAAAAACCGAAGCAAGGAAAACAAATCGAAGCTCGGAGCAACTCCTACCGCAGGTGAGTAGTACTTACCCTTGATTGCTTGGACTTACAACCGAGAGGGAGGGGTGGCTAGGGTTTGGCGAGAAGCTCACGGTCTTAGAGTTCTCCTTGTGTCCGCGCGTCTTCCTTGCCGAGGGGAGCTCGGATCCGTGAAGAACCCGTGGAGAAGGGTGCTCGTCGGCCGCCGGAGTGAAGCCCTAAGTTCGGCTTCGTCTTCGCACCAAGTAGCGCCGACGCCGTCGCACGCGAGAACGAGAGGAAGAAAGGATTTCGGGAGAAAAAGAAGAATAAAAATAAATCCCATTTCACTTAACCTTTTATAGCTAGGTCTAATTTTGGGTTCCCATTATACTATACCTTAAACCTATTTCTCCTCATACTTGGTTAACAAAGCGTGCGCAGCCCAGTTGGTTTGCTGTGTCCGGTTGGGTTTGGTTCGGCCGGAGGTCACGGGTTCGAGCTTCGGTTTTGACAAATTTTTGTCAAAATTTCTTTCTTTTTGTAAACATACTAAACGACCTCCAAAAATTGCGTAAAAATACTCTAAAAATTTCTAAAAATCTCTAGAATATTTTAAAAGCATTTCCAAATATTTTTATGGACATTTGGAACTCGAAATAGGGAAAATTGGGTCGTTACAGAAAGACTTAGTAATCCCAATTGTAATGATTGGAAATAGGACTTGGACATTAAGGTAGACTGTCTTCTTAGAACTAAGAACAATATAGGTGTATTTAATTCATTAGTTGAAACATGTTTAGTGGTGTTATCTACCAGAACCTGGAGTGTAGATACAGATGCCATTAATCATGTCCGCAATTCATTGCAGGGTTCCAGGAAACCCGGCAACTAAATGAAAATTAAAACACCGTCTACATGGGCACTACTGTAAAAATGGTAGCTGTTGCAGTGGGAGATGTTTATCTTTTGATAAGAATAAAATATAGATTTTTGAGTAATTGTCTTTACGCACCAAGTTTAGAAAGAACTAGTTTTCAGTTTCTAAACTATTCAAAGAACTTGATATTCTGCCTCTTTTAAATAACAAAGTTGTTATTAAGAAAAAGAGGGAAGTTATCTGTTCTGGTACGTTGGTTGGCAATTTTTAAATCCAATAACTCTCACGATGCAACAAATGGAAATTAGTAACACATCTTCTAACTTTAAGAGAAAGTAACCTTCGAAAATGAACCAATTATATCTTTGGCATCTAAGGCTAGGTTATATTAACTTGAGTAGGATTCATTGGTAGCTGATGAACTTTTGGGTTCATTAGTAGTGGAAATCTTTCCAACCTACGAGTCTTACTTGGAAGGAAAAATAACCAAGAAGCTTTTAAGTCTAAGGGGTAAGGAGTCAAAGATATATTGGAATTGGTTCATTCTGATTTGTGTGATCCTATGAGCATCCAGGCAAGAGGTTGTTTCAAATATTTCATCTATTTTATAGACAACTATTGAGATATGGATATATTTACTTGATGTGCCGCAAGTCTAAGTGCTTTGATTAGTTCAAAGAATACAAGGCTGATGTGGAGAAACGACAAAGTAAAAGTATCAAGACACTACGGTAAGATCGTAGTGGCAAGTACCTCTTGGGAGAATTTAGGAGTCGTTTATCAGAAGTAGGGATTCAATCCCAATTAACTGCACCTGGTACACCCCAACAGAATGGTGTAGGAAAAGGAAGGTATATGACTCTTATGGAAATAAGTAGATTGATGAGTTATTAAGAATATTATCAAAATCATTTTAAGGATATACTCTGGAAACAGGAGTGAATATAGTACCTTCTAAAGTCAGAACTCTCTACTCATATAGAATTGTTGAATAGGCGTAAGCCTATTTCGAAGCATATTCGGATTCGGGTAGTCCAGCACATATGCAGAAGAGAGACAATGATAAGTTGGACAGGAATTCACTTGTTTGTGGGTTATCCTAGTGAAATGAAAGTAGGTTTATAGTCTTAAAAATCAGAAGGTCATTGTTAGCATCAATGACCGATTTTTAGAAAAGGACTATGTATTAAACCATGTGCCCATAAGAAAATTTGTTCTTAAGGAAGTAATAAAAGGCATGTCTAATCTAGTACCAACTGTACAAGATGAGATACCACAAGGAAACTGCAACACGTATCACAAATGATACACAATTGCAGAAAATGCCTTGTCATAGTGGGAGGGTTGTTAGGCAACCTAAAAAGATTCATGTTTTGGGAGAGTTTTTGGACTCGATCCCTGGAGGACATGAACCTGATCTCCGGACATATGACGAAACACTCCAAGATAAAAAATGCAACATCTTGGCAAAGAGTAATGAATAACAGAATTAGAATATATGTATTCTAATAAAATCTGGAAGCTTGTAGAACCACCAAATGGTGTAAAAGCCTTTGGGTGTAAAAAGGTCAATAATAGGAAAAGAGGGATAGAAAGGAAGGTAGTAACTTTCAAAGCAAGGCTTGATGAAAAAGGAAACTTTTTCACTGGTAGTCATGCTTAAGTCTATCCGGATTCTTTTATATATTTGGCAAGTGGATGTCAAGACAGCATTCCTTAATGGAAGTCTTGATGAAAACATCCATATAAAGCAACCAGAAGGGTTCATTGCAAAGGGCTAAGAGCATCTTGTGTGTAAGCTCAGTCAGTCTATGGACTGAGGCAAAGCTTCAAGGTCTTGGAATATCCGGTTTATCAAAGTAATCCAGACCTTTGGATTTATTGAGTAAACAGATAAGTCTTGTGTATACAAAAGGTGTGATGGAAACGTGGTGGTATTTCTTGTACTATACGTAGATAGCATTTTTGGTAGTTGGAAATAATATCAAAATGTTGTCAAAAGTAGGGGTATGGTTGTCCAAATAATTCGATATAAAGGACTTGGGAGAATGTATATATTCTTGAGATCAAAGTAATAAGGGATCGCAAGAAAAGAATATTTTACTTATCCCAAGCTTCATACATCGGAAAAATCCTTGCTCGTTTTAAGCATGCAAAACTCCAAGAAAGGTTTCTTACCTTTTCAGGATGGAGTAACTTTATCTAAAGATATGTCTCTATAGACATCAAAGGAGATAAAGGAAATAAAGGTAGTTCTTTATGCTTCAGCTGTCGGAAGTCTAATGTATGCTATGCACGAGATCAGAAATCTGTTTTGCCAAGGGCATAGTTAGCAGATATCAAAGTAACCCTGGACAAGGACAGTGGACTGCAGTAAAGCATATATTGAAGTACCTTAGAGGCACTAGAGATTATATGCTAGCTCACAAGGCAGTTAATTTGGTTCTTGTGGGTTGCATGGATTTTGACTTCCAATCGGATAGGAACAATAATAAGTCAACCTCGGGGTTTTGTGTTTACTTTAGGAGGAAAAGACATAACTATGGAAGAGTGATAAGCATAGGTGTTTTTCTGGACTCCACCATAGAAGCTTAGTATATGGCAAGCCTCTGAGGTAGCCATAAAAGCTGAATGACTCAATAACCTCAAGATAGACTTAGATATGATTTCTGGTTTGTCCAAAGATTGTTACAATTTATTGTAATAATGTTGGTGTAGTAGCAAACTCGAAGAAACCATAAGTCTATAAGGCAAGTAAACACAATAGAGCGAAAGTACCACCCAATACGAGAAATCGTATAAACGAGGAGAAATTGTTGCTGCCTAGATTGCATCAGGTGATGACCTATAGATCCTTTCACTAAGGTCCTTAAGGCAAGAGCTTTTGTTGGGCATGTTGAAGGGTTAGGAATCAGATGTATGGCAGCAGATATGGCAGCTTAGTCTTTTAGTATAAGTGGGAGATTGTTAGAGTGTATACTAAAAGCCTAGCTTTTAGTATAAACATTTATCTAGAAATAAGAATCACATTAGTCAAATGACTACTTTATGATAAATGTAGTTGTTCAATTAATTTATATTATAGATAACATGGTGTGTGGTGTCACACACAGAAGATCATGTTATCAGTACCTTATAAATTATAAACAGTAGCTCACGACCAAGATGGAAAGGAACAAATCATTGGAAGGTCGTAGTGTAATTAGGTATTAGTTTATCTTAACTATATAATTATACTAGTACACTTAAAGTGTATTGAGTAGGACCATTTGAGGTTGTTCCTTTTATACTGCCTTAATAAAGGAACAAAGACCTCAGTTATTATGGAAGCGTGTGCTCTTAATCCTAATATAATAACAAGCACATATATTTGATATTTATTTCTTTAATTTATCAATGGGTGAGATTTAGTTCGATAAATCAATAAGCCCGATAAGTTGGGAAATGATATCACTTATAGTGTGTGTTGTTGATTATAAAAGGAAACTGTGTCCTAGTGATCTAAGTTGAGAATGTCCCCAAGAGGAACTCATAAGGATTGTCATGTTAAACCCTGCAGGTGGACTTAGTCCGACATGACTATGAAGTTGAGTGGTACTACTCTTGGAGCTAGATATTAATTAAGCGAGTTGTCAGTAACTTACTTAATTAGTGGACATTTGTTATCTTAAACACAAGGAGACTAACACTCTCATGATAAGAAGGAGCCCAAAATGTAATTTGGGATTGGTGCGGTAGTTCAATAATAGTTCTCTAGTGGAATGAATTATTATTGATAAAATTAAGTTGTGTATTCGGGGCGAGCACGGGATGCTTAATTTTATCGGGAGACCAAAACCAATTCCTCCTCTCGGTCCCTATCGTAGCCTCTTAATTATAGAGTACTATACCCACCTATACCCACCTTCTTACCCATCCTATAGGGGCCGGCCAAGCTAGCTTGGAGACCAAGCTAGGGCCGGCCATGGGTATGTTCATGGGTGAATTCATGTGGCCGGCCCTATTAAATAAAAAAGAATTTTAAATTTTAAAATTTTTCTTATGTGGATAATATAATTTAAAAGAGAGTTTAAAAATTTAAATCCTTCCTTTTATAAGATTCTACAAAAGATTAAGAGAAGAGTTAAAATCTCTTTCCTTATTTGTAGATTAAAAGGTTGATTTTAATTTTGATAAAAACTTTCCTTTTAATTATATTCATGATTTAAAAGAAAGTTTAAAAATTAAAAATTCTCTTTTATTAGTTTCTACAAAAGATTAAGAAAAGATTTAATATCTTTCCTTATTTGTAGATTGAAAGGAGATTTTAATTTTTAGAGATAACTTTTCTTTTTGGAAATTATCCACATGTTTAAAAGAAAGATTTTAATTTATAAAATTTCTTTTTATTAACCAATCATGATGGGATTAAAATTATTGGAGAAATTTTTATAAATTTCTAGAAACAAATTAGGAAGTTTTAATTTTTGTTTTAATTAAAACTCTCCTTGTTTTGGGGAGAAGAGTGGCCGACCATTATAATTTGAAAAGAGAAAATTATTTTAATTAAATAAATTTTCCCTTTCAATGGCAAAAGAATTAAGGAAGTTTTTATTAAATTTTCCTTATTTGCCAAGACCAAGGATTATAAAAGAGGGGGTAGAGGAGGCTTCAAGGTGAACGACTCTATTCTATTTTTCCTCTCTTTTCTCCTTGGGTGTGGCCGGCCCTTTCTTTCCTCTCCTCTCCTTTGTGTGGCCGAAACCTTCTCATGGTGGAGATATCTTTGGTGGCCGGATCTAAGAAGGAGAAGAAGGAGAGAAAAGAAGCCTCTTTTCTAGCATCCCTTGGAGCATGGTGGTGGTGGCCGAACCTCTTCATCCTAGGAGAAGTTTGTATGGCAGAAACTTGTAAGGAAGAAGAAGGTGTTGGTGGTTCTCATCTCTGAAGATCGTTGCCCACACAACGTCCGAGGTTAGAAGAGGAATACTGTAGAAGATCAAGAGGTCTTTCTAAAAGGTATAACTAGTAATTTTTCTTTCCGCATCATACTAGTTATTTTTGGAAATAATACTAAATACAAGAGGCATACGATTCTAGTGTTTCGAATTTGTTTTCGATATAGTGTTTCTTTGTTTTTTTCCTTGTGATTTGATTGTTCTTTTCGGTTGACCTAAAGTTATTTTAGGAAATTAAATATTAGCTTTCTATAAAAGGTTTTGTCTAGTCGGTGGTGGTTGCTCCCATATCCAAGAATGCCGTGTGCCTCGCCACGTCAGTACTAGGAACCAATTATGGAAATTAATATTTAATGGAATTAATAACTTAAGGTGATTTGGATCGAACGTGTTAAGTTCCGCAGGAGATCCAAGTCAAAACCTAAAAGAACAAATAGATTAAGTTTTGGATCAAATGTGTTAAGTTCCGTAGGCGATCCAAAATTTAATTTAAAAGAACACATGGTAGCTAGGAAAATGTTCAGACCTTTGTACAAAATTTTTGTACAGTGGAACCTCTAGGCTTTCCGAGTAGCTACCAACAGGTTGTGCCACAACAATCAACAATTCAATTAAGAATTGATAAGTTTCTCTCCACAACTAAAAACCCTCTCCTTTCCCTTAAGGTCGGTGCCCCATTCTTTCTTTTCTTTCCTCTAGGGTCGGTGCCCCACTTCTTTTCTTCTTCCCTTTTCTTCCCTCTAGGGCCGGCGCCCCATCTTCTCTTGGTGGCCAGAGCTTAGAGGAAAAGAAAATGAAGAGACGAAGCACCTTGATGGCCGGCGGTTTGGAGGAGAAGAAGAAGGAGGAGGCATTCTTTTCTTTGCATCTTTTGGTGGTAGGCGGCTTGAAAATAAAAAGGGTTCGGGTGTGTTTTTATCTTAGTAGATCGTCGCCCACACGACGTCCAAGAAGAGGAGAGGAATACGGCAGAAGATCAAGAGGTCTCTGCCTATGAAGAAAGGTACAACTAGTTATTTATTCCGAGTACAACTAGTTTTGTTTTCTTTGTATAGATCCTGAAATACCAACGCATGAGGCTAGCGATTTCGTGTTTTTATTTTTGTGCTTTGATTTGTGTTTCGATCTTGTGCTTTGATTGATGTCTCTGTAGTTAAACCTAAGGTTACTGTGAGAAGTTTAAATATTCAATTTCTTTGAAAGGCTTTATCTAGGAAGTGGTGGATGATCCCATAACCAAGAAGGCCTAGTGCCTCGCCTACGACCTGGAAGCTGATCCTTGAAATAAATATTTAATAAACTTCTGTAATATGGTTTAACTTCAGAAGAACTCAAGGGTTGAACTTAGAGTAAAAATATTAAGTTTTGTTTCCAATCCAGGTTTAACTTTGAAGAACGAACTTGGAGTAAAAATGTTAAGTTTCATTTCTAATCCAAGTTTTACTTCTGAAGAGCACATGGGTTGCTAGGAAAAGTTCTGTGCTTGTACAAATTTTTTTTGTGTAGGGGAAATAAAATAGTATTCCAAGTATCACCCAACAAGTGGTATCAGAGCTAGTTTTCTGCCTTTGTGTGTTTGGTTTCGGTTAAATTATGCACTGGTCATACATAAGTTTAGGCCGGATAATAATAGGATGTGCTAGATAGATTAACTCTGTGGTTGCAGGCATCCTAAACCCAACTATTATGGCTTTTGTGTGCTTGTGTGTGATTTGAACCCTCGGGCATGTCATGGTTATTGCGTGTGCATGATTGTAATAATTAAATATGGTCAGTTGTCGTATTATTATTATTGTTGTTTTACATTCTATTCGATCTAGATTACATGTACATTCCCTTGTGGAATATAGGATCGATAAATGTAAAATTTTATTTTTGTTGCCGCTTGTATCCTTGCTATGTGTGGTGCTATTTTGAGCACCAGAGGTGCGTCGGAGAAGGAAGCGAGATAGACGCGACGGCCTGATCCATTGGCGGCATACGCGACTGCTTGATCCATTGGCAGCATATTGGAGGACAGCATTGGATGAGGCCATAATAGTTGAAAATTTTATTTTCATATTTATTACTTTTATATGTTGTTTTATGTGCTATGATGTGTGCTGTGATGTGTGCTGTGATGTGCGTGCATGATTAAAATTCCTCGATTTTAAATAACTAAGTGGGAGAGGGTTTATTTAATTAAATTCCATGGTCTCCATTACTAGTTTGTAAGTGATGCATTCAAACTTGCGCGTTGAATCTGAGTGCCTTCCTCCACATCGGATGAGTTTGTTTGCGGATCACTAGCTCAAACTTCCTTTATGGATGATTATAGGAAATTATTTAGGTTTGTGTGATCTTCTCCATCTAAAGGGGCACAATCCTATTTAATAGACTAAGTATCAAGTAATGATATACACTTAGGCACATTTAATGGTATCCTCCCCATTGGAGTCACTGCTATTATTTTGTGTGACCGAAGATAAACCAACTATTAATTTTATTTGTCATAAAGTTAGGTTGACAAGATAATAAAATTAATAGGTAAAACCTCCTCTTACAAATGTTTGAATTAGTATATGTCCACACTATCATGGCATACTAATTCACGATGTTTTGAGGTGTTAGTAAATTTAAATTATATTGTTTGAGGGATCAATATTATTTTAAATTCTAAAGTTTTGACCAAATATCTTATTTTGTGATTCTCAGGATTTCAAAATGGCTTTCAATCCTCTCGTTGTTATTTTAATAGAAAACAAACTTACTGGACCCAATTATATTGATTGGAAATAAAACTTGGACTGCCCTTGCAGAAACGAGAACAATGAAGGTGTATCTTACTCATTAGTTGTCGAAACATATTTAGTGGTGTTATCTACCGATACCTGGTGTGTAGATACGGGAGCCACTGATCATGTCTGCAATTCATTGCAGGGGTTCCAGGAAACCTGACGACTACATGAAGGAGAAATCACTGTCTACATGGGCAATGCTACGAGAGTGGCGGCTGTTGTAGTGGGAGATGTTTTATTATCTTTCGATCGGAATAAAACTTTGATTTTGAGAAATTATCTTTACATACCATCCTTTATAAAGAACTTGATTTCAGTTTCTAAATTATTTATGGACGGATATTCTGTTTCTTTTGATGACAAAGTAGTTATTAAGAAAAATAGGGTGATTATCTGTTCTGGTACGTTGGTTGACAATTTGTACACTCTAAATCCAATAACTCCCACGACGCAACAAATGAAAATTAATAACACATCTTCTAATTTTAATAAGAGAAAACAACCTTCGGAAATAAACCAAACATATCTTTGGCATCTAAGGCTTAGTCATATTAACTTGAGTAGGATTCAAAGGCTAATAGCCGATGGACCTTTGGGTTCATTGGTGGTGGAAAACTTTCCAACCTGTGAATCTTGCTTGGAAGGAAAAACGACCAAGAGACCTTTTAAGGCCAAGGGGTATTGAGCCAAAGATGTGTTGGAATTGGTTCATTCTGATTTGTGTGAACCTATGACTATCCAGGCGATAACCATGATTTTGCTATATTATTTTGATTCATAATGCATATTTTTGATGGTCTTTTCATAGCCTAATCTCACATTTTACATTGTATTTCATAATTGCATGTGATCTTGGACTTAATTGCAAATTAGCCTATTTTCATGGTATTTGATGCTAATACTTGTTTATTATTTTGTAGGCATCAAAAGGGTCATGGACTTGATCAGATCAGGTCACATTTGGGCTCAAATCAAGGGCTAAATGAGGCGATCAAACCTGGGAGCATTATGGACCATCCATTGAAGATCAGAGAGATCTGAGCCATCCATCAAGGATCTGGTCCATCCAAGCTACGAGTAAGCACATCACAGCCGTAGATGAAGATCTAAGGGTTTTGATCCAGATCTGAGTTCATCCAGCCGTTGATCAAGCCCGAAACAATCTGGACTGTCCGATTTAATTTGAGGCTGATTTAAATACCGTGAGGAACTACAGTGTTTCTGGGCTCGGGCGTTCGCGATTTCTTCACTGTAGCATCATCTTCTTCGCAGCGACGCGCAGCTCCTATTCCGATTTCCAGATCCGAGAGTTTATTTTCTTCAACGACGGCGATCCTAAGCTGCCGCATCCATCTTCCGATGATCAGAGTGCTAGAGGGAGGTTTCTCGACGCGTCTTGGTTCTGTTCATCGCCGCATCCTGTTCAAGGGAGTTTTCTTGACCAGCGATCTTCGCAATCAACAGGTGCTTCAAGGGAGGGTTCTTAAGGGTTCTGAGTCTTTTCTGATCTCCATTCTGCAGCTAAATTGGTGTGATCTGATCAATTGCATGAGTTTAGGAAATTCACAAAATCGAGCTCTGTTTTCTTTGGCCGATGGGATTATCAGATGGATGTGAGCTTAAGGGGAGGTTTCCAAGAGCTGTGAGTGTTATCTAGTGATAGTTGGAAGCTTGGCGATCGTTGTTGAATGTTTGAGGGGAGGTTTCTTCAAGCATTTCTGTTGCTCGGCAGATTGTAGAGGTTTGAACTCGGATTTGGGTAGTGGAATATTTAGGGTTTATGTTTTCTTTTAAATCGTTCATGAATTGCTCAGATTTGAAGATCTGATAGGTAGCTTACACTTTAATATTTGAATTTCCTTTCTTATTTCAGTTCTTGTTTAAATTTTCTTTGAAAACCCATATTTGATGTCTTTCCTGTAATTCTGATTTTGTTTATGTGTTGCAATCCGAATCTTGATTAGAAATTTCATTTTAGATTCTGTTTTGAATTAGAATTTCTGTTAACACAAGCTTGTTTAGTTTTGGTAATTTAGTTAGTTAATTCTTGTTCTTTACATTAGATTTTTGGTATCCGAGATGGAGTTTCAATGTTGAATAATTAACTTGAAATTCGGATTGTTTACCTCAGTTGTATGTTAATGATCATGTGTGAGAATGGATAATTTGTTAGTGGAAGAATTCGATTCAATGATACTAAATTGATCCTAATGTGTTAAGATGAAGTGGAAAATGTTTGGATAAGAAACACATTTCTTTGAGCCATTTTAAATTGTTCTAATGCACTTTTGGAGATTAGATGTATTCAAGTTAAGTTAGATTTTTGATTGGAACCAATACAAGAATTCACACACACACTCACTAGTTACCCTTGGAAAAATATGACTTGGGACTCCTTACTACAACATTTGTCTTAATCTTAATGAGTTTCAATTTTAATTAATTTGGAGCGCCTCATGACATGCTAAAAGGCCAACACCAAATTTTGGCGCCGTTGCCGGGGAGTAATTAGTAGTGTGTGTTTATTTTGGATTATGCATTGAATTTGATTGATTTTATTGGTTAGCATCTTGATTGGATTTGATTGCTTATTTCTTTTTGTATTTTCATGTTAGTTTGTTCTTGAATTCTTAAGTGCCTTTACTGTTTATATTTTCATGTGTTTGAAACCTTATGCTCTTGAATCTTCTAATTTTGATTTTTAGTGTTGTAGTGAAGAACAGGAGATTTCTTTAAAATGGATCCATATTTTCAGAATTTTGGAGGTGGAATGGGATATCAGTATTTTCAGCCTGATTATCAATTTTACCCAAACATGGATCAACAAAATAGGTATGACTCATTTTCAAATGGTTTTAATGCTAATTGGGTGGATAATTCATGTTTCAAGTATGAAAGTGCACAAGGACCATTTATTGAGCCATATCCAACCTACCAAAGTTCATATGGATTTCAAGAGGTTTCAACAAATTTTATGCAACAACCTTTTCAACAAAATGACCCTCAGATGGATGAGTCAACATGGAAACTCAGAGAGATCATGTAACAAATGAGTGAACATCAAGAGCAACAATTCTCAAGGATACAGAATATACAGAATCAGTTGGATCAAATTGCATCATCCATTTAGCAGTTACAAACACAAAATGCAAGTGAGGAGTTGGATTGTGGAGCTCTTGTCAGGCCTGACACTGCATCTACTTCTTCATTAGATTCTTTAAGTACTTTTTATTGTTGTGATGATGTAGTTGAATATAATTTTGATTCTACTAATGATGTTGCTCTAGATGTTGGAAATGATGCAGGAATTCATTTTGAAGATGATTTAAGTGTAGGGGAATGCTTACTGGAAGCATTACCTCATGAATCACCAAGAATTAAAGATGTAAGTGTAGGGATTTGTGCTATGGAGCCAAGCACCCAAGGATCACCACATGAGGTTGAACAATCACCAGAACCAGAGCTTGAGCATTCATTTGATGAAAAGGAGGTAACAATCACCACTCCAGGTACCTTTCAAAATGACAAGGTGAGAATTTCTTGTGATTTCTCAAAAAATTTCTTAAAGGTACCATTCATTGATTTTATTAGTTGTGATTCATTCCTTGCTAAATTTTCTACCCACACAAATATTCTCCTATTTTCTTTTTATCCCACATGTGTATGGGAGTTCTTGTCTTTTAATGATGTTGTAGGAGAATACAAGCTCCCGGAGTGGATGCTTGAACTGAACCGCCTCCGTCCTCTAGAAAAATCTTTGAAAGGAAAAATGAAGAATAAAAAGAATTTTAGTAGAACCACAATTACACCTCTACCGGTGTGGATTTTGTTACTAAATCTTCTTCGACTACCGGAATTAAAGGGGAGTTGGTTCCAATTTCATTTTCTTTTGCATTTTAATTTATGCTTTGTTAATAAGTTTTTTTTAATGCATTTCTTAGTTTCATACTTTGCATTTTGCATTTTGTTTCCACATTTTCTTTCATACTTTGCATTTTGTTTAATACATAGCACTTCATTTTGAATAAAATCCTTCATGGGAATTTTCTAGTGATACTTTTAAGATGGTAAAAGTCTCTTAAATTTGATCATCAATTTTAGGTCATTTAACATGATTGGATGCCTTTCTTACATGATATTGGTTAATATGGTGATGGATTCTATGTTGATCGATTGAGCTTGTTTGCATGAATATTACCTAGTGAGGTCCACTTTAAGCCTATATCTCTTTATTATCTCTTGTGTGGCATGCACTCATAGCAAATTGAACTCTAGAACTTGCTTAGCTTCTTTTCAAAGTCACAATAGCATATGTGTGCATGGAGATGAAGGATATTTTCCATTATTGTTCCCTCATAATTCCCCATTTCTTTCTCCACAGTTTTCTTGAAACATTCTCATCTAGCATTCTAATTCTTGTTCCATTTTGCTTGTCAATTTTCTTTTATTTCATTGAGAGTTTTGGATTAATTGCTTGATGAATTAGCTTGACTAGATGAACAAAGAATTTAAGTGTGGGGGAGAATGGTATATGCTTGAGATTCTTGAGCCTTGGATAGAGGAGTTTAGTCTTGAGTTGTCCTCAAGGCACTAAAGTATAGAAGGGAAGCAAGAATTCAGGAATTGAAGAGATTAGTTCCATATTAAAAGTTTCATAGTTAGCACTCTCGAAATTCTAGAGAACTTATCAAGTTGTTTTGGTTGACAAGAGGGAGAAGGAAAGAAATAATAGTGAGAGCAGAGTTCTGGAATCAAACGCAAATTGATTGGTGTCAAACTTTGTTCCCTTGTTTACATTGTATGCTTCAAGCTGAATTTACTCTAGTATTCATTATTGATACTTAATTCAGCAAGTTGAAGTTGCTTGTATGTTTGGAATCTGGAGAAATTGGTCATTGCAGAACATCATCTATAACTTGATTCAGAAATAGCTGCTAAGTCATGCGCATGATATAATTTGTATTTGATCTTGAATTCCTGAAACATTGTATTAAGAAAATTACAGAATTTAGAATATAATGGCATATCTGAAATTCTGGAATTCAAAACACATTAGTGGGGATTCATTGGGTCAAAACACTTATGCAGAAGTTTAAGAGATTGAGTCGAAGGATGCTATTGGACAGGAAACAAATTTGAATCTGTAGAAATAAAAGGAAAAATAATGGCACAAGTAGTAACAGCCTATAAAATCTGAGTTCAGGAATGGATAAAATGCAGTAATGAAATGGTGCCAACCTTTCAACTTATTTGCTGGTCAAAAATATAGAGAATTCAATTCCCTATTATTCAGTATTAGATGATTATTACTTCCAAGCTTAACTTGTCTTGAATCCAGTCAAGATCTCCCTACATTTCAGACTCTGAAACTAAGTAGTTTCTAGAAATCAGTAATTCAAGTGAGTTGTTATGAACTCGGTTTCAAGGAGCTGTTTATGTTCCAAAACCTTGTTGATTCATAATTGATACAAGATTCGATACACCAACTGTTCTTTAATCAGAATTTAGAATTCTGATTTTTCAACCTCAGTGTCAGAATATTAGATGCAAACTTTGAGAAGACTGGAAGTTACCACTGAATTACTGCAAGAGTTGATGTTGTTCTGATCAGTATTGTTTCCAAGTGAAGCTCATATCATCTCATGCACCACTGTTTGTGCCAAGTTTAATCTCAAATTTGTTGAAGGTTGTTGTTGTCCAAGAACTGCAGATTATTGAAGTTGCTGATTTTTCCAGCTGCATTACAGTGCTAGAATCAATAAGTTGAATTGTTTAGTAAGGATTCTGAGTGCTTAAATTGGATTGGACAGAATTCTAATTGTTAATACAGAACTGAAATCTGGAAACTGCAGCTAATCAAATTGCTAGAGTTAGAATTTAAGAGCTGTAATCAGATGTTTTTGAAAATTTTGATACTAATATTTTAAGAGGATGCTCTTACACTTCTACTAAGGAATTTTAGACTAGTACATGATGTAAAGTATACATTTCAGAAGATGTAGAACCTGGAATTGTCAAATTGCATTTTGTAGTGGCACAAAGGAAGTGTATCAAGTTGAGAACCAAGTATACGTGGAAGATTCAATTTGCAATTTCTAATCATTGGCCAGTTCAATTTCCAGAGCTCTTGATGACTTGAGATTAAGTTTCATTAAAGTTCCAAGTTTTAAACTAAATTAGGAAATAGAATCAATTGAAGTTGAATGAAGCTGAATTCAATGTACATGTGTTTCTCTGAATTTGATTCCTGAAATCAAAGATTTAAATCTGAAATCATACAGGAAATGTAGAAATGAATTCTTGATCAGTGAAAAGTTCAAGCAAGTCTTTGATTTGTAATGCAGTTGAAGATCAGGAATCAAATGTAGAATTCATAATGCAATTTTGTTTCTGGTTAAGTACGATTTCCAAATTTGATCTATGAATGGCAGAACTGGTATCAACTAGATTATGAGAATAAATCAGAAGCTGAGTTCTAATTTTTGCAATTTGATTTGCCTACTTCGGAAATGAGTTACAATAAGCTAGATTTGTGCAAACCTGGAAATTCTTTGAATCTGATCTCTGAATTAATTTCTGAAGTTATTTCTGGAACTAAAGAATGTTGTAAGTTGCTGCAGTGAGAAATATTCAGGAAATGAGCAAGTCCGTGCCAAATTTTCAAGCTAATTGCTGATCAGATGTGAACTGAACTCAAACTAAACAGAAAAATAAAACAGAAGCTACAGATCATATTTGGAACAGTTATAAAGCTGAAACAAGATGAAAAATCAAGCTATATTGTGATTAAATGATTGTAAAGTTTTATAGAAATGTAATGTCGAAGCTTGAAGTGAGGAAGCAGTAACATCAGGTCTGGAAATCAAGTGTCATGACTGTGCAGTTCTGGAATTGGGGGAGAGCTATCAATTGCACTTAAAATGCAATACTTTAACAATGAATATCAATTAATGAGGGAATGAAATAGGCTAAGAGCTATGAATTGCTAGAAGTCCAAATTTAGAAATCTATTGGAGGAAGCTGTGATTGACGCATCAATTCTTTATTGTTGTGTGTAAATATTTGGGTCATAAATTTCTCTAATCAGCAAGAGGTCCAGTGGAGTTTTTGATCTTGTACTTACTCTGTAAATATTGGATAAACACCAAGTTGGATTAAGAAATCAAATTCAAGTTAAATGTCTAATTTTGAATCTAAGAAATCAGAAACAGAGAAAGAAAAGAGAATAAAAGCTGCAGAATTAAAAGAGGAAGAGTGGTTTAAAGGGTGTATCAATTCATTGGAGTAGCATGAATCTGAAAGGTTTAGGAGCTTTGAGAACTGAGTTACAAATTTTACAATCCAATCATGCATTTTGAAATTGATCTATGAAAATGTTGGTCTTTGATTGTTTTTTATGTTCCTTCCTTTCTGAGTTTACCACGTATCAAAATATGCAACTTCAATGGATTGATTTACTGAAACTAATCAATTCCAAGGAATCAGTGGGTAGTTGGTTAAGGGTGGCATTGGAGGTGTTTTCTTGCAACGTTATAAGGAAATAAATCAAGATGCAGTGAGTGTAGATATGGATTTGAATTACTGGTTTTGGAGATGTGTTGATTAAAACTGAATTCTATGTTAAAGACTGCTGCAGGAAATTCTGAAACTTAATCCAGAAATTTGTGTGTCAACTAAGATGCTGCAAAATTTGCATCAATTGGGCAGTTACTGATTTCAGATGTTGCTAGGCTGCTGGAGATAATTGCCAAAGGTTATAATTCAAAGGTTACTGATTGGGATAGTTATAAACCTTGTTTTGGTTCTTTACTTATGCAATATGAATGCAATCATTGATTATGTTCAGAAAACAAATGCCAACTGTAGAGAATTCTATCAGATTTATACATTACTGCAGAGGAAGAAATGAGTATCAGTGATACTCTAGTGCAGGAAATGACTGTGGACCCTTTTAGTGCCAAAACCTGCTGTTGTCTTTTACTATACTCTTGTAGGGCTTAATTTGGTCTGGATCAGTGATTTTCCAGGTTGAAGACTTGATTAATGAAGCAAAAGTAGCAGAATATGAGAAAGAAGCAGCAGGGATACAGATTTACAGAAATGGAGTGAAAAAGCTGAAGCTGAACAAATTGAGCTTCTAGAATCAAGCAGAAGTAAATGTGAACAATGCTAAATTGAGGAAGCTGTAATTGTAGATCTTTGAAGAACTGAAAGGAAGTAGTTTGGAATCAAAGGAAAAAAAATAGTAGCATTCTGGCGACTCGGATTCATCTGACGACTCGGACCAAGTTGCCTTTAATGCTTTCTTTCTTTATTTCTTCTTATTTGGACAGTCCGACTTGTAGTGCCCCTTTTGGTTACAGTTGTAGCAGGCGACTCCAGACTTGTCCTTTATGTTTATTTGAGTCACCTTTTTCGACTTGCATATCTTCCATACGAGCTTTATCAATTCGGAAATAACTTCGTCGTCGTCCTCTGCGTCTGATTCATCTTTGGACTTGGGTTTGGTTTTGCGCCTCGATCTCGGTTCGCACGTTCTGCTGGTACCTGCAACCAAAGCAACACCTTTCTCGACCGGGCGTGCATTAGTCTAGTCATGCAATTCTAATTCAGAAAAAAGTTCGTCTAATTTGATTGAAGAAAGGTCCTTAGAAACCTTGTAAGCATCAACCGTGGATGCCCACAAGGTGTTCCTCGGAAAAGCGCTAAGCGCGTACCTTATTATGTCGCGGTTTTCGATTCTTTGGCCAATTGCGTGAAGGTCGTTTAGGAGGTCCTGGATGCGCACATGGAGTTGGCTGGCTGTCTCACCTTCCTGCATTTTAATATTGTATAATTTATCTAAAATTAAATTGCGCTTACTTACTTTAGCATCGGAGGTGCCCTCGTGCATCTTGATTAATTTGTTCCACAACACTTTTGCACTTGAGAATGGTCCAACTCTGTTGAGTTCTTCTTTTGAAAGGCCACATTGTAGCATGCAGGATGCTTTGGCATCAGCTTCCACCTTCTTCTTTATGCTAGCATCCCAGTTGATGCATGAGACGAGTTCTCCGATGTCATCATGTGGAAGCTCGAGACCGGTCTGGATAATGATCCACATCTCGACTTACGTCTTGAGGTGGTATTCCATCCGATTCTTCCAATAGGCAAAGTCCTCGCCGGAGAAGAGTGGCGGGCGGACTGTGCTAAAGCCTTCTTGGAGGGCCATTTAAAAAGCCTGCACACAAAAAAAAAGGAGGAAAACTACTGGTCCCAGGACTTGATCCTGGATTAGTAGTGCGAGAGAGGGATAAAGATAACAAGTAACTAATTTTGAAAAAAAAATAATAATAAAATATTAAAAAATATATAAAAAAATATTATTTTAAATTTTTGAGATCGCGATATTTTGCTAATATGGACCAATGGTGAAAAGATGGCAATGAATTTTTTGAAATTAATTTTGGAGGGAAAAAAATGAAAGGCGTAAGGTTTTATTTTTATCCTATAAGAACGAGAAAGCGATGAAAAAAAATGCTCGAACGGTAGTTGTACCAATTCATAGCAACCCCGCTCTAATACCAATTATTGGATCGAAAGCGCTAGAGGAGGTTGAATAGCGCTCGTGGCTTTCACTCGTTTCGGATTCATAAAACTCATTCAGAATAAAGCAGCGGAAAGATTAAAAGAAATAAGCATAAACATAGATGACACCAAGGGTTTACTTGATTCAGAGCCTTGAGCGACTCCTACTCCAAGGCCTGTGATCGTTGATCACTTTCGGTGGGCAACAACTATATTATCGTAAAGTGTACAATTTAGTATTACAGTAAATGTAATAAAAGAAACTATACTGACAACTCAAAAATAGAAATCTCGAAGTTTCAGGTCGTCGGGGACTCGTCATAGCTCAGCCGGATTGTCTCGTTGGCAGTATACAACTCAAAGATGTCTTGGAAGGTGATGCTTTAGCTGCTACCTCGAGATAGCCTTTTATAGGCTGTTGGAGGCACCTTGAAGCCACTCTGAGGTGCCTCAGACTAAATGAGTCAGCCGCACGGATGAGCGAAGAAATGGTCACATCTTATCCTGATTGAGGCACCTCCATGGTGTTAGAGTGTATACTGAAAGCCTAAGCTTTTATAAACATTTGTTTTGAATAAAGAATCACATTTGATCAAATTATCTACATTTGTTTGTAGTTGTTCAATTAATTTATATTGTAGATAACATAGCATGTGGTGTCACATGCAGAAGATAATGTTATCAGTACCTTATAAATTATAAACAGTAGCTCACGACCAAAATGGAAAGGAACAAATCATTAGAAGGTCGTAGTTTAATTAGGTATCAGTTTATCTTGACTGTATAATTACACTAGTACACTTAGAGTGTGTTGAGTAGGACCATTTGAGGTCGTTTCTTTTATACTGACTTTATAAAGGAACAAAAACCTCAGTTATTATGGAAGTGTGTGCTCTTAATCCTAATATAATAACAAGTATATATATTTAATATTTATTTCTTTAATTTATCAATGGGTGAGATTTAGTTCGATGAATCAATAAGCCCGATAAGTTGGGAAATGATATCACTTATAGTTTGTGTTGTTGATTATAGAAGGAAACTGTGTCCTAGAGATACTAGGTTGATAATGTCCCCAAGAGGAGCTCATAAGGATTGTGATGTTAAACCCTGCAGGTGGACTTAGTCCGACATGACGATAAGGTTGAGTGGTACTACTCTTGGACTTAGATATTAATTAAATGAGTTGTCAGTAACTCACTTAATTAGTGGACATTCGATATCTTAAACACAGGGAGACTAACATGCTCATAATAAGAAGGAGCCCAAAAAAAAAAAATGTAATTTGGGATTGGTGTGGTAGTTCAATAATAGTTTTCTAGTGGAATGAATTATTATTGATAAAATTAAGTTATGTGTTCGGGGCGAACACAGGATGCTTAATTTTATTGGGAGACCAAAACCAATTTCTCCTCTCGGTCCCTATCGTAGCCTCTTATTTATAGAGTTCTATACCCACCTATACCCACCTTCTATACCCACCAATAAGGGGTCGACCAAGCTAGCTTGGGAACCAAGCTAGGGCCGGCCTAGGTATAAAATTGGGTGGCCGGCCCTAGCTTGAACCCAAGCTAGTGGGGGCCGGCCAAATTAAATTAAAAATAGATTTTAATTTTAATTTTTATTATGTGGAAGAAATAATTTATTAAAGAGAATTAAAATTAAAATATCTCTCTTGTAAAAGATCTACAAAAGATTAAAGAAAGAGATTAAATCTCTTTCCTTATTTGTAGATTGGTGAGATATTTTATTTTCTCTTTAAAATTATCCACATGTTGATAAAATTAAAATTATAGAAATTTCCTTTTATCAACCATGAAGAGATTTTTAAAGAGAAATTTTATTTTTAAAATTTCCGGAAATAAATTAGGAAGTTTTAATTTGTTGATTAAAACTTGTCTAATTTATTTCCTCTTGATGTGGCCGGCCATTAGAGATTAATTGGGGAAATATTATTTTATTTTTCTCAATTAAATCATGTCAAGGGAATTAAGGAAATTTTATTGTAATTAAAATTACTAATTTGCCTAGGCCAAGGAATATAAAAGAAGGGGTGAGGGTGCCTTCACAAGACACAACCTCCATTATTTTCTCTCCCTCTTTTGTTCCTTGGTGTGGCCGGCCATCCTTTCCCTCTCTTCTTCTTGTGGTGGCCGAACCCCTCTCTTTCCTTGGAGCTCTTGTGGTGGCCGGATACTACTTGGAGAAGAAGAAGAAGAAGGAGAGGAAGCGAGCATCTCTTGGAGCTTGGTTAGTGTTTTGATTTTCTTCCTTGGTGAAGCTTTTTCTTTTGTGGCCGAACCTAGCTAGGAGGAGAAGAAGGTGGTTGGTGGTTTCTCATCTCGGAAGATCGTTGCCCACACAACGTCCGAGGTTAGAAGAGGAATACGGTAGAAGATCAAGAGGTCTTTCTAAAAGATATAACTAGTAATTTTTCTTTTCGCATCATATTAGTTATTTTTGGAAATAATACCAAATACAAGAGGCTTACGTTCTAGAATTTCGAATATGTTTTTCGATGTTGTGTTCTTTTATTTTTTCTTTTCCTTGTGATTTGATTGTTCTCTTCGGTTAACCTAAAGTTATTTTAGGAAATTAAATATTAGATTTCTATAAAAGGTTTTGTCTAGTCGGTGGTGGTTGCTCCCATATCCAAGAAGGCCATGTGCCTCGCCACGTCAGTACTGGGAACCGATTATAGAAATTAATATTTAATGGAATTAATAACTTAAGGTGATTTGGGTCGAACGTGTTAAGTTCCGCAGGAGATCCAAGTCAAAACCTAAGAGAACAAATAGATTAAGTTTTGGATCAAACGTGTTAAGTTCCACAGGCGATCCAAAATTTAATTTAAAAGAACACATGGTAGCTAGGAAAAGGTTCAGACCTTTGTACAAAATTTTGTACAGTGGAACCTCTAGGCTTTCCGAGTAGCAACCAACAATTGGTATCAGAGCTAGGGTTTTGCCTCTGTGTATTTGGTATTAGGTTAATTATGCACATGTCATACATAATTTAGGCAGGTTAATAGTAGGATGTGCTAACTTTGTGGATGCAGGATCCAACTATTATGGCTTTTAGTTATTATGTGTGTGATTGGACCCTTGGACATGTCAAGGGCATTTATATGTGTGTGCATGATTGTATTAAAATACAGCAGGAGCTGTATTTAGTTTTATTAGGATTTTATTTTTGATCTAGATACATGTACATTCCTTTTATGGAATATAGGATCAAAAATGTAAAATTCTATTTATGTCGCGGATCGAATCTTGCAAAGCATGGAACATTCTAAGGACTAGAGGCGCAGCGGAACTAGGAGCAAGATGGATGCGACAGCTAGATCCGGTGGCGGTGGCCAAATATGGCAACAACTTAGGATGACAACACACGGAGAACAACTAGATATAAAAGCCATAATAGTTGAAAATTAGATTTTCTATTTATTGCTTTTATATTGTGCTGTGTGTGCATGTTAGTTTACAAGTTTAGTAGGCTAGCATAGTTAAAATTCCTCATTTATAAATAACTAAGTGGGAGAGGGATTTTTAAATAAATCCCATGGTCTCCATTACTGGTTTGTAAGTGATGCAAACAAGCTTGCGCGTTGGCTCTGAGTGCCTTCCTCCATAACAGATGAGCTTGTTTGCGGATCACTAGAACAAACTTCCTTTTTTGGATGACTATAGGAAGTTAATTAAGAGCGTGTGATCTTCCCCAACGGAAGGGGCATAATCTTATTAATGGACTTAGTGTCAAGTAATGGTATACACTTAGACACATCTAATAGTATCCTCCCCATCAGAGTCACTGCTATTATTTGTGTGACCAAATGATACCAACTATTAATTTTATTTGTCAAAAGTTAGGTTGACAAGATAATAAAATTAATGGGTTAAAACCCTTCTTTTACAAATGGTGAATTTGTATACGTCCACACTAACGTGGCATACAAAATTCACGGTGTTATGAGGTGTTGGTTAATTTAAAATAGTATTGTTTGAGGAATCAATATTATTCTAAATTTAGAGTTCTGACCAAAAGTTATTTGTGATTCTTAGGATGACTTTCAACCCACTGTCCATCATACTTCAACAGAATAGACTTACTGGACCTAATTGCATAGATTGGAAAAGGAACCTGGACATTGTTCTGACTGCTGAAAGTTATAAATTTGTACTGACTGAACCTTGTCCTGATGCACCCACTGGTGAATCTACCCAAGAGGAGATTGAATATCATAAGAGATGGGTAAAGGCAGATGAGATGGCGCGGTGTTACATTTTGGCTTCAATGTCAAATGTATTGCAACATCAGCATCAAGATTTACCAACAGCTTATGATATTATGAACAATCTCAAGGAACTCTTTGGTCATCAGGATAGGGCTTCTAGACAGAAGCTATGAGAAAGATAATGACAGCCACCATGCAAGAGGGTACTCTGTAAAGGATCATATCCTAAAGATGATGGCTTATCCGAACGAGATCTGATCCTTGGAGGAGAAATTGATGGGGAACCCGGATCGATATGATCCTCCAAACGCTACCTAGAAGTTTTGAGCGGTTCACTGAACTATAATATGAATAAGAGGATTTATTCATTAGGGGAACTATTGACCAAGCAGCGGAAGGATTATTTCGTCACAATTCTCAAATTCACTATGCTGAAAATGGTTCTACTTCTAAACCGAGAGGAAAGAAGAAAAAGAAACAAGCTGGCTCAGCAAAGAAAGTGAATAAATCTCAGAGTACGTGATTTAAAGCTGGAGTGAAGAAGCCCAAGGGCAAGTGCTTCATCTGCAAGCAGGTAGGACATTTGAAGGCGGACTGCCCTCGTAGGAACCAAAACAAAGGTATATCTCATGCTCTAGTTGTTGAAACATGTTTAGCGGTGTTATCTACCAGCACCTGGTGTGTAGATACGGGAGCCACTGATCATGTCTGCAATTCCCTGCAGGAGTTCCAGGAAACCCGACGACTATCTGAAGGAGAGATTACCGTATACATGGGCAATGCTACTAAAGTGGCAGCTGTTGCAGTGGGAGACGTCTACTTATCTTTTAGTAGAAATAGAAATTTGATTTTAAGAAATTGTCTTTATGTACCCAGTTTTAGAAAGAATTTAATTTCAGTTTCTAAACTGTTTTTAGATGGATATTCAGTTTCCTTTAGTAACGATGTAGTTATTAAAAGAAATACAGTGATTATTTGTTCTGGTGCATTAGTTGGCAATTTGTATACTTTAAATCCAATTTCTTCCACAAAGCAAAACATGGAAATTTATAACTCATCTTCTAATTCTAATAAGAGAACAGAACCTTCGGAAATGAACCAAGCATATCTTTGGCATCTAAGGCTTGGTCATATTAACTTAAGTAGGATTCAGAGGCTTATAGCCGATGGACTTTTGAGTTCATTAGAGTTGGAAAATTTTCCAACTTGTGAATCCTGCTTAGAAGGAAAAATGACCAAGAGGCCGTTCAAGGCCAAGGGGTATAGAGCCAAAGAAGTGTTAGAATTGGTTCACTCTGATTTGTGTGGTCCTATGTCTGTCCAAGCAAGAGGAGGTTTTGAATATTTTGTCTCTTTCATAGACGATTATTCAAGATATGGATACATTTACCTAATGCGCCGCAAGTCCGAATGCTTTGACAAGTTCAAAGAATACAAGGCGGATGTGGAGAAACGATTAGGTAAAAGTATCAAGACACTACGATCTGATCGTGGTGGCGAATACCTCTTAGGAGAGTTTAGGAATTACTTATCAGAGGCTGGGATTCAATCCCAATTGTCTGCACCTGGAACACCCCAACAGAATGATGTAGCAGAACGAAGGAATAGGACTCTTATGGAGATGGTTAGATCGATGATGAGTTATTCAGAATTACCAAATTCGTTTTGGGGATATGCTCTGGAAACAGCAGTATACGTTCTGAACTTAGTACCTTCTAAATCAGTTTCTTCTACTCCCATAGAATTGTGGAATGGGCGAAAACCCAGTCTAAGACATATTCGGATTTGGGGTAGTCCAGCACATGTGCTGAAACCAGATGCTGATAAGTTAGAATCTTGTACAGAAGTTCGCGTGTTGGTAGGATATCCCAAAGGAACGAAAGGTGGTTTATTTTATAGTCCTAAAGACCAGAAGGTCATTGTTAGCACCAATGCCCAGTTTTTAGAAGAAGACTATATAATGGATCACAAGCCCAGTAGCAAAGTTGTTAGAGAGGACACGTCTACTTCAGTACCAATAGTACAAGATGAAGTACCACAAGAGACTGCAACACGTGTCACACAACCACAGACAATGCCTCGTCGTAGTGGGAGGGTTGTAAGGCAACCTGAGAGATTCATGTTTTTGGGAGAGTCTTCGGACTTGATCCCGGGTAAACATGAACCTGATCCACGAACATATGACGAAGCACTCCAAGATATAGATGCAGCATCTTGGCAAAAGGCAATGAATTCTGAAATAGAGTCTATGTACTCTAATAAGGTCTGGGAGCTTGTACAACCACCTGATGGTGTAAAAGCCGTTGGATGCAAGTGGATCTACAAAAGGAAAAGAGGGACAGACGCGAAGGTAGAAACCTTCAAAGCTAGGCTTGTTGCGAAAGGGTACACTCAGAAAGAGGGAATCGATTATGAGGAGACCTTTTCACCAGTGGCCATGCTTAAGTCTATCCGGATACTCTTATCCATTGCTGCTCATATGGATTATGAGATTTGGCAAATGGATGTCAAGACAACTTTCCTTAATGGAAGTCTTGAAGAGAACATCCATATGAAGCAACCAGAAGGGTTCATTGAAAAGGCAAAGAGCATCTAGTGTGCAAGCTCAATCGGTCCATTTATGGACTAAAGCAAGCTTCAAGATCTTGGAACATCCGGTTTAATGAAGTAATCCAGTCATATGGATTTATTCAAAGTCCGGATGAGTCTTGTGTATATAAGAAGTGTAACGGAAACGTAGTGGTATTTCTTGTACTATACGTAGATGATATTTTGTTAATTGGCAACAATGTCAAGGTATTATCAGACGTAAGGGTATGGTTGTCCAAACAATTTGATATGAAGGACTTAGGAGATTGTGCACACATTCTTGGGATCAAAGTTATAAGGGATCGTAAGAAAAGAATGTTGTGTCTGTCCCAAGCTTCATATATAGATACAATCCTTGCTCGTTTTAGCATGCAGGATTCCAAGAAAGGTTTCTTACCTTTTAGACATGGAGTAGCTCTATCTAAAGAGATGTCTCCAATGACGTCGAAAGAGATAGAGGACATGAAAGCAGTTCCTTATGCTTCGGCTGTAGGAAGCCTAATGTATGCAATGCTATGTACGAGACCTGATATCTGTTTTGCCGTGGGCATGGTCAGCAGATATCAGAGTAACCCTAGACAAGGACATTGGACTGCGGTAAAGCATATATTAAAGTACCTGAGAAGGACTAGAGATTATATGCTAGTTTACCAAGCAGACGATCTACTCCTTGTGGGTTACACGGATTCAGATTTCCAATCAGATAGGGATAACAGTAAGTCTACATCAGGCTATGTGTTTACTTTAGGAGGTGGAGCCATTTCATGGAGGAGTGTTAAGCAGAAATGCGTTTCGGACTCAACCATGGAAGCAGCCTCTGAGGCAGCTAAAGAAGCAGTATGGCTCAGGAACTTTCTAATGGACTTAGATGTGATTCCTGGTTTGCCCAAAATCATCACAATTTATTGTGATAATAGCGGTGCAGTTGCAAACTCGAAGGAACCACGAGCTCATAAGGCAAGTAAACATATAGAGCGCAAGTACCACCTGATACGAGATATCATGAAGCGAGGAGAAGTTGTCATCGCCAAGATTGCATCAGCGGATAACCTGGCAGATCCTTTCACTAAGGCCCTTCCGGCGAAAGCTTTCGATCGGCATGTGGAGGGAATGGGAATCAGATGTATGGTAGAAGATATGGCAGCTTAGTCATTAGTATAAGTGGGAGATTGTTGAAGTGTATACTGAAAGCCTAAGCTTTTGTAAACATTTGTTTTGAATAAAGAATCACATTTGGTCAAATTATCTAAATTTGTTTGTAGTTGTTCAATTAATTTATATTGTAGATAACATAGCATGTGGTGTCACATGCAGAAGATAATGTTATCAGTACCTTATAAATTATAAACAGTAGCTCACGACCAAAATGGAAAGGAACAAATCATTAGAAGATCATAGTGTAATTAGGTATCAGTTTATCTTGACTGTATAATTACACTAGTACACTTAGAGTGTATTGAGTAGGACCATTTGAGGTCATTTCTTTTATACTGACTTTATAAAGGAACAAAAACCTCAGTTATTATGGAAGTGTGTGCTCTTAATCCTAATATAATAACAAGCATATATATTTGATATTTATTTTTTTAATTTATCAATGGGTGAGATTTAGTTTGATGAATCAATAAGCCCGATAAGTTGGGAAATGATATCACTTATAGTTTGTGTTGTTGATTATAGAAGGAAACTGTGTCCTAGAGATACTAGGTTGATAATGTCCCCAAGAGGAGCTCATAAGGATTGTCATGTTAAACCCTGCAGGTGGACTTAGTCCGACATGACGATAAGGTTGAGTGGTACTACTCTTGGACTTAGATATTAATTAAATGAGTTGTCAGTAACTCACTTAATTAGTGGACATTCGATATCTTAAACACAGGGAGACTAACATGCTCATAATAAGAAGGAGCCCAAAAAAAAAAAAATGTAATTTGGGATTGGTGCGGTAGTTCAATAATAGTTCTCTAGTGGAATGAATTATTATTGATAAAATTAAGTTGTGTGTTCGGGGCGAACACGGGATGCTTAATTTTATCGGGAGACCAAAATCAATTCCTCCTCTTGGTCCCTATCGTAGCCTCTTATTTATAGAGTTCTATACCCACCTATACCCACCTTCTATACCCACCAATAAGGGGCCGGCCAAGCTAGCTTGGGAACCAAGCTAGGGCTGGCCTAGGTATAAAATTGGGTGGCCGGCCCTAGCTTGAACCCAAGCTAGTGGGGGCCGGCCAAATTAAATTAAATTAAAAAGGGATTTTAATTTTAATTTTTATTATGTGGAAGAAATAATTTATTAAAGAGAATTAAAATTAAAATATCTCTCTTGTAAAAGATCTACAAAAGATTAAAGAAAGAGATTAAATCTATTTCCTTATTTGTAGATTGGTGAGATATTTTATTTTCTCATTAAAATTATCCACATGTTGATAAAATTAAAATTATAGAAATTTCCTTTTATCAACCATGAAGAGATTTTTAAAGAGAAATTTTATTTTTAAAATTTCCGGAAACAAATTAGGAAGTTTTAATTTGTTGATTAAAACTTGTCTAATTTATTTCCTCTTGATGTGGCCGGCCATTAGAGATTAATTGGGGAAATATTATTTTATTTTTCTCAATTAAATCATGTCAAGGGAATTAAGGAAATTTTATTGTAATTAAATTTCCTAATTTGCCTAGGCCAAGGAATATAAAAGAAGGGGTGAGGGTGCCTTCACAAGACACAACCTCCATTATTTTCTCTCCCTCTTTTGTTCCTTGTTGTGGCCGGCCATCCTTTCCCTCTCTTCTTCTTGTGGTGGCCGAACCCCTCTCTTTCCTTGGAGCTCTTGTGGTGGCCGGATACTACTTGGAGAAGAAGAAGAAGAAGGAGAGGAAGCGAGCATCTCTTGGAGCTTGGTTAGTGTTTTGATTTTCTTCCTTGGTGAAGCTTTTTCTTTTGTGGCCGAACCTAGCTAGGAGGAGAAGAAGGTGGTTGGTGGTTTCTCATCTCGGAAGATCATTGCCCACACAACGTCCGAGGTTAGAAGAGGAATACGGTAGAAGATCAAGAGGTCTTTCGAAAAGGTATAACTAGTAATTTTTCTTTCCGCATCATATTAGTTATTTTTGGAAATAATACCAAATACAAGAGGCTTAAGTTCTAGAATTTCGAATATGTTTTTCGATGTTGTTTTCTTTTGTTTTTTCTTTTCCTTGTGATTTGATTGTTCTCTTCGGTTAACCTAAAGTTATTTTAGGAAATTAAATATTAGATTTCTATAAAAGGTTTTGTCTAGTCGGTGGTGGTTGCTCCCATATCCAAGAAGGCCATATGCCTCGCCACGTCAGTACTGGGAACCGATTATGGAAATTAATATTTAATGGAATTAATAACTTAAGGTAATTTGGGTTGAACGTGTTAAGTTCCGCAGGAGATCCAAGTCAAAACCTAAGAGAACAAATAGATTAAGTTTTGGATCAAACGTGTTAAGTTCCGCAGGCGATCCAAAATTTAATTTAAAAGAACACATGGTAGCTAGGAAAAGGTTCAGACCTTTGTACAAAATTTTGTACAGTGGAACCTCTAGGCTTTCTGAGTAGCAACCAACACATGGCCAATCAGAGGTGCCTCCATGCAGTCCGAGGCGCCTTAAGCTCCTTTGAGGCGCCTCCAAGCAGTGTTGTGCGCAAACTTCACATCTTTGCACCCGAGGCGCCTCCAAGCTCCATGGAGGCGCCTCGGACACTGTTCATCCGAGGCTTAACCTTGTTCTTTTGTACCTGCAAGACATGTTAGACCCAAAACACAAGTATATCCTGAAAAACAAAAGTTAGCACATATAATATCATAAATATAAAGTTTGACAGTCATCGGACTGTCCGGTTCTGACTTTGGATTTCCTATCGGAAACCCTAGGTCGAACCTACGCCTACTGTTCCCTCTTCCTGGGAACGCGTCATCACCTACTCTACTCAGGAGAGTTTACCTTTGCTCAGCATCCATTGCTTCTGGTCTTCATGTTGGACGTCCAGTCCACGACCCTTCCAGACTTCTACCCGGTTCGCGACACTAGGATTTCAACCTAGGGTTATCGCCCCCTAGGATTTTTGCCCAAAGCTCCGACACACTAAGACTTTCTGCATAGGGTTACCACCCCCTCTGACCTAGGGTTATCACCCCTAGGGTTTTCCCCTTGCCTAACCACAGCTAGGACTTTCCTGAAACACTCAATCATACACATTAAATAACAATTAAACTTAACTTTGAATCTCTTTGCCATTATCAAAACTTGAGTTCGATCGTCGGATGCTTCCAGCACCAACAACATTTACTTCAATTCAGTGTCGAATAAATAAGTATAATAATATCCTTGAGTGAAAGGTTCTAATCTACAACATGTCAATTGGTTCAATTGATGATGAGATATTGTAGATATACATAGAACACTACTCTTAACTATTCCTAATTAAGCATTAATATGCAAAGACAATATTAATACGTTGAGACTAGCATGTAGGTCAATGGATGACTTAATCTCACAAGTCATAGATATGAGATAACAGGTTGACACATGAGTATATATTAGAGAATATATACTAAATGACCTGCCATGAGAATTTTTCATGGATCATTATAAGAGTGTCATAAACATTCTCATGTGACTATTAGCATAAATAGTCCTTAGACTTGAAATCACTACGGTTCCCTACATAAGGAGTTGTATACTTTGGTATCGACAAATGTCACCCATAACAGGGTGGACCATAAAGTCGATCATTGGATATGCAATAAGTTATGCGGAAGGATGTGAGTGATGTGGATGGGATCTATGCCTTCCATATAACGGAAGTGATATCTATGGACCCCTTGATTAGTAGGACACAAGAATGCATGTCGATGCTTAAATGAGTCAGTATGCGATATTGAGCTTATTTTATTGAGTGTGTCTACTTAGAGATCAAGAAACACAAGGATTAATAAGTGGATGATACAGTCTATGCTTCATTGATTAATCTAGATATCAATGATAGAAGGATTCAGTCATACAAGATAATAGCCATAGAAAGGTTAAGTCAGATTTCGACATTCTCGTCAATTGGGTAGCAATGATGTCTTGCTAGATGTCACTCATTGCTTATGTATCTAAATATTAATTTGGATACATTGCCAATGTTATGAAGACCTATTGGGTAACACACAAAGAACAAGTCAATGGAGATGGATTCATATGATGGATCATTGGATTAAATCTAATTGAAATTAGACTCATTGAGTTAGACTCAATTGGATCCAACTATTGGATTGAGTCCAATTTGAATTAGACTCATTGAGTCAATTGGATTGATGATTAATGAGTTGGACTCATTAAGTGATTTCATGAATTTGAATTCATGAAGAAAGAGGAGTGTACAACTTGAATTACTCATGCATTGGATGCATTGGGTTCATTGGATGAAGACAAATATTAATGTCAATTAAGGCAATTGACATTAAGGCATAAGGTAATTTCATGAATCTATAAAAAGGAGTTTTTAGATTCATTTTCATGATGAGTTTTTGGTGTTCTTGCTCTTCTTCCTCCTCCTCTCTTCCACTTGGCCGAAACTCCCAAGAAGGGTTGCTAGCACAACCTTTGGTTGTTTCATTCTCCACTTTGTGAGTTTGTGAGACAAACGAGGCTTGTTAGTGTGGATACCATAGAGTTGCGATCACTTGATCATGCTAAGATCCACATCTAAAGAAACATTGCTGTCAAGATTGTTAAGAGCATGTAACAAAGGTATAACTTCCTCTCATGTAAATCTTAGTATATGATATTCTTTCATATGGATCTTCTGGAGGAACTAAATGTTTTCCACTGTGCTTTCCCGTGTTTAGCACCCTAGTTCCTTACAGTGGTGTCAGAGCCACTTGCATAGGCATATACTAAATTATAGTAGATTTCATATGTGATATAGAAATTGCATGATATGTTTATTATGATTTGCATGATTATGAGCAAGTTTCGGCCAAGAGGTTTTTAGCGAGACCATCATGGCATAACGGCTCATAATTAGTTATTTAAATCATAGTAAATTTTATATCATAAAATATTATGAATGTTATGTGACATGGTGCATGGTTATGGCCCTTAACCCCGATGTGATTGGATGCATGTGTTGTAATTCATAATACGGCCTGTGTGTCATGCCTCTCCCTTTTCTTTCTTGTTGTAAATTTAGACTACCCTCGAATGTAACTTGAGGTTTCTTTAGATTTTATAATGTACAAATTAGAGAAGAACAAGTCTACTAGACGACGGTGAAAAAGGGAGGAGGACAACAACACACAATGACTGAGGAAGCACTTGGAGGAGATGCTTTGAGCTAGGTTGACCTTACGATCTTCTCATTGGTTTGAGAGGATTATAGAAAATGGGGTCATAACCATGTCACATTTTATTTTATGCATATATTTGATGTATGTCATGATATGCTATAATTGTATGTGATGCATGTATAGTTTAATCATAATTAGGTCTCTTTAAAATATGCCTACCAAAGTTCGATACTCAATACTAACTCGATCATTTGTAGTCAGGTTTGTCAAAGTAAAGTGACTCATTTTATCTTGGTAGAGTGTGACAGGACAATAGTGATGTTCGACTATTAGACGTTGGGTGTGACTTAACTAAGTTACCTCAATTAGATTGAGAACTTAGAGGCATATCTCATACGATATAATTCAATTATACTAGTCTTGGGTAATTAGCCAAAGCTAACTTAAGATATGTTATAATGTGGATTTCATAAGATGGGTAAATAAATAAATAGTCTTGTTCACCTAATGATACAAGAGTTACATAGGATGTAATTGGTAAACGTTGTCAACCTAAGTTATACAAATCTTGGGCGATTAGCCAAAGTTAACTCAAGAAAAGGTATAATATGGATCTTGTCCAATTGGTACACGTTGCCTACCTAGGTTATACAAGTCTTGGATGATTAGCCAAAGCTAACTCAAGATGAGGTATAATATGGATCTTGTCCCGCTTGAATGTCTTTGCTCCTAGGTTTAGAGCTAGTAGTGGCTTGCTCCTACCAAGCTTTAGAATTCAGTGGGAGAATCATTTAATTAAAGTCCTAATTAAATGATCTAAATATGATACCTATTTCTACATTTTATTATTGTAGATCACCATGTTGTCTAGTACGTCGAATACACTCTCTTTGCGATCTATCCTTGATAAGGACAAGCTCAATGGAGCTAATTTCCAGGACTAGTACAGGAACTTGAGAATAGTTCTCAAGCAAGAGAGAAAAATGTACATCCTAGAGCACCCATTCCTGAGACACCCCCACCACTGCCACTAGAGCTGATAAGGATGTTTATAAGAAGCACCAAGATGATGCATTAAATGTATCATACCTTATGTTTGCCACCATGAACTCTGAGCTTCAGAAGCAACATGAGAACATGGACGCTTATGATATGGTTGAACATCTTAGACAACTGTATCAAGGACAAGCAAGACATGAGAGATTTGAGATCTTCAAGTCTTTATTTCAATGCAGAATACAAGAAGGAAGTCCTGTAGGGCCTTATGTGCTCAAAATGATTGGGTGTGTGGAGAATCTACAAAGGTTGGGATTCCTACTAGGCCAAGAATTGGCCACTGACCTTATTTTGCAGTCATTGCCTGAGAGCTACAATCAATTTTGTCATGAACTATAACATGAATAAAATTGACAAATCACTACCTGAGATGTTGAGCATGTTGAGAACTGCTAAACTCAACCTTAAGAAGGAAAAGCCTAGTACCATTTTAATGGTGCCAAAGGGTAAAGGCAAATGGAAGCTCAAAGGTAAGAGTAAGACCCAAGCCAAAGGTAAGGGTGAGACTCATGCACTGAAATCCAAAGGTGGGGTGGTTAAGGAAGGAACCTACCTCCACTGTGGTGAAAACAGACATTAGAAGCGGAACTGCAAGTTGTACCTAGAGGAAGTGAAACGGAAGAGAAGTGAGATTTCTGCCTCAAGTATAAATATTATAAAAGTCAGCCTATCTATTTCTTTTTCATGGGTATTAGATACTAGGTGTGCATCTCACATTTATACTAATGTGCAGGGGCTGAGAAATAGTAGAACATTGACAAAGTGAAGTGGACCTACGAGTAGGCAATGGCGCAAGAGTTGCTGCTATAGCTGTAGGAATATATTTCTTATCTTTACCCACTGAGCTTATTTTATAACATGAAAAGTGTTGTTATGCGCTTGCCTTAACAAAGAACATTATCTCTGTTTCTTGTTTGGACAAGAAAGGATTCTCATTTGTAATAAAGGACAAATGTTGTTCTGTTTATTTCAATGAAATATTCTATTGTAGTGCACGTCTTGTGAATGGACTCTATGTTCTAGACTTTGACAACCCAATCTATAACATAAATACCAAACGGTTCAAGTCTAATAATTTGAACCAAACATATCTCTATCATTGTCGCTTGGGTCGCATAAATGAGAGTCGCATATCCCAACTCCATAAGGATGGACTTTTGGACTCATTTGATTTTGAATCATATGAGACATGTGAATCTTGTCTTCAAGGCATGATGACAAAGACTCCATTTAGTAGATATAGTGAAAGAGCTAATGACTTGTTAGGACTCATATACAGATGTATGTGGCCCTTTTAGAATAGCAGCTAGAGGAGGCTTCCATTACTTCATTACTTTTACTGATGATTTCAGTAGGTACGGCTATGTGTATCTAATGAGAAACAAGTTTGAATCCTTTGAAAAGCTCAAAGAATTCAAGAATGAAGTACAAAATCAACTTGGCAAGAGTATTAAGATGCTCCGATCAGATCGAGATGGGGAATACCTTAGCCAAGAATTTCATGACCATCTCGTTGAGTGTGGGATCATATCTCAACTCACTTCACTTGGAACACCACAATGGAATGGTATATCAAAAAGGAGAAATCATACTTTATTAGATATGGTATAATCGATGATGAGTCAAACAGAACTTCCTACTTCCTTCTAGGGATATGCTCTAGAGACGACCGCTTTCACACTTAACCGCGTTCCATCTAAGGCTATCATAAAGACACCATATATGATATAGACTGGGAAGAGTCCCAAAATATCTTTCATCAAGATTTGGGGTTGTGAGACTTACGTTCGATGAAAAGTCTCGGATAAACTAGGACCCAAATCGAACAAGTGTTATTTTGTAGGATATCCCAAGAAAATAAAGGGATATTATTTCTATAATCCCACACAAGGCAAAGTGTTTGTTGCCAGAACTAGTGTCTTTCCAGAAAGGGAATTTGTTTCTAGAAGAACTAGTGGGAGTCAAGTCGATCTTGAAGAAATTCAAGATACACAAACTAGCACAGAAGCCTTAATGGAAACTCAACAGGTACTACAAAATGTTGTGGATCATGATTTTGTTACACCGCAAGAAGTTGTAGAGTAACAATTTATTCAAGTAGCACAAGCTCTACGTAGATCTAATAGGACCCGTCGTCAACCTTAGAGATATTCTTTTCTCTTGTCTGACAATGGTGATGTAGTGCTAGTTGGTCTCAACGAGCCTACATCTTATCAGGAAGCTGTACAGGGCCCAGATTCTGAGAAATAGCTAAAGGCTATGAGATCCAAAATAGAATCCATGTATACTAACCAAGTATGGACTTTGGTTCATCCACCTGAAGAAATCAAACCCATTGGGTGTAAGTGGATCTTCAAGGTGAAGACTGACATGGATGGACATATGCATACCTATAAAAATAGATTGGCAGCTAAAGGATTCAAGTAAATTCATGGTATAGACTATGATGAAATATTTTCACCAGTTGCGATGCTTAAGTCCATTCAGATCATGCTTACTATTACAGCTTACTATGAGATCTGCCAGATGGATCTTAAAACTATATTTATTAACAGAAATCTCTTATAGGATGTGTATATGACACAATCTGAGAGTTTTGTAGATCCAAAAAATGCTGGAAAGGTCTGTAAATTGCAAAGATCTATTTATGGATTGAAGAAAGTTTCTAGAAGATGAAATCTTTGATTTGATGATGTAATCAAAATGTTTGGTTTCATTAAGAATGAAGATAAACCTTGTGTCTACAAGAAGGTTAGTGGGAGCACAGTCATTTTTCTCATATTGTATGTAGATGACATACTTCTCATTGGAAATGATATCCCTACTCTTCAGTCAGTGAATATGTGGCTTGGGAATTGTTTCTCAATGAAGGACTTAGGTGAAGCAGCCTACATTTTAGGCATCAAGATCTATAAAGATAGATTTAAGAGATTGCTTGGTCTAAGTCAGAGTACAAACATTGACAAGGTGTTTAATCGTTTCACCATGTAGAATTTCAAGAAGGGATTCCTACCAATGTCACATGGTGTGAGTCTTTCGAAGACTCAATACCCCTCTTCTAAGGTAGAAAGAGACCACATGTATCAAATTCCTTATGCATCTGCTATAGGGTCTATCATGTACACCATGATTTGTACTCACACAGATGTCTCGTATGCATTAAGCATGATGAGTAGATACCAGTCAGATCCATGTGAAAGTCACTGGACAGTAGTCAAGAATATTCTTAAGTACTTGAAAAGAACTTAAGATTATTTCTTGATTTTTGGAGGCGGTGAAGAGCTTGCTGTAAAGGGTTACACTGATGCTAGCTTCCAAACTGACAAGGATGATTCTGGATCACAGTTAGGGTATGTATTTTGTTTAAATGGTGGTGTTGGGTATTAGATACTATAGTGGTTCCATCTCATTCAAGAGATCGTTGATAGATGAGATGTGAGGATATGCAGAGTACCGACCGATGCTAACATTATGAATCCCTTGACCAAGGCTTTGGCACGGAGGAAGCATGATGGTGATGGTCATACTAGGTCACTAAGTATTAGATATTTCAGTGATTGGCACTAGTGCTAGTGGAAGATTGTTAGTTTTAGCCCTAGTACCAATTATGAGATGATTGTAAAGGGCTCCTTTTGTATCATATTTCATTATTAATAAAGGTAAAGTTGGTTATTGTATTTACTTCAATTCAATGTCGAATGAATAAGTATAATAATGTCCTAGAGTGGGAGGTTCTAATCTACAACATATCAATTGGTTGAATTGATAGTGAGATATTGTAGATATACATAGAACACTACTCTTAACTATTCCTAGTTAAGCATTAATATGCAAAGACAATATTAATACGTTGAGACTAGCATGTAGGTCAACGGATGACTTAATCTCACAAGTCATAGATATGAGATATCAGGTTGACACATGAGTATATAATAGAGAATATATACTAAATGACCCGTCATGAGAATGTTTCATGGATTATTATAAGAGTGTCATAAACATTTTCATGTGACTATTAGCATGAATAGTCCTTAAACCTGAAGTCACTACGACTCCCTATATAAGGAGTTGTATACTTTGGTATCGACAAATGTCACCCGTAACAGGGTGAACCATAAAGTCGATCACTGGGTATGCAATAAGTTATGCGGATAGATGTGAATGATGTAGATGAGATCTATGCCTTCCATATAATGGAAGTGATATCTATGGACCCCTTGATTAGTAGGACACAAGAATGCATGGTCATGCTTAAATGAGTCAATATATGATATCGAGCTTATTTTATTGAGTGTGTCTACTTAGAGATCCAGAAACACAAAGATTGATAAGAGGATGACATGGTTTATGCCTCATTGATCAATCTAGATATCAAGGATAGAAGGATTAGGTCATACAAGATAATAGCCATAGAAAGGTTAAGCCGGATATCGACATTCTCGTCACTTGGGTAGCAATGATGTCTTGCTAGATGCCACTCATTGCTTATATATCTAAATATTGATTTGTGTTGGTGCGGGAAGCATCCGACGATCGAACCTAAGTTTTGATAATGGCAAAGGATGCAAAGTTAAGATTATGTGTTATCTAACATGTGTGAATGAGGTTTTTCAGGAAAGTCCTAACTGCGGTTAGGCAGGTGGAAAACCCTAGCGGGCGGTAACCTTAGGTGGTGGGAAATCCTAAGGGACAGTAACCTTAGGTCCTAGGGGGTGGTAACCCTAGGTGGAGGAAATCCTAAGGGGGGTAACCATAGGTCCTAGGGGGGGTCATCCTAGGTGGCGGAAAAACCCTAGGGGGTGGTAACCCTTGGCAGAAAGTCCAGTAGGTCTGGAGGACCGGACTAGAATCAGGTATGCTCTCCTAAGTGGAGTAGGTGAGGACACGTTCCCCCGCAGAGGGAATAGTAGGCGTCGGTTCGACCTAGGATTTTCGGTCAAAAATTCCAAGTCAGAACCGGACAGTCCGGAGACTGTCAAATACTTCTTGTATTGTATTTATATGTGTGCTAACTTTGTCTTGTAAGGTATATGGTTATTTTGTGGACTAACACATCTTGCAGGGACAAAGGATAAACTTTTGCCTCGGATGAACAGTACCCAAGGCACCCTCCATGGAGCTTGGAGGCTCCTCGAGTGCAAGGCAGAAGCTGCACTAGAAGCTACATTGGAGGCGCCCTCATGGAGACTTGAGGCACTCGGACAGTAGGCTGGAGGCGCCTTCAAGGCTTATGGAGGCGCTTTCAAAAGGATCAGGGAGACCTTCTTCAGCGTTTATCCGCGCGACTGACTCGGCTTGTTGGAGGTGCCCTCAAGGGGCTTTGAGGCACCTCCAACAGCCTTATATGGGGTATTCGACCAGCAGCTCAGATCATCAATTCTAAAGCTATTCATCCTTCATGTGGTGCTCAAGAAACGATCCGGCTAAGCTACGACAAGTCCCCAACAACCCGGAGCTTCGAAATTTTCATTTTGTTGTCAGTATAGCTTTTATTGTACTTATTGTAATATTCAATTGTACCTTTTGCGCTATATTAGTTGTTGCCCAAAGTAAATGCTCAAGGAGCGTGGGCCTTGGAGTAGGAGTCACCCAAGGCTCCGAACCAAGTAAATCTTGGTGTCTTTTGTGTCTTGTTTTTATTTCTTATTCCGCTGCTTTACTCTTGTCGATTTTCGAATCCGAAACGTGTGAAAGGCACGAGCGCTATTCACCTCCCCCCTCTAGCGCTTCTCGATCCAACAATTGGTATCAGAGCGGGGGCTCTTCGACTTGGTGCAACAACCAGTCAAGCACTTTTTAGTGGTGTTTTTCAGTTTTTCAGAGTCGATTAAAATCGGTATTCTTGCCGTCTTTCGATCTAGTTTTTCATAATCAGATTCTTCTCTCAAAGTAGGTGCAACACCACTCAAAATCGTATTTCATTTCTATTCTTAAATCGCACTGCTAATCCAGGATCAAGTCCTGGGACTCATTTTCTATTCATTTTTTCGTGCAAGATCTTTAATAGCTCTCCAAGAAGGATATAGCACTGCCCGCCCACCGCTCTTCACCAGAGATGACTTCAGTTACTAGAAGGGTCGGATAGAGGCATATCTCTAGACTCACTTTGAAATCTGGATGATCATCAAAACCAGGCTAGAATTACCAACTGATGGCACCGGCAAGCCACTCCCTTGCGAGAACTAGGATGTATCCCTAATCAAGAAGTTAGAAGCAAATGTCAAAGCAACCTGCACCCTCCAGTGTGGTCTGACAAAGGAGGAACTCAACAGAGTAGGACCTTTCTCAAGTGCAAAGGAGCTGTGGCAAAAACTGATCGAATTACACAAGGGTACATTAGACACAAAGGTAAGTAAGAGAGACCTTATTTTAAATAAACTCTATAACATTAAATTGCAGGAAAATGAAATGGCAAGCCAACTACACGCCCGCATACAAGACCTATTGAACAGACTCCACGCAATCGGCCAAAGGGTGGAGAACAGGGACATTATAAGATATGCACTCAACGCCTTTCCTAGGAATACCCTGTGGGCATCCATGGTAGATTCTTATAAGGTATCCAAGGATCTCTCGTCAATAAAGCTAGATGAACTTTTTTCTGAGTTTGAATTGCATGAGCAGACTAATGCACGTCCACCCGAGAAGGGTGTAGCTTTGGTTGCAGGTACAAGAAAAAGGTGCAGAATCAAACCAGAATCTGAAGAAGAACCAAATTCGAACGATGATGACGACGAGCTCACGACCGAACTGGTCAACCTGGTGAGGAAGCTCTACAGAAAGAAGAAGGGCTTCAATAAGAAGGATGTTAAAAAGGTGATCCAATCCAAGGAGGCCCAACCAAAGGTGAAGTTCGAGGTGACATGCTACGGATGCAACCAAAAAGGGCACATCAAGGCCAACTGTCTGAACCAGAAAGACGTGAAGAAACCCAGAAGGAAGAAGGCCCTGAAAGCGACTTGGGACGAGTCTTCTTCGGAAGAGTCCGACGGTGAAGAACTCGAACAGACGAGTTCCCTCGCAATGATAGCTCGGGATCAAATCAATGAATTCAGAAGCGAGGACGAATCGGAAGCTGAGTCCGAGAGAAGCCACGGATCCGTATCTGTTTCTGAAGGGCCGAACTCCTCTGTAAATAAATTTCATTTGTATAATTTAATAAATTACTTAACGCGTAAACTAGCTAAGTCTAATGTTTGGATCAAGTCACTTCTAAAGGAAGTAATATCCCTTAAAGAAGTGACTAATACCGAATCATTAGCTGACTCTGTTCAGACTGGAACCTCAACTCAAGTCCAAAAACTCGAGGAAGAGAACTCCAGCCTGAAAACTCAAGTCAAGGATTTAAAGACTACATTAGAACGGTTTACACTGGGTTCCAAGAATCTTGACTTGATTCTTGGAAAACAGAAAGTCGTATACAATCGATCCGGACTAGGATTTAAAGCTAAAAAGAAATATCAGTCTTATTTATCACTTGTTAACAGACCGAATAGAAAGATAGTCCAAGCATGGGTACCTAAGTCCAATTCGGTCAATCAAGTTGGACTTGGTCAATATTGGGTCCCCATGGATCAAGTACATTACCTTGATAGACCATATCGAGGCTATGATCCAGGAGAAGGCAATAGAAAAACTATCTTAAAAAATAGATAAAAATTGCTTGATGCTTGTTTATTTTTTTCTGGTAATAAGCATGTTTAGACTAGGATAGACTAAGGACCTAGGCGTAATTTACACTTATTTAGTTAAACCTAAGAGTTTCAAAAGGGAAATTAAATATATATTTTCTTTGAAAGCCTCTATCTATAAGTGATGGATGATCTCATACCTAAGAAGGCCTAGTGTCTCGCCACAGCTTGGGAGCCAATCTTCGAAATGTATATTTAATTAACGAATTAGAAAACCTAAGTTTAACTCAAATATAAATTAATCCTTAGAAAAATCTAAATCAAAGATAATCATCTCACAAAACTACAGAAGGTTCCCTGATTGATAACTTAGAATCGGGTTAGAACGATCTAGGTTGAACTTAGTATAACCCAATTAATTAACTTAATAATTTAATCTAATTAATTAACTTAATAATCCAATTAATTAACTAAAATATTTAATCAAATTAATTAATTTAATAATTTAATCTAATAAAATATTTTTAAAAAACTTATTTAAAAATCTTTTTAAAAAACTTATTTAAAAATCTTTTAAAATATTATTTAAAAAATTCTTTTAAAAACATATTTAAAATTATTTTTTAAAAAAATTTATTTAAAAATCTTTAAAAAAAACATATTTAAAATTCATTTAAAAACTTATTTAAAATTCTTTTAAAAACTTATTTAAAAAATTCTTTTAAAAACTTATTTAAATATTCTTTTAAAAAAAACTTATTTAAAAATATTTTAAAAAACTTATTTAAAAATTATTTTAAAAACTTATTTAAAAATTCTTTTAAAAACTTATATAAAAAATATATTTAAAAAACTTATTAAAAAAATCTTTTAAAAAAACTTATTTAAAAATTCTTTTAAAAATTTATTTAAAAAATCTTTTAAAAACTATTTAAAAATTATTTTGAAAAACTTATTTAAAAAATCTTTTAAAAAACTAATTTAAAATTCTTTTTAAAAACTTATTTAATTTTTTTAAAAAAAAATTATTTAAAAATTCTTTTAAAAAACTTATTTAAAAAATATTTTATAAACATATTTAAAAAATCTTTTAAAAACTTATTTGAAAATTATTTTTAAAAAAACTTATTTAAAAATTTTTTAAAAAAACTTATTTAAAAATTCTTTTAAGAAAACTTATTTAAAATACATATTTAAAATTCTTTTAAAAACTTATTTAAAAATTCTTTTAAAAACGTATTTAAAAATTCTTTTAAAAAACTTATTTAAAAAATCTTTTAAAAACTTATTTAAAAAATCTTTTTAAAAAATTATTTAAAAAATCTTTTAAAAACTTATTTGAAAATTATTTTTAAAAAAACTTATTTAAAAAATATTTTAAAAAAACTTATTTAAAAAATCTTTTAAAAAAACTTATTTAAAAATCTTTAAAAAAAACTTATTTAAAAAATATTTTAAAAACTTATTTAAAAATTCTTTTAGAAAAATTTATTTAAAAAATTCTTTTAAAAAACTTATTTAAAATTCTTTTAGAAACTTATTTATAAATTATTTTAAAAATCTTATTTAAAAATTCTTTAAAAAACTTATTTAAAAACTTCTATTAAAAACTTATTTAAAAAATATTTCTTAAAAAACTTATTTAAAAAATTCTTTTAAAAACTTATCAAAAATGGTTTTAAAATTTTTAAAAATCAAACCTCAGGCGCCTCCCACACAAGGGAGGCGCCCTCGAGAAAGGCTGGAAAACTCCAGCCGACCCATTTTAGGGTGCCTCGGATCATCTCCGAGGCGCCTCAAACAACACCTCCAAGGCACCTTCAAAGATGTTGAAGGCGCCTTCAACCGAAAAATTTACAGTGAACAAAAGAGTTTTTGTTCGTCTTCTCCTCGCCATTCCTTTACTGATTTCTCACCAAATCAATCCTCTAAAGGCACCTTCAACCCAAGTTTCCTTCATCTAAGACCAACAATGTCTCCTATGTTAGTTAGAGCCCTAGAGCCAATCATTTGATGATTGTTGTATGGACTCGTTATATCATATTCTTGTATATAATTAAAGACATTTGTTTTTGATTATTATACTTACTTGTATTGGTGTCAAATAACTAAGTATAATAGCGTCCTTGAGTAGAAGGTTCTTACCTATATCAATCGATTGGTTGAATCGATAGTGAGATGATATAGGGAACACTACTCTTAATCATTCCTAGTCAAGTATTAACATTCAGGGACAATGTTAATGTAACGAGACTAGTATGTATGTCAACTCGATGACTTGATCTCACAAGTCATGGATATGGAGATATCAAATTGACACATGGGTATACATTGGAGAATGTATACTGAATGACCCGCCATGAGAAAGTATCGTGGATCGTTATATGAGTGTCATATACTTTCTCATGTGGCTATTAGTATGACTACTAGTCCTTGGACCTGAAGTCACCATGATTCCCTACATAAGAAGTTACGTACTTTGGCTTCGTCAAACGTCACCCGTAACTGGGTGGACTATAAAGGCGATTACTGGGTGATCCGGTGGTAAGGCTGGGGGGCCCTCATGAGGAAAGGTCAACGACACGTGGAGGTCAACAGTTAAAGGGGGGTCAACCCCATGGGCTCGACGGGCGGGCGGGACATGCCGATCACTAGGCAATGACCTTCATCCGAGAGAACAATCATCTGGTCGTGAGTCCAAATTTCCAATGAAGAAGATCATATGGCCGAGCGGATAGTCTGCTCGGCCGCGGTGCAAGGCAAGAGTAAAGGCCGAGCAGTCTGCCCGCTCGGCCAGGGGGTCAGGCTACGAGAGCCGAGCAGGCGACGACCCTGAACCTTCCCGGACAGACGACCACCTACACCAGATCAAAGGCGAATGTTCTGGCTGAGCGACTTGATGGTTGATCTGGGAAGAGAAAGTCAAAAAGTGTGGGACAGTGGGGACGTCATCTTAGTAACCCCTGTTGCTGACAACAGGCATGTTCGAGGACCAGGCCATACCCAGTATCGTACGACAAAGGGTTCTGCTATCCCATCAAGGAGACGCGCAAACTGTAGCAGTATGGCGTCAGACATGCTCTTCTGACAAGCCCATGCTGCAGTATGGTATAGGACACGTGTATACCTCGATTTGTGTGCACCAAGTTCCCATATCTCTATATAAGAGCCCTTAGACTTCACCGGAGCTATGAAATCTATGATCCCGGGAGCCACCTTCTTATTTTTCGTCTGCCTGACTTGAGCGTCGGAGGGTCGTCGCCGGGAACCCCCTCTCGGCCCGACTTCCTTGCAGGTTCGCCGGAGTTCCATACAGCCGGTTGAAGATCTATGTCAGCAATTCGGAGAGAGCCACGTGCCCAGCGTCCTTTGATTCAGCATTCGGACAAGATCAATTTGGCGCCGTCTGTGGGAACGCTCCTACTATAACGACCCAATTTTCCCTATTTCGAGTTCCAAATGTCCATAAAAATATTTGGAAATGCTTTTAAAATATTCTAGAGATTTTTAGAGTATTTTTACGCAATTTTTGGAGGTCGTTTAGTATGTTTACAAAAAGAAAGAAATTTTGACAAAAACCGTTGAAGGTGAGGCTCGAACCCATGACATCGGGTCAAACCCGACCTAACCGGACGCAGCCAACCATCTGAGCTACGCGGGTTTTGTTAACCAAATAAGTAGAGATAGATATTTAAGCTATAGTTGGAATATTTAAAAGAAATTGAAAAATAAAGGGCGCGGCTGAGGGATCGAAGCTGTGATCTGTGGCTTCGGTTAAAAGCCGGCTGACCAACTAGGCTGCGCGTGATTTGTTAACCAAGTATGTAGCGAGATGTATTTAAGTTATAGTAAAGGGCAGAAATAAAACCTAGGTTATAAAGGGTTAAGTGTTTTCCCGAACCCTAATTTCCTTTCCCCTTTCCTCTCCCGACGGCGATTTCGCCTTCTCGTCTCGGACGAAAACGCAGCAGCAAGCGAAGGTTTCTCCGACGGCCGACCGAAGGGAATTTCCACGAGCTCTTGCGGAACCGAGCTCTCCTCGTCAAGGGGAACACGCGGAAAGGAAGGAATCACCGAGATCTTCATCTTCACCCGAAACCTAGAAGCTTTAGAGTTCTCTTCTCCGGTTGTAAGTCCAAGAGCAGCGAGGTGAGTTGCTACTCACCTGCAGTAGGATAGCTTCGAGATTTTCGTTCCTTGTTTTCGGTTTTGCTGTGCTAATTTGCTGTCCTAAGGGTGCTGGGCCGAATTTACCATGTTAGGGCAATAGGTTTCGGTTTTCTATGCTAGGGTTTCCCTTTGGAGTAAGCTTGGGTTGCTGTTGAACAGAATTATAAGCTAGGGTTTTCCCTTTCATTCCTTACCTTCTGTAGCATACATATTAAGCATGCTAAATTATGGATTAAGTAAGTGGAGTGTTTTGGCTCTTATTGGTTTCTTCAGGCTTTGTAGATGGAATTCGAATTTGTTTCTATGTAGATTGTTCTGCTTTGTACTGAAGTTTGCTGCCATGTTGTTCCCTTTTTTATTAGGGTTCTGTTTAATTGAAGTTTAGTAGCATGCATTCTTGGTTTCCTTTCTTTTAAATTCTGTGGCAGCTAGAATTAGTATCCTGTTGCTAGATATGGGTTTTGATTTTGGAACGAAACAAGCTTTATATAGGTTCCAAGTTTCCAATAGGTTTAGTGGAAGAATTCAGCAAGCTTGATTCAAGTATCCTGTTCTAAGTGTTCTGTTGCAAGAATTCAGCAAGCTTGATTCCTTTATGTTACAATTTATTGTGCAGAATGGTTACTAGGGATATAGCTGAGTAGTTAGTGAACATTGAGTTTTAAGTAGAAGCAATATCCATTTTTCTCTAGCTCATTAGGCATGATTTTGGTATAGAATTCAGCCTAGTTTTCTTAGGTGCATATATGCCTCAATAGCTTCCTCTCAAGGTAGGAATGTTTACAGAATGAATAGAATGATTAAGCATTGTAGAACAGAATCTTGTTAAGCATTGTAGTGTAGAATTTTGTAACATTCACAGCGCAGATTTGTATTAGTCTTATATGCAGATTTTCTAGTTTTCATTTGCTATTATTGAGCATGTGCAGTTTTTAATTGCTATGAGTTGAGCATGATCAGTTTTCTTTATTACTAGATACACATGAGCAGTTTCTTTGGTTTTTATTTGCTATTTTAATAAGCATGAACAACCATGTATTCTAGTGGGAAAATAAGAGTTCTATCAAATTCTTTTAGAAGCATTAACAAGTAAAAAGAAAGAAAAAGAAAAGAAAGAAAAGGCCAGGGCCTTAAGTAAATCCCAAAGTCAAGACTTTAGGGATTTTGGCACATAAGATGCTATTAAAATGCCAAGGCATTTAAAGAAGAAGTAATTTAAGATAATAAGTATTTTACTTTTTAAGAACAGGCTAGTACCCGACTTCCAAGGTTGTCGTTAAACAAATCCAGGTGTCCAATTCCAAGGTCTTGGCCCTGGTAGACCAAGGTCTGCTCTTTTAGGATTGGCGGCTCGCTACCCCAACCTATTAGGGAACGCGCATAAGATGGTACTATGCCTGGGCCCAAGAGAAGTTGATTATTATTTTCAAGTATTAAAGTATAAATTTTAAACAAGTGAAATAAAAGAATAAGTTTAGAGTAAATGAAGTAAGCTTCACTTTGTTTTAATGATCAGCAAGTTTAGCTTTCTTTTATGCTAGCAGCTTTTACATGTTCAGTTTCTTACATGTTATTTATTTGCTAGTTGATGAGCATGTTTAGCTTTATATGTTAGCTTTTCAGTTAGTAGATTTCTTTGCTATTTATGAGCATGAGTAGTTTTACATGTTAGCATTCAGTTTTAGCATGTTTCTTTTATTTATATACATGCATATCGAGTTTTTGTGAGTTAGATAGCGCTCACTAAGCATTTTTCTTATAGTCTGCATTTCTCCTACTGCAGATAAAAGATAAAGGAAGAGGAAAAGTATAAGAAGGAAGGCGACAAGGAGATGCTGTGATGGTGTGTGATGCCAGGACTATGGAGAGATCTTGAGACTTAGCTTAAAAATAATTATGAAGATTGCTTCCGTCGAATTGTTAAAAGAGTTTAGAACTTGTATATGCTATTTTCATTGGAGTGTTTTTATCATGCATTGATAGAGTTATTTCTTTCGGTATTTTGATTCTTTTTCATATATATAAACTGCATGGTTGTCTAATATATGTTCCAGCCGCCTGTGGCTGATGTATACAGTGTTTGTATATCAGTTTAAGGTCACCGGTACAGGGGAGATTCTGCCGAAATTTTTCGGTAGGGTTTCCATGTGGTTTTTAATCACACCGGTTAAGTAGAGTTAGTAGTTAAGTAGCGTCCACCTTTAGAGAGTAATAGTAGTGTAAAAGGTGGGTCATTACAGTTGGTATCAGAGCAAGTTCCATTCTCCAGCATCACACATCAGCATCATCCTTGCCGTCTTCAAGTAAGAAAGTATTTAAGTTTTCTTTCTTATGCTTTCTTTATTATTTGCAGTATAGAGTATTTGCTTGTATGCGTTTTAGTAAGATAGAAGTTTGTTTCCCTTTTATTCATATACCTAAGTTTGGTTAGAAAGGATAAAGAATATATCAAGTCTTTCTTTTCTTTGCATAATTAGATGTCAAGAAGAGGACGTCCCCGTACCTCTCGTACTGAGGACCAGGCTCAGGAGAACGAAGAGCCCAGAGCAGCTGAACCAAATCTCGCTGAAGTTGTTGCTCAACTCCAGAGACAAGTAGCAGAGCAGCAGCAAGTGATCGTCAATCTGATGGCGAATTAGCAGCCAGTCCCTCCCACTCCTCCAACAATCACTGTCGAGACTCCAGTGGTGACTGAGGTTCCACCAGCCGTCCTGGAAGTCCCCACAGCACCTAGAAGACAAGAAGCATATCTGATACAGTGGCTGAAACTGAAGCCAGAGAGTTTCTCAGGCACGACTGAGCCCGGGATGCTCAGGCTTGGTTCAAGACACTGGAAAGCACCATGGAGCTTCTTGACTGGCCAGAAGTTGAGAAGGTCAAGTGTTCCTCATTCTGTCTATCTGGAGATGCTCGTATGTGGTGGGAGAGAGTTAAAAGCAAGAGAGCAGTCAATCAGATGAGCTGGGCTGACTTTGAAGCAGAATTTTATGAAGAATTCTTCCGTCAGCGGATCACCAATAAGCATTATGAGGAGTTCATAGAATTCAGACAAGGTGACCTGTCAGTGGAAGAAGCAATAAAGAAATTCAATAGGCTAGCTCGTCTCTGCCCAGAGCTAGTAAGCACGGAGAAGGAACGAGTCAGATTGATGCTCAGGATGCTGAGGCCAGTGATAGCACTTAATGTGAGTAGTGGAGCTCAACAGCCTCAGACTGGCGAAGAGCTGGTCAGTAGAGCATTAGTTGCTGAGCACTATCTGGATAGCATCAGGGCACAACGAGCGCAGCATAAGCCAGTCAAGATCGAAGATAAGACAGCTGGGAATCAGAAACCTCAGGCAAATAAGCAGAACTGGAAAGGCAAGGGTAACAAAAGAAAGCAGTGGAACTTAGGAGGTAACCAGAAAGGAGGACCAGCAAATAAGCAGACCAAGATCCCTCTCTGTCCTAAATGTGGGAGAACACATCCAGGAGCCTGTCTTTTGGGTAAGACTGGATGCTATGCATGTGGGCAAGAAGGACACATGGATAAAGAATGTCCTAACAAGCTCAAAGCACCTCAGCCACAGCCAATACAATATGGAGGCAAACCTCAGCTACATTATATGCCTGCAACTCTGGAAGGACCTCAGATCAGTCAAGGAAGGTTGGAAGCCCCACCAGTTCCAGCCAGTGACAGAGTATTCTCCCTCACCAAAGAAGAAGCTGCTAGTGCCTCGACGGTCGTAACAGGTCAAGTAGTTATTTTTCAGCATTTAGCTACTGCACTATTTGATACTCCCCTTTTATTCATATCAGGTCAATTACAGGTACCTACAGAAAACATGAACTCCAAGTTCCTGACGACCCTACCTTCTGGGGAAGTCATGGAATCCAACCAGTGGCTTCGGGCTGTACCAGTCCGAATTTCAGACCGTGAGCTATGTATAAATCTGGTGGTCCTCGCCATGCAGGATTTCGATATCATTTTGGGTATGGATTTCCTCAGCAAGTACAGTGCTTCAGTGGACTGCCGCAGAAGGAAAGTGATCTTTAGTCCAGAAGGTGAATCATCCTTTGAGTTCACAGGGGTGCCAAAGAGGAAGACCCAGAAGTTCCTTTCTTCTCTCACAGCTCACCAGATGTTAGCTAAAGGGTGTGCTGGTTTTCTTGTGCACATTGTGAGTACAGAAGAACAAGAAGGACCCAAGCAGGAGGAAGTTCGAGTAGTCTGTGAGTATCCAGAGGTATTCCCAGAAGAGCTACCTGGACTACCTCCCAACAGAGAAGTGGAGTTTGAGATTGAACTGGTTCCTGGTACCGATCCAATTTCAAAAGCTCCATACCGCATGTCTCCAGCAGAGCTGAAAGAACTACAGGAACAACTTCAGGAGCTGCTTGACAAAGGCTTCATCCGCCCTAGTCATTCACCATGGGGAGCTCCAGTGTTGTTCGTCAAGAAGAAGGACGGATCTATGCGGATGTGCATAGATTATAGAGCTCTGAATCAAGTGACAATCAAGAACAAGTACCCCCTCCCCAAGATCGACGACCTATTTGATCAGTTGAGAGGGGCAACAGTATTCTCAAAGATAGACCTGCGCTCTGGGTACCATCAGCTAAAAGTGAAGGAAAGAGACATACCCAGAACGGCTTTCAGGACCAGATACGGACACTACGAGTTCGTAGTCATGCCTTTTGGTGTGACTAATGCACCTGCAGTTTTCATGGACCTGATGAACAGAGTGTTCAGAGAATACTTTGACAAATTTGTCATTGTGTTCATTGACGACATCCTAATCTATTCCAGAACCCCAGAGGAGCATGACACGCATTTGAGGATAGTACTGCAGACTCTTCAGCAAAAGCAGCTTTACGCTAAGTTCTCAAAGTGCGAGTTCTGGTTAGATCAGGTGGCATTTCTAGGTCACATAATTTCTAAAGAAGGCATTCAAGTGGACCCAGCTAAAATAGAAGCAGTCAACAACTGGAGTAGACCCAAGAATGCCAGGGAGATCAGAAGCTTCCTTGGTTTAGCTGGGTACTACAGGAAATTTGTGGAGGACTTTTCCAGGATCGCCTCTCCACTAACAGCCCTCACTAGAAAGAACAAGAAGTTTGAATAGTCAGATAAATGTGAGCAGAGTTTCCAAGAGCTCAAGAAGAGACTGACCAGTGCTCCTATTCTGACTGTTCCAGAAAGTGACAGGAGTTTTGACATCTACAGTGATGCTTCCAAGATGGGCTTAGGAGTTGTACTCATGCAGGAAGGAAAAGTGATAGCTTCTGCTTCCAGACAACTCAAAGATTATGAAAAGAACTACCCCACTCATGATCTTGAGCTGGCAGCTGTGGTCTTTGCATTAAAACTCTGGCGACATTATTTGTATGGCGTTCAGTGCAGAATTTTCACAGACCATCAGAGTCTTAAGTACTTCTTCACTCAGAAGGACTTAAACATGAGACAGCGTAGGTGGCTAGAGTTGGTCAAAGATTATGACTGTGAAATCCTCTACCATCCAGGCAAAGCTAATAAAGTGGCAGATGCACTGAGCAGAAAATCCAGTGCATCCCTGATGTCTTTGTCATCATTAGTCCTACCACTGCAGAAGGAGTTGTCAAATTTTGGAATGGAAATTATTTATGGGCAACTCTCTACATTGACCTTAGAGTCAACCCTGCTTGAGGATATATAGAGAAAGCAAAGTGAAGATCCAGATATCCAAAAGATCAAGCAAGGGATACAAGAAGAAGGAAATTCGGAGTTTCGAGTATCAGACAGTGGAATTCTTTATCAAGGGAGCCGCCTTTGTGTCCCCAATGATGAAGAGCTGAGAAAGAAAATTTTAGAAGAAGCTCATAGTACACCTTATTCCATGCATCCTGGTTCTACCAAGATGTATCAAGACGTGAAACAGAGATTCTGGTGGTCTGGACTCAAAAGGGATGTAGCTAAATATGTCAGTGCCTGCCTGACATGTCAGAGGGTCAAAGCAGAACACCAGAGACCAGGAGGAGTTCTACAGCCTCTTCCTATACCAGAGTGGAAGTGGGAAGACATATCCATGGACTTCATAACAGGTCTCCCAAGAACCACAAATGGATATGATGCGATATGGGTGATAGTGGACAGATTGACTAAGTCTGCTCATTTTCTAGCCATCAAGGTGTCCCACTCTATAGAGAAGTTGGTACAGTTGTACGTTAAAGAGGTGATCAGACTTCACGGAGTTCCTAAATCTATTGTTTCTGATAGAGATGGGCGCTTCACCTCTCACTTTTGGGAGTGTGTTCAGACGGCACTAGGCACCAAACTCAAGTTCAGCATAGCCTTCCATCCTTAGACTGATGGACAGACAGAGAGAGTAAATCAGATTCTAGAAGATATGCTCAGAGCTTGTGCACTAGATTTCAAGGGAAGTTGGTGCAAGTACATGTGCTTAGCTGAATTTGCCTACAACAATAGCTATCAGGCCACCATCAAGATGGCACCTTATGAGGCACTATATGGCAGGAAATGCAGATCACCCATATGCTGGCAAGAAGCAGGAGAGAGAAAAGAGATGGAAGTAGAGCTGGGCATTCAGACAGAGCTGATAGACGAGACCACTCAGGTGATTCAGAAAATCAGACAAAGAATTGAGGCTGCCCAGAGCAGACAGAAGAGTTATGCTGACACACGCCGTAGGCCATTGGAATTCCAAGTAGGAGATTCAGTTTTCCTCAAGGTCGCTCCTATGAAGGGAGTGATGAGATTTGGCAAGAAGGGCAAATTAAGTCCTCGTTATGTAGGACCTTACCTGATCATAGAAAGGATTGGGAAAGTAGCTTACAGGCTGGACTTACCACAAGACATGTCAGCAATACATAATGTATTTCATGTCTCCATGCTAAAGAAGTGTCTTCACGACCCCAGCCAAGTGATTCAGCCTCAGACAGTGCAGATTCAAGAGGATCTTAGCTACGAGAGTAGACCTACACAGATAGTGGACAGAGTAGTCAAGAGATTAAGAAATAAAGAAGTGCCACTAGTGAAGGTTATCTGGTAGAACCAGAAGCACGAGGAAGTCACTTGGGAGCGGGAGGACAGTATGAGAGAGAAATATCCAGAGCTATTCTAAGTTCGAGGACGAACTTTTTATAAGGTATGGGGGATTGTAATGACCCAATTTTCCCTATTTCGAGTTCCAAATGTCCATAAAAATATTTGGAAATGCTTTTAAAATATTCTAGAGATTTTTAGAAATTTTTAGAGTATTTTTACGTAATTTTTGGAGGACGTCACCTGATCGAGTGCCTGCGGAAAACCTTTTATTTAGTCCGTCATTATCCTATTAATCATACATTCACCCAACTATGGCCCTCTACTTTCTCTCTCGACCGTGACCTCCACGTCATCTGATAGGCCAGCCATCATAACCCATATCAAATGACATGGGTCCTTTTGTGTCGATTCTACTGTCTTGGCCTTTTTGCTCTTCCCTTTAGTGTGAGATCTTGGAAAATTCAATTAATAGGGTTATTTGGAAAATATCCTTATAGAATTTTTCCGGAATTTTTAGAAATTTTCTAGGAATTTTTCGGAGCTCGTATGACGGATTTTGAGGGGATCAATTTCGGGTTCGGATTAAAGCCTGTTTGGGATACCCGCTTAAGTGAGGAAAAGTGTTAATTATAAATTTCCTTTCTTATTTCTTTTGCCCGAACCCGACTTAATCCTTTAACCAAGTTCTTCCTCCCCTCTCTGCCCGACGTGATCCCGATCTCCCCTCTCTTCTCTGTTCTCTCTCGCGGGCGATCGGCGCCGACGGGAGCAAGGCTTCAGCTCCGACGGTCTTCCTTCTACCGGCATCGATCCTTTAGCTCAGATCTAGCTGAAGCCTTCTCCTTCTCGCTCTAATCTCTCTGAAGACTCTCACGGGGACGAACCGACGCCGAGCGTGGATGAGTCGACGCCGACGATCGCCGGTGTAGATCTATCTGCGGAGCTTGCCGGAAATCAATCAAGGAGGCACGAATTATCTTGATTTCCTCTGCTCAACCCTTCCCCGATCTTTCTTCTCGTTTCTGCCGACCCTCTCTTCCCCGATTCGATCGCCAGCTTGAAGATGCCCTAGGGTTTCGAAGGTAAGCTATTAACCCTAGCTGTGGATTTTAGAGTTTTGGTTTTCTTCTCTGTTTACCGATCCTAATCTTCTTGACGGTGGAATTAGGTCTCAGGTTTGGAGAGGTTGGTATCAGGGAGGTGTTGCTTGGATTAGGGAAGGAATCAGATCAGACTCGTGCTAGGTTTTCCCTGGATTGGATCTTGGATCTCCTCTGCCTTGCTATTGATTAGGGTACGGGATTGAAGAGGAGGAGGTAAGATGAGTAGATTGTTTCTTGGACTTAGTTGGTGATAGGTTTGTGTTGAGATCTAATCTCTTTTTGATCTGATTAATTCCAGGGAGGTTTGTTTTGTTTTGGTTCCAGCAGCACTTCTTTGGCTGCGGATCAAGAGCAAAGGTTGGAGATTTAGGTAATTGATCAGTGATTGAATAGCCATTTATGTGTAGGAATAAATTGGAGATGATATGTTAGTATATCGTTAGTTGATACATGTTGTAATTAGTTGTTAAATTGTGTATATTTATTTGTGTAGAATAAATCTAATGGAATGGTTAGGGTTAGGGTAATTAACCCTAGTCAACCGTTGGATTTATAACCTAATTGGTGATCAGGGATTAGGTAACTAACCCTAATCGACCATTAGATTTAAATTGGTAAGTTGTGATTGTGGTGATTAGGGTTTTGCCTTGATTTAGCATTGAGAGTTTTATTTAGCTATTTCATTTGGATTTAGCTAAATAAAATATATATGTTGTTTGACACAGGACTCTGATTCGAGATGGGGGTCTCGACGTTGACTTTGGATTTGCTTAATTGTACATTCTATTTAAGGCGGGTACCCTTTGACTTATCTTTTGATATTGTCTTATGATATGTATAGTTTATATATAATTACTAGTGATAGATGGTAGATTTATTTCTTCCCTGGTCTTAGCTAGTTGATACCTATCACATGCTTCATCTGCTAGTTGCTTTACTTCAGGATTGGATATTTTATCTCTTGCCATGTGTATATATGTTCATAGAGATGCATATCTATAGTGCTCTACTCTACTGGATTGGTTGCTTTACATGTGTGATACATGCTCTTGGATTCATGATACTTACATCATTGTTATATGTGATGTCTTTGGATTTATGCTGTTTATTATCCTTGTTATATATGTGTCTATCTGTTTGGCATCTACACATATGGAGGAGGATATGTTCAGGTATGACATACTGTAGCCGCATGCACCATATCGCATGATTGCATGCTGGGCGATTGACGACTCCATTATTGTTGAGCTCGTCGGCCGGCTACATTGACCTGCACACCACGTGACCATTGCATGGGTAGTGGCACAGCACACAGGGTGTGTAGGTTGCTCGGTGGTGCTCCGCTGGAGGCTCCACTCATGGGTAGTGTGATAGGTAGCGTGGTAGCACACCGGGGTCCCTCCCCGTCATTGTGTACCGGGAGATGAGAGCATGGCGCTCCCTCCTATAGTGAGGTTGGAGGATAGGTGTACTCCGGTGCATCCCGTCCACTCGGTCACTCTTCAGGGGTAGTGACGGCAGAGTGCACGGTGTCACAGCCCTACCCACGCGGTCTCACCATTGTGTGTGAGATTCTGACTGGCGTCAGGGGTGACCATGTCATTTGCATCATATGCACAGATTGCATTAATTATGATTGATGCATTTTGATGATTGCATATGATTGACATGCATACAGGTTATATGCTTTTGCTCTGACTATCTTTATCTATGTATGTTTACAGTCAGTTGCACAAGCCTCGCAGGTGAGTACAGTTTATTTCAGTTATGCATTTTCTTATTATTCTTGCTATAGACTGTACCTTATGCCTATTGCTGGTTACTACAGTTTATTTCGGCTATGCATATCTGTTATTCTGTTAGGAGACTATACCGTAGGTTGTATGGTTAGAGAACTGTACTCTTGATCCCATGGTTTAGGAGACTGTACCTTAGGCTATTACTGGTGGATACATATTGCTGTACATGTCTATTGGTTTACCTGCTGAGTTCTTTGAACTCACCCCGTTGTTACTATTTTTCAGGTTGAGGCCGTCAGGAGAGATTCCAGTCGCTAGGCCCCTTTGTCGCGAAGATTTCTAGATATCGTTTTCTGTATTCGCTTTTATTCTTATACTTGTGATGTGGGTTGCATTGTGGACTTTATATCGAACATTCGGGTTTGCTACTTTGTTTTCCGCTGCGAATATTTCATTACTTCGTGGATTTCATTTCTTCGTTGTAGTGGAGTAGGATGTGTACGTATATCTTCGTTGATTTCTATATCATCTTTTCGTTAAATATAACTGCGTGGATTGTTTACTATTTGTGTGTATTGTTCCGGCCGAGTGTGGCCGAGGTATAGATATATGTATACTGAGATTCATATTGTCTGACGTACAGGGGAGATGCTGCCGAAATTTCTTCGGACAGGGACTACCTGGGGCGTGACAATTTATTTTGTATCAGAGCCGAGGCTCACGATACTTGCTCTTCGTTTTGGATTTTCGAGGTTTATCTGATACCAATTTATTTGGTATCAGAGCAAAGTTTTGCGATACCTACTTGTCGGGTTTCGGATTTATGATGCTTACTTTCGTGAGCCTTTCTCAGTATTTTCGGATTGTACGGATTTTCGTCGATTTTCTCGTTTCGGAATTCCGAGGTATTTGGACGAGGTTTTATTAGTTCTATTTGGGGCTAAGCAGCGACAGGATATCTCCAGGCGGCAAATAGGTAATTTAGGTAATTTTTCAGTTCTTATACCTGTAGTGATATTTGGGTAACATTTTCTTTACAGATATGCCACCTACACGTGTACCGGCACCGAGATGTGGGCGGCCACGTAAGAGGCCGTTAGATTCTCCTGAGGCAGAGTCTTCAGAGAGGTCTGCTAGGGCTGAGCCTGCCCGTCAGGGGCAGACTCCTCCGGTCATTGTGGGTACGTCTGCGTATCAGATCCCGATAGTTCCGACGTCAGAGGTACCTACCTCGACTGTACCACCAGTGGTACCACCGTCGGTATATTCAGCACCTCCCCCAGCAGTAGTACCCGCAGTATACCCGACAGCCCCTCTAGCCGCGCCTGCTACTACGTACTCGGCACCGCAGACACATGTGCCGATTACTACATATTCGGCACCCGTACCGGCAGCACCGGCTGTTCCTTACCCGGTACCGCCCACCGTACCTTCAGTGGCCCCTACATATGTTTACTCAGTAGTTCCGCCATCAGTACTACCCCTAGGAGCAGTCCCAGTGGTTCTGCCCAGTGCTGCAGCGATGCCCACCGACATAGTTACAGCACGTGCACGGATCCCAGCCTTAGCAGAGTCGGCGAAGAGCCGATTCACATTATTCCGCGGAGAGACTGATCCGAGCATAGCTCAGTCCTGGATTGAGACTATGGAGCGGACGTTCTTTTACATGGCCTGCTCCGAGTGGGAGAAGGCCGAGCTGGCTGCTTACCACCTGCGAGATGGGGCAGAGATCTGGTGGGACACACAGCGCTCCATTATAGGCGACCAGCATATTACTTGGACAAGATTTAGGGAGGCATTCGAGAGTCAGTATTTTCCCCGAGCATATCAGATGACTCTTCGGTAGGATTTTCTTAGTCAGCGGCAGAATAACCGCTCAGTGATGGAGTATAATGCTGAATTTAATCGGTTGGCCAGATTCTGTCCTGAGTTAGTTGCCGATGACAGATCGCGTATGCTTCAGTTTGTCCAGGGACTGGACGGGCATCTTCAGCTGAAGATTTCTGGTTTTAGTACTTCATCATACACCGAGACACTGGATAGAGCTCTCATGATTGAGTCTACTCATCGGAGAGTGAATGCAGATAAGAAGAGGAAGCAGACTGATCGGACTTCCGGACAGAGCCAGCAGCCACAGACTACGGGACAGCAGCATAGTAGTCGCACTCAGACGGGTCAGGGTACTTCTGGGTCATTTGGCTGACCCCAGAAGTCCGGACGATCTTCATCTGGACATTCCCGGTCTTCTCAGCAGAACCGGAAACAGTCCACTGGTGACTCTCACTGCACCCGATGCGGATCCTGAGATCACATCACCTCTGCATGCACCCTGGGACAACCAGTTTGCTATTATTGCAAACTACCCGGGCACTTGAGCCGAGATTGTTCGCTGAAGGCTCAGCATGTTGCTTCCGGGATTTCTGTTCCGGGAGGATAGTTTGGTCAGCCCGGGACTAAGCGAGGTGGGCCGAGAGCCCAAGTTTCGCATCATCAGCAGAGGACAGCTCCCCCTACAGCGGCTGAATATGGCCTGCACGGGCAGGAGCATTCTGGTGTCCTTGTGGAGTACCCCACGGTATTCCGCCTTAGTATTCTCCTGTACTATTCGTCAAGAAGAAGGATGGTACTCTGAGGTTGTGCATCGATTATAGGTAGCTGAATGTAGTGACTAACAAAAATAAGTACCCCTTGCCACGGATTGAGGATTTATTTAATCAGCTCAGAAATACATCAGTGTATTCTAAAATTGATCTGCGGTCTGGATATCATCAGCTGAGAGTTAGAGATTCTGATATTTAGAAGACAGCATTCCGCACCAGATACGGACATTACGAGTTTTTGGTAATGCCATTTGGGCTTACCAATGCTCCTGCAGTATTTATGGATTTGATGAACCGTATCTTTCTGGAGTACCTAGATCAGTTTGTTATTGTGTTTATCGATGACATATTGATCTATTCACGTTCCAAAGAGGAACATGCGTAGCACCTTCGCATAGTCTTGGAGACTCTTCGACGACATCATCTGTATGCGAAGTTCAGCAAGTGTGCATTTTGGCTTTCCTCAGTCGATTTTCTAGGACATGTGGTTTCTAGCCGAGGTATTTCAGTAGATCCTCAGAAGATCGAGGCTATCACCAGCTGGGAGCAGCCGAAGTCAGTCCAGGAGATTCGCAGTTTCTTGGGCTTGGCTGGATATTACCGACGATTTGTTGAGGGTTTCTCCAGCATTGCTATACCGTTGACACGTCTGACCCGGAAAGGCGTGAAATTCACGTGGTCAGAGGCTTGTGAGACCAGCTTCCAGGAGCTGAAGCGGAGATTAGTATCAGCACCAGTCTTGGTTTTACCTTCTGGTGATGACGGATTCATACTTTATACAGACGCATCTCTTCAGGGCTTGGGCGCTGTTTTGATGCAGCACGGTAGGGTAGTCTCCTATGCTTCTCGTCAATTGAAGGAGCATGAGAAGAACTACCCAGTACATGATTTAGAGATAGCCGCTATTATCTTTGCTTTGAAGATTTGGCGACATCATCTTTATGGTATTACTTTTGAGATTCTTACTGATCATAAGAGTCTCAAATATATTTTCACCCAGAAGGAACTCAATCTCCGACAGAGGAGATGGATGGAGTTCCTGAAGGATTATGATTGTACTATTAGCTACCATCCGGGTAAAGCTAATGTGGTTGCTGATGCACTTAGCAGGAAGTCCAGAGGGACTTTAGCTTGTCACCGAGTTTTAGTCACGGACTTGATTCAGGGATTCTCCGAGTTGGGCCTTGAGGAGCAGGGACGGACAGAGCAGGGTATTCTTGTTACCATGGTTGCTCAGTCGTCGATCAGGATGAGGATTCGAGAGGCCCAGGCCGGAGATCAGCATTTACAGTTCATTAGCAGCCAGATAGCTTCCGGACAGCAGACCGAGTTTACACGAGACGATGAGGGGATTGTTTATTTCCGAGGTAGATTATGTGTACCTCAGTCTCACCCGGTCATGGAGGAGTTACTTCAGGAGGCTCATCGTTCTAGATTTGCTATCCACCCAGGTGGGACCCGTATGTATCGTGATTTGAGGCGTTCCTATTGGTGGAACGGTATGAAGAAAGACATCGCGGAGTTTGTAGCCAGATGTCTTGTCTGTCAGCAGGTGAAGGCTGAGCACCAGAGACCTGCTGGATTACTTCAGAGGATCCCTATTCCCGAGTGGAAGTGGGAGCACATTACTATGGATTTCGTGGTTGGTTTGCCTAGGACTCGTCGAGGTCATGATGCGATTTGGGTAATCGTTGACCGATTAACCAAATCCGCACACTTTTTAGCGATCCGGAAGACGGATTCTCTGGATCGATTAGCTGAGTTATACTGTCGTGAGATTATCAGATTGCATGGAGTTCCGTTGAGCATTATATCTGATAGAGACCCACGGTTCACGTCCCGATTCTGGCAGAGTCTGCAGCAGGCCTTGGGCACACAGCTTCGTTTCAGTACGGCATTCCATCCGCAGACAGATGGGCAGTCAGAGCGGACTATTCAGACATTGGAGGACTTGCTGAGGTCTTGTGTCATGGACTTCGGAGGCAGTTGGGAGGACCACCTGCCATTAGTGGAGTTCGCCTACAACAACAGCTATCATTCGGCTATCCAGATGGCACCGTTTGAGGCGTTGTATGGTAGGCCTTGTCGGACACCCATCCTCTGGGAGGAGGTTGGGGAGGCCCAGCTGATAGGACCTCAGAGAGCTCAGCAGGATGCAGAGTTATTTCGCACTATCAGACGGAGGATGTCAGAGGCCCAGGACCGTCAGAAGAGTTATGCTGATCAGAGACGGAGACCCCTGGAGTTCTCCATTGGTGATCATGTATTTCTTAGAGTTTCACCCACAAAAGGGGTGAAGAGATTTGGTCTCCGAGGTAAGCTAGCTCCTCGATATATTGGGCCATTCCAGATCTTGGAGAGGATTGGAGCAGTAGCTTATCGTCTGGCGCTACCACCATCTCTAGCTGGCATTCACGATGTATTCCACGTATCTATGCTGAGGAGATACGTATCCGATCCGACACATGTTCTGTCAGATATATCTGTTCCTATTTAGCCTGAAGTTACTTACGAGGAGGTTCCGGTGCGGATTCTGGACCATAGAGAGCGTCAGCTGCGGAACAAGACGGTCAGACTTGTTAAAGTCGGATGGCAGCATCGTTCTGACGAGGAGGCTACGTGGGAGCTGGAGGATACGATCCGAGCTCGATACCCCCATCTTTTTACTTGAGGTAAGTGGGTTAGAGTTTCTTCAGCATTTATACTGCAAGGTTATATTTCAGTGTTTGCTGTTGGTTATAGCGAAATTTGGGGACCAAATTTTTATTAGTAGGGGGGATGAGAGATCTCGGAAAATTCAATTAATAAGGTTATTTGGAAAATATCCTTATAGAATTTTTCCGAAATTTTTAGAAATTTTCTAGGAATTTTTCGGAGCTCGTATGACGGATTTTGAGGGGATCAATTTCGGGTTCGGATTAAAGCCTGTTTGGGATACCCGCTTAAGTGAGGAAAAGTGTTAATTATAAATTTCCTTTCTTATTTCTTTTTCCCGAACCCGACTTAATCCTTTAACCGAGTTCTTCCTCCCCTCTCTGCCCCGACGCGATCCCGATCTCCCCTCTCTTCTCTGTTCTCTCTCGCGGGCGATCGGCGCCGACGGGAGCAAGGCTTCAGCTCCGGCGGTCTTCCTTCTACCGGCATCGATCCTTTAGCTCAGATCTAGCCGAAGCCTTCTCCTTCTCGCTCTAATCTCTCTGAAGACTCTCACGGGGACGAACCGACGCCGAGCGTGGACGAGTCGACGCCGACGATCGCCGGTGTAGATCTATCTGCGGAGCTTGCCGGAAATCAATCAAGGAGGCACGAATTATCTTGATTTCCTCTGCTCAACCCTTCCCCGATCTTTCTTCTCGTTTCTGCCGACCCTCTCTTCCCCGATTCGATCGCCGGCTTGAAGATGCCCTAGGGTTTCGAAGGTAAGCTATTAACCCTAGCTGTGGATTTTAGAGTTTTGGTTTTCTTCTCTGTTTACCGATCCTAATCTTCTTGACAGTGGAATTAGGTCTCGGGTTTGGAGAGGTTGGTATCAGGGAGGTGTTGCTTGGATTAGGGAAGGAATCAGATCAGACTCGTGCTAGGTTTTCCCTGGATTGGATCTTGGATCTCCTCTGCCTTGCTATTGATTAGGGTACGGGATTGAAGAGGAGGAGGTAAGATGAGTAGATTGTTTCTTGGACTTAGTTGGTGATAGGTTTGTGTTGAGATCTAATCTCTTTTTGATCTGATTAATTCCAGGGAGGTTTGTTTTGTTTTGGTTCCAGCAGCACTTCTTTGGCTGCGGATCAAGAGCAAAGGTTGGAGATTTAGGTAATTGATCAGTGATTGAATAGCCATTTATGTGTAGGAATAAATTGGAGATGATATGTTAGTATATCGTTAGTTGATACATGTTGTAATTAGTTGTTAAATTGTGTAGATTTATTTGTGTAGAATAAATCTAATGGAATGGTTAGGGTTAGGGTAATTAACCCTAGTCAACCGTTGGATTTATAACCTAATTGGTTATCAGGGATTAGGTAACTAACCCTAATCGACCATTAGATTTAAATTGGTAAGTTGTGATTGTGGTGATTAGGGTTTTGCCATGATTTAGCATTGAGAGTTTTATTTAGCTATTTCATTTGGATTTAGCTAAATAAAATATATATGTTGTTTGATACAGGACTCTGATTCGAGATGGGCGTCTCGACGTTGACTTTGGATTTGCTTAATTGTACCTTCTATTTGAGGCGGGTACCCTTTGACTTATCTTTTGATATTGTCTTATGATATGTATAGTTTATATATAATTACTAGTGATAGATGGTAGATTTATTTCTTCCCTGGTCTTAGCTAGTTGATACCTATCACATGCTTCATCTGCTAGTTGCTTTACTTCAGGATTGGATATTTTATCTCTTGCCATGTGTATATATGTTCATAGAGATGCATATCTATAGTGCTCTACTCTACTGGATTGGTTGCTTTACATGTGTGATACATGCTCTTGGATTCATGATACTTACATCATTGTTATATGTGATGTCTTTGGATTTATGCTGTTTATTATCCTTGTTATATATGTGTCTATCTGTTTGGCATCTACACATATGGAGGAGGATATGTTCAGGTATGACATACTGTAGCCGCATGCACCATATCGCATGATTGCATGCTGGGCGATTGACGACTCCATTATTGTTGAGCTCGTCGGCCGGCTACATTGACCTGCACACCACGTGACCATTGCATGGGTAGTGGCACAACACACAGGGTGTGTAGGTTGCTTGGTGGTGCTCCGCTGGAGGCTCCACTCATGGGTAGTGTGATAGGCAGCGTGGTAGCACACCGGGGTCCCTCCCCGTCATTGTGTACCGGGAGATGAGAGCATGGCGCTCCCTCCTATAGTGAGGTTGGAGGATAGGTGTACTCCGGTGCATCCCGTCCACTCGGTCACTCTTCAGGGGTAGTGACGACAGAGTGCACGGTGTCACAGCCCTACCCACGCGGTCTCACCATTGTGTGTGAGATTCTGACTGGCGTCAGGGGTGACCATGTCATTTGCATCATATGCACAGATTGCATTAATTATGATTGATGCATTTTGGTGATTGCATATGATTGACATGCATACAGGTTATATGCTTTTGCTCTGACTATCTTTATCTGTGTATGTTTACAGTCAGTTGCACAAGCCTCGCAGGTGAGTACAGTTTATTTCAGTTATGCATTTTCTTATTATTCTTGCTATAGACTGTACCTTATGCCTATTGCTGGTTACTACAGTTTATTTCGGCTATGCATATCTGTTATTCTGTTAGGAGACTATACCGTAGGTTGTATGGTTAGAGAACTGTACTCTTGATCCCATGGTTTAGGAGACTGTACCTTAGGCTATTACTGGTGGATACATATTGTTGTACATGTCTATTGGTTTACCTGCTGAGTTCTTTGAACTCACCCCGTTGTTACTATTTTTCAGGTTGAGGCCGTCAGGAGAGATTCCAGTCGCTAGGCCCCTTTGTCGCGAAGATTTCTAGATATCATTTTCTGTATTCGCTTTTATTCGTATACTTGTGATGTGGGTTGTATTGTGGACTTTATATCGAACATTCGGGTTTGCTACTTTGTTTTCCGCTGCGAATATTTCATTACTTCGTGGATTTCATTTCTTCGTTGTAGTGGAGTAGGATGTGTACGTATATCTTCGTTGATTTCTATATCATCTTTTCGTTAAATATAACTGCGTGGATTGTTTACTATTTGTGTGTATTGTTTCGGCCGAGTGTGGCCGAGGTATAGATATATGTATACTGAGATTCATATTGTCCGCCGTACAGGGGAGATGTTGCCGAAATTTCTTCGGACAGGGACTACCTGGGGCGTGACAATTAGCCTGATGTTTTTGCTTGCTCTTAGAACCTTTCTTGGAGGAGTCTACTAACATCACAATTTTTTGTTCACCCTTAACAGAAGGCTCCACAGTCTTGAGCAAGGGCATAAGCTAGCTTCTCAGTTTTGAGAACAATTCTCAAATTTCAAAACTAGTCTAAGAAGTTCGGCCCAGTCAGTTTGTTCGAGTTCAAAATCGAACGCAGATTAACAGAAGTTATAATTAAATGATTAACCTAGAAATACAAAAATGGAAATGTATAAGAGACATGATTTTATTTATGTAAACAATTTACATAAAAGCCCGCTTATTTATCAAATTCATATACTCTTATTTTGAATTCGGGAGATGGTAGGTTTTCTCCAAGTGGGTTGATATCCACCATAGATAAGAATAACATTAACTTTGGCCAATAATCCATTCTTATCTATAGCGGTAGATAACATATTTACCGATTGCATATCACTTATATGCAACTATCACATTATGCTTGCAACTAATTGATCTTCACATAAATATCGGGTTGTTAACATATTAACAAGTATACATCAAATGTACATCACCCAACTTCACCTCTATCCACATTGATCATAGCTTTGGCATAACAAATCAACACTTCAAGTTTAAAATCAATCTGTTAATCATGAGATTGCATCTCTATGGTCTGAACATGTTTAATTTCAAGTTGAGCTTGACTTTGGCCAACAACTCAAACAAAAACTTAAATTCAGGTTCTTACCATATTAACGGAAGGTGTAGGTTTTAATATTGAGTAAGAGATTTAGGTTTCATCTACATCACGCAAAATTCTACCTACATGATATTACACGCATGACATAAATGATGACATGGCACGTCACACACATGACATAAATGATAACATGACACATCACACGCATGGCATAGCATGTATGACACATCATACATATGGTAACATCTAATCACATCACACGCATGGTAAAATCTAATCATGTCATAATTAATGTATCTATATGACATACAATATAGTATGTTCATGGCATACTATTTTAGAAATAAAAATATGTTATAAATTTGATTTTAATAAATCAAAATTTATCTAATTAAATTAAGAAACTAATTTCTAAATTTAATTAACATATCTCATCAAGAATCTTTTTATCAATCAAGAATCTTTAATTATTTTAAAAATAAATTTCTAAATTAATTTCTTAACCATTTAAGAAATAAATAATTAATATTTCTTAATTTATTATAGAATAATTCAAGTCTAGATTTTTTGTGATTTTTTAAATCTTTCTAAATTTGGTATTTCCTCATAATTTAGGAAACTTTACAAAAATGAAATATTTTAAGAAATTCAAAACTTCCAAAAAATATTAATTCTATAATTTAATTTAGAATATCTCAAATCAGGATTTTTTTTATGATTTTTTATATCTTTCCAAATTTGGTATTTCCTAACAATTTAGAAAATTTTCCAAAAAATGAATATTTTAATAAATCCAAAAATTCTAGAAATATTAATTATATAATTTAATTTAGAATATCTCATATCTAGATTTTTTTTAAAAATTTTTTAGAATCTTTCCATATTTAATATTACCTAGCAAATTAGGAAATTTTTTAAAAAATAGAATATTTCTTAAAATTTTAAAAAAATTCCAGAAATGATAAGTTCTAAATTAATAGAATATTTCTAAATTTAATTTTCTAAAATTATATCAAAAACTTTCCAAAAATAGAATTTCCTAATAATTTAGGAAACTTTCCAAAAATAGAAAAATCATAATAATTCCAAAAAAATCTAAAATTAATTACAACACAAATTACAAACTGTAAAATAATTTTACGATCATGTTGAAGCATGATCAGACTCTGATACCACTGTTGGGATATGGGCAATGCGGTGTGTATTAAAACACATGTTGTAAATATGTGCAACGAAATAAAATAATAATAATTCCTAAATTATTACATCGCATGCATCACACGCATACAAGGATACAACATCCCAAACATGATCGCATAATTAAATTTTTACGAAAAGTAAATTTACACTAGGTGTACCTTACGGATGACCTGTAACAATAAGGACATCAACCGTAGTGACGTTGTCGAACCTCACCTCTATTCATATCCACGCCAAGCTCCTCAAGACAACTCTTTGAGTACAAGCCTCTCCTTCGGAAGTTACTAGCCACGAGCAAAGAAGAGGGATCAAGAGGAAGAGGAAGAGAAGTACACAAAGGAGAGTTTCTTGATTGTCGTGGTCACAACAATAGGGGGAAAGGCTTCCCCTTGTTGGCGGCAGTAAAGAGAGAGGGGAGAGGTAGAGGAGAAGAGAAATTGGATTAAGGTTTTCCAAAACCCTTACAAGCCAATTAATAATCTCATGTCTATAATCTTCTCTCAACCATATCAATATAGAACCCTCATTAATGAGTTGGATTAGAAAGCCCAAATCCAACCCGTTATCCCTTAACAAAAAATTAGACCATTAACCCCTTGGTTTGGTTCACAACTAAACCAAGTTGGTTTATGACTAATTCATGATTAAACTAACTATGGTCCAACTCTTCCAAAAGAGATGTGGCACATCAGTGCTTCCATTGCGACAAATATTTCCATATTTGTCTTATATATGGTCCAACCAAACATTTATCTCTTGATGTAAGAATCCTATTCTTTAACTTATTTTATTTCTTTTAGAGACTTGTTAGTGCATGTAAGCCAATAGGTTCCCAGTTTATCTTGGTCATCCATAATTAACTACTCAATTATAGAACGATCATGAGTAGCACATAGTAGTACATTATGATCCCTAATTAGCCAGAAAATTACAGTGAGTCGTGCCTCCTTCCTTTCACTCGTCTTATACCACTTGGTTCAGGACATGGCCTATGTGTCTTGTCCCCACTAGGCTGACTACGTCACACTGTGCCCAAATAATACTTCCTCGTTCTGCAGATTCAAATTACTAGTACATGTGTACAAGAGTCTCGCACTCTTAACATGTGATGCTTTAGCCAAAGACATTGAGTAATAATCCTAACTAGTCGCCATAGGGTATACGTCTCCTCATAAGGAGCGGTGAATCCTCTGTGGGCTATCCAAACACCTTTGGGCACTTCAACTTATATCCAATCATCCCGGGTCCACACCTCAATGAGATGCTTATTTAAGATGTCAAAGTATAAGTCTCCATGACCAATATGACTTATATACCTCAAGTCGAAGAAAACTTGCACTCTTACTGCAGTAAGAACTTCACAGACATATCTATATATATGTAGAGGAGCATATAAAGTCTTACAGTGTAATGACCCGACCCTCTTGGCCCATTTGGCGGCCTCTCATGTCGTCGACCGTCGGCCCTTATGTCGTCGACCCATTTGGCAACCTCTAATGTCGTCGACCGACGACCCTTGGCCGTGTCGTTACTCACTAGGACTTTCCACCCTTTTATGCCTCCTGTAACCATGAGCTCAGCTTAAGTATTAGAGTTTATGAATCCTGGTAACCAAGTGAGATGATCTCACTTGGTTACCAGGATTCATAAACTCTAATACTTAAGCTTGGAAGTTTAGAGTTCGAATCCTGGGGGAGGCAAAAATCCACTGACCACGGGTGGAAAGTCCTAGTGAGTAACGACACGGCCAAAGGGTCGTCGGTCGACGACATGAGAGGTCGCCAAATGGGCCGACGACATAAGGGCCGCCAGTTGGGCCACCATAAGGGCCGCCCAAGAGGCCAAAGGGCCGGGTCGTTACATACAGCAAGTCACTCCAATGACCTAGATGTCATAACCAGCATCCACGCTTAACTGTCGACATCCCCATGTCTCCAGCCAGTGAGAAAATAGCTGCTTGTTCAAACCAAGGAGTATAACCCATTATATTCTTATAGAATTGATGATGTCCGAATGCATCAATTCAACGACTAGAAAATTTTCAATATATTCATAATTGCACATGTAGAGATAATAACTAGTTACGATCCAATCACTATTGGAATCCCAAGGTTATTTTTGGTATGATCAACAAGTTAAATTAGGTTCTGTGTGTTTCTAACCTTGTGTCTAAGTGTGCAGGAGCTTAGGAGAACAGGTAGTCAAGAAGAAGACGCATCTAGCGAGAAGGACGACACGCGGTGCGTCCGAGGGACGAAGCGCTGTGGAAGAGTACGCCGGTGGACGAGAAGGAAGCGTGCGGTGGTTCCGAGGGATGAGAAGCCGGAGCGGAAGACTGCTCGGGGAGCAAGAGACGCAACTAGCGAGAAGGTCGGCACGGGGTGCTACCAAGGGACGAAGACTGCAAATGAGTATGCTTGCAGACGAGAAGGAAACACGCGGCGATTCCGAGGGACGAGAAGCCGGAGTGGAAGCCTACTCGAGAAGACCAGAACTTGGGTTCGGGTGAGCCCTTTTCCGGATGGCAGAGATCACCCAAGCGAGCGGATCCAGAGTAGAAGACCTGAACCGAGACGAGCAGAGCCGAAGCAGAGGACCCAGTCCGAAAAAGTCAACCAGAGTTGACTTCGGGGTCCGGAACGCCCGGAACAATCCGGGGTGCCTAGACCTGAAAAGTTGACCAGATCACATCAAATGTAATCTGAACGTTGGGGGATAAAGTTTTATCCCCCCAGGATGCTTGGAACCCTCAAGGCGCCCCGACCAAGGCTATAAATATAGCCTTGGTCCAGAAGCTTTTCAACAATTAGAACTCAAGCAATTCTTTCAACACATGTACGCTTTCTCTATAGTTTAGCTTCTGTTGTGCACTTCATTGCTATAAAAGGCTTCTCCGCCTGAAGGAGATACTAGTGCTATGCTTTCCTTGGATTAACAACCTCCCTAATTGTAACCAAGTAAATCCTAGTGTGTCTTTTACTTTACTGATTTACTTTCTGTTTATCTCATTTTGCAAGTGTTAGTTTAAGAATTCGAGAAGGGTTTTTGATTTTGTGTTTGTCAGGCTATCCAACCAACCCCCCTTCTAGCCGGCCGCAAACGGTCCAATAAGTGGTATCAGAGCCAAGGCGCTTCAGGAGGACTAACCGCCAATCGAAGCAAAGATAATGGTCGGACCAAGCATTTACCCGTCGAAGTTCGAAGGGGAATTAGCTGGCTGGAAAAAGTGAATGCAGGTATTCTTTAAAACCGATTTCGATTTAATCTTAATTATGGAGTTCGATTTTACAACACCAGAAGGTAAGCAGAAATACCATTGGACAAAGAAGGAGCTGGCCGACTATGCGGCAAATGGTAAAGCTGAATACCATCTACTAACCGTTCTTCCGCCACAAGAAGTCAACCGGATTGACAACTACGACTCCGCGAAGGAACTTTGGGAGAAGTTCCTTAAACTGCACAAAGGAGCGTCCGAAGCAAAACTCACAAAACGAGATTTACTCCGAAACTAACTCACCAGCCTGCGACTTGGGGAAGACGAGACAGTTGCGCATCTGCACTCGAGAATCAAAGAGATCATCACTAGACTGTCGAATCTCAGAGAAAAGGTAAGTAACCGAGATTCGCTAAGATATGCTTTAAATTCTTTTTCTAGATATTCAAAATGGACATCACTAGTAGATGCCTTCTACATTTCAAAAGATTTAGAGAAAATTACATTAGAAGAATTATTCTCGACTTTTAAAGTGCACGAATCAAGATGTGCAGGTTTGAAGGAGCCCAAGAACAACGTCGCCCTCAAAGCATCGAGAGACGAACCTGAATCTAAGTCTTCTCTCAATGACTAGGAAATGGTAATGATGGTAAGACGGTTTAAGAATCTTTTTAAATCTATAAAATCTAACCATCTGCAAGGGAAAAAGAAAAGGACCATCCACTGCTACCACTGCGATGAAGAAGGGAATGTCAAGGACAACTGCCCCAAGCTAAAGAACAAGGACAAGGATAAAGTTAAAATGTCTTTCCAAAAGCGTAAGGCCCTAAAGGTGACGTGGAACGATACGTCGTCCAAATCGGAAGTCGAGGCATTCTTCGGGCTCGCATTAATGGTGAGTCATCAAGACGACTACTGCGATTCAAGTTATTCCAAGATGAGCATCGAGAGCATCGATAAAGGGGGAGCTATGTCAGAAGAAAGCAGTAATTCAAGGGGAGACACGGACAACGAGATCGACAAGGTAAGTGAGGTACGATCCCTTCCTCCCGATAAACTTTTTAAGTTTATTAAGTTGCTAACTAAAGACTGCTACAAGTTAGAAAAAGAAATTAAGAATTTAAAAATAATATTAGCTAAATCTTGTCCTTTAGAAGAATTAGATAAAGTTAAATTAGAAAATGAAAAAATGAAATCAAAAAATGAAAATCTGAAAATACAAGTAAATAATTTGAAAAACCATGCATGCTCATCTAATACAAATTTTTGAAGATTTAATAATTTAAATTGGTATTTTCGATATCACCAGGGACAAATTAGGAATATTTCAAGAAAATATGTCCCTAAGAAATTTTTGGTTAATCCAGTAGGCTGGAACTTATATTGGGTTCATAAATCTTGCTTAGCCTAAATTTTAATCAAAATTAGCGCTTTCAGTGAGAAAATTAAATAATAAATTTCTTTATTAGGTTTTGTCTAAGGAAGTGATTGTTGCTCCAACAACCAAGAAGGCCTAGTGCCTCACCATGACGTGGAAGCCAAAATATCAAAATAAAATTTTTAATTAACTTTTTGATAAAGCATTAAGGTTGAAAATTAATAATGCTTTAAAAAGATTTTCTTTAAATATTTTTTTTACTTAGAATCTTTTTTTTAAAAAAAATCTCCTAAGTCAAAATTTCTTAAGTCTTCTTTTGTTGTTTTCCTTAAGAAAATTTTCTTACCTAAAGATTTTTTAACTTAGAATAATTTTTTGAAGAAGATTATTACAAATTCATTACCTTAGAATTTCTTTTTTAAGAAAGTCAGAAAAAATTTTTAACCCTTAGATTTTTCGGAACCCCATTTTTTTTATATGATCAAAGGGGGAGAAGGAAAAGTAAAAGTCTAGGGGGAGGTGGACCAAATTTAAAATTTGCTATCTTTTTGCACTTTATTACAAAATTAGTTAGTTTATTTTTTATGTGTATTTTACCCTAGCTTAACTTGGGTTGCTCACATCAAAAAAGGGGAGATTGTTGGAACCCCAAGGTTGTTTTTGGTGTGATCAACAAGTTAAGTTAAGTCCTGTGTATTTCTAACCTTGTGTCAAAGTGTATAGGAGTTAGGAGCACAGGTAGTCGAGCAAAAGATGCAGCTAGCGAGAAGGACGGCACACGGTGCATCAAAGGGATGAGGCGCTGCGGAAGAGTATGCCGGCGGACGAGAAGGAAGCGTGCGGTGGTTCCGAGGGACGAGAAGCTGGAGCAGAAGACTGCTCGGGAAGCAAGAGACGCAGCTAGCGAGAAGGTCGGTACGGGGTGCAACCGAGGGACGAAGACTGCGGATGAGTACGCTGGAGGACGAGAAGGAAACAAGCGGCGATTCCGAGAGACAAGAAGCCAGAGCGGAAGCCTGCTCGACAAGACCAGAGCTTGGGTTCGGGTGAGCCCTTTTCTGGATAGCAGAGATCACCCAAGCAAGCGAATTTGGAGTAGAAGACCCGGACTGAGGCGAGCAGAGCCAGAGCAGAGGACCCGGATCAAAAAAGTCAACCAGAGTTGACTTTGGGGTCCGGGGCACCCGGACCTGAAAAGTTGACCAGATCACGTCAAACGCGATCTGAACGTTGGGGGATAAAGTTTTATCCCCCCAGGGTGCCCGGAACCCTCAGGGCGCCCCGACCAACGCTATAAATATAGCCTTGGTCCAGAATCTTTTCAACAATCAGAACTCAAGCAATTCTTTCAACACTTGTACGCTTTCTCTGTAGTTTAGTTTCTGTTGTGCGCTTCATTGCTGTAAAAGGTTTCTCCACCTAAAGGAGATACTAGTGCTATGCTTTCCTTGGATTAATAACCTCTCCGGTTGTAACCAAGTAAATCTTGGTGTGCCTTTTACTTTTCTGATTTACTTTATGTTTATCTCATTTTCCAAGTGTTAGTTTAAGAGTTCGAGAAGGGTTTTTGTTTTTGTGTTTGTTAGGTTATCCAACCAACCCCCCCTTCTAGCCGATCGCAAATGGTCCAACAAGTGGTATCAGAGCCAAGGCGCTTCAGGAGGACTAACTGCCAATCGAAGCAAAGATAATGGTCAGACCAAGCATCTACCCGCTGAACTTCGAAGGGGAATTCGCTAGCTGGAAAAAGCGAATGCAGGTATTCTTTAAAACTGATTTTGATTTAATGTTAATTATGGAGTTCAGTTTTACAGCACCAGAAGGTAAGGAGAGAGACCATTGGACGAAGAAGGAGCAGGCCGACTATGTGGCAAACGGTAAAGCTTAATACCATCTACTAACCGTTCTTCCGCCACAAGAAGTCAACCGGATTGGCAACTATGACTCCGCGAAGGAACTTTGGGAGAAGTTCCTTGAACTACACGAAGGAGCGTCCGAAGCAAAACTTACAAAACGAGATTTACTCTGAAACCAGCTCACCAGCCTGCGACTTGGGGAAGATGAGACAGTTGCGCATCTGCACTCGAGAATCAAAGAGATCATCACCGGACTGTCGAATCTCAGACAAAAGGTAAGTAACTGAGATTCACTAAGATACGCTTTAAATTCTTTTCTGAGAAATTCAAAATGGGCATCACTAGTAGATGCCTTCTACATTTCAAAATATTTAGAGAAAACTACATTAGAAGAATTATTCTCGACTTTTGAAGTGCACGAATCAAGATGTGCAGGTTTGAAGGAGCCCAAGAACAACGTCGCTCTCAAAGCATCGAGAGACGAACCTGAATCGGAGTCTTCTCTCAATGACGAGGAAATGGTAATGATGGTAAGACGGTTTAAGAATCTTTTTAAATCTAGAAAATCTAACCATCCGTAGGGGAAAAAGAAAAGGACCATCCGCTGCTACCACTGCGATGAAGAAGGGCATGTTAAGGACAACTGCCCCAAGCTAAAGAACAAGGACAAGGATAAAGGTAAAAAGTCTGTCCAAAAGCGCGAGGCCCTAAAGGCGACGTGGGATGATACGTCGTCCGAATCGAAAGTCGAGGTATTCTCCGGGCTCGCATTAATGGCGAGTCATCAAGACGACTACTGCGATTCAAGCTCTTCCGAGATGAGCATCGAGAGCATCGATAAAGGGGGAGCTACGTCGGAAGAAAGCAGCAATTCAGGGGGAGACACGGACAATGACATCGACAAGGTAAGTGAGGTACGATCCCTTCCTCCCGATAAACTTTTTAAGTTTGTTAAGTTGCTAACTAAAGACTGCTGCAAGTTAGGAAAAGAAATTAAGAATTTAAAAATAATATTAGCTAAATCTTGCCCTTTAGAAGAATTAGATAAAGTTAAATTAGAAAATGAAAAATTGAAATCAGAAAATGAAAATATGAAAATACAAGTAAAGTAAATAATTTGAAAAACCATGCATGCTCATCTAATACAAGTTTTAGAAGATTTAATAATTTAAATTGGTATTTTCGATATCTCCAGGGACAAATTAGGAATATTTCAAGAAAATATGTCCCTAAGAAATTTTTTATTAATCTAGTAGGCTGGAACCTATATTGGGTTCCTAAATCTTGCTTAGCCTAAATTTTAATCGAAATTACTGCTTTCAGTGAGAAAATTAAATAATGAATTTCTTTATTAGGCTTTGTCTAAGGAAGTGGTTGTTGCTCCAATAACCAAGAAGACCTAGTGCCTCGCCATGACCTGGAAGCCAAAATATCGAAATAAAATGTTTAATTAACTTTCTGATAAAGCATTAAGATTGAAAATTAATAATGTTTTAAAAAGTTTTTCATGTTACATTTTTTTTTTCCTCAGAATTTTTTTTTAAAAAAAAATCTCCTAAGTCAAAATTTCTTAAGTCTTCTTTTGTTGTTTTCCTTAAGAAAAATTTCTTACCTAAAGTTTTTTTTAACTTAGAATAATTTTTTAATGAAGATTATTACAAATTCTTTACCTTAGAATTTTTTTTTAAGAAAGTTAGAAAATTTTTTTAACCCTTAGATTTTTCGGAACCCCATTTTTTTTATGTGATCAAAGGGAGAGAAGGAAAAGTATAAGTCTAGGGGGAGGTAGACCAAATTTAAAATTTACTATCCTTTTGCACTTTATTACAAAATTAGTTAGTTTATTTTTTATGTCTATTTTACCCTAACTTAACTTGGGTTGCTCACATCAATAAGTGGGAGATTGTTGGAACTCCAAGGTTGTTTTTGGTCTGATCAACAAGTTAAGTTAGGTCTTGTGTGTTTCTAACCTTGTGTCTAAGTGTGCAGGAGCTTAGGAGCACAGGTAGTCGAGCAGAAGACGTAGCTAGCGAGAAGGACAGCACGCAGTGCATCTGAGTGATGAGGCACTGCGGAAGAGTACACTGGCGGACGAGAAGGAAGCGTGCTGTGGTTCCGAGGGACGAGAAGCCGGAACGGAAGACTACTCGGGGAGCAAGGGATGCAGCTTGCGAGAAGGTTGGCACGGGGTGCGACCGAGGGACGAAGACTGCAGATGAGTACGCTGGCGGACGAGAAGGAAACACGTAGCGATTCTGAGGGATGAGAAGCCAGAGCGGAAGCCTGCTCGAGAAGACCGGAACTTGGGTTCGGGTGAGCCCTTTTCCAGATGGCAGAGATCACCCAAGTGAGCGGATCCGGAGTAGAAAACCCAGACCAAGACGAGCAGAGCCGGAGCAGAGGACCTGGACCAAAAAAGTCAACCAGAGTTGACTTCGGGTTCCGGGGTGCCCGGAACAGGCCGAGGCGCCTGGACCTGAAAAGTTGACCAGATCGCGTCAAACGCGATTTGAACGTTGGAGGATAAAGTTTTATCCCCCAAGACGCCCGGAACCCTCAGGGCGCCCCGACTATGGCTATAAATATAGCCTTGGTCCAGAAGCTTTTCAACAATTAGAACTCAAGCAATTCTTTCAACACTTGTATGCTTTCTCTGTAGTTTAGCTTCTGTTGTGCGCTTCATTGCTATAAAAGGCTTCTTCGCCTGAAGGAGATACTAGTGCTACACTTTCCTTAGATTAACAACCTCCCCGGTTGTAACCAAGTAAATCTCAGTGTGCCTTTTACTTTTCTGATTTACTTTTTGTTTATCTCATTTTGCAAGTGTTAGTTTAAGAGTTCGAGAAGGGTTTTTGTTTTTGTGTTTGTTAGGCTATCCAACCAACCCCCCTTCTAGCCGGCCGTAAACGGTCCAACAATCACAAATTCTCTCATGTTTAGAATTATATTACGGACATTCAGTAAATGAGTTTAAGACAATCAAACATATAATATGCACTCAAATAGTGAATCTATACTTATTAAATAAATAGAAAAAATCGTAAGGGTCATCCCTCAAATTCTAATAGTCGTGTCGTTCTCCCACTCGGTCACTCATGGGTAGTGGTAGCTGGAGTTGCGAGCAGCAGGGACCCCATTGCTATGCAGCTAGTCAGCTACTACACAAACTATCCACTCGGTCACTCAAGAGTAGTGGCAACTGGAGTGTTTACTGTTGGTGCAACATCCCTCAGGTCAAGGTTGACCTGGGTGACCAAGCTGAGTCTTGGTTTGAGTTTAGATGTTTGACAATAAGAAATTGATTGAAGAAGAGTCAAGTAGGTCAAGGTTGACCGGATACTTGACAGGGAAGTCCTGGAGAGTGAAACCAGGTGAAAACCCTAGTGAGTGAAGCTAGGTGAAAGTCCTGGTGAGTGAAGCCAGGCAAAAGGAAAACCCTAGTGAGTGAAGCTAGGTGAAAGTCCTGGTGAGTGAAACCAGGTGAAAACCCTAGCGAGTGAAGCTAGGTGAAAGTCCTGGTGAGTGAAGCCAGGCAGAAGGAAAACCCTAGTGAGTGAAGCTAGGTGAAAGTCCTAGTGAGTGAAGCTAGGTGAAAGTCCTGGTGAGTGAAACCAGGTGAAAACCCTAGTGAGTGAAGCTAGGTGAAAGTCCTGGTGAGTGAAGCCAGGTGAAAACCCTAGTGAGTGAAGCTAGGTGAAAGTCCTGGTGAGTGAAGCCAGGCAAGGGAAAATCCAGATGGATCAAGGATGATCGGACATCTGGTGTTGGGAAGTCCAAGTAGGTCAAAAGATTGACTGGATACTTGGCACGAGGAAATACAGATAGGTCAAAGGGATTGACCAGACATCTGATGGAAGTCCAAGTAGGTCAAGGGAGTGACCAGATACTTGGCATGAATAGAAAAGTCTAAGTGGGTCAAAGGGATTGACCAGACACTTGGTGGGAAGTCCTAGCAGGTCAAAGGAGTGACCAGATGCTAGGCATGATGTACCAACAGGTCAAGGTTGACCGGATGTTGGTTTGAGAGACTTGGAACTTGGTTTTGGGCAAAAACCAAGTGTTGGATCGATCAGTGAATCGATCCAGGAGCTGGATCGATCAGTGGATCGATCCAGGCTTCTCCTAAGCGAAATGGTCGGATCGATCCGTGGATCGATCCAGATGTTTCAATCGATCGGTGGATCGATTGGGACGCTGCTTCGCGCGATAAGCGCCGGATCGATCCGTGGATCGATCCAGCGCTTTTCGAGCACGGGGCCTCGATCGATCCATGGATCGATCCAAAGCCTCCCGATCGATTGGGAATATTCGATCGATCGGATCCGACCGTTGGCGTCGATAAAGGCCGCAGGCGTTCATTTCCTTACATCTTCTCCGATTCACTCCAGATTTCTCGCTCCACAAGACTCACAAAGCTCAGATCGCCAGTTCTTGAAGGATCTTGGAAGTTTTCCAAGTCAAGAGACGGATCAAAGCCAAGAAGAGAAGCTAGGGTTAGGGTTTATACTCATTGTAAGCTTGTAAGCTTGTATTTCTTGTATCCTTTCCCTCTCTTCTTGTATTGAGTCTTGTAGGGCTTCTCCGCCCTTGGTAGTTACCATAAAGGAGAGTTTTATTTAGTGGAGGGTGTGTGTGTTGGTGTGGATCCTTGGATTAGTCACCTCTTGTGAGGTGGATACCAAGTAAACCAACCGTGTTAGCGTTGTGTGTTTGTTTCTGTATTTTCCGCTGCACATCTTTGAAGAAACATGCAACGCCGAGCAACGAGCGAACGCGACGAGCTATTCACCCCCCCCTCTAGCTACTTTTGGTCCTAACAAGTGGTATCAGAGCGAGGCCGCTCTTCACCAGAATCATCACCGGAAGGGTCAAGTATAACAAGAAAAGCTAGAGGGTGAAGAAGTTGGAGCAAATTCTTCAAGTTCAAGACTTAAAAAGGCTCAACTTCAAGATGCAATTCCAAGATGGACTTGGATTTGACACAAGGGTGGCTCCTCCATACACTTCCACGAGCTTCGATTCTTGGAAATCAAGAATCGAAAATTTTCTTATGATGGAGATAGAGCAATGGTTTGCTCTTATGGAAGGCTTCAAGACTCCAACAAACTCAAAGGGCAAAGTTCTCAAGAGGAGCAAGTGGAGCCAAGAGCAAGTCCAAAGGTGCGAGGCCAATGACAAAGTGATCAAGCTTTTGGTCAATTTATTGCCAAGCACCATCCTTTGCAAAATTGGAGAATTTGAAGATGCAAAGGAACTATGGAGCAAATTGGCCAAGCTTCATGAAGAGATCCCCTCCACTGTACAAGATCATGAAGAATCCGGAGAGGGTGACTCTTTGGAGCAAGATCAAGAGGAGGACTCCAAGGTTGAGAGATGCTCAACCTCCGAAGAAGAAGAAATCCAAGAAGCTTCATCCTCAAGGGAATGCAACGAAGGGAACAAGGAGGGAGCATACTCCTTGTTTCATATTCAAGATGATGAAGCCTCCACCTCTAAGATTGAGGGGGAGCAATTTTTGGTGACGCCGGATCAAGAAGAAGGAGAAGCTTCTACATCCGGGTCAAGTGAAGAAGAAGAAGATGGTGCCACCTCCGAAATTCAAGAAATATCAAATGGAGGAGCAAGTGCCATCCCTATACAAGAAGGTATAAATGTTTCAATTAAAAATAAAAATCATATAATATGTTTTGAGTGTAGGGAACATGGGCACTACAAGATCAAGTGCCCTAAATTGGCCAAGAAGAAGGGCCAAGTGGCACAAAAGGGCAAGGCGAAGCCCAAGGAGATCATCCCCAACACAAAGAAGAGCAAGGAGCATATTATATGCTTCTCTTGCAATCAAAAGGGGCATTACCGAAGTCAATGCCCCAAGGGGAAGAAGATGGTCAAGGCTCAAGGAGGCATTCGTCAAGGGGGAGCCTCCAAGGTAAAGAAGAAGGTAACATTTATTGAGCCTACCCCTTTACATTATGGTAAAAAGCATGATAGTTCTAACTTTTATCATTTTAATGCAATTTACCATAAGAATAGAAAGCATAAGGGCTTTAAGGAAAAACATGTGGCCCTACATGTCAAAACTACCCAACCTAAGGTTAGGAAGGTAGATAGACACTTGGGCAATAACTCTAAAGATTTTAGATACAAGCCCAAGAACAAATATGCTCATGAATCAAATGAAAAATCTAAAACTAAGGACTTAGTGATAGAAAATCAAGTCTTGAGGTCAAGGCTTGATAAAATGGAAAGGACCCTAAAAAGGATGGAAAATATCCTAAAAGGGCAAAATGAGCATAGCCTAGGTCTAGGAGCACAAAGGTCATCTAATGGCCATAGAGGTTTGGGATACAAACCAAAGGCTAAGAAGGATGTGCCCTCTTACCATAGAGTTCCATATAGTTATGGAACAAACCCTAGGTCTAGTGGTCAAGCCAAGAATACTAGGGAAGTCATCCCTAAGAGTATTTTTGCAATAAATGTGACTAAGACTTCTAAGAAGTCTAAGAAAGTCACAAAGAAGGTTACAAGGGAAGCTATCCCTAGAGTTGACCTAGAAAATGTGACCAAGGCTTCTAAGAAGCCCAACAAGGTCACTAGGAAGGTATCTAGGGAAGTTATCCCTAGTGAGTACCTAGAGCATCCAAGGAGCACCAATAGGTGTTGGGTTCCTAGAAGCATCTTCTCTACCCCATAGATGAGTTAGAGAGTGTCAACTCCGATTAGAAGGGTAGTTAACCCAACTTTGAGGAAATTGACACTCAAGGAGCATTTTCAAGGTTATAGTTAACCTTTGAAAATGAAATGGACCTATTGATTACTCCTTGAAAGAGTAAAATGTGCCTAATGGTGGAAGAATTGATTTTAATCTTAAATGGCACATATTGGGAAATTCATAAGAACTATCAAGTTGGGATTTTGGTATGTTCTTAGGCAATTTAAGGCAATCCGGGCCTTAATTTAAAAGTGGTACTCTTGTGAAAAAATGGAATATGCCAACATTTGAGGACATGTTTATTTTCAATTGGCATACATTAAATCAAGGAAATTAGAAATGCCAATTTAGGCTGTGGCATTCTCTTGAAGCACTTTAGGGCAATCTAGGTTTAAGTTGTAAGTTTAGCTAAGACTTTAAAGATACTTAGATAGTTAATCTAGGTATATTTTATTTATGCTAAATCTTGCCATGATTGTTTGCCCATCATATGCCATGACATCATGTCTAGTTTTGCATTCATGTTTTATTATGAAAAATCCAAAAATACCATGTCATGACATTCATACATCATGTAGTAATAGGATATTTTCTTTTGAAAATTATTTTCTTTTGATGTATGCCATAACATAATCATGCATTAAGTTTAATTCCTTGTAATTAAGGACAAATGGCATTTAACAACACTTATTGACAAGTGACATCCTAGGTGGATGTCTAATATTTCTAAAATGCCTAGATAGATATGCATGATCCCTAGATTAGGGAAAAAACCAAAATCTACATCTCACAAAGACTATAAGGTGACTTGTACGTGATTAGTGCATATTAGATACAAGTGAGATGTTAGGAAGATGAACAAAACTCAAGATGTTGATTTAGTGCATTCTTTTGAGTTTTAGGTTCATCAAAACACATAGTTATGTGTTTTCCCATCATTGGGAAAGCTAATGTACAAGTCATGTGCATTATGCCCAAGGAACATGATGGGATATTGGTTTTGAAAATGTTTTTAAAATGTTTTTGGAAAACCTTGGTGATGGCTATCTTTTGATAGTAATCACCATTGAATAGTTAGACACAAACTTGAAGAAAAACACTAAAGTTTTTGCAAGTTTTCAAGTTTGTATCAATCTTTGAAAATATGATGTATTTTCATAGAAAGCTATTTTTTCATGATTAAGTATGCCCTAAATAATGTCTACACGAAATTTCATGATTTTTGGATTTTTGTAGAATTTTCTAGGGGTTTCTGAAGTTGACTGAAATGGAATTTCAGCAACTATCGAGTCTCGATCGATCCATGGATCGATTGAGTGCCCGAATCGATTCGTGGATCGATTCGGAAGGCAAGTCTCCCGCGAGCAAAAGCTCGCTGGATCGATCAGCCGATCGATTCAGTAGTCTGAATCGATCAGTGGATCGATTCAGAAAGGTTCAATCGATTGGAACCCAACTCCAATCGATCCAAGTTGCTGATTTTGGCTGGGAAGGCTTGATTTCAGCATCTTTGAACCTCTTTAAGTCTAGGTAACCATTCCAAACCCCTAAAATACATTTGTATACATACAAAGGGTGTTTTCATGTGAAAACAAGGATGGATTGGTTAAGGAAGGCTTCATAGAAGTTTAGGTTGAGGTTGTTTCAAATTTTGAATATTTGAACCTCAAAACTTCTAAATTTGGGTTTCCTAAAGGTTTAGGAATTCCAAGTCATTGTTGGTGCAATGACAGAAGTTACCACCATGTCTTTAGGGGGAGGGACTCTTTAAAGACATGAAAAATTACTTTTCATGAACCTTGGAAGGTGGTTAACCTTCTTTAAAGAAAATGCTCATGTATGAGCTTTTGAACTTGAAATGGGGAGTGGATATCCTCATTATTTCAAGTGGGAACTCAAGTGGTTAGATAATGCTCAAGGTTGGGTATTTGTCTACATTGAGGGAGAAGTTAAGGATAAATGAAGGGTATGGGACCTTCATTATCGTGTTGATCACAACGAGTGATGTTGTGAACAACGATGAGCAACTCTTCAGGGGGAGAGTTTTCAACAAATGGATTTATTGATATGTACCCAAAATTGGGGCATGGGTTGATGTGTGCCCAAAGATGGGTTGATGTGTGCCAATAGGGGGAGAATGAAAGGACCTATGAATGGGTATAAGTTAGGCTTTCATTACCTAGAGGGAGTGTGCCCTCGTAGGGGGAGAATGAAGAGCTTAATTTATATGTTCATTACCTAGTGGCATGAAGATTGAGGCTATAGGATTAGCCTAACTTACATGTGGTATTGTAAGTGTTATTGTGGTATTGTCAAACATCAAAAAGGGGGAGATTGTTGGTGCAACATCCCTCAGGTCAAGGTTGACCTGGGTGACCAAGCTGAGTCTTGGTTTGAGTTTAGATGTTTGACAATAAGAAATTGATTGAAGAAGAGTCAAGTAGGTCAAGGTTGACCGGATACTTGACAGGGAAGTCTTGGTGAGTGAAACCAGGTGAAAACCCTAGTGAGTGAAGCTAGGTGAAAGTCCTGGTGAGTGAAGCCAGGCAGAAGGAAAACCCTAGTGAGTGAAGCTAGGTGAAAGTCCTGGTGAGTGAAACCAGGTGAAAACCCTAGTGAGTGAAGCTAGGTGAAAGTCCTGGTGAGTGAAGCCAGGCAGAAGGAAAACCCTAGTGAGTGAAGCTAGGTGAAAGTCCTAGTGAGTGAAGCTAGGTGAAAGTCCTGGTGAGTGAAACCAGGTGAAAACCCTAGTGAGTGAAGCTAGGTGAAAGTCCTGGTGAGTGAAGCCGAGAAGGAAAACCCTAGTGAGTGAAGCTAGGTGAAAGTCCTGGTGAGTGAAGCCAGGCAAGGGAAAATCCAGATGGATCAAGGATGATCGGACATCTGGTGTTGGGAAGTCCAAGTAGGTCAAAGGATTGACTGGATACTTGGCACGAGGAAATACAGATAGGTCAAAGGGATTGACCAGACATCTGATGGAAGTCCAAGTAGGTCAAGGGAGTGACCAGATACTTGGCATGAATAGAAAAGTCTAAGTGGGTCAAAGGATTGACCGACACTTGGTGGGAAGTCCTAGCAGGTCAAAGGAGTGACCGGATGCTAGGCATGATGTACCAACAGTCAAGGTTGACCGGATGTTGGTTTGAGAGGCTTGGAACTTGGTTTTGGGCAAAACCAAGTGTTGGATCGATCGGTGGATTGATTCGAGCCTGGATCGATCGCTGGATCGATCCGGCTTCTCCTAAGCGAGAGGTCGGATCGATCCGTGGATCGATTCAGATGTTCCAATCGATCGCTGGATCGATTGGGACGCCGCTTCGCGCGATAAGCGCCGGATCGATCCGTGGATCGATCCGGCGCTTTTCGAGCAGAGCTCGGATCGATCCATGGATCGATCCAAAGCCTCCCGATCGATTGAAATATTCGAATCGATCGGATCCGACCGCTAGGCGTCGATAAAGGCCGCAGCGCTCATTTCCTTCGCAGATCTTCTCCGATTCACCTGATTTCGCCTCCTCCACAGCACTCACAAAGCTCAGATCGCCAGTTCTTGAAGGATCTTGGAAGTTTTCCAAGTCAAGAGGCGGATCAAAGCCAAGAAGAGAAGCTAGGGTTATGGTTTATACTCATTGTAAGCTTGTAAGCTTGTATTTCTTGTATCCTTTCCCTCTCTTCTTGTATTGAGTCTTGTAGGGCTTCTCCGCCCTTGGTAGTTACCATAAAGGAGAGTTTTATTTAGTGGAGGGTGTGTTTGTTGGTGTGAATCCTTGGATTAGTCACCTCTTGTGAGGTGGATACCAAGTAAACCAACCGTGTTAGCGTTGTGTGTTTGTTTCTGTATTTTCCGCTGCACATCTTTGAAGAAACAAGCAACGCCGAGCAACGAGCGAACGCGACGAGCTATTCACCCCCCCCCCCCTCTAGCTACTTTTGGTCCTAACATTTACAGTTGTCATTGTCCCGACCTCTCGACCATACATGGGTCGTGGTGCAGAGGGGTGAGCGGGAGTGACTATATCATGCATACGCTTATGATACTATGTTTGCCTATGTTGTTATTTTTATTGTATCTATATGACTGAGATATGTTTACATATGATTGAGTTATATACATGTTGCATGAGCTTCGACACTAGCTTACTTATTGGTAGTATGTATATACCTCACATGTTACTTTTGTAGTTATGAGCAATACTATTGTAGATCCTCACTACACCTGACTTTCTATTACTTACTTAGTATATGAGTTTAGGTATGGATATTTATTATGATATCACTGTAGTTCATGTTATTTCCTCCCTATGAGATTGTATACCTTTGAATCTCTAGTTATATTATGTTCATGTACTATCTGTTTATTACCCGCTAAGTCACCCGCGCTCACCAGTCCTTGAACTAGTTTTCTTTCTCTAGGGAGTAGTTAGAGGATTTATGGAGTCACTTGGAGATCCTGTCCGCCAGTCCCATGTATCCTTAAGCGATTTCTTTCATTATTGCTTCCTCTCGTAATATTGGTTTTGTACTTATACTTGTAATATGTATCATCTGTGTGGATTTTTGGACTTGTTGCATTCTTTTATTTGATTATATACTTGTTGTGTCAAGCCGGGCCAACTCGTAGTCACTTGTGTTGTTTATATGTTTTACTTATGTCTTCCGCTATGTATTTGGTCTAGCTGTGTCGGTTGTATATTATCTTGCATGATTGTATTTTGATTTCAGCCATGTAGGTTGTGTTAGAGTATATACTAAAAGCCTAGTTTTTTATAAATATTTATTTTGAAATAAAGAATCACATTGGTCAAATGTCTACATTTATGCTAAGTGTAGTTGTTCAATTAATTTATATTGTAGATAACATGGTGTATGGTGTCACACACAGAAGATAATGTTATCAGTTCTTTATAAATTATAAACAGTTGCTCACAACTAAGATGGATAGGAACAAACCATTGGAATAGTCGTAGTTTAATTTGGTATTAGTTTATCTTGACTATAAAATTACACTAGTACACTCAGAGTGTATTGAGTTGGACTATTTAAGGTAAGTTCTTTTTATACAGACTTAATAAAAGAACAAGACATTTTTTATTATGGAAGTGTGTGCTCTTAATCTTGACATAATAACAAGCACGTGTACTTAGTATTTATTTCTTTGACTTATCAAAGGTTGAGATTTAGCTCGATAAATTAAGAGGCCCAATAAGTTGGAAAATGATATTATTTATTGTGTGTGTTGTTGATTATAGAAGGAAATTGTGTCCTAGTAATCTAGGTTGATAATGTCCCCAAGGGGAGCTCATAAGGATTGTCATGATCATGTAAACCCTGTAGGTGGACTTAATCTGACATGATAATAAGGTTGAGTGGTACTACTCTTGGACTAAGATATTAATTAAAGAGAGTTGTCAGTAACTCATTTAATTTGTGGACATTCAATATCTTAAACACAGGGAGATTAACACGCTCATGATAAGAAGGAGCCCATATAGTAATATGGGATTGGTGCGGTAGTTCAATAATAACTCTTTAGTGGTATGAGTTATTATTGATGAACTCGAGTTGTGATTTCGGGGCGAACACAGGAAGCTCAAGTTCATCGGGAGACCAAAACCAATTCCTCCTCTCGATCCCTGTCGTAGTCTCTTATTTATAAAGTATTATACCCACCCATACCCATCTTTTTACCCACCTTAAGGTGGTCGGCTAAGCCTAGCTTGGAGCCCAAGCTAGGGCCGTCCAAACCAAGGTGAGAAGTGGCCGACCCTATTCTATGTGAAAATCGACAATAGACTTCAGATATTATCCGAAGTAATAGGTAGATAATTACCGAAGTAGACGCACGTGAAGTTAAAGGGTCAATTTTTTACTTCACCGCACATTTACCGAAGTCTATCTCCGATCCAAAACCGGTTCAAAATTGGACCATTTTCAAAGTAAAAAAAACTCTATTACTTCATCGAGTCCAGTAAAATGACCGAAGTAGTTGATTATATATTACTTCATAGGTTTCGTTATTTGACGAAGTAAAATAGGTATACAACTTCACAATTTTTTAATTCTAGTGCAGTAAATATTTAATTTTACTTTTGCATAATTTATCTTGACTGAAGTATTTATTATTGTATTACTTCATCGTAGTATAGAAGTAATAGAGTATATTTTACTATAACAAAAATTTCAATGTAGCGAAGTAATTTATATGAACTACTTCATAAATTTGATCAGTAGTGAAGTTAATAGTTTCTTTAACTACACCACTATTTATATTTAGCGAAGTCTTTTTTGTTGTATTACTTCATCATTTATTTATAGTATCAAAATAATTGAGCATATTTTACTGCAATACAATTTTAATTGACAAAAATTTATATTATAATATTTTACTACAACACAATATTTTTTACCACCAAAATTAAACAAATATATCACAAATATGTATCAAATACAATCCAAAAGTGTATTTATAAAATACATGTTTAACCATAACCCAAAAACTTTTGTATCCATAAATCTCTAAATACATGTCTAAAATTTATATCATAGCCTACACTTAGGCACCCACATAGAAGTAGACGAATTTGCTCCATTCACTTCTGACTTCATCATACTGAGATTGATTGTAATATTGTTTATTTTTTGATGCTGCAAACTAAAACATTAATAGAAATTTGAGGATCAATAAAAAATGACTCAATATTTTATAAAGAAAATATTTCATAAAGAAGAAATTCACATTTCTCTCCAATTGTGGATTTTCATCCAAGACTATCTCTTCCATGTACCGCATCACACAATATCCACATTCAACGCCACCATTTTGTTTAAGATTACCCTAATAAAATTGAAAATGTCATGCAAGAAGTCATAATCCAAATAATAAGAATTATTAATTGATGTCTAAATACATAGTCACAATACATACTGTCAATTGTTTAAAACCTGATCCTTTTGAAATACCCCTTGATGCATTGTATATCTTGATCCCACTACATTGTAAAAAATAAAAAATTATTTTTTCAACCTATAATGAATTGAATGCATTCAAAATCAACATAATCTACTACTTACTTGGTCACAATAGTTTGCCAAGCATGGTACATGATAAATACTTGCTTGAAATGATCAGTTACATAATATTAAATACTCCTTCTGCAATTCCAAAAATGATCAGTTACATAATCAACATAAACAATTTTTTCTCCTTCTACCATTCCAAAAATGATCAGTTACATAATATTAAATACTTGCTTGAAAATGATAAATACAATGTTTCATAGCTTACCAATTCAGCCTCTAAGCCAATGTAACTCTCGCGAGACAATCTATTATGATATTTATAATGCATCGTACTTTTTTCTTTTCATGAATAACCTATATAGAAGATATATTTATAAATGCCTGTATGCATTGTGTATATATACATAACGCCTGTATGCATTGGCTCATTTGAATTAACAGAGCTCTCATATAGCTTAACATATTAAATGTTGAATGTGTATATATATTGAATTCAGGACTCACAGATCACTCACATTTATATGAGGATTCACATGCACTCACAGAGGACTCATATACACTCACAGAGGACTCATATACAATCACAGAGCACACACAGAGCACTCTTATGTACTCACAGAGGACTCATGCACTCACAGAGCACTCTTATGCACTCACAGAGCACTCTTATGCACTCACAGAGCATTTATAAGCTTATGTAAATGTTGAGTGTACACACAACACCTGTACGCTTAAATGTTGAGTGCATTTTACTCTGCAAATGTAAACACATGTACGCTTATGAGAATATAAACTTATTGTCACTCAACATTTAGAGTTTTTATGCATTTAAATATGAACATGCAACAAATTCAAATGTAGTCTCAAGATCTAATTCAACAAATATATATAACATAACTTTTTAGATTTTTATTGTCACTGAACATTTAGTGTACGCTTATGATTGTATATATATATATATAAACTCAAATGCAGTCTCAAGAACTCATGCAACAAATTGAAATCCCAACATTAAGAACATGATTGTCACTCAACATTTAGAGTGAGTCCAAAAGATGCAATGAGCAGAGAATTTAAGCTGAACATAAAAGGACTACATAATTGCATTGCAGAGAAAACTACAAAATGGTCAACATATATTGCATAACATTTCTCTAATGGATAAGACATGACTTTAAATGAGTTTGCTATCATTCTAATGTTATCATAAATGACACTCAACAATCATGACAAATTTACCTTACACATGTTTCCAAAAATGACCGAAATATAATATCATCTTGTTTACTTAAGTAATTAAGCTATATAAAAATTTGGAACTTCAACCATTCTCAAAGGAAAGAAAATATATTCTAAGGTTTATAGACTTGGTAGAATCAACTTCTAATGCTATCATTGCACCAATTTTAATCATTTGCTAAATATTGTAGCACTTTCTTGGAAATTCTGTTAAATATAAAGAAAGCCTACTGGAATATGACTATTGTAGCACCTATTGTAGCACCAATTTTAATTCATTAGCAAAGAAAGTAAATGCAGCCAAGTATGACTATTCTGCTAGAAATATTTCACCTACTAAAATAATAACTAAAGGGTGAGTGCCAGATAAAGCCTCACAATACATGAGCAATGAAATAATGTATTATTCTACAGGACAAGAATTATACTTCTTAGAATTATACTTTTACAGATAAAGCCTTAATTAGTTCATATGTATAATTCTTGTCTTGCTCCATCAGGTTTTACTTCATGATTCATATCAAAAAAATAATACCAATAAACTAGAGAATAACACTTGCCTCTTAGGATCAGTTAGAGATAGCACTCTTAGGATCGGTTAGAAACAGCGCAACAGAGATAAAGGAAAAGAAATCTAATGGCGAGGCAGAGAGGAAAGGAAAGAAGGGGTCAAAGAGGGAACAAACCTAGCGTTGTAGAAAACTTGAAGGGCGGCTGCCGAGTAAAGTAGATTTGCCGCTGGGGAAGTCAAAGGTCACCGGGGTGAGGTGGATTGTGTGCGTCGAGTGAAAAAACAAGAAGAGGGCAAAGGCGAAAAAACACGAAGAAGACCTAGAGGGCTCACGGCAACAAAAAAAAAGTAGTTAAGATCAGTTAAGACAACACAACATAGAGGAAAAGAAAAGAAACCTAATGGTGAGGCAAAGAGGAAAGGAAAGAAGGGGTCGGAGAGGGAAGAAACCTAGCTCTGTAGAGAGGAAAGGAACTATGCGTCGAGGGGAAAAACTCGAAGGTCGCCGGCCAAGTGAAGTAGATTTACTGTCGGAGGAGTCAAAGGCCACCGGGGGTGAGTCAAAGGCCGCCGGGGAGTCGAAGGTTGAAGTTGAATGTGTGCGTCAAGAGGGCACGAGGAGAAAAAACGTGAAGAAGACAGAGGGCGCACGACAGAAAAAATATAAAGTAACTAGGGTTCCCGTGTGGAAAAACGTAAACTGGTTCAGTAGGAAAAATATTTTTAACTAGTTCAAACTTATTACTTCAACATTTAGGCATATTAGTTTAATTTTGTCACTTATTACTTCAACAAATATATATCACGAAGTAAAATGTAAGATAAAATTAGAAATGGGGCACATGTTTTTTAATTTATGAAGTCTAAAATAATATTTACTATATCAAATTTTTTACTGAAGTTGATTATAATTTATTACTTCATAATTACTGATTGTCGAAGTAAATAGTGACGAAGTCTAATACAGATTTTCACATAGTGTCTAGCTTGAACCCAAGCTTGGTGTGGTCGGCCACAATAAATTAAAAGGATTTTATTTTTTAAAATCTTTCCTTATGTGGAAGCCATGGTTTTAAAAGAGAGTTTAAAATTTAAATATTTCCTTTTATAGCTTTCTACAAAAGATTAAGAGAAAGGTTTGATATCTTTCCTTATTTGTAGTTAAAAGGAATATTTTGATTTTTGATAAAACTTTCCTTTTATGAAACCATCCTCATGATTTTAAAAGAAAGTTTTAAAATTAAATCTTTCCTTTTATAGTTTCTACAAAAGATTAAGAAAAGATTTGATATCTTTTCTTATTTTTAGATTGAAAGGAATATTTTAATTTTAAAGAAAACTTTCCTTTTATAAATCATCCACATGTTTTAATAGAGATACTTTAATTTATAAAAGTTTCCTTGTATGACTAACCATGAAGGGAATTTTTAAAAGAGAAAATTTTATTTAAAAATTTCCGGAAACAAATTAGGAAGTTTTAATTTTGTGTTTAAAACTTTCCTTCCTTGGAGGATTAGATATGGTCGGCCACATTGATAGAGAAAAGGAAATTATTTTAATCAATTAAATTTTCCTTTCTATGGCAAAGAAAATAAAGAAGTTTTTATTAAAACTTTCCTTATTTGCCAAGACCAAGGAATATAAAAGAGAGGGTAGAGGTGCCTCACCTTATAACACACAATCTAGTATTCCTCTCTTCTATTCCTTGTGGTGGCCGGCTCTCATCTTTTTCCTCTCCTCCTTTTCTTTTTCATTGGTGGCCGGTGGCATCAACTCTCAAGGAGCTTGTTGGTGGCCGGATTTTGCTTGGAGAAGAAGTAGAGAAAGGAGGCTTTGTTTCTAGGATCCCTTGGAGCTTGGTGGTGGTGGTCGAACCTCATCATTTCTTGGAGATTTTGCGGTGGCCGAAACTTGCTTGAAGAAGAAGGAAGCTTGGGTGGATTCTCATCTCGGTAGATCATCGCCCACACGACGTCTGAGATAAGAAGAGGGATACGACAGAAGATCGTGAGGTCTATAAGCTATAAAAGGTATAACTAGTTATTAGTTTCCTCATCATAACTAGTTCATCCTTTTATTTAGATCTTGAAATACCAAACACAAGAGGCTAATGAATCTAGGTTATTGAATTTATGTTTTCGATTTTGTGTTTCTTTTGTTTTTCAAATTTATGATTCGATTGTTCCTTTTGGTTAAACCTAGGGTTACTATAAGGAAATTAAATATTGAATTTTATTGAAAGGCTTTGTCTAGGAAGTGGTGGTTGCTCCCATATCCAAGAAGGTCTAGTGCCTCGCCATGTTTAACCTAGAAGTCGATCTCTGAAATTAATATTTAATTGAATTTGTAACATGGGTGGATTTGGATCAATAATGTTAAGCATCGTTTGCGATCCAAGTCTAAACCTCTAAGAACAGATAAGTTAAATTTGGAATCAATAATGCTAAGTTATGTTTGCGATTCCATATTTAATTTCTAAAGAACACAATAGGTTGTTAGAATAGTTTCAGGACTTGTATAAAATTTTTGTACAGGGGAACCGGTACGACATTCTGAGTAGCAACCAACAGGTTGTAGATATTATTCTTGTATAGTCGAGTGACTTATGTATCCAATTTTTAATTGTCACTGTTATAATGGAGGTGCTGTCCGATTTTCGTCGGACAACCTTACCCTCAGGGCATCACAATCAATACTCAGAAGTTGTGAGATTGAGCCAACTATTCTCTTTCAACTTGAATATAATTACAAATTAACCTATTCTCTCTCCGACTCCATGGGTATTCGGGAGTCATGAAATTAAGCTTTATTATTCTCTCCCGACTTGGATATAATTACAGATCCAGATATTCTCTCTCTGACTCTACGAGTACTCGGGAGTTGTAAAATCTACCTTATTATTCTCTCCTGACTCAGACATAGTTACAAATCAAGTTATTCTCTCTCTAACTCCACGGGTACTCAGGAGTCATGAGATTGAGCTTATTATTCTCTCCTAACAAGAACATACTCATGGATCAAATAATTCTCTCTCCAACTCCATGGATACTTAGGAGTCTTGAGAATGAATTTATTATTCTGTCATAACTCAGAAATAGTTGCAAATCAAGCTATTATCTCCTAAATTAGACATAATCACAAATTAAGCTATTCTCTCTCTAACTCCATGAGTACTTGAGATTCATGAGATTGAGTTTACTATTCTATCTCTGACTCCACGGGTACTTGGGAGTCTTGAGATTGAGCTTATTATTATTTCCTGACTCAAACATAGTCGTGGATCCAGCTATTCTCTCCCAACTCAGACACAGTCATAGATCAACTTATTTTCTCCTGACTTGGACATAATTGTGGATTGAGCATTTCCTTTGTTGGGATGAAGTCGCTACATATTCCCTCTGACTATGACTCAGTCATGGATTAGTTTCTGTCCTAATCCTCAACAGGCTTAGATTCATTATCTTCACACACTACAAGAAAAAAGCTAAACAACAACGCTTTTTTGGCGTTGTCGTATGTACTAAAAAAGTGATGTTGTAGATGGTGTTGTAGAAAGTCATATCAAAGACAACGCTTTAAAAGCGTTGTGGTTGGTCACAAAGACAACGCTTTTTAAGCGTTGTCTTTTCGTTCTTAAAAAGCGTTGTTATAGATGCTGTTGTAAAAATGCACATATCAAAGACAACGCTTTAAAAGCGTTGTGGTTGGTCACAAAGACAACGCTTTTTAAGCGTTGTCTATTCGTTCTTAAAAAGCGTTGTTAAAGATGCTGTTGTAAAAATGCACATATCAAAGACAACGCTTTAAAAGCGTTGTGGTTGGTCTCAAAGACATTGTTTTTTAAGCGTTGTCTTTTATTACTTAAAAACGTTGTCTTTTTAAATTTATAAAAGATAGTGTTTTCTTTAATTAAATAGCAAAATTATAAAAATACTCAAAATTTACATATAATTGAATATCCACAACCACAATCATTTTTATAATAAGACTATTTAACAAATAAATAAAACTTTATATTATACAAACAAAATGTATACATATTGATCCACAAATTAAATTTGTATCATACAAGTTATCCTTAACTTCATGACAATAATTTTTCAAACACACAAGTTTTACAAAACCTCATCATTGACTAACCGCTGTTGTTGGTGTCCATCGCATGGAATTGCTTCTTTAAGTCCAGCAATCTCTTCTTCTGAAAGGCTTTCAGCTATCACTCTTAGAGCCATCTTCTTCAACTTGTCATCAGCACACCTGGGGTTGTAGGCAATCAAGAAATTTTGTATGAAAACTTTCATACATGTAAATCTCGTACTAAATAATATGTCAATGTTATATATACATGTAATTCATACCGTAAGTGTGTTTATATCGTAACTGACAAGTTTTCTTTAGGGCCAACTTCTACTCAAGCTCTTTAAACATTGCATCAAAATAAAAAAATTGGCATTAGTTCTGTGCTAAATGAAAATCATATTTAGAGGAAAAAGCGGGAGTGCTGTAGATGGATATATTAACCAAGCATATTAATGTTTGACCTGTCTTTACAAGTTCTAAGCATATATATTAACCAAGCATATAACCTAAGAGGAATAAGTTACAAAATGCTACTTGATGTTTGACCTGTCTTTATTGGATTTTGCGGCCCCGGTCTTCTTGTAGCCAGGCACAATGTAATACTTGATGTTGACTCTACCTTTGCAGTTGTTTCGGCTTGAGGAGTGGCAAAGAATGGTGGAGTAGAGGATGGATTTCAGGTATTCATCCGTGCCATCGAGGAAATGACTCCAGTAGGTGACTAGCATGTTGACCAGGGCATGCTTGGAGAAGATGACTTGTTTCAGAAGCTTTTTAGATCAAAGATACGAAGTGCATTGTTATAAAACTAGATGCACGAACACTTGCTTATACGGTTCTTGAAATAAAATACATTCGTAACCGTCACTAGCCCAAGCTCAATAAGGAAAATTCACGGTAAATGTGCATAGTATACCTCAGATACTGCAGATGATAGGGAATGCCGAAAGACAGTTTGACGCAAATATTGAGATTGCCCAAGCCAATCCATGGTACTAATCCTGACAGCTCCTCCAAATCGCACTGACTTGATTGTGTCCACCCATCCTTGTTCATCAGCTTGGAACCTTTGAAATGAAAGCTGCATTGGGTACATGGAAAAAACAACAAAAAGGGAGGATAAATGATAGCCACCAACCTAATTGTTCACAAATATCTGTATAAGTTATTAAGGGTGTTCATAGAAGTTGATCCTTTAGCCGTGTCTGTTAGATGGTCAAATCTAGGCGCCAACTCAAAAATGTTGGCGTCCAAGTGTTAGTGTTCAACTACTTCTGACAATGAAGTAGTAGCAGATAATCAAGAACACAAGAGAATCTGAAAGAGTCTATATTTCTTTCACTAGTAGCAGATAATGATTAGATTAGAAAGCAAAAGAACGCATACCACACCAGCTGCTCCTGCTGTTAAAGCCATAGGTGCAGTGACAGCGCTTAATCCAGATGAGCACATAACTGGAATCTGAACTGCTCGGGAAATGGAGTATGCAGCTGCTAGCGTTGGTGTGGCCTACATTTTAAAGAGGAAAAATATCACATTTTTCATCACAAGTGTGCTAAGATTTCTTATTCGTACTGTTGTTACCTTCTCGATCAAACCAAGGACACCAGGTTTTGATGGACTTGAGTATTTCCCTCCTTCAGTTTGGATTATATCAGCACCTTCCTGTTCCAGCAACTCTGCTAGCTTCACCTTTTTAAATTGAACAAAAAACAACGAGAGATTGTGTTAGTGACAAATCTCAGTTTACGAGGAAATAAATGAGCTACCTGATCAGGGAGACTAAGCATGTGTGGCACGGTTACAGACAGTGTAATGGATGGAAGAATCCTTCTAGTTTCTCTAGTGAGCTTTAGAATCTGACAATGGCACCACAGAATAGTGACGAGATAGAAATAGCTGAAAATACTCGAGGAACTGCAAGGAAAAGTACGATCATGATTCATATACCTGTTCAGGGGAAAACTGAATTCCCATCTCGTAGAAAGAATCATAATTTCCAATTTCCACCTGCATTTAGCACAAGGATTTTAATGTTTGGTATGACAGACAATCCGATCGAAACCAGTCAAGTTCATCGCATCCTAACCATTTGGGCACCTGCTTCCACTGCAGAAGGAAATGCCAAAGGGTCCACAGAGGAAACACAAATCTGCAAGAACAAGATCATCATAAGAAAGAAGAGCTGTGGAACTCTGAAAATGCGAGCTACTGAGGCAGCGAGCAATCTGCTTGAACAAGGTAATCATGCAGCGTTGGAACTCTGTCGTGAGCATCAAAGACCAAATATTACCAAATATTAAGATCACTGACAAACCAAATAATACCTTATTTTTAACAGCTATCTAGAGGATCTGGCTTTTTGACTTGAAGCTGGTTCAAAGAAGACAAATCAAATATACAAATACTAAGATGAAAGCATAATGAAGTAGTTAACTTTTTCTACTTTACCTGATTATAAGATCTACAGCTTCTTGCTCAGTATTTTGCTGCACGAGTAATTATTAGAAAAACAAACCCAATAGTGGAACAAAAGCTAGATAAAGAAACTAGATAATTTACATTGACAGAACTTTACAGAATAACATATAATACAGTGCTTTGTACTTGCATATTAATCCAGAAAACATCCTTTCACCTAAGTGACAATTTTTCCAAAACATCATCATTCACAAAACATCATCATTCACTAAAAATTTTCACAAGTTTTTAAACTTCAGTGACAACTTTTCTTTGGGGTCAACTGCTCAAGGTCGATCTGGTAACTATGCACTGCATCAAAAAAATTGGCATTAACTATGATTCCACCAAAAAAAACCACCATTCCATGAACTTAAATCTAAATAGAATTATGGCAACTATCATTCCATACCTATTCATAAATATGATCTTGTATGCACTCCGCCAACTCGGACCGAACCTCATCAATTTGTTCACGAGAGTACCCTATTTTTGTGAACTGTGAGCATACACAATTTATGTTAATGGAAAAAATAATCAACACTGATCACTTTGCAATTTTAAATAGTTTATGTCAAATAATTTGAGATAAGCTAAATAATGTTACTATTGATTGCAGCGAATCTCTCTCAATAGTCTCAACTTCTTCAATAATTTCTCTCATAAATCGCATCACAAAAAAACCACATTGTTTCGCATCCGGTTGTTGAGGAGCCTATATATAGTAATTAGAGTCAAATTGTTAATGAAAATTATACACATTACAATATATGTTAAACAAAAGTACACATACCTTAACTACTTCCCACTTAACATTTTTCCTACCTTTCCTTCCCTTGGTTGAATTAAACAATTTTAAGGCCCTTCATACGTTAAGAATATTTGTTAAATAAGATTTTTATTATAATAAATATTTACTAAAAGAAATCTGAACTCACATTTCCATTACGTATTTTGAATCATCATCGCGAATGCGGCAACTTAGGGAATCCAGCAGGTAAATAGCATCCTTGTAAGGTTCAATAACACTAAGATTCCAATGGAAACTAGGCAAATACATAGGATTAGATCATAAAATTGAATAAATTATCGAAAGGAAGCAATTGAAAGTGATGTTTTACTTCTTGCTTACCCGACATTACATGGCACTAACACTAGTTGATCTGTTGATGCACTTGTCAGCTTATCTGCTAAAAGAGTTGCCCTTTGATTCAGGGTTTCAAGCTTAACTGATTTGTCTTGTGCCGTTTTTGCCAGATATGGGAGTTTGTGAGGATTCATAAATCTGAATTTCTTTGTCTTGGTATCTTTCACCATCTTTTTATACAGACACCTATCATTGCAAAGAAAAAAATATTTAGATACTAAATAATAAAATTTAGATACAAAACACTCATAATAAGTTGGAAAAAATAATGATCACTCATAACACTAAGTTATGGCTGATGATAGTAACATCCATACATGAGAACTTACTATGAATAGTCTTGCATATTAAACATACCAGAAATGTATACATGCAAATTCTTTTATTTCTTGAGGACAAGCACATTTAAGATACTTAAAAATATACAAGAAAAAAGATATGAGCAAAGTACTTCCTGTCTAGAAGAACAAATGGCAGAAGGCAAACATTAAGGGCCGGTTGAAAATGAATGAGCTATATTTATGTAAAGTGTACCACATCAATTGATATTAGTAAACCTCTCAATAGAAATGATGAACTATTAACTTAATGAGAATAACATGGTATGAGAAAATTACTAGAAGTTGAATTTTTCAAGAGTAAACTTGTTCACACAACAATATTAGTAAACTTCTTGCAGTTCAAATCAGGGATTTTCTGTCTTGCTAGATATTAGAATTTCCCAACAAACATAAAGCAATGCAGTAATTTCCCAGCATAAGTAAAGCAATGCAGTTGCAACTGAGAAAATAATATTTAGATACTAAATAATAAAATTTAGATACAAAACAATCATGTGGATTAAAAAATAATGATCACTCATAATAAGTTGGTGAAATTGTAACAATAAACCATAATAAGTTGCTAAAATTGGGAAGCAAACATGTGATGAAAAAGTTGCTGAAATTGCTTAAATAAACTTACTTACCATATGTAGGCAACGATCAAATTTCCTGAAATTGACTCCAAATGATACAAAGAATTGATGTCCTCAAGGTCAAGAAAAAGTTCACAATCTTCATCAAACACTTCATTATCTAAGCACATTGATATACATTTTCCTCCATCTAGAGCATGCTTACTATAACAATATAACATATGTAATGCTCTTGGGACACTTGTTGACAAAGTAGGTTTTGATTTTTTTTCGTTCAAACTTCTTCCTTCTAGGCTTCTAATAATTTCAAATATAAACAAGTTAGATATAGCTAGGTTGAATAATAATAAAGTGGCAATATAATTAGAAATATAATAATAAAGTGACAATATAATTAGAAATATAATATCTCATATACCTCATCTTGCTTCACAATCTGCTGTTCAGGCCAAGCCACAACAGTTCCTATGGCATCACCAATTACTTCACATTCACTTGGAATTGGATATGGCAAAGGAGCGGATTTGTCCACTGCTTGATCAATGGAGACTCGAATGCAATTCTTGGGAAATGGAATACCATGAAGCATTTTTTCCATGCCATTGAAACAAACAATTGTACCATATGCAACAATATTTGAGCAAGATTCCAATGTCAATGCAACTGATTGACCCTAAAATATTAAAAAAAAAACATGTTGATTATATTTAGTTTATAATGCTATAATAATAATGAATATCACTATAACTTATATTTTACCTGTAAAACTTCGTCTTTACCCACAATCTGTACGTCATCTTCTTCAATATTCTTCTGATGAAACTTCACCGAGCAACTGCCTTTGTCATCAATTGAATTGTCCCATGCACCCCAAATCCAAATGACAGAGTTGAAGGCTTTGCAGCAGTAGGAGCGGAGAACATAGATGCACTGGAGGGAGTTGATGTAGCAGCATTGGTAAACCCAAAGGAAGGTTGGGACACAGCAGATGTCGGAGTCGCAAAAGAAAAGCCAGTTGCCAAGGTGGACGTGGTAGTAACAGGTGAGGACGAAGTAGTACTACCAGACGACACGGCATCGAACGAACTCGGAGCAAAGGAACTGCCACTTCCAAAGGAGAAAGGAGAGGTCGAAATGCTGGTGATGGCAGGAGAGGAGGTAGCGGTAGCAGAAGAAGAGAATAGAGGGGACGCAGAGGAGGAGGCAGGAAACGGGGATACGAAGGATGGAGCTGGAGCAGACGTCGTCGGCACAGAAAAGGCGGGGGGAGATGAGGACGTAGCAAACGAAGGCACCGAAGGTGCGGCACTAGCTGACGAAGCAAACAGTGTCTGAGCCGAGGACAAGGCCGGCGCCGGCGCCGGAGGGGAAGCGGAAGTACCAAACAACGGAGAGGCAGCAGTGGAAGACGAACCGAAGCCGAAGTTGGGAGTCGAAGCCCCCAATCCAAAACCAAAATTAGGGCTTGAGGAAGCGGAAGGTGCGGCGGATGCTGAGGGAAAAGGGATGGGTTTGGGAGAAGAGACCGCCTGCGAGGAAAAGAGACCGGGGGTAGTAGAGGCGGAGGATGGAGCAGATGGCGAGAAAAGACTAGAGGTAGTAGAGGCGGAGGATGGAGCAGATGGCGGGAAAAGACTGAAGGTAGAAGCGGCGGAAGATGGAGCAGACGTCGAGAAAAGACTGGAGGTAGAAAAGGCTGAGGATGCGGCCGATGAGGAGCCAAAGGTTGAGAGGCCGAAGAGAGATGGGGAGGAACCGGCGGAGGAAGAAGCGCCTAGGGAGAAACCAGTGGCGGAAGATGAGGCGGCGCCAGCGGCGGTGGGAGCGAAGGAGAAGGGGGAGGCGGAGGAGAGGGAGAAAGAGGAGGAAGCGGAAGAGACTGAGGGTTTGGGTCGACTTGGAGGAGTTGGGCTGGCGTGAGGAGTTTTGCGTGAGGAGTTTGGGTCGAGATTAGGGTTCAGAGGAGATCACGCGGCAAGGAGAGGAGAAGGCGCTCGTGGAGAGGAGAAGGCGCTCGTGGAGAGGAGTGGAGAGGAGAAGGCACTCGTGGAGAGGAGTGGAGAGGAGAACTCGTGGAGAGGAGTGGAGAGGAGAACTCGTGGAGAGGAGTGGTGAGGAGAAGGCGCGCGCGCGTTGAGGGTTTAGAGTTTAGCAAAGCGAGGGCTGCGAATTTATTTTAAGTGAGTTTAGGGGAAACATACACAACACTTTAAAAAACGTTTTTTAAAAAAATGTTGTCTTTGACCATAAACAACAACACTAAAGACAACACTTCATTAAAAACCGTTGTCTTTAGTAAAAAGTAAATACCATAGACAACGCTTTTCACTAAAAGCGTTGTAAAACAAAGAACGACAACGTTTTTATTAAAAAGCGTTGTCTATTGGGTGTTGTTGAATGCAAAAATTCTTGTAGTGACACCATATATCATCATATGTATTCCATTTTTTAATATATGTTGTGACCCTCCCTTTCATCTTAACCTAGAGGTACTCAATTACATTAACCCAAATGGTCGTCGAACAAAATACTTATCCAGTTAGTCGGCCTACACCCTCATTTGACTAGACTTGAAGGAGAAGCTTATGATGTAGACGTGGTGAACCCTTGACTGAGTCAATATAGATGCCATGTCGCAAGGTCAAGGTTCGGTTAATATAGGGACCATGTAGTGAGCTCCAGGACTCGATCAACATAGCTTCCATGCGGCGTATCAATAATCTCCAACTGGTTGAGCCAAGTCAATTGACCCATTTCTTGATCTCCTAAGTTGTCGACTTATCAAATTTTTGGCTTGCCAACTCGCCGAGCGACCAACCTCTAAACCTCTCGAGCTCTTGACATGCGGTGATTACTAACATTAAAGGATACAACGGTTGCAAACGACATCCTTTAATGAGATATTAATAAGGTATTAAGGTGGTATTAATGAGTTCTTCTGTCCCTACCTAAGATAATGAAAGGAGAGGAAGGGGGCTCTCTCTCTCTAGAGTTTTTTTAACTGTACCTCTCATATTTACTTTTTTTCCTCTACTATCGAAATATCATGCTAACTTAGGCATCAAAGTGGTTCCTTCGGGACAACTCCTAGCAAACCCTTTGATGTTTGTTATTCTCCGTAGGAATTATCGCGCTAAGGAAGAAATCTAGCATAAAGCCTCAACATTAACATTCTTTATGCTAGGGTGGACTTCTACCGCTGCATCATCATGGTGAAATTTTCAGATAGAAACATGTTTAATTAAAAAATTTGGCCAGCAGTCTTACAATAGGAGGTAATAGGGGGAAATTCATGGTTTATAGTGGGGCTGAAATAAAATTTTAATTTTTTTTTAAATGGGTAGGGATGGAGCTACCCTAGCCTAAGGGTAGCTTTGCCCCAATTATTAATCGATTGATATATAGACTACGACAAATCTGATGAATGGATTCGGTTAGATTGTAAGCTACCCTTGCTTGATTACAATGTGCTCTCATGTTTTAGCTCACAAAAGTTGTATTCCGCCATGAGGCCTTGTCTTGTTAGGCTTCTTGTCTCTTGGATATTTTGAGCTCGCAATTTTCTTTCCATGTCATCTTGTTCATTTGCTTATGTAGTGCGCCTATGATAATCTTCCGTCAAACATCTCGTTTCTTGGATACACTAAATCCTCAACTTTCTTTTCATACCATCCTTCATACTTCACTTATGTACTGATATGATTCCCAAAGCACAGTTACATATAATGCTCCTCATCCCATAATTTCTCGAGTGTCCCACACCGCCTGTTCCTGTTCGATAGTCAAAGTGATGGAAGTTGGGGATGTGGTGCTCCGATTGACTGTGTATTGACTCCTTGCGATCCTACAACCACAACTACGTCAGTGCCAAGCCAAGGAAGGGGTCCCCGGCAATGACCCTCCAATACTCAAGTTAGTCACCGATGGTGTGTGGAGGCAAAGCAAATAGTGAACAGTAGCAGCAACAGTAGATTATTGCATACCTCTGCTGAAGCTTGGACCCCCCCCCCCTTTATATAGGGCTCCTGTAGCGTGCATGCATGCTTCCCAAGGCATACACGCTTCTCGAAGATTTCCTTAAAAAGATGTATCAGTAAAGTATTCCTGACACAATATCTTAACGAGCCGAGCATATCTCTGAAGTGACAATGGAAGCTTTTGTCGTACGATCTTCTGTCTGAACCGACCGCTGACCATGCCGCCTATCAGTGACGCATGCTCCCAAAAAGATAATGTCTAGCTAGCGGTGTCTTTTACTGGGCCGAGTGGGATAGCTTCTCGAAGGATAACTGTTCGTCTTGGGTTCTTACTTTCTGCTCGAATGAGTGTATTATCTGGCCGAGCAAGAAAGCCACTCGACCGCCCTTCTGTTTGTGTAGCTTGATCGTAAATCTGCTCCATTCTTATAACTCTATATAAGGCCGAGCGGGGAAGCTGCTCGGCGTGCCCTTGCAGATACCTAGCAGTCTTTTTGAGCGTCGGAAGCTTGGAACCTCGCCGAGCAATTATGATGTCGGAGCGGGTCTTCCTTATCCCAATCGAGCAAGCATGCTATCCGATCGGTCAGTGGTATAGGGACGTTTGACCACCTTAACTCTGACCTCCACCATGGCACTGACCTCCACCATGGCAGCAGGGTGGGGCATCCCCCCCCCCCCTTATCACCACATCACAAGCCTCCTCTTCAAGTCTAGTCGTAGGAGGTTGTAGTCCGATTGACTGGACCAGTGTGCGCTGATTTCTTCCCGATCGGCCTTCATCATTATATAGACTGATCAGGATGTTCCTCGTCGATCGGCCTTCTGAAAGTAGTCGCTCGATCAAGCATGCTCCTTTGATCCAGTCGAGAAAGCAAAGGCTTACACTTAGAAGACTTGTTCCTCCGTTTATCCTAGGCGAATGCAGATGGCACTGACGTCACCTTGATTTCTCAGGAAGCGTGCAAATCCTTTTTCATTAAGGCACAGCGGGTTCCCATGCCTCTCTTAATTGCCGACCAGTGATAGCGCACCATGTGTCATGCCTGTAGCCGCCGCCCGCCTAACGTGACAAGCATTGATGGCGACGTTTAGCAGTTTGAATTCAATGATTGGATCGTCGCTTAGGTTTTCACGACCTAGATCGGATGGCTTCATTCGGCCGAGCCCGGGGTATATGAGCTCGCTGCCTCACCGCATTCTCCACTTCTGCTATCTCATCCTTGACTTTCGTGCTCTCTGGTGATCTCTCGTCCTCCTCCAGCGGCCTTCTGCACGTCTTCTTTGACCATTTCTCTTCCTGCGATCTACGTCTTCGTAAGCTCCCTTCCTTCCTCACTTGCCTTCGATCTCTGGCTTCTTCCCATCATCTTTTTGCTCTGTTGATCGCTTTTCTTCCACCATTTTTGCTTCTTTTGCAATGACTAGCTCTTCTCAACCGTCGGACCCCCCCCCCTCCTAGACTCTGGTACACCACCATGGAGACCAGGTTTGATGAGGACAATGCTAAGATCCTTAAGAACGCTTTTGATATTCCCCCTAATCACGAGAGCATTTTAGCTTCCTCATCCGATCGGCTAAATGAACCATTGACCGGCACCATCTGTCTGTTTAGGGATCAATTTGTGACCGGTCTCCGCTTCCCTATCCATCCCTTCATCATTGAAGTCTGTAATTATTTCCGTGTTCCCCGTCCGTAACTTGTACCGAATTCCTTTCGCCTTATGTACGTCATCTTCGTGTTGTTTCGGCTACACGCATCCCTCTGACTCCTCGAGCTTTCCACTACTTCTATTACCCCAAATAGTCTAAACTGGGTACCTTTCTTTTTCAGTCTCGGATCGGGCTGGTGTTTTTTGACAAAATGTCGACTTCCAATAAATATTGGAAGGAATATTTCTTTTTTATTCGTCTTCCCGAACAGCCGAGCTTCCGGACCCGCTGGCAGGTCGGCCGACCATCTCAACTCGACCTGAAGAAATACAAGAGACACTCGAACTACCTTCATGTCGCATACATACTGGCCGGCCAGAAGTATGACATCCACAAGTTGCTGCTTGAGGGTGTGTTGTACATCTTTGGCCTGAGCCTAATCCGCATTGGGCTACCGACCAACTTAGGTAAGAGGTTCCTTGTACATTTTTCTTTTGATTATAACTAATTTTTCTGCTTCTTTTCCAGCTGAAGTTATGCTACGTGCTCGGATGTCTAGCCTTGTGAAGCTTCAGAACGTCGAGATCGAGGCGGTTGTTATGGAAGAATTAGAGAACCGCGGCCTATAGCCGGTCGGCTCTCAAGATGAGAGCACAACAACTCCCGCCTTGGCGAGTGGAGGAGCAGCTAGCCGAGCCCCCAGTGTTGAGGTTGCTGGCGGCTCGAAGCAACCATCCGAGCAAGTGCCTATCATCCGATTAGAGAGTTCAGGTTGCTCTAGCGAAACATTGTTAAGGCGCAAGAGGCGCCGAACAGAGTCTTCGCGCTTTGCTTCTTCGGCGGTGGGCTCGGCAGAAAGGGTCAAGGTCGACACCTCGAATCCCTCCACAGTTCCTGAGACCTTGCCTGAGATATCCTCCGAATGGACTCCTTCGGTGGCGAAGCTATCGCATGACCCTATTGTCGTAGAGCGCCTGGCCTCCATGCCGTCATCGTAGCCATCGAGAGTTCAACGCTCGACCATCCTCTCAGCATCTGCATCTCGGTCGGCCACCCCAGAAGCCTCAGCCTACTCAGCTCTAGGCGGTCGCCGATCAATCACGGCGATCCTTCATATGCCAACGAAGGAGTATAGAGAGCCGAGCGCCCAGTCATGCACTCCTGAGTATCAAATCATCATCCGGGGCCCGCTCACCCAAGTCTAGAAAGAAGCCCGAGCCTGACCGACGGTGATGCCCCCGGGCACGCTCACCAACAGCCATACCCAAATGACCACTCGGGTAAGCTCATTGTAATTATCTTTTCTCCGATCAGCTCTGATCCTTTTACTTATTTATAGTATTGGGTGGAGAGCCTGGCCATATGCCACAGGTTGGCTTACTTAGAGGATGAGTTCAAGAAGCTCAGAGTCTCAAGCAGCCAACCCGTCACCGCTCCGTAGGAGATGGCCAAGCTAAAGGCCGACCTGGAGAAGACGACCAAGCTCCTTGAGGTCGAGCGGGCTAAAACCTCTAGCCACGAGGAGATGCTAGGCCGACTCAAGAAATAGGTTAGAACTTTTGACAAGAAGATCGATTCAGCCACCGCTAGGAAGAACTGGGCCATCGAGGACCTAGAGCTGAAGAACAAGGAGGTTCGAGATCTCACCAGCAAGCTCAAAAAGCCTGAAGATTTTATGGTGACTGAGCAAGCGAGCCGGTCGGCGCGGGAAACTGAGCTCCAGGGCCAGCTCTCCGATAAGGACGCAGCACTGAAGCTGGCCCAGGATGAGCTAGGGAAGGTGAAGACCAAGCTGGAGGGCTCCCGAGCGGTGATGAAGATTTATCAAGACGCCGAACCAAGTGAATTTGCAGCAATGAAATAGAATTACATCCACTCGGATGCCTTCAATGATAAAGTCGTCGCCTGTTATCTTCGACTCTGCAACCTCACAATAGACGAGATGATCAACCAGCTTAAGGCGGGCGACCACCTTCCCGAGATCTTGAAGGACAACGATATCAGTCGAGATAAGATGACCGAGTCACTACCCGACGACACTCTGGACTACCTTGAGTGAGGTTAAGAGCTGTAAATTTTTGAAGTCTTAATGTAAGCTCACCCATTCGACCAATCTCTTGTTTTTACCATACAGCTGGAATCATGAAATGTAATCTTGCTAAGTTTAGGTTTTATATATGTGCGCCCATTCGGTGAAGCATTTCCTTTCACATCTTTTCTTATTTTTGACTGTAAATGCCCCTAATCTCGTATCTGTGACTAACCGCTTGACCATAGGGGTAGGCTCGGATTTAAGATCGCTGCTCGACCGTTAGTGAGGACACGCATTTAACATCACCGCTCGATGATTCGGTGAAGACTCGGGTTTAAGGTCGCCACTCGACCATTGGTGGAGATGAGAGTTTAAGGTCACTGCTCGACCATTGGTGGAGACTAGGGTTTAAGGTCGCCACTCGACGGTTGGTGTAGGCTAGGGTTTAGGATCGCCGCTTGATCGTTGGTGGAGACACACGTTTAACATCGCCGCTCGACGATTTGGTGAAGACTCAGGTTTAAGGTCGCCGCTCGACCGTAGGTGGAGACGAGAGTTTAAGGTCGCCACTCGACCGTTAGTGAGCACACGCGTTTAACGTCGCCGCTCGACGATTCGATAAAGACTCGGGTTTAAGGTCGTCGCTCGACCGTTGGTGGAGATGAGAGTTTAAGGTCGCCGCTTGACCATTTGTGGAGACTAGGGTTTAAGGTCGTCACTTGATCGTTGGTGCAGACTAGGGTTTAAGGTCGTCACTCGACTGTTGGTGGAGACACGCATTTAATGTCACCACTCGATAATTTGGTGAAGACTCGGGTTTAAGGTTGTTGCTTGACCGTTGGTGGAGATGAGAGTTTAAGGTTGCCGCTTGACTTTGGTGGAGACTAGGGTTTAAGGTCGCCGCTCGACCGTTGGTGTATACTAGGGTTTAAGGTCGCCGCTCGACCGTTGGTGGAGACACGCGTTTAACGTCGCCGCTTGACGATTTAGTGAAGACTCGAGTTTAAGGTCACCGCTCGACCGTTGGTGGAGACGAGAGTTTAAGGTCGTCGCTCGACCATTAGTGAGGACACGCGTTTAACGTCGCCGCTCGACGGTTCAGTGAAGACTCGGATTTAAGGTCGTCGCTCAACCGTTGGTGGAGACGAGAGTTTAAGGTCGCCACTCAACCATTAGTGGAGACTAGGGTTTAAGGTTGTCGCTCGACCGTTGGTTTAGACTAGGGTTTAAGGTCGTCGCTCGACCGTTGGTGGATACACGCGTTTAACGTCGTCGCTCGACGATTTGGTGAAGACTCATGCTTAAGGTCACCGCTCGACCGTTGGTGGAGACGAGAGTTTAAGGTTCTGCTCGACCATTGGTGTAGACTAGGGTTTAAGGTCGTCGCTCGACCATTGGTGGAGACACGCGTTTAACGTCATTCTTCGACGATTTGGTGAAGACTCGGGTTTAAGGTTGCCGCTCGATCGTTGGTGTGGACTAGGATTTAAGATCGTCGCTCGACCATTGATGGAGACACGCATTTAATGTCGCCACTCGACGATTTGGTGTGTTGTTTGGCATATAGCTTAAAAATCTTTTATTTTGACCCTGCATTCAGAGAGGGCATACAAAAATGTATAAATACGCTCCTACACTTGCGCACCTCTCATCTGGCCCGATAAGGTTAGAGATGGTTTGTGTTCCATGGTGGCTCGAGCCGCCTTCCCATCTCGTCCTCTAGATAATAAGCACCCGAGCAGAGCTTTTCCACGACCTTGAAAGGCCTTGCCCATGGTGCTTCGAGCTTGGTGACATCCCCGACTGGCTTGACTTTCTTCCAAACAAGGTCGTCGACTTGGAAGGACCTCGGGATCACCCTCCGATTGTAAGTTTGCTTCATCCGCTGCCGATACGCCATCAGCCAGACAGCTACTTTGGCGCGCGCTTCGTCTACTAAGTCCAGCTCCAAAAGCCTCCGCTCGGCGTTGCTTTCATCATAATGTCACACCCGATCGGACTCTAATCCGACCTCGATGGGGACGACCGCTTCGCCACGATACACCAGGTGGAAGGGGGTCAGACCTGTTGGAGTGTATACTTAAAAGTTTAGCTTTTGTACACATTTATTTTGAAATAAAGAATCACATTGGTCAAATATTTACATTTATTTGTTAAATGTAATTGTTCAATTAATTTATATAGTAGATAACATGGAGTGTGGAGTCACACTTAGAAGATCATGTTGTCGGTTCTCTATAAATTATAAACAGTTGCTCACGACTAAGATGGAAAGGAACAAACCATCAGAATAGACGTAGTGTAATTAAGTATTAGTTTATCTTGACTAATAAATTACACTGATGCACTTTAAGTGTATTGAGTAGGATCATTTAGGTAAGTTCTTTTTGTACTGACTTAGTAAAAGAACTAGACCTTAGTTATTATGGAAGTGTGTGCTCTTAATCCTAATATAATAACAAGCATGTATATTTAATATTTATTTCTTTGATTTATCAAAGGGTGAGGTTTAGCTCGATAAATCAATATGCCCGATAAGTTGGGAAATGATATTACTTATAGTATGTGTTGTTGATTATAGAAGGAATCTGTGTCCTAGTTATCTAGGTTGAGAATGTCCCCAAGAGGAGCTCATAAGGATTGCCATATTAAACCCTGCAGGTGGACCTAGTCCAACATGACAATAAAGTTGGGTGGTACTACTCTTGGAGCTAGATATTAATTAAATGAGTTGTCAGTAACTCACTTAATTAATGGACATTCGTAATCTTAAACACAGGGAGACTAACACACTCATGATAAGAAGGAGCGCATAATGTAATTTGGGATTGGTGCGGTAGTGCGGTAATAACTCTCTAGTGGAATGAGTTATTATCGATGAACTTGAGTTGTGTGTTCGGGGTGAGCACGGGATACTCAAGCTCATCGGAAGGTCAAAACCAATTTCTCCTCTAGGTCCCTGTTGTAGCCTCAATAAAGCCTCAAGTCCATCCAAAGAAAAGCCTATCTTGGTGTCCAAGAAGGGGTCGGTTCATTGCTTGGTGACCAAGCAATGGTCGGCCACATATTCTCTAGAAGTGGCCGGCCCTTGCCTTGGGCAAGGGGGCTGGCCGCAATATTTAAATTAGGAAGGTTGTTTTTGAATTTTTAAATTTCTTCAGATATTTACAATTTGTAAAAAGAGAGATTTTAAAAATTTATAAAATTTTCCTAATTTAAATTAGGCCACAAGGTTTTAAAAGAGAGTTGTAAAATTTATAAAACTTTCTTTTAAAAAGAAATATTATTAGAGATGTTTTAAATTTTAAAACTTGGTTTTAAATTTTAAAACTTTCCTTTTAATATCCACATTAGAAAAGAAAGAGAGTTTGTAAAATTTTATTAGAAGTTTTCTTCTTTTAAATTTTATAAAAAAAAATTTTGTCTTTCCCTTTTAATAAGTGGCCGACTACCTTGCTTGGTGCCCAAGCAAGGGCCGGTCAAATAATTAAACATCAACAAATAGTTATTTAATTAATAAATCAATCTAGGATTGATTAATTAAAAGGAAAGAAAAAGAAAAAATTAAAAGGAAATAGGAATGAGTCTAATTTTTTATAAAACTCTTTCCATAATTTTCCGTTGGGAAACTAATATAAAAAGGGGGGAAGGGGTGGCCTTGAAAAACATAACAATTGATATTGTGTTGTTGGAGATCATCAAGTGGCCGACCCTCTCCCTCTCTTCCCTTTGCTCTTTTTTTCTCCTTTGTGGTGGTGGTGGCCTAATTCTAGAGAAGGAGGAGAAGTTTTCCGGGTGGTGTTCGTCTTGGAGGATCGTCGCCCACACGACGTCTAAGAGGAGGCGAGGGATACGGCAGAAGATCTCGAGGTTTTTAGCATACAAGGAAGAGGTATAACTAGTATTTAATTTCTGCATCATACTAGTTAATTTTTCTTTGTATAAATACCAAATACAAGAGGCATTCGATTCTTGTTTTTCGAATTTAATTTCGATGTTGTGTTCTTTTTCTTTTTTCCTTGTGATTTGATTGTTCCTTTTGGTTAACCTAGAGTTATATAAGGAAATTAAATATTAACTTTCCTTAAAAGGCTTTGTCTAGTCGGTGGTGGTTGCTCCTATATCCAAGAAGGCCAAGTGCCTCGCCATGCAGTACTGGAAGCCAATTTTGAAAACTAATATTTACTTGAATTTATAACCTAGGTGATTTGGATCAAACATGTTAAGTTCCGCAGGAGATCCAAATCTAAACCTAAAAGAACATATAAGTTAAACTTGGAATCAAACGTGTTAAGTTCCGCAGGAGATACAAGTTTAACTTAAAAGAACACATGGTAGCTAGGAAAGGTTCAGATCACGGACAAAATTTTTTGTACAGTGGAGCCATTGGGTTTTCTGAGTAGCAACCAACAAGACCGGTCCCTTCCTTCGGCACTGTGCGGAGGGCCCATAGCATGCTCGAGAGTTCATCGACCCAGCTGCCTCCCATATGGTCGAGCCGAGCGCACAAGACTCGGACGATTTCCCGATTGGTGACTTCTGCTTGCCCGTTACTCTACAGATTGTTGGACCCCGTGGTAGTTTTGATGTGATCAACCAAGTTGGTTAGGTCCTGCTGTGTTTGATCCCTGTGTCTGAGTGTGCAGGAGCTTAGGAATACAGGAAGTCGAGCGGAAGACGCAACTAGCGAGAAGGACGACACGGGAAGGGAGCCGACGGGCTCGGTGCGTCCGAAGGACGAGAGAGCTGCGGAAGAGTACTCCGGTGGGCGTGAAGAGCGTGCGCGGCGTTCGAGGGACGTTAAGCCGAGACGGAAGGCTGCTCGAGGAGAAGGCCGGGAATTGGATTCGGGTGAGCCCTATTCCGGTTGGCCGCAATCACCCAAAAGAACGGAGCGTCGGAAGCTAAAGAAAACAAGCTGGAAATAAGGCTGCCAGCTTGGAGGCGCCTCCAGCAGGATTGGAGGCGCCCTTGAAGGCGCCTTCAACCCTGTTGAAGGCGCCCTCAATAGGTCAGTTTTGACCGTTTGCGTGCGGATAAAGTTTTATCCGCTGACCGAGCTGGAGGCGCCTTGAACCTTGTTGGAGGCGCCTTGGACCCTTGGGATAGACTTTCCAGGAGCTATAAAAAGGCCTCCGGAGCTAGGAATTCAACAACAACTCAAGCAATCAATCTGTAAGTAATTCCTAGCAGTAGTTCTGAGCAATTAGAGTGTAAAAGGCTTCTCCGCCTTCAGAGAAGGAGAATTTTCTTATTGCGCTTTTCACTGCGCTGGATTAACAACCCTCTTGGTTGTAACTAGGTTAAACTTCTGTTTCTGCTTTTATTTTCTATCTTTATTATTTTACTACTGCATTTATTCTGAGTTGAAATCCGAGGAGGGTAGTTTCATTTTTGTTTTCAGTAATTCACCCCCCTCTTGTCGATCTCCGCTGAACCAACAAGTGGTATCAGAGTCTGATCTCCTCAGAAGGACTAACCGCCAACTGAAGCACTACGATCAAGATGGTGACCAGAGCGAACATCCATCCCCCGAAGTTCGACGGAGACTTCGCCACATGGAAGCGCAAAATGGAGGTATCTTTTAAAACTGAATTTGACATTCTGTTAATAATGAAATATGGTTATGCAGTTCCGAAAGACAAGGAGGAAAATACCTGGACGAAAAAGGAGCAAGCAGATTTCGTCGCCAACGGAAAGGTTGAGTTCCACCTACTCAGCGTTTTACCGCCGCAGGAGGTAAATAGGATCGGAAGCTACGACTCAGTGAAAGATCTCTGGGAAAAATTCCTGGAGCTCCACGAAGGTACTTCCGAAGTGAAGCTAGCGAAGCGCGACATCTTCCGGAACCAGTTAACGAACCTCCGGATGAACCAAGGCGAGAAGGTAGCGCAACTCCAAGCGAGAATCAAGGAGCTGATAACGCAACTAACGAACTTGGAGAAGAGGTAACCAACCGGGATTCTATTCGATACGTGCTCAATGCCTTCCCGAGAACTCCAGAGTGGGCCTCCTTAGTAGATGCGTACTACATCTCTAAGGACCTCGAGGTAAGTACGTTAGAACAATTATTTTCGACTTTTGAACTTCACGAATCTCGAGTTTCAGAGCCAAATGGAGTAGAGAAGACCAGTCAGAACATAGCTCTAAAGGCAAACGGTTCTGACTCCGAAGCCTCAGTCGACGAATCCGAAGCGGCACTACTGGTAAGACGCTTCAATAAGTTTTTCAGTTCTAATAAATTTAAATCGCAGAGGCATCATCGAAAGAAGAGGATGGTTCGTTGCTACAACTGCAACGAAGAAGGGCACATCAAGGAGGACTGCCCAAAATTGAAGAGAAAGGAGAAAGAAAAGGAAAAGCCAAAATACAAGAAACCAGAACCCTCCAAGCACAAGAATCTGAAGGCTACTTGGTCAGATTCGTCAACCTCTGAATCGGACATCGAAGAATTCTCAGGGTTAGCGCTATTGGCGAACCATCAACAGGAAGAAGACTCAAGCTCAGAGATGACAATCGATGAAGGGGGAGGTACATCAGAAGAAGAAAGCAGCAATGAAGGGGGAGCGTCACTAGATCAGGTAAGTAAGGTACGCAATCTAACCCCGTCTCAGTCATTTCGATTTATTAAATCGCTTTCTAAAGACTTATTCGAAGTAGAAAAAGAAAATAAAGAATTAAAAATGAAATTAGCAAAAGCATGTCCACTTGAAATGTATGATAGTGTAAAATCAGAAAATGATAAATTAAAATTAGAAATTGAAAAACTGAAATCTGCTGCATGCTTAAATCAATTTCCAAATTCAAAATTAAGAATTTATGGTAAATTAAATTTGTATATAAGGAGGCATCAAGGTCAACTTAGGAAAATACCAAGAAACTATGTACCCCCTAGATTTTTGAAAAATCCTGTAGGAAGGAACCTCTATTGGATTCCAAAATCTGTGCTTAATTAATTTTTCAAAAATTAAAAGCTTACAGTGAGAAAATTAAACATTGAAATTCTTTATGGAAGCTTTGTCTAAGGAAGTGATTGTTGCTCCAATAACCAAGAAGGCCTAGTGCCTCGCCACGACCTGGAAGCTAAAATATTGAAAGAAAATGTTTAATTAACTTTCTGAAAAAGCATTAAACAAGAATTAAATAATGCTTTGAAAGTTTATCAAATATTTGTTAAAATAAACAAAAATTCCTTAGAATTTTTTTTAAATTCTAACTTAATTTTTTTGGTTAGAAATTTTCTTCTGGAAAATTCTGAAAGTTCATTCACTTGACTTAGAAATTTTTTTGGAACATTTGAACATCTACTTAGGATTTTTTTTACTTAGAAATTTTTTTTGGAAAATTTATTTTAACTTAGCAATTTTTTTTCAAAAATTCATTTTTAACTTAGAAAATTTTCAAAAAACTTCAATCTTACTTGAAAATTCTTAAGACCCCATTTTTGCTATGATCAAAGGGGGAGAGAAAAGTACAAGTTAAGGGGGAGTTAGAAAGAGTTAAAAAAAACATAAAATTTTTTAAACTGTGTTGCAATTTTACTAATTGCAAAAATTATTCTTAACTTGTTAGTTTAGTAATTTTTCTTTAAAATTACTATTTATGTCTATTTTAAACCCTAACTTGAACTTGGGTTGATGCACATCAAAAAGGGGGAGATTGTTGGACCCTGTGGTAGTTTTGATGTGATCAACCAAGTTGGTTAGGTCCTGCTGTGTTTGATCCCTGTGTCTGAGTGTGCAGGAGCTTAGGAACACAGGAAGTCGAGCGGAAGACGCAGCTAGTGAGAAGGATGGCACGGGAAGGGAGCCGACGGGCTCGGTGCGTCCGAAGGACGAGAGAGCTGCGGAAGAGTACCCGGTGGGTGTGAAGAGCGTGCGCGACGTTCAAGGGACGTTAAGCCGAGACGGAAGGCTGCTCGAGGAGAAGGCCGGGAATTGGATTCGGGTGAGCCCTATTCCGGTTGGCCGCAATCACCCAAAAGAACGGAGCGTCGGAAGCTAAAGAAAACAAGCTGGAAATGAGGCTGCCAGCTTGGAGGCGCCTCCAGCAGGATTGGAGGCGCCCTTGAAGGCGCCTTCAACCCTGTTGAAGGCGCCCTCAACAGGTCAGTTTTGACCGTTTGCGTGCGGATAAAGTTTTATCCGCTGACCGAGCTGGAGGTGCCTTGAACCTTGTTGGAGGTGTCTTGGACCCTCGGGATAGACTTTCCAAGAGCTATAAAAAGGCCCCTGGAGCTAGGAATTCAACAACAACTCAAGCAATCAATCTGTAAGCAATTCCTAGTAGTAGTTCTGAGCAATTAGAGTGTAAAAGGCTTCTCCGCCTTCAGAGAAGGAGAATTTTCTTAGTGCGCTCTTCACTGCCCTAGATTAATAACCCTCTTGGTTGTAACCAGGGTAAACTTCTGTTTCTGCTTTTATTTTCTATCTTTATTATTTTACTACTGCATTTATTCTGAGTTGAAATCCGAGGAGGGTAGTTTCATTTTTATTTTCAGCAATTCACCCCCCTCTTGCCGGTCTCCGCTGAACCAACACAGATAGGCCATGGAAGTGAAGGCTTGTTGAATGTTGTATCCCTCGCACCATTCTTTGAGCCTTTGACCCGCGAACTGGCTCCCATTGTGGGATACAAGCTGCCATGGTATGCCGAACCGGCATATGATTTTTTGTCAAATGAACCTTATGATCATCTGTTCGGTTATCCTTGCAAGCGGCTCGGCTTCGACCCATTTGGAGAAGTAGTCCACCGCGACGAGCAGGAACTTCCGCTGACCGATTGCCATAGGGAAAGGTCCCACAATATCCATGCCCCATTGGTCGAATGGGCATGCTACCGTGGATGCTTTCATTTCCTCAGTCAGTCAGTGTGGCATACTGTTGTATTTCTATCAAGATAAGCAGGTGGCCACCATCCGAGTGGTGTCCTCCTGGAGGGTCTGCCAGAAGTATCCAGCTAGAAGTATTTTCTGGGCCAACGTGCGGCCGCCCGAGTGACCCCCGCAAGCACCTTGGTGTACCTCCTTCAGGATGTAATCGATGTCTTTTACCTTGACTAGGTTCACCTTGATGCACCGCTTGATTACGATGTAGTCGAGGAAGCGCCAACTCTTTGCGCCGAACAAACACTTACTTGGGTTCAGCTTTATCCCATAAGTCCTGAGTGTCCGACATGTCTCCTCAATATCTGCACGTAGGTCAATAGCTTAGAGGGATTTTATCATGATGTCATCTACGTATACCTCCATGTTACGACCGATCTACCATCAGAACACTTTATTCATCAATCTTTGATAAGTGGCTCCGACATTCTTGAGTCCGAACGGCATGACATTGTAGAAATACGTACCGTCGACCGTAATGAAGCTGACCTTTTCTTGATCTTTGTGAGCAAGCGGCACCTGATGATAACCTTGGTAGGCGTCCAGCATGCAGATCAGCTTGCATCCCGCAGTGGAGTCCACCATCTGGTCGATCCGAGGTAGCGAGTAGAAGTCCTTCGGGCATGCCTTGTTTAGGTCACGGAAGTCGATGCAAAATCGTCATTTGTGGCCCGGTTTAGAGATAAGGACAACATTGGTGAGCCAGCTTGGGAACTGAACTTCCCTCACGTGTCCTTCCTGCATCATCTTTTCTACCTCCGCTCGGATGATCAGGTTCTGCTCGGTGCTGAAATCCCTTTTGCGTTGTTTTACCAGACGAGCGTCTGGTCAGACATGTAGCTCATGCTGGGCTATGCTCGGGGAGATGTCGGGCAGCTCATGTGTTGACCATACAAACACATCATGGTTTTGTTGGAGACAGGTGATCAACTCCGCCTTCTGCTCAGCTCCCAGATCCATAGCTATGAAAGTAGTTATCTCGGCTCAGCAAGGATGGATTTGGCCTTCCTCTTTCTCTTCATAGACTAGGGCAGGGGGTTTTTTAGTAACAGTATTTACCTCTAGCCATGGAGTCTTCTGAGCGGATGTAGCTTCGATTTTGACCATCTCAACGTAGCAGCATTGAGCGGCTAATTGATCACCCTTGACCTCCCCTACCTGGTCGTCAACCAGGAACTTGATCTTTTGGCAGTCGGTAGAGACTATTGCCCGGAACTCATTGAGGCTCGGTCGGCCCAGGATGACATTGTAGGCTGAGGGGGCGTCTACCACGATGAAGTTCGTGGTTCGAGTCCTCCTAAGTGGCTCCTCTCCGAGCGATATGGCCAACATGGTTTGGCCGATTGGCAAAACCTCATTGTCGGTGAACCCATACAGTGGGGTCATCATTGGTAGTAGCTCGCCCCAGTCGATCTGTAGTTGATCGAACACCTTCTTGAAAATTATGTTTACCGAGCTTCTTGTGTCGATAAAGATACGGTGAATGGTATAATTAGTTATCACTGCTCGGATGATCAAGACGTCATCGTGAGGGATCTCAATTCCCTCCAAGTCCCGAGGTCCAAAGCTGATTTTGGGCCTGTTAGCTTGCTCCCAGCTGCACCCTACTGCATAGATCTCCAATCGTCGCGCATACGACTTCCGAGCTCGATTAGAGTCACCGCTGGTCGGACCGCCAACGATGATGTTTATTTCTCCCCGGGCGGCATTGCTTCGATTCTCTTCCTCTCGAGCGGAGGGCCTGCTTCGGTCGTCCCGGCCCCGGGCGGGCTCAGCATGCTCTCTTCGTTGGTGCTGTCGCTCAAGCGATCTTCCCGCATCTCGTTGCCCAGCGGATTGATATCTATGCCATCGATCGGGGGAGAGGGATCGACAACGGTAGTTTCGCTGAGCCGATCGACTGACGATGGGCGTCAATCCTCGGCAATCGCAGGTTTTGTGCGACGCGGACTGGTGAAAAGAGCAAAACATATGTGTCCATACCTTGTCCTTTGATACTTTCGGCCGGCCGAAAGTGACATGCTGCATGGCATGCGTCCTTGTCTGATGTGGCCGCCCTCCTTTGGCTCTTGACCCCTTAGGTGGTTGGTGGTTGTTCATCGGTCGGTGTTCGATCGGCATCGAGGGCTCGGCTAGTGTCTCCTTCCTTCTGGCTGCTTGGGCTTCTTCCACGTTGATGTACTCATTAGCCTTTTTGAACATGTGATCATAATCCCTGGGTAGCTTAATTATGAGCGATCGGAAGAAGTCTCCCTCGATGAGCCCTTGAGTGAATGTGTTCATCATGTTCTCGGATGAGACCAAAGGGATATCCATGACCACCTGATTAAAGCGCTGAATATAGGCTCGTAGAGCTTCACTCGGTCCTTGCTTTAAGGAAAATAGGCTGACGCTTGTCTTTTGGTAGCGCCTGCTACTCGTGAAATGGTGTAAGAAGGTCGTTCAGAAGTCTTTGAAGCTTCATATTGATCCGTCCGACAGTCTTCTGAACCAGCGTTGCGCCGAGCCGGAAAGTGTGGTGAGGAAGACTTGGTATTTCACTCCATCCATGTATTGGTGGAGTGTGGCTTCATTATCGAACCTATCCAGATGATCATCTGGATCGGTCGACCCGTTGTAGGACCCGATTGCCAAAGGGGTGTAGTACCTAGGGAGAGAATCTCGCAATACGTCTTCGAAGAACTGGCGGTTGATCCTCTCGGGAGATGTGTTGCCCCGAGGCGCCTTGCCCTTTCATGCGTCCCGAATGGGCGCTTTATCAGAAGAAGATCCCCACTCTTGATTGGCTTGGGCTATCTCCGAGGGCGTTTGGAACAGTGCCTGATAAAAAGGTATGGGCACAGGTGGCGCCTCTCCATGCATGTCGGTTGGCACTCGGTACTGTCCCCAGATAGAAAATTGCTCTGGGCGGTCCTCCTGTGCTGCTCGGCCTCCTACTGCGGGAGTTGCTTGCTGCACTTGCCGATCGGCCAACGCCTTCTGTTGCTGCTGCTCAAATATTTTCTGCGCTCAAGTTTACACGAGCAGGTTGAGCTCTTCTTGGGTGAGCGTCATTGCGTGAAGTCATCCAGCGTCTTCCATCCTCTCGGCTCGGATGTGTTGGTGCAATATTCCCTAGGTCAAGGTTGACCTGGTTGACTGAGCATGAATTGGTTCAAGCTCGAGTCTTGGTGTTTGGGTTTCGATGTTTGACAATACATGTAGAGAAGACATGGAGATTGCAGGTGCGATTGTTCATGTGGGGGATTGTAAAGGAGAGTCAAGTAGGTCAAGGTTGACTGGATACTTCACTAGAAAATCCTGGTGAGTGAAGCCAGGTGAAAGACCTAGTGAGTGAAGCCAGGCAGTTGTGGAAAGTCCTAGTGAGTGAAGCTAGGCAGAAGGGGAAATTTCCGGTGAGTGAAGCCAGGCAGTTCAAAATCCTAGTGAGTGAAACCAGGTTAAAGACCTAGTGAGTGAAGCTAGGCAGTATAGGGAAATCCTGGTGAGTGAAGCTAGGTGAAAGACCTAGTTAGTGAAGCTAGGCAGTTGGGAAATTCTGGTGAGTGAAGCCAGGTGAAATACCTAGTGAGTGAAGCTAGGCAGTTGGGAAGACCTAGTGAGTGAAGCCAGGCAGTTGGGAAGTCCAAGTAGGTCAAAGGGATTGACCGGACACTTGGCACGAGGAAATCCAGATTGGTCAAGGGTTGACCAGACATCTGGTGAAAGTCCAAGTGGGTCATGGAGGACCGGACACTTGGCACGAGGAGAAAAATCCAAGTGGGTCATGGAGGACCGGACACTTGGCACGAGGAGAAAAGTTCAAGTGAGTCAAAGGAATTGACCAGACACTTGGTAAGGGAGTCCTAGTAGGTCAAGGGTGACCGAATGCTAGGCATGATGTACCAATAGGTCATGGTTGACTAGATGTTGGTTTAGGAGACTTTGGACTCGATTTTGGGCATAAACAGGAGCTGGATCGATCAGCCGTTCGATTGGCTCATGCCCAATCGATCAGCTGATCGACTGGGTGAGTCCCTGCGACAAACCTTCTCCCAATCGATTAGTGGATCGATTGGGGAGAAGTGTCGTGCAAACAGAAAGCCTCCCAATCGATCAGTCGATCGATTGGGAGCCTCCAATCGATCGGGCGATCGATTGGGAGGTGCGTTTTCACGCGATGAGCCCTGGATCGATCACCCAATCAATCCAGGCAATTCCCAAGAGCACAAAAGCGCTCTGGATCGATCGGTCGATCGATCTAAAGCCTCCCCAATCGATTGGGAGCAATCCAATCGATTGGGATTCGACCGTTGGCGTCGTATTTAGATGTTGGCGAGTGTTTCTCTCGATATAAGACTCTCGGCTTTTTTCTCCAGCGACAACAACAACCACAGCGACTTCTCCACAACTCTCATGCCAGATTTTGAAGGTTCTTGGAGGCTTGTGTGGTGCACGTCCAAGTCAAGAGGCGAGGAAGAAGCTAGGGTTAGGGTTTCTTGTGCATATCTTGTAAGCTTTTGCTTGTATTGTATCTCCCTTCCCTTTCTTCTTGTACTGTGAGCTTGTAGGGCTTCTCCGCCTTCCGTAGTTACCAAAAAGGAGCATTTTCATAGTGGAGGGTGTGTGAGTGTGTGGATCCTTGGATTAGTCACCTCATCTTGAGGTGGATACCAAGTAAATCCCTAGTGTTAGCGTTGTGTATTTGTTTCTTTGTATTTTCCTCTGCATTTCATCACAAGAAGCAAGCAACGACGAGCACAAGATCGCGCCGAGCTATTCACCCCCCCCCCCCCTCTAGCTACATTTCAGTCCTAACAAGTGGTATCAGAGCAAGGTTGCTCTTCACCGGAATCATCGCCGGAAGGGGAAAAAAGCTAGAGGGTGAAAAGTTGGAGCAGTTCTACAAGTTAAAGACTTCATTCAAGAAGCCTAACTTCAAGATGGAATTCCAAGATGGACTTGGATTCGATACAAGGGTGCCTCCACCATTCACAATGATGAGCTTCGATCTTTCGAGATCAAGGATCGAGAATTTCTTGATGGTGGAGATAGAGCAATGGTTTGCTCTCATGGAAGGTTTCGAAGCTCCAAGAAATTCAAAAGGCAAGATCCTCAAGAAAAGCAAATGGAGTCAAGAACAAATTCAAAGGTGCGAGGCGAATGACAAGGTAACCAAATTATTGGTTAACTTATTGCCAAGCACAACTCTTTACAAAATTGGAGAATTTGAAGATGCGAAAAAATTATGGAGAAAGTTGGCCGAGATTCATGAGATCCCCTCCACTGTACAAAATAATGAAGAATCCAAAGAGGGCGACTCGGTGGAGCAAGACCAAGAGCAAGAGGACTCCGAAGTTGAGAGATGCTCAACTTCCGAAGAAAAAGTCCAAGAAGCCTCTGTTGGTGCAAGTTACACCAGAATCAAACCTAAGTTTTGATATTGTCAAAGGTTCAAGTTAAGTCTTGTTATGATCTAACAAGTTGACTGAGTGTGCAGGATGTTTACTCAACCAGAAAAGTCCTAGCTGGAGGCTAGGCGGTGAAATCTTAGCAAATCGTAGAACCCAGGTGCATGTCCAAGGAGGTCGAGAGGACCTGAAGCTTGACAGTATGATCGAGAGGTCTGGAGGACCTAAGATCAAGGGAAAAAGTCCTGGCGAGCCGATCAAGGCTGAAAAGTCCAAACTAAATCTGGAGGATCTAAGTTTGGTAGGTAGGTTGAGGTAAACAAACTGGAGGAGCGACAGTGAGGTCGAGTTCCCGAAGGGAACAACCTTAAGTCTCTGATCCAACTGAAGAAACCGGGAAGGTTTCAAAAGTTGAGATCAAGACAACCCTACTGTCTTACATATTCCTACTTTATATTATTGCTCTAACATCTGTTTTGCAGGAGACTTTTTGGCTAATACTGTTTTGCAGATCTGAGCTGATCGGTTGACCGAATAGTAGGATCGGTCGACCGAACCAAGCAGAATCAGCACAGAAATCAGATCAGATCAGAACTGAGTCCAAGTCTAATTAAAGCATGATCGATCGATCGAACCGACAGATCGGTCGACCGAACCATAGTGACTCAGCACAGGATAGATCATTAGCATCGATCAGCAGCAAAGGAAATAAGCTGATCGGTCGACCGAACCTGGGGATCGGTCGACCGATCCATTCAGCATTAATTGATGATCTCCGCAGAATCACGACGAACAAGGAAGGAGGATGTTCGGTCGATCGAAAGGCATGATCGGACGACTGAACCATTAAAGGCCAGTAAATGTGAAAGATCGAGCCAGGTTCGAACTTCAGCCAGGAAGGAAGGGAGCGGGTTCGGTCGACCGAACAGTGGGATCGGTCGACCGAACCTCTAGTACATCTATAAAAACAGGCTCGAAGACAGAGGCCATACAGAATTTTCTGATTATCTTCAAGTCTTCTCTTTGCGTACGGATTGTGCTACAAGTCTTCGACTCCGCAAATCTACTACGTCTGGAAGTGCTGACCGAGCTTCAACCTATACATAATTGTCGGTATATTTTTATATTGCACTTAATTTCAATAAGATAGTAGGATTGTTACTATCTTATTATATTTGTACTTGTACGATCTGCTTCTCTCCGAGGATATCGGAGAGAAGAGTTATAGTGATTTGTCCATCGGTGCGGTCAAGGACCGCGGGCCTTCGAGTAGGAGTCGAGCTAGGCTCCGAACGAAGTAAAAGAACGTGTCTCTTTGTTTAATTTCTGCTACTTAACTTTGATTTTTAATATATTTAAAGAAGAGTTTTAAAAAGCGATATTCCCCCCCCCCCCCCCCCTCTATCGCAACTACTCGATCTATCAATTGATATCAGAGCCGGTTAGCTCTAAAATTTCTTAACCGATTTTCAAAGCAATTTTTTTTTAAACTTTTCTCTTTTCTTTTAGAAATTTTTTCTATTTTATTTTTCTTCTCAAGCACTACTAATCCCAAGACGAAAGTATTGGAAACATTTTTCTCTTAATTCTTATCTTGCAAGGATGTCGAATTCTTATCAAGAAGGTTACAACACCGTAAGGCCTCCACTATTCAAAGGAGAAAACTTTAGTTATTGGAAAAATAGAATGGAGTGCTACTTGAAGTCCGACATCGAGCTCTGGTTCACATTCCTAAAAGGTTACACTCTACCGACGAAAGACGGAACAACCCCAGAACCAGAAGAATGGACTCCTCAAATGATCAAGAAGGCTCGACTGAATTACAAGGCAATCAACACCATTCAGTGCGGGCTCACGATGGAGGAGTTGAACCGAGTCGGTCCCTACGACAACGCCAAAGAATTGTGGGACTCACTAGTCAAACTACACGAAGGAACCGACGACTCGAAGGTAAACAAAAGGGATTTACTTTTAAACAATTTATTTAATATAAAAATGTTTCCTGGAGAGACGACCTCGCAACTACACGCTCGTCTGAAGGACATACTTAACGGCCTCCACCTAATCGGACACAACCTGGAAAACCGCGACACGATAAGGTACATTCTGAACGCCTTTCCGAGGAATGCTTTGTGGGCATCGATTGTAGATGCATACAAAGTTTCCAAAGATCTTTCAATTCTTAAGTTAGACGAGTTATTTTGTGAATTGGAATTACACAAACAGTCTAACACAAGCCATGTCAAGAAAGGTGTAGCATTGTATGGAGGTTCAAGCAAGGAAACAAAATCAAAAACGAAGGTCGAGTCAGAAAACGAACCAGACTCGGACTCAACGAACGAAGAAGAATTAGTCAACATGGTCCGAAAGTTGTTGACTAAGAAGAAGTTTATAAGAAGCGCCAAGAAGACCCCACCAAACTAGATCCAAAACAAATCAGAAGTAATCTGCTATGGATTCAACAAGAAGGGGCATTTCAAAAATGAATGCCCAAATCGGAAAGAAGAAAGACCCAAATCAACAAGATGAAAGAAGGCTCTCCATGCAACATGGGATGAAACTTCTTCCGACGAATCCGACGCGGAGCAAACAAAGCACTCAAGCCATCTTGCATTTATGGCAAGAAACAAAGATTCTGGGTTCGAGTCCGACGAAGAGTACAAATCTGAGATCGACATCGTGTCCGAAAAAAGCAACGGATCAGAAGATCCATATATGGTAACAATTTATTCCAAGTCAAATTTACTTAAAGTAGTTAAATGTTTGTTTAAAAAATTATCAAAATCTAAAAAACAAAATAACTTGTTACTTAAGGAAATAGACCACCTTAAGCAACAAGTTAACTTGAGTGACTCGACTAACCAAGTTCAAGTCGAAACTTCAACTCAAGTTGAAAACCTTGAGGAAGAAAATTCTGATTTGAAAGGTCAAGTCAAGCGACTCAAGAAAACGTTAGAAAGGTTCGAAATGGGATCCAAGTGTCTAAATATAGTACTTGGAGGATCACAACGAGCCGTGTACAACAAATCAGGACTCGGTTACAAACCCAAACAAACAAACAAATCATACTTATCCTTAATCAGTCAAAATACTAGAAGACAAGTCCAAGCATGGGTTCAAACAAAATTCTTAACCAAACAAATTGAATCAACTCTACACTTGGTCCTTAGGAGTCAAATCCATTACTTAGATAGACCTTATCTAAGCTATGACTCAGGGGGAGCAAGTAGAAAAACAATACAACCAACTTGATTAACCAAACTCAATACTTAGGATTAGGTTTATTTTCTGTTTAGAACGGATAGATGAAAAAGGTTTACCAAACCCTACAACATAGCATCGGAATGGATTGGGATGATAGTACGTCAAGGAAACTTTGTCGAAGGCATGTCTAGGCTGAATATGGAATTCTACCTGGTGTTGGTTGCTACTCGAAAAACCTAGAGATTCCACTGTACAAAAATTTTGTACAAAGGTCTGAACCTTTTCCTAGCTACCATGTGTTTTTAAATTAAATTTTGGATCGCCTGCGGAACTTAACACTTTTGATCCAAAACTTAATCTATATGTTCTTTTAGGTTTAGACTTGGATCTCCTGCGGAACTTAACACGTTCGACCCAAATCACCTTAAGTTATTAATTCCATTAAACATTAATTTCCATAATTGGTTCCCAGTACTGACGTGGCGAGGCACATGGCCTTCTTGGATATGGGAGCAACCACCACCGACTAGACAAAACCTTTTATGGAAAGCTAATATTTAATTTCCTAAAATAACTTTAGGTTAACCGAAAAGAACAATCAAATCACAAGGAAAAGAAAAACAAAAGAACACTATATCGAAAACAAATTCGAAACACTAGAATCGTAAGCCTCTTGTATTTGGTATTATTTCCAAAAATAACTAGTATGATGCGGAAAGAAAAAATACTAGTTATACCTTCTAGAAAGACCTCTTGATCTTCTACCGTATTCCTCTTCTAACCTCGGACGTTGTGTGGGCAACGATCTTCCGAGATGAGAACCACCAAGCACCTTCTTCTTCCTTCTAGGTTTCGGCCACAAAAATTCTCCAAGAGAAGTAGAGGTCCGGCCACCACCACCAAGCTCCAAGGGATGCAAGAAACAAAACCTCCTTTCTCTCTTTCTTCTCCTAGCTAGAACCGGCCACCATCAAGAGCTCCAAGAGGGATTGCCACCGGCCACAAGAAGAAGAGAAGAGAAAGAAGCTAGGGCCGGCCACCAAGGAGGAAAAGAGAGGAAGAATAGAATAGAGTTGTTCACCATGAAGCCTTCTCTACCCCCTCTTTTATAATCCTTGGTCTTGGCAAATAAGGAAATTTAATTAAAAACTTCCTTAATTATTTTGCCATGAAAAAGAAAATTTTATTTAATTAAAAATAATTTCCTTTTTACAAATACAATGGCCGGCCACACCATTCCACAAATCAAGGAAATTTTAATTCACACAAGAATTAAAACTTCCTAATTTGCTTTCGGAAATTTATAAAAATTTCTCAAATAATTTTTCCCTTCATGGTGGTTAATAAAAAGGAAATTTTATAAATTAAAATATTTCTTTTAAACATGTGGATAAAAAGAAAGTTATCTCTAAAAATTAAAATCTCTTTTAATCTACAAATAAGGAAAGATATCAAATCTTTTCTTAATCTTTTATGAAAAATTATAAAAGAGAATATTTAATTTTAAACTCTCTTTTAAATCATGAACATGATTAAAATTGAAAGTTTTCTTAAAATTTAAAATCCTCCTTTAATCAATAAATAAGGAAAGATTTCAAATTTTAAACTCTCTTTTAAACATGTAGATGATTTACAAATAAGGAAAGTTTTTATCAAAAATTAAAATCATCCTTTTAATCTACAAATAAGGAAAGAGATTAATCTCTTCTCTTAATCTTTTGTAGAAAGTTATAAAAGGAAATTTTTAATTTTTTAAACTCTCTTTTAAAATCATGATATCCACATAAGAAATAATTTTAATAAAAATCATTTTTAATATTCTAGTGGCCGGCCACCTAAGCTTGGGACCCAAGCTTTGGCCGGCCACCTACATGGCTCATCCACTTGGACTTGGCCGGCCCTAGCTTGGGTTCCAAGCTAGCTTGGTCGGCCCCATTGGATGGGTAAGAAGGTGGGTATGCAGTGGGTATAAATCTCTATATACTAGAAGCTACGATAGGGACCGAGAGGAGGAATTGGTTTTGGTCTCCCGATGAAATTAAGCATCCCGTGTTCGCCCCGAACACACAACTTAATTTCATCAATAATAATTCATTCCACTAAAGAACTATTATTGAACTACCGCACCAATCCCAAATTACATTTTGGGCTCCTTCTTATTATGAGTGTGTTAGTCTCCCTGTGTTTAAGATAACAAATGTCCACTAATTAAGTAAGTTACTGACAACTCACTTAATTAATATCTAGCTCCAAGAGTAGTACCACTCAACTTCATCGTCATGTCGGACTAAGTCCACCTGCAGGGTTTAACATGACAATCCTTATGAGCTCCTCTTGGGGACATTCTCAACCTAGATCACTAGGACACAGTTTCCTTCTATAATCAACAACACACACTATAAGTGATATCATTTCCCAACTTATCGGGCTTATTGATTCATCGAACTAAATCTCACCCATTGATAAATTAAAGAAATAAATATCAAATATATGTGCTTGTTATTATATTAGGATTAAGAGCACACACTTCCATAATAACTGAGGTCTTTGTTTCTTTATAAAGTCAGTATAAAAGAAACGACCTCTAATGGTCCTACTCAATACACTCTAAGTGTACTAGTGTAATTATATAGTTAAGATAAACTAATACCTAATTACACTACGATCTTCCAATGGTTTGTTCCTTTCCATTATGGTCGTGAGCTACTGTTTATAATTTATAAGGTACTGATAACATGATCTTCTGTGTGTGACACCACACACCATGTTATCTACAATATAAATTAATTGAACAACTATATTTATCATAAATGTAGACATTTGACCAATGTGATTCTTATTTCTAGATAAATGTTTATACCAAAAGCTAGGCTTTTAGTATACACTCTAACAACCTGGTGCACTAAACTTAGTGGATCTGACCAAAGCTACCCTAGTCAAACATGGGCTAGTTATATCAAAATTTAGTATTAAGTTTTTTGAGCGGGAACAGTTTGGAAAGCCTTCAACAAGTGGTCTAATGAAATTCAAGTAGGCCGTATGTCTCGCCACTGAACTAAAAGTTTATCCTTAGGACGCCTGCTTGATTAACCCAAAGCTAAGTTTGAATCTAACATGGGTTCAATAACCTTTCTCGAATAATTAAATCAAAACTTTAATTCAAACATAAATTCAAAGTAAATTATTTTAAACATATTAAAAATTATTAAAAATTATTTTTAAACTTAAATTATTTTAAACTTATTAAAAATTATTAACACCTATTAAAAATTATTTTTAAACATATTAAAAATTACTTTAAAATTATTTTAAAAATAATTAACACATATTAAAAATTATTTTTAAACATATTAAAAATTATTTTAAAAAATTATTAACAATTATTAAAAATTATTTAAAACTTATTAAAAATTATTTCAAAAATTATTAAAAATTATTAACACTTATTAAAAATTATTCTTAAACTTACTAAAAATTATTTAAAACTAATTAAAATTTATTTTAAACTTTTTAAAATTATTTTAAAAATTATTAACACTTTTTAAAAATTATTTTTAAACTTATTAAAAATTATTTGAAACTTATTAAAAATTATTTTAAACATATTAAAAATTATTTTAAACTTATTAAAAAATATTTTAAAAATTATTAAAAATTATTAATACTTATTAAAAATTATTTTAAAATTATTAAAAATCATTAACACGTATTAAAAATTACTTTTAAACTTATTAAAAATTATTTTAAAATTATTTTAAAAAATATTTACACATATTAAAAATTATTTTTAAACTTATTAATAATGATTTTAAAAAATTATTAAAAATTATTAACACATATTAAATATTATTTATAAACTTATTAAAAATTATTTTAAAACTTATTAAAAATTAGTTTAAACTTATTAGTATTATTTAAAACTATTTTAAAATTATTTAAAACTATTTTAAAATTATTTCAAAACAATTTTAAAATTATTTAAAACTATTTTAAAATTATTTCAAAACATAATTATTTAAAACTATTTTAAATTAACTAAAACTTAATTAAAATTATTTAAAACTATTTTAAATTAATTAAAACTTAATTAAAAGTATTTAAAACTATTTTAAAATTATTTCAAAACTTAATTAAAATTTTTTAAAACTATTTTAAAATTATTTAAAAAATATTTTAAAATTATTTCAATACTTAATTATTTAAAACTATTTTAAATTAATTAAAATTATTTAAAACTATATTAAAATTATTTCAAAACATAATTAAAATTAATTAAAACTTAATTAAAATTATTTAAAACTTAATTAAAATTATATAAAATTATTTTAAAATTATTTAAAACTATTTTAAAATTATTTAAAACTATTTTAAATTCATTAAAACTAAAATAAAATTATTTAAAACTATTTTAAATTAATTAAAACATAATTAAAATTATATAAAACTATTTTAAAATTAATTAAAACTTTATTAAAAATTATTTAATACTATTTTAAAATTATTTAAAACTATTTTAAAATAATTAAAACTTAATTAAAATTATTTAAAACTATTTTAAAATAATTAAAACTTAATTAAAATTATTTAAAACTATTTTAAAATTATTTCAAAACTTAATTAAAATTATTTAAAACTATTTTAAAATTATTGCAAAACTTTATTTAAAATTATTTTAAACTTATTAAAATTATTTAAAACTATTTTAAAATTACATCAAACTTATTAAAATTATTTAACTTTATTAAAAATTATTAAAAATTTATTATTTTGACATTATTATAAAGAATTATTTTAATTTTTTAAATAAAAAGAAAATTAAAAGTTCCGTCGACCGAACAAACAGTTCGGTCGACCGATACAACGTAACAACTTTTAATCCCACTTAAAGACTTAAAATTATTCGGTCGACCCAACCGGTTTATCGATTGACCGAAAACAAAAAATTTCATCCGTTCAACTACTCTCCACCCACCCTGTATCTGTGCCAAAGTAAATGTAACACCCCACCCTCCTCATTACTAGTCTGTGAGGGTGGAGCGCTACTGGACTACTAACTTTACTTAATTAGAGTTGTTCACATGTAAATATCAATAAACAAAACTCTCTAATCATGCATTTAATGGCAGCGGAAAACATAAATAACTCATCCTATCATACTACTCAAGCATATGTTCACATCTAAAACTACATATCAATCTGAACAAGCTAAACACATATCTATTAATCTGAACATGCATGTAATAGTACTACAACTCAAATCATGAAACTATTGTACATAGCAATTAATAGGAAGAGTTCTAAAACAATAAGTATTCAATAGCCAAATCCAACAACATGAAAGAAAATAGTTCTAACATACTGAATACAAAATCTTAATGAATTTTTAAAACTAAATCCCAAGGCTTCTATAGTCCAGACATCACACATCCATCTGCACCTCCTTGTCGCCTTCCTTCACTATAACTTTTCCTTTCCTTTATTTGCAGTAAGAGGAAATGCAACTATAAGCAAAATTGCTTAGTAAGCGCTATCTAACTCACAAAAACTCGAATATGCATGTGAACATACTGAAATGCTAAACATGTAAAGCTGCTCATCTGATAGCAAACAAACAATAAGAAAGTTCTAACAACATGCCAGCATACAAGGAAACTAAACTTGCTGAATTTTAAACCTATGTGAAGCTTATTTCACTTGTTTAAAATTTATACTTTTTTACTTCAAAATAATAATCTTTTCTTGGGCCCAGGCTTAGTGCCATTGCGCGCTCCCTAATAGAACTGAGGTAGCAAGCCACCAGTCCCACGAGGGTAAAGACCTTGGTCTTATCAGGGCCAAAACCTCAGAATTGGTCACCTGGATTTTATTTAACGACAACCTCGGAAGTCGGGTATTAGCCTCTTCAAATAAAATACTTGTTCTTATTAATACTTCTAATAAGGAAATACCTCATACAAAACTGAATTTGAATGCTTTAACAAACTAAAATTAAATGCTTTAACAAATCTACACCGCAGTGCTGAAACTAATCTAAACTACAGTGCTTAAATAACTTTAAAACATACAGTGCTTGAACAATTTAAAAACTGAAATGCTTGAATAAAATCTTAGAATGCAACCTTCAAGCTTAACCTATAACAATTGCTACTGTAAGGAAATTGCTACTGTAAGAAACCAAAAAGGAAATTGCTACTATAACAATTGCTACTATAAGGAAATTTCTACTGTAAGCTTAACATTCATTCCACTGCAAAGAACCAAACTACATGCTAATCAACAAGTCTATGCTTTCTCAGGTTCAACAAAAATAATCGAATTGCACAACAACCCCAAGGGAGATGCTCGTGCCCCTTCTCTTTGCACAAGATCAAGTTAAGTTTGCTAACATAAAAAAAAACCATGTGAATCTGTTCAAAGCTTGCACTTTTATGGAGCAACAGAAAATCCCAAAACATGCCACAGCCATAATGCAAAGGAGAAGGCAAACCATGAACCTACTCCCAAACCTCTAACAAACTAAATCTGTCCAGTATATTCCGAAAGCCAAAGAACCATATCCCTAGCAATCCACAATTCTAACAGCATATTTCGAAAGCCAAAAGGAAACCTAAATCCCTAGCAACCGAAATTCTCTACAGCATGTTCCGAAAGCCAAAAGGAAAATCAAAACCGAAGCTCGAAACTACCCTTACTGCAGGTGAGTAGCACTTACCTTGATTCTTGGACTCACAACCGAACAAGAAGGGCTTCTAGGGTTTCGGTTAGCTCGAGTTTCCGGCCTCTTCTTGTGCCTACACGTTCACCTTGCCGAGAGGATCACAACCGTGTGAAGAAACCTCTCAAATTCGGTCTTTGGTCGGCCACCGGAGACAACCCTAGCTTCCCTTTGTTTTCTGCCCGAGCTCGCCGTCGCACGCAGAAGAGAAGAGGAGAAGAAATTAGGTCACAGCAAATTAATCCCTAAGTTCTCCCTTTATAACCCCAATATTCTGTTAACTATCTACCACATAAATATATTTCGCTATCTATTTTGATCAGCACGGCCCTGCTGGGTTCTTGGTCATCACGTTCCACTTAAGTCTCGAATCGGGTCAGAGGTCGCGGGTTCGAACCTCGGCCGAACCATTTTATTTTTTGAAACTTCTTTCTTTTGGTAAAAATACCAAACGAACTCCAAAAATTACATAAAAATACTCTAAAAATTCCTAAAAATCTCTAGAATATTCTTAAAGAATTTCTAAATATTTTTAAGCACTATTAAGACTTGTAATGAGGAAATTTGGGTTGTTACAATTCCCCATACCTTTTAAAAAGTTTGTCCTCGAACTTAGAATAATTTTGGATATTTCTGTCTCATGCTGTGCTCACGTTCCCAAGTAACTTCCTCGTGCTTCTGATTCTGCCAGGTGACCTTCACTAGTGGCACTTCTTTGTTCCTTAGTCTCTTAACTTCTCTGTCCACTATCTGTGTAGGTCTGCTCTCATAGCTAAGATCCTCCTGGATCTGCACTGACTGAGGCTGAATCACTTGGCTAGGGTCGTGAAGGCACTTCTTTAGCATAGAGACATGAAATACATTATGTATTGTTGACATGTCTTGTGGTAAGTCCAGCTTGTAAGCTACTTTCCCAATCCTTTCTGTGATCGGAGAGGGTCCTACGTAGCGGGGACTTAATTTGCCCTTCTTGCCAAATCTCATCACTCCCTTCATTGGAGCAACTTTGAGAACAATTGAATCCCCTACTTGGAATTCAAGTGGCCTACGGTGAGTGTCAGCATAACTTTTCTGTCTGCTCCTGGACAGTCTCAATTCTCTTTCTGATCTTCTGGATAGCCTATGTGGTTTCTTCTATCATCTCGGTCAGCCTGCCCAATTATGATTCCATCTCTTTTCTTTCTCTAGTCTCCAGCCAGCATATAGGTGATCTACACTTCCGGCCATACAGTGCTTCATACGGTGCCATCTTGATAGTGACCTGGTAGATATTGTTGTAGGCGAATTCAGCTAAGTACAGATACTTGCACCAACTACCTTTAAAATCTAATGCATAAGCCCTGAGCATGTCTTCTAAAATCTGATTTACTCGCACTGTCTGTCCATCAGTCTAGGGATGGAAAGTTGTGCTGAACTTGAGTTTGGTGCCTAGTGCATTCTGAACACACTCCCAAAAATGAGAGGTGAAACGCCCATCCCTATCAGAAACAATCGACTTCGGAACTCCATGAAGTCTGATCACTTCCTTAACATATAGTTGTGCCAACTGCTCTATAGAGTGGGACACCTTGATGGCTAGAAAGTTGGCAGACTTGGTCAATCTGTCCACTATCACCCATATCGCATCATATCCATTAGTGGTCCTTGGAAGACCTGTTATAAAGTCCATGGATATTTCTTTCCACTTCCACTCTGGTGTTGGGAGAGGCTGTAAAACTCCTCCTGGTCTCTGGTGCTCTGCTTTGACCCTCTGACATGTCAGACAGGTACTGACATATTTTGCTACATCTCTCTTGAGTCCGGACCACCAGAATCTCTGTTTCAAATCTTGATACATCTTGGTGGAACCAGGATGCATGGAGTATGGTATACTATGAGCTTCCTCTAGAATCTTCTTTCTCAATTCCTCATCATTGGGGGCACAAAGGTGACTCCCCTGATAAAGGATTCCACTGTCTGATACTCAAAACTCTGAATTTTCTTCTTTTTATATCCCTTGCTTGATCTTCTGGATATCTGGATCTTCACTTTGCTTTCTCTGTGTATCTTCAAACAAGGTTGACTCTAAGGTCAATGCAGAGAGTTGCCCATAAACAATTTCGACTCCAAAATCTAACAGTTCCTTCTGTAGTGGCAGTGCTAATGATGACAAGTGCATCAGAGTTGCACTGGACTTTCGACTTAGTGCATCCACCACTTTGTTAGCTTTACCTAGGTGGTAGAGGATTTCACAGTTATAATCTTTAACCAATTCTAGCCACCTGCGTTGTCTCATGTTCAAATCTTTCTGAGTAAAGAAATACTTCAAGCTCTGATGGTCGGTGAAGATTCTGCACTGGACTCCATACAAATAATGTCATCAGAGTTTTAGTGCAAAGACCACAGCTGCCAGCTCAAGATCATGAGTGGGGTAGTTCTTCTCATAGTCCTTGAGTTGTCTGGAAGCATAAGCTATAACTTTCCCTTCTTGCATGAGAACAGCTCCAAGGCCCATCTTGGAAGCATCACTGTATAAGTCAAAACTCTTGTCACTCTCTGGAACAGTCAGAATGGGAGCACTGGTCAGTCTTTTCTTCAGTGCTTGGAAACTTTGCTCACATTTGTCTGACCATTCAAACTTCTTGTTCTTCCTAGTTAGGGCTGTTAGTGGAGAGGCTATCCTGGAAAAGTCTTCCATGAACTTTCAGTAATACCCAGCTAAACCAAGGAAGCTTCTGATCTCCCTAGCGTTCTTGGGTCTACTCCAGTTGTTGACCGCTTCTATTTTGGCAGGGTCCACCTGGATACCTTCTTTAGAAATGATGTGACCTAGAAACGCCACCTGCTCTAACCAGAACTCGCACTTTGAGAATTTGGCATAAAGCTACTTTTGCTGAAGGGTCTGCAGTACTATTCTCAAGTGCGTGTCATGCTCCTCTGGGGTTCTTGAATAGATCAGAATGTCGTCGATGAACACGATGACAAACTTGTCAAGGTATTCTCTGAACACTCTGTTCATTAAGTCCATGAAGACTGCAGGTGCATTAGTCACTCCAAAAGGCATGACTACAAACTTGTAGTGTCCATATCTGGTCCTGAAAGCTATTCTGGGTATATCACTTTCTTTTACTTTCAACTGATGGTACCCAGAGCGCAGGTCTATCTTAGAGAACACTGTTGCCCCCTTTAGCTGATCAAATAGATCATCTATTCTAGGAAGAGGGTACTTATTCTTAACTGTTACTTTGTTCAGTGCTCTATAATCTATGCACATCCGCATAGATCCGTCTTTCTTCTTAACGAATAACACTGGAGCTCCCCATGGTGAATGACTAGGGCGGATGAAACCCTTGTCAAGTAGCTCCTGAAGTTGTTCTTGTAGCTCTTTCAGTTCTGCTAGAGACATTCGGTACGAAGCTTTTGAAATTGGACTGGTGCCAAGAACCAACTCAATTTCAAACTCCACTTCTCTGTTGGGAGGTAGTCCAGGTAGCTCTTCTGGAAATACCTCTGGATACTCACAGACTACCCGAACATCTTCCTGCTTGGGTCCTTTTTGTTCTTCTGTATTCACAATGTGTGCAAGAAAACCAGCACACCCTTTTGCTAACATCTGGTGAGCTGTGAGGGAAGAAAGGAATTTCTGGGTCTTCCTCTTTAGCACTCCCGTGAACTCAAAGGATGGTTCACCTTCTGGGCTGAAAATCATTTTCCTTCTGTGGCAGTCCACCGAAGCACTGTACTTGCTGAGGAAATCCATACCCAGAATAACATCGAAGTCTTGCATCGCAAGGACTACTAGATCAACATATAGCTCTCGATCTGATATTCTGACTGGTACAGCCCGAAGCCACTAGTTGGACTCCATGACTTCCCCAGAGGGTAGGGTCGTCAAGAACTTGGAGTTCATACTCTCTGTAGGCATCTGAAATTCTTTGACAAAGAGTACTGATATGAAAGAATGGGTCACCCCAGTATCAAATAGTGCAGTAGCTAAATGCTGAAAAATAACTACTTGACCTGTTATGACCGTAGAGGCACTAGCAGCCTCCTCTTTGGTGAGGGAGAATACTCTGGCACTGGTTGAAACTGGTGAAGCTTCCAATCTTCCTTGACTGAGCTGAGGTCCGTCCAGAGTCACAGGCATGTAGTGTAACTGAGGCTTGTTCCCATATTGTGCTGTTTGTTGCTGAGGTGCTTTGAGCTTGTTAGGACATGCCTTAGCCAGGTGTCCTTCTTGACCACACGAATAACATCCAGTCATACCCAAAAGACAGACTCCTGGATGTACTCTCCCACATTTGGGACAGGGACGGAACTTAGCCTGCTTGTCTGTAGAACCTCCCTTTTGGTTTCCTCCTGTATTCCATCACTTCCTCTTGTTATCCTTGCCCTTCCAGTGTTGCTTACTTGCCTGAGGTTTCTGACTCCCTGTTGTCTTGTCCTCCATCTTGATTGGCTTGAATTGCATTTGTTGTGCCTTGATATTGTTCAGATAGTGCTCAGCGACTAATGCCCTGCTGACCAGCTCTTCACCAGTCTGTGGTCGGTGAGTCCCACTACTCACGTTAAGTGCTATTTCTGGCCTCAGCATTCGGAGCATCAATCTGACTCGTTCTTTCTCTGTACTTACTAACTCTGGGCAGAGACGAGCTAGTCTGTTGAATCTCTTTACTGCTTCTTCTACTGGCAGATCACCTTGTCTGAATTCTATAAACTCCTCATAATGTTTATTGGTGATCCGTTGGCGGAAGAATTCTTCGTAAAACTCGGTCTCAAAGTCAGCCCAGCTCATCTGATTAACTGCTCTCTTGCTCTTAACTCTCTCCCACCACATACGAGCATCTCTAGATAGGCAGAAAGAGGCACACTTGACCTTCTCGACTTCTAGCCAGTCAAGAAGCACCATGGTGCTCTCCAGTGTCTTGAACCAAGCCTGAGCATCCCAGGGCTCAGTCGTGCCCAAGAAGCTTTCTGGCTTCAGCTTCAGCCACTGTATCAGGTATGCTTCTTGTCTTCTAGGTGCTGTGGCGACTTCCAGGGCAGCCGGTGGAACCTCAGTCACCACTGGAGTCTCCACATTAATAGTTGGAGGAGTGAGAGGGACTGCCTGCCGATTCGCCATCAGATTGACGATCACTTGTTGTTGCTCTGCTACTTGTCTCTGAAGTTGAGCAACAACTTCAAAGAGATCAGGTTCAATTGTTCTGGGCTCTTCATTCTCCTGGGCTCGGTCCTTAGTACGAGCGGTACGGGGACGTCCTCTTCTTGACATCTAGTTATGTAGAAAGAAAAAACTAAAATCGTCTCTATTCTTCCTAGACATATATATAAAAACATGGAAGAACCAAACAAGAACTTTTATCTCACTTTTGCACTTATAAGCAAATACTTTTAGGATTTCTCTATACTACCAATAATAAGGAAAAGCATACTAAATAAAAGAATTTTTAAATACTTTCTTACTTGAAGACGGCAAGGTTGGTGCTGATGTGTGATGCTGGAGAATAGGAACTGCTCTGATACCAACTTGTAACACCCCACCCTCCTCACTACTAGTCTGTGAGGGTGGAGCGCTACTGGACTACTAACTTTACTTAATTAGAGTTGTTCACATGTAAATATCAATAAACAAAACTCTCTAATCATGCATTTAATGGCAGTGGAAAACATAAATAACTCATCCTATCATACTACTCAAGCATATGTTCACATCTAAAACTACATATCAATCCGAACAAGCTAAACACATATCTATTAATCTGAACATGCATGCAATAGTACTACAACTCAAATCATGAAACTATTGTACATAGCAATTAATAGGAAGAGTTCTAAAACAATAAGTATTCAATAGCCAAATCCAGCAACATGAAAGAAAATAGTTCTAACATACTGAATAACAAAATCTTAATGAATTTTTAAAACTAAATCCCAAGGCTTCTATAGTCCAGACATCACACATCCATCTGCACCTCCTTGTCGCCTTCCTTCACTATAACTTTTCCTTTCCTTTATCTACAGTAAGAGGAAATGCAACTATAAGCAAAATTGCTTAGTAAGCGCTATCTAACTCACAAAAACTTGAATATGCATGTGAACATACTGAAATGCTAAACATGTAAAGATGCTTATCTGTAGCAAACAAACAATAAGTTCTAACAACATGCTAGCATACAAGGAAACTAAACTTGCTGAATTTTAAACCTATGTGAAGCTTATTTCACTTGTTTAAAATTTATACTTTTATACTTCAAAATAACAATCTTTTCTTGGGCCTAGGCTTAGTACCATTGCGCGCTCCCTAATAGAACTAAGGTAGTGAGCCACCAGTCCCACGAGGATAAAGACCTTGGTCTTACCAAGGCCAAGACCTCGGAATTGGTCACCTGGATTTTATTTAACGACAACCTCGGAAGTCGGGTACTAGCCTCTTCAAAAAAATACTTGTTCTTATTATTACTTCTAATAAGGAAATACCTCATACAAAACTGAATTTGAATGCTTTAACAAACTAAAATTAAATGCTTTAACAAATCTACACCGTAGTGATGAAACTAATCTAAACTACATTGCTTAAACAACTTTAAAACATACAATGCTTGAACAATTTAAAAACTGAAATGCTTGAATAAAATCTTAGAATGCAACCTTCAAGCTTAACCTATAACAATTGCTACTGTAAGGAAATTGCAACTGTAAGAAACCAAAAAGGAAATTACTACTGTAACAATTACTAATGTAAGGAAATTTCTACTGTAAGGTTAACCTTCAGTCCACGGCAAAGAACCAAACTACATGCTAATCAACAAGTCTATGCTTTCTCAGGTTCAGCAAAAATGACCGAATTGCACAGCAACCCCAAGGGAGCTGCTCGTGCCCCTGTTGGGTTTTTCGGGCAGTGAAAATCGCTTTTTCGCGTCGCGGAAACCCCGAAACCCCGCCACTGGATCTGTGCGAAGAATAAAACTTTCGAAAAACTGCCAGTATGAGTTTACAAACTCTAGATCTACATTAGAGTATGAGTTTTACCCTTGATGCGTACCTTTCGCGAATCCCGCTCGTCCAAAGGTGTCGGATCTCAAGATTGTCAAAGTAGACAATCCTCTAGAAGTATCCACACGAACACAAGAAGGAGATCACCAAACTAAAGTGTGCTAGCACCTTAGTAGGGTTCGGCAAGATGAGGAGAGGGAGAGCAAGAAGAGAGAGCTCTAGGAGGAAGAAGAGTTGAATGAATCAATTGAATGAAAAATTCATTCCCCATTCATTTTGTGTGGTCGGCCACATCAAGTGTAACTCCTCTCATTAATGTGGCCGGCCACATTAAAGTAAAGGAGAAGATGTAACTTCCATTAGGTGGCACACTCATGTGTTAACTATGATGATGTGACACATCATCAATGGCCACTTAATGCCAAGTCACAAATGATGTGGCATAAAGTCAAGTCAAACTGGACTCTTCCTCTTCCTCTTCCTCTTCCTCTCAAGTCAAGTTAAACTTGACTTAATCTCTCTCATGGTTGATCTAATCCAACCATTTAATTCAAGCCAATTTAATATAATGAATCTAATTCATTTAATTAAATTGATTCAATGAGTCATAATCTAAATTAGACTCATTGAACACATGAATCAACTTGAGTCTAACTCAATTAGCCCAATTAGGATTACTCTTAATCCAATTTGATTCATCACATGAATCTAATCCTCTTGGTTCATCATATGAACCTAATCTCCATCTAATTGTCCTTAGTGTGTGACCCTATAGGTTCTTGTAACGTTGGCAATGCCCCTAAACCCATTTAGGAGCATAAGTAATGAGCGGTATCTAGCAACACATCATTACTACCCAAGTTACGAGAATATTGAGATCCAACATCACCTTGTGACGACTAATTGTGACTCCTCACAATATATGATAAGTGTCCTTCTATCCTAGACATCTAGATTGATTAATGTGAGGCATAGACCGTGTCATCCTCTGATCAATCTAAATCTTGAACTCCAAGTAGACTCACTAAATCAAATGAGCTCAATATCTCATATTGACTCATTTGGGCATGGCCATGCACTTCGTGGCCTCACTCTATCAAGAATATCGATGTCACCCCCGTCATATAGGAGGGATATATCCCATCTACATCACTCACATCCCTCTGCATAATTTGTTACATACCCAGTAATCGCATTTATAGTCCACCCAGTTACGGGTGACGTTTAACGAAACCAAAGTACATAACTCCTTATGTAGGGATCCATGGTGACTTCAGGTCCAAGGACTAGTAGTCATACTAATAGCCACATGAGAAAATATATGATACTCATATAACGATCCATGATACTTTCTCATGGCGGGTCATTCAGTATACATTCTCCAATGCATACCCATGTGTCAACTTGATATCTCTATATCCATGACTTGTGAGATCAAGTCATCGAGTTGACCTACATGCTAGTCTTATTGCATTAACATTGTCTCTGAATGTTAATACTCGACTAGGAATGATTAAGAGTAGCGTTCCCTATATCATCTCACTATCGGTTCAACTAACCGATTGATATAGGTAAGAACCCTCTACTCAAGGACACTATTATACTTAGTTTATTTGGCACCAATACAAGTAAGTATAATAACCAAAACAAATGCCTTTATTTATATAAGAATATGATACAATAAGTCCATAATACAATCATCAAATGATTGGCTCTAGGGCTCTAACTAACAATCTCCCACTAGCACTAGTGCCAATCAGTGTAGGCTTTAAGCCCCAATGACCTAGTGTGACCATCATGTTTCCTCTGTGCCAAAGCCTTGGTCAAGGGATCTGCGATGTTATCCTCTGTAGGTACTCTGCATATCTTCACATCTCCTCTCTCGATAATCTCTCGAATGAGATGGAAACGTCGTAGTATGTGTTTGGTCCGCTGGTGTGAGCGAGGTTCCTTCGCCTGTGCTATAGCTCCATTGTTGTCACAATAGAGCTCAATAGGGTCAGCGATACTGGGAACCACCCCAAGCTTAGTGATGAACTTGCGGATCCAAACTGTCTCCTTTGCTGCCTCTGATGCAGTAATGTACTCGGCCTCTGTCGTAGAATCAGCTACTGTGTCCTGCTTCGAACTCTTCCAGCTCACAGCACCACCATTAATGCAAAATACGAACCCTGACTGCGATCGATAATCATTCTGGTCGGTCTGGAAGCTGGCATCACTGTAACCCTCTATAGCTAGCTCATCATTGCCTCCATATATCAAGAAATATTCTTTAGTCCTTCTTAAGTACTTAAGAATATTATTGTCCGCTATCCAGTGACTTTCACCTGGATCTAACTGGTATCTGCTCGTCATGCTCAAAGCATACGAGACATTAGGTCGAGTACATAACATGGCGTACATGATAGATCCTATGGCTGAGGCATAAGGGATCTGATCCATGCGGTCTCCCTCCTCTCTAGAAGAGAGACCTTGAGTCTTCGAAAGACTCACGCCATGTGACATCGGCAGAAATCCCTTCTTGGAGTTCTGCATGGAAAACTGAAGGAGTACCTTGTCAATATATGTACTCTGACTTAGGCCAAGCAATCTCTTAGATCTATCTCTATAGATCAGTATCCCTAGAATGCGGGATGCCTCACCTAAGTCCTTCATTGAGAAGCAACTCCCTAGCCAGATCTTGACAGACTGAAGCAAAGGGATGTCTTTCCCAATGAGTAGTATGTCATCCACATACAATATGAGGAAGACAACTATATCCCCTACAACCTTCTTATAGACACAAGGCTCATCTTCGTTCTTGATGAAACCAAACTGTTTGATTGCATCATCGAATCGAATATTCCAGCTCCGAGAAGCTTGCTTTAGTCCATAAATGGACCTATGCAGCTTGCATACTCTGCTAGTATGCTGTGGATCTACAAAACCCTCAGGTTGTGTCATGTACACATCCTCGAGTAGGTTTCCATTCAGAAAAGTGGTTTTGACATCCATCTGCCATATCTCATAGTCATGGTATGCTGCAATAGCAAGCATGATCCGAATGGACTTAAACATCGCTACTGGAGAAAAGGTTTCATCATAGTCAATACCATGAATTTGCTTGAAACCTTTAGCTACCAAGCGACCCTTATAGATAAGTCCATCCATGTCAGTCTTTCTCTTAAAGACCCACTTACACCCAATGGGTTTTACCCCTTCAGTTGGATTAACCAAAGTCCATACTTGGTTGGTGTACATGGATTCCATCTCGGATCTCATGGCCTCTAGCCATTTCTCAGAATCTGGTCTCATCACAGCTTCCTGATAGATGGTAGGCTCATCCTCTATGAACACAATGTCATCATGGTCAGACAAGAGAAATGAGTATCTCTCAGGCTGACGACGTACCATATCAGACCTGCGAAGAGGTATGTCTACTTGATCTGGTTGTTGTTCCTCAACTCCTTGTGGAACAACATCATCTACAACACTTTGTGGTTCTAGTTCAACTTCCATCGAGGCTTCAGTGCTATTGTTCGCATCTTGAACTTCTTCAAAATCGAACGTGCTCCCACAAGTCTTTCTAGAAACAAAGTCTCTTTCTAGAAAGACCTCAGTCTTTGCTTGGGATATCCAATAAAGTAGCACTTGTCGGATTTGGGTCCCAATTTGTCTGAGACTTGATGTCGAACGTAAGCCTCACAACCCTAAATCCTAATGAAAGATACCTGGGCATCTCTCCCAGTCCATATCCTATATGGTGCCTTTATCACGGCCTTGGATGGAACTCGGTTGAGTATAAAAGCTGTCGTATCTAGAGCATAGCCCCAAAGGAATGTCGGAAGATTTGTGTGACTCATCATAGATCGTACCATATCTAATAGGGTACTATTTCTCCTTTCGGATACACCATTCCACTGTGGTGTTCCAGGAGGAGTGAGTTGGGATAGGATCCCACACTCAGCTAGATAGTCACGAAACTCATGGCTAAGGTATTAACCACCTCGATCTGATTGAAGTATCTTAATACTCTTGCCAAGCTGGTTCTGTACTTCATTCTTGAATTCTTTGAACTTTTCAAAGAATTCTGACTTATGTGTCATCAAGTACACATAACCATATCTACTGAAGTCATCAGTAAATGTGATGAAGTACCTATAACCGCCTCTAGTAGCGACATTGAAAGGGCCACATACATCACTATGTATAAGACCTAACAAGTCAGTCGCTCTCTCACTGTGCCCACTAAAGGGAGTCTTGGTCATCTTGCCTAGTAGGCATGACTCACACGTCTCATAAGATTCAAAATCAAATGAGTCCAGCAAACCATCCTTATGGAGCTGGGATATGCGCTTGTCATTTATATGACCTAAGCGACAGTGCCAGAGATAGGTTTATTTCATGTCATTTGACTTGAACCTCTTGGTATTTGTGTTATAGATAGGGCTTTCAAGGTCTAGAATGCAGAGTCCGTTCATCAGAGGTGCACTATAATAGAACATATCTTTTAAATAAACAAAACAACATTTGTCCTTAATTATAAAAGAGAAACCTTTCTTGTCCAAACAAGAAACTGAAATTATGTTCTTAGTTAATGCAGGCACATAACAATAATCATCCAACTCTAATACAAGCCCAGAGGGCAGAGATAGAAAATAAGTCCCTACAGCAACAGCAGCAACCCGTGCTCCATTGCCTACGCGTAGGTACACCTCGCCCTTCGCCAATGCCCTGCTATTTCTCAGCGCCTGCACATTAGTACAAATGTGAGAAGCACATCTAGTATCTAATACCCATGATGAAGAAATAGATAGATCGACTTCTATAACATATATACCTGAAGTGGAAGTCTCACTTCGCTTCTTCTTAAGATCTTCCAGGTACACCTTACAGTTCCTCTTCCAGTACCCGGTCTGACCGCAGTGGAAGCAGGTAGCATCCTTGGCGACCCCTCCTTTGGGCTTCAATGCCTTGCCTTTGCCCTTGGCTTGGGACTTTCCCTTGCCTTTGGGCTTGCCCTTGCCCTTGTGTTTCTGAACCATCAGAACAGAGTGGGGATTTGCCTTCTTAAGGTTTAGCTCAGCAGTTCTTAACATGCTAAGCAGCTCGGGCAATGGCTTGTCAATTTCGTTCATATTGTAGTTTAGAACGAACTGACTATAGCTATCCGGCAAGGATTGCAAGATCAGGTCAGTGGCCAGCTCTTGGCCAAGCGGGATCCCAACCTCTGTAGGTTTTCTATATACCCAATCATTTTGAGTACATATGGCCTACGGGAGCCCCATATGACATCTTGTACTGAAATAGTGCCCTTGAGATCTCAAATCTCTCATGCCTCACTTGTCCTTGATACAGTTGATAAAGATGTTCAACCATATCGAAAGCGCCCATCAACTTGTGTTGCTTCTGAAGCTCAGAGTTCATGGTCGCGAGCATTAGACAGGACACATCTAATGCGTCATCTTGATGCTTCTTGTAATCATCTTTGTCTGCTCGCGTGGCATTAGCAGGAGGAGCCTCCAGAATGGGCTGCTCCAAAACGTACAGTTTACGTTCCTGGGTGAGAACTATTCTCAAGTTCCTGTACCAGTCCAGGAAATTTGCTCCGTTGAGCTTGTCCTTCTCAAGGACAGAACGCAGAGAGAAGGTGTTCGTATTCGACGTCATGGTTATCTACAATAGAAAAATACAGAAAATAAATATCATATTCTTTTAAATCATTTAATTAGGCCTTTAACTAAATGATGCTCCCACTGAATTCTATAATTCATGTGGGACAAGATCCACATCATACTAACCCTTGAGTTAGCTTTGGCTAATACGCCCAAGATTTAGTATGATCGGTAGGTAACGATTTACCAATTACATCTCTATGCAACTCTTGTTTATAGGATCATTATCCGCAGTTATATTAAAACTTGAGTTAGCTTTGGCTAATACGCTCAAGAATTAATATAAATGTGATTTACGTCCTATCTTTCCAACCATTGGAAGAATGCCTATAGTTGTACTCGATCCAACCAAGTTAACTAGGAATACTCAATCTAATTGAGTTTGTATTCACCCATGCATTGATAAGCGGGACCAAGATTGTCCCTCCGTACCCTACCAAGATAATATGTGTTACAATGCTTTGGCAGATTCAACAACACATGTGATCGAGGTAGTGATAGGTATCACGGCACGGTAGGCATTAGAGTTGACGCGATTTAGATCTAATCTAATCATCGATGTGTATCAAATACGCGATAGATCTAATCTAATCGAAAGGGTGCATCTTGTACACGATTTAGATCTAATCTAATCGTTAGGCACTAATTAATTACTAATCATGCATCACATACACACAAGCAATTAATTAAATTTATTTGTGATTAGTCATGACCCTACTACAATCTTCTCAAGCCAATGAGAAGATCAGATGGTCAACCTAGGGTCAACAGCTTCTCAAGCTCCTCCCTTTGACCACCTTGTGTTGCTCGCGCCCTCCTCGTAATTTCATCTCGAGTGGACCTTCCACGGCTCCAATTTTGTACATTACAATTTTGAAACTCGAGTTACATTCGAGTTTAAACTAATTTACAACAAGAATACAAAATAGAGAAAGGCACGACGCGCAGGTCGCGAAACAAATGTACAACACGCACAACACAAATAACGGCGCGCAGGCCGTAATATGAATTACAACACAAATCCAATCAGATTGGGTCTTTTGGGCCATGACTATCACAAATTATACATAATTCTAAATTATGTAATTTCCATAATTTTCTGTAATTTTAATACTAATTTTTACAATTTTTACGAGTAAAATTTCCCGGCGGTCCCGTTTTGCGATTTTCGGGCGCAATCGCGGAACGAATCCCCTTGCGGGGCCAGGGGCAGCGCCCCTACCCCCGATCTAACCATCGCGAGTGTCCCTAAGAGATCCTACAGCGCCTTAGTCCACTGTCCCAAAAAGTTTTGGGGCGAAACCTTGCCGTTTCGGAAAAATCTTCTCGGTAGTCGAAGCCTACAAGTGTATAAACACTTGTGCTTCGCTTCTACGAGAAAATTATTCATAAAAATCCATAAAAACTTAAATTTACAGAAAATCACAGAAGCTATATTTTTCATAAAAATCAAAATAAACTTGTACAAGTCTTCGCACGTGGCTCTGATACCACTGTCGGTTTTTCGGGCCGCGAAAATCGTTTTTTCGCATCGCGGAAACCCCGAAACCCCGCCACCGGATCCGTGCGAAGAATAAAACTTTCGAAAAACTATGAGTACGAGTTTACAAACTCTAGATCTACATTAGAGTATGAGTTTTACCCTTGATGCGTGCCTTTCGTGAATCCCGCTCGTCCAAAGATGCCGGATCTCAAGATTGTCAAAGTAGACAACCCTCTAGAAGTATCCACACGAACACAAGAAGGAGATCACCAAACTAAAGTGTGCTAGCACCTTAGTAGGGTTCGGCAAGATGAGGAGAGGGAGAGCAAAAAGAGAGAGCTCTAGGAGGAAGAAGAGTTGAATGAATCAATTGAATGAAAAATTCATTCCCCATTCATTTTGTGTGGCCGGCCACATCAAGTGTAACTCCTCTCATTAATGTGGCCGGCCACATTAAAGCAAAGGAGAAGATGTAACTTCCATTAGGTGGCACACTCATGTGTTAACTATGATGATGTGGCACATCATCATTGGCCACTTAATGCCAAGTCACAAATGATGTGGCATAAAGTCAAGTCAAACTTGACTCTTCCTCTTCCTCTCAAGTCAAGTTAAACTTGAATTAATCTCTCTCATGGTTGATCTCCAACCATTTAATTCAAGCCAATTTAATATATGAATCTAATTCATTTATGTTAGCTAGAGCCTTAGAGTCAATCATTTGATGATTGTAATATGGACTTATTGTATCATATTTTTATATTAATAAAGGCATTTGTTTGGTTATTATACTTACTTGTATTGGTGCCAAATAAACTAAGTATAATAACGTTCTTGAGTAGAAGGTTCTTACCTATATCAATCGATTGGTTGAATCGATAGTGAGATGATATAGGGAACACTACTCTTAATCATTCCTAGTCGAGTATTAACATTCAGGGACAATGTTAATGCAATAACACTAGCATGTAGGTCAACTCGATGACTTGATCTCACAAGTCATGGATATAGAGATATCAAGTTGACACATGGGTATACATTAGAGAATGTATACTGAATGACCCACCATGAGAAAGTATCATGGATCGTTATATGAGTGGCATATACTTTCTCATGTGGCTATTAGTATGACTACTAGTCCTTAGAGCTGAAGTCACCATAGATCCCTACATAAGGAGTTATGTACTTTGGTTTCGTCAAACGTCACCCGTAACTGGGTGAACTATAAAGGCGATTACTGGGTATATAACAAATTATGCAGAGGGATGTGAGTGATGTAGATGGGATCTATCCCTCCTATATGACGGGAGAGACATCGGTATTCTTGATAGAGTGAGACCACGAAGTGCATGGCCATGCCCAAATGAGTCAATATAGGATATTAAACTCATTTGATTTAGTGAGTCTACTTGGAGTTCAAGATTTAGATTGGTCAGAGGATGACATGGTCTATGCCTCACATTGACCAATCTAGATGTCTAGGATAGAAGGACACTTATCATATATTGTGAGGAGTCACAATTAGTAGTCACAAGGTGATGTTGGATCTCAACATTCTTGTAACTTGGGTAGTAATGATGTGTTGCTAGATACCGCTCGTTACTTATGCTCCTAAATGGGTTTAGGGCATTGCCAACGTTACAAGAACCTATAGGGTCACACACTAATGACAATTAGGTGGAGATTAGGTTCATATGATGAACCAAGAGAATTAGATTCATTTGATGAATCAAATTGGATTAAGAGTAATCCTAATTGGGCTAACTTGAGTTGGACTCAAGTAGATTCATGTATTCAATGAGTCTAATTTTAGATTATGACTCATTAAATCAACTTAATTTAATGAATTAGATTCATTATATTAAGTTGGCTTGAATCAAATGGTTAGATTAGATCAACCATGGAAGAGATTTGGTCAAGTTTGACTTGACTTGAGAGGTAGATTAAAAGTCAAGTTTGACTTGACTTTATGCCACCTCATTGGTGAGTTGGCATTGATGTGGACCAATGATGTTACTCCACATCATCATGGGTGCCACCTCATGGAAGTTACAAATCCATTTTCTTTAATAGCTTCACATTAATTGCACTTAATGCAATTTTTGGGAGTTACACTTTGAATATGGCCGGCCACTTTTGAATGGGGATGAAATTGATTTTCCTCATTCAAGTGCATTATTCCTTCTTCTTCCTCTTGGAGCTCTCTCCCTCTCCCTCTCCTCCTCAACTTGGCCGAACCACACATAGGTGCTAGCACACCTTTTTGTGTGGTTTTCTCCACCTACGTGTTCGTGTGGATACTTCTAGAGGAGTATCTATCTTGATACTCTAGAGATCCGGCACCGTTTGGACGAGCGGGAACGCGAAGGGCTTCGCTTCAAAGGTATAACTCGTTTCATGTAGATCTAGGAGTAGATCTAAGTAGAAACTCATACTTGTAATTTTTTTTTGAAATCTTTTCTTCGCACGAGATCCGTTGGCTAGGGTGATTCGGGGTTTCCACGACGCGAAAAAGCGGTTTTCGCGGCCAGAAAAACCCAACAGTGGTATCAGAGCCACGTGCGAAACGAGTACGAGTTTAAATTAGTATTTTTGTGAAAAATATGCATACTGTAACATTCTGTGAATTTCCTAATTTTTATGATTTTATGGGTATTTTTCTCGTAGAAGCGAAGCACAAGTGTTTCGGCACTTGTAGGCTTCGACTACCGAGAAGAATTTTCCAAAACGGTAATGTTTCGACCCAAAATCTTTTGGGACAGCGGGCTAAGGCGCTCTTGGATCGCTTAGGAGTAACTCACGATGGTTAGATCGCGGGTAGGGGTACTGCCCCTAACCCCGCAAGGGGATTTGCTCCGCGATTGCGCCCGAAATCGCTAATCGGGACCGCCGGGAAAAATTTACTCATAAAATCTGTAAAATTATGAAAAAAATTACAGAAAATTATGAAAAATATTTAATTTTGAATTATATATTAATTTTGTGATAGTCATGGCCCAAATGACCCAAATTGGATTTGGAAATGTGTTGTAATTCATAATACGGCCTGCGTGCCGTTATGTGATGTGCATGCTGTATTTATCTTATTTTTATTTATTTTATTTTTCACGACCTACACGTCGTGCCTTCCTTTTATTCTGGTTGTAAATTAGATTTAGACTCAAATGTAACTCAAGTTTCAAAATTGTAATGTAATTTTGAAGCGGTGGAAGGTCCACACGAGACGGAGTTACGAGGAGGGCGGAGCAACACAAGGTGGTCAAAGGAAGAAGCTTGAGAAGCTGTTGACCTTAGGTTGACCATCCGATCTTCTCATTGGCTTGAGAAGAACGTAGTAGGGCCATGATACAATCACAAAATAATTTAATTAATTGCTTATATGTATGTGATGCATGTTTAATTAAGTAGTTAATTAGTGTCTAGCGATTAGATAAGATCTAAATCATGCACATGATGCACCCCACGATTAGATTAGATCTAAATCAAGTATTTGATACGCATCATCATTTAGATTAGATCTAAATCATGTCAACTCTAATGCCTACCGTGTCGTGATACCTACTACTACCTCGATCGCATGTAGTTGTTGAATCTGCCAAAGCAGAGCAATACATACTATCTTGGTAGGGTACGGAGGGACAATCTTGGTCCCGCCTATCAACGCATGGGTGAGTACAACTCAATTAGATTGAGTATTCCTAGTTAACTCGGTTGGATCGAGTATAACTATAGGCATTCTTCCAACGGTTGGAAAGTTAGGTCAAAATCACATATATATTAACTCTCGGGCGTATTAGCCAAAGCTAACTCGAGTTTTAATATAAATGCGGATTTGGATTCTATAAACAAGAGTTGCATAGAGATGTAATTGGTAATCGTTACCTACCGATCATACTAAGTCTTGGGCGTATTAGCCAAAGCTAACTCAAGGGTTAGTATGATGTGGATCTTGTCCCACATGAATTATAGAATTCAGTGGGAGCATCATTTAGTTAAAGGCCTAATTAAATGATTAAGAATATGATACTTATTTCTGCATTTATTTCTGTTGTAGAATTGCCATGACGTCGAACACGAACACCTTCTCCCTGCGATCTGTCCTCGAGAAGGACAAGCTCAACGGAGCAAACTTCCTGGACTGGTACAGGAACCTGAGAATAGTTCTCACCCAAGAACGTAAACTGTACATTCTGGAGCAGCCCATTCCGGAGGCTCCTCCTGCCAATACCCCACGAGCTGACAAAGATGCTTACAAGAAGCATCAAGATGACGCATTAGATGTGTCCTGTCTAATGCTCGCGACCATGAACTCTGAGCTTCAGAAGCAACACGAGTTAATGGGCGCTTATGATATGGTTGAACATCTTCATCAGCTGTATCAAGGACAAGCTAGGCATGAGAGATTTGAGATCTCAAGGGCACTGTTTCAGTGCAAGATGTCAGACGGGGCTCCCGTAGGCCCATATGTACTCAAAATGATTGAGTACATAGAGAACCTACAAAGGTTGGGGTTCCCTCTTGGCCAAGAGCTGGCTACTGACCTGATCTTGCAATCCTTGTCGGATAGCTACAGTCAATTCGTTCTAAACTACAATATAAACGAGATTGACAAGCCACTGCCCGAGCTGCTTAGCATGTTAAGAACTGCTGAGCTAAACCTTAAGAAGGCTAAGCCCAACACTGTTCTGATGGTTCAGAAATATAAGGGCAAGGGCAAGCCCAAAGGCAAGGGAAAGTCCCAAGCCAAGGGCAAAGGCAAGGCACTGAAGCCTAAAGGAGGGGTCGCCAAGGATGCTACCTGCTTCCACTGCGGTCAGACCGGGCACTGCAAGGTATACTTGGAGGATCATAAGAAGAAGCGAAGTGAGACTTCCACTTCAGGTATATATGTTATAGAAGTCAATCTATCTATTTCTACATCATGGGTATTAGATATTGGATGTGCTTCTCACATTTGTACTGATGTGCAGGCGTTGAGAAATAGCAGGGCATTGACAAAGGGCGAGGTGGACCTACGAGTAGGCAATGGAGCACGGGTTGCTGCTGTTGTTGTAGGGACTTACTGTCTATCTCTGCCCTCTGGGCTTGTACTAGAGTTAGTCGATTGTTGTTATGTGCCTACATTAACTAAGAACATTATATCAGTTTCTTGTTTGGACAAGAAAGGTTTCTCGTTTACTATAAAGAACAAATGTTGTTCCGTCTATTTAAACGATATGTTCTATTGTAGTGCACCTCTGATAAACGGACTCTATATTCTAGACCTTGAGATCCCTATCTATAACGTAAATACCAAGAGGTTCAAGTCAAATGACATGAACCAAACCTACCTCTGGCACTGTCGCTTAGGTCATATAAATGACAAGCGCTTATCCCAGCTCCATAAGGATGGTTTGTTGGACTCATTTGATTTTGAATCATATGAGATATGCGAGTCATGCCTACGAGGCAAGATGACCAAGACTCCCTTTAGTGGGCACAGCGAGAGAGCAACTGATTTGTTAGGACTTATACATAGTGATGTATATGGCCCTTTCAATGTTGCTGCTAGAGACGGTTATAGATACTTCATCACATTTACTGATGACTTCAGTAGATATGGTTATGTGTACTTGATGACACATAAGTCTGAATCCTTTGAAAAGTTCAAAGAATTCAAGAATGAAGTACAGAACCAGCTTGGCAAGAGTATTAAGATACTTCGATCCGATCGAGGTGGAGAATACCTTAGCCATGAGTTTCGTGACTATCTAGCAGAGTGTGGGATCCTATCGCAACTCACTCCTCCTGGAACACCATAGTGGAATGGTGTATCCAAAAGGAGGAATCGTACCCTATTAGATATGGTGCGATCTATGATGAGTCACACAGATCTTCCGACATACCTTTGGAGCTATGCTCTAGACACGGCAGCTTTTATACTCAACCGAGTTCCATCCAAGGCCGTGATAAAGACACCATATAGGATATGGACTGGGAGAGATGCCCAGGTGTCTTTCATGAGGATTTGGGGTTGTGAGGCTTACGTTAGACGTCAAGTCTCAGACAAGTTAGGACCCAAATCCGACAAGTGCTATTTTATTGGATGTCCCAAGGAAACTAAGGGATATTACTTCTACATTCCCAGTCAGCACAAGGTAGTTGTGGCAAAGACTGGGGTCTTCCTAGAAAGGGACTTTGTTTCTAGAAAGACTAGTGGGAGCACGTTCGATCTTGAAGAAGTTCAAGATGCGAACAATAGCACTGAAGCCTCGATGGAAGTTGAACTGGAACCACAAAGTGTTGTGGATGATGTTCCACAAGGAGTTGAGGAACAACAACCAGTTCAAGTAGACATACCTCTTCGCAGGTCTGATAGGGTACGTCGTCAGCCTGAGAGATACTCATTTCTCTTGTCTGACCATGATGACATTGTGCTTATAGAGGATGAGCCTACCACCTATTAGGAAGCTGTGATGAGACCAGATTCCGAGAAATGGCTAGAGGCCATGAGATCCGAAATGGAATCAATGTACACCAACCAAGTATGGACTTTGGTTGATCCACCTGAAGGGGTAAAACCCAATGGGTGTAAGTGGGTCTTTAAGAGAAAGACTGATATGGATGGACTTATCTATAAGGGTCGCTTGGTAGCTAAAGGTTTCAAGCAGATTCATGGTATTGACTATGATGAAACCTTTTCTCCAGTAGCGATGTTTAAGTCTATTCGGATCATGCTTGCTATTGCAGCTTACCACGATTACGAGATCTGGCAGATGGACGTCAAAACTGCGTTTCTGAATGGAAACCTACTCGAGGATATGTACATGACACAACCTGAGGGTTTTGTAGATCCAAAGCATACTAGCAGAGTATGCAAGCTGCATAGGTCCATTTATGGACTAAAGCAAGCTTCTCGGAGATGGAATCTTCGATTCGATGATGCAATCAAATAATTTGGTTTCATCAAGAATGAAGATGAGCCTTGTGTCTACAAGAAGGTTGTAGGGGATATAGTTGTCTTCCTCATATTGTATGTGGATGACATACTACTCATTGGGAAGGACATCCCTTTGCTTTAGTCTGTCAAGACTTGGCTAAGGAGTTGCTTCTCAATGAAGGACTTAGGTGAGGCATCCCGCATTCTAGGGATACAGATCTATAGAGATAGATCTAAGAGATTGCTTGGCCTAAGTCAGAGTACATATATTGACAAGGTACTCCTTCGGTTTGTCATGCAGAACTCCAAGAAGGGATTTCTGCCGATGTCACATGGCGTGAGTCTTTCGAAGACTCAAGGTTCCTCTTCTAGAGAGGAGAGAGACCGCATGGATCAGATCCCTTATGCCTCAGCCATAGGATCGATCATGTACGCCATGCTATGTACTCGACCTGATGTCTCGTATGCTTTGAGCATTACGAGCAGATACCAGTCAGATCCAGGTGAAAGTCACTGGATAGCGGTCAAGAATATTCTTTAGTACTTAAGAAGGACTAAAGAATATTTCTTGATATATGGAGGCGATGATGAGCTAGCTGTAAAGGGTTACAGTGATGCTAGCTTCCAGAGCGACCAGGATGACTATAGATCGCAGTCAGGTTCATATTTTGCATTAATGGTGGTGTTGTTAGCTGGAAGAGTTCGAAGCAGGATACAGTAGCTGATTCTACAACAGAAGTCGAGTACATTGCTGCATCAGAGGCAGCAAAGGAGGCAGTTTGGATCCGCAAGTTCATCACTGAACTTGGGGTGGTTCCTAGCATTGCTGACCCCATTGAGCTCTATTGTGACAACAATGGAGTTATAGCACAGGCGAAGGAACCTCGCTCACACCAGCGGACCAAACACATACTACAGCACTTCCATCTCATTCGAGAGATCATCGAGAGAGGAGATGTGAAGATTTGCAGAGTACCTACAGAGGCTAACATCGCAGATCCCTTGGCCAAGGCTTTGGCACAGAAGAAGCATGATGGTCACACTAGGTCATTTGGGCTTACACTACAAGAAAAAAGTCAAACAACAACGGTTTTTCACAGTTGTCGTAGGCCATTTTGAACTGTTGTTAAAGGTCGTGTTATTAAAAGGGGTGGCAAAAGACAACAGTTTTTAACCGTTGTCTTTGAAGGCAAAGACAACATTTTTTACAACGGTGAAAAACTGTTGTCTTTTCCTTCAAAGACAACAGTTTTTCACCGTTGTCTTTGAGCGTTTACCTTTAATAACAGGGTCTTCAACAACAGTTTTAAACTATCTACGACAACGGTGAAAAACCGTTATCTTTTATAGAAAAAAAATTAAAAAAAATTAATACACAATTTCCCAATATTATAAATCATTCAAAATACTAAATTTTAAAATAAAATTTAATATACAATTTTCTAACATTCAAAAATAATATTTATAACATTCTGAAGAAATTTCATAAGCAACCAACAAAATTTCATAAGCAACCAACAAAATGATAACACTATTAAAACAAAGGTAGAACAATATAACACAAGATTTTCTACTTAGATGTCGGTGAAGAGGAGGGATTGCAGCTCCTAGTGCTCCTTAATTTGTTAAAGTCTCTTCATTTTTTTAGCTTGTCGGCATTCTTCCCAATACTCTTGAGGACACCTAAAAAGAGCATAATGAAATTATACAATCCTGTGCACAAGAACTATGTAATTCTAAGTGGTGGATCATGTCTGTCACAAGTTCGCCACTAATTTTTTTGACCATTATGCACAGATTGTAGACAAGCATGAAAATAAGTAGAACCATAAATATAAGCGAATAAAGGATACCTTTCAATCTTCGAAATCTTCTTTTCTGGTTGGCCCGTCTCCTTTTCCTCTCTTCTTTTGTTAACTCTGCCTCTTCTTTGATGTTTCCTTTTCCATGAAAAATCTCCTCAGGGGCAAGCATAGCCGCATCTGAGACGGCCAATGGAGCAACCTGCAAAACCATTGTATTTCAGTGACTCGAAACTGTTTTTACCATAAACTAAAAGACAACTCCAAAAGATATTTTTACCTCTTCCATTGCTAGAGCAGGACATTGACTTGTATAGACATATCCTCAATAACCTACATCATAACTTATGGTCAATCAAGAAATAAATACTAAAATATGAAGTCACAAGAATATGAAGTCACAAGGAATACAGAATATGAAGTCACAAGACTGAAATACTAACTAAGATCAATAAGTTGTCAAATTTTGTATCAATGATGGATTCCTTCTAAATTGAGCATTAAGCTTCATTCCAAACAAAAAGAGAAAAAGAATGACTGTACAATAGGTATTACCTTCTTAATAGAGAGAATTAAATTGTGGATGAATCTAGGTGCAGTGCAGTTGATTCCAATAGCAACGACTTTGTTGCATGAATCAGCCAGAGAAACACATTCAGCCATAGAATCTCCACTAACAACATTGATCCCATCCTTCGAATTGAAAGAAAACCAAGCTAGAATTTTTGTGTCACACTCCAAAAGAAGTTCAACATATGCCTGTAAAAGAAGTCATAATTAGGATCCACTAAAAGGAACATCTTGAGCAAAATAAGAATCTCAAGTCTAGGGTTCCACTAAAATCAAGCTTCTTAATATTTGCAGTAGATTCTTGTAACAAACTCTGTTCTGAATTTCTGTTTTAGCTAAATCTTATCCAAAGCCTCAACTATTTGTGCCATTTTACTCTTTGGTATTGAGTACCCCAAGTACCTAAATGTGCAACGAAGGAAGAGCAGGAACCATTGCTTAGCTCTACAAATACATCAAAAGATACTTGAGCTTCAAGTTTATTTGGAATTGTTTCAAAAGCAATTATATCAGCTCCAGCTTCAGAAAGAACCTCAAGCCTTCTCCTGTGAAAATCTTTGACGATTTCCACAGTAATTTCTTGGCCATAGTTTCCACTACAAACAGAACAATCACATGATCATCTAATGAAGACCTCCATATCATACTGTAGTCCCGAGCAGCATTAACAAGATGCACCTGTACTCAGAACCATCTGCTAGATATGCTCCATAGCTTCCTATTGATGCAGCAACCAACACAGGACGCTGCTTCAGGTTGATTGCGCCCTCACTGAATCCATAGCTTCCTATTGATGCAGCAACCAATAGCAGGAGGAGGGGGGAACGATTTTTACCGTAGCCTTCGAGGTTCTATAAAATTCACAACTCGCTATAGCATATTTATAAATTATAGAAGCATAATGAAACGATCCTAAAAAACCCAAGATACTACAAAATACACTACAGAGTTGAGAGTGGCACCGTTCCGAAGAGCAACGACCTGTCTCTTTGCCCTCCCGCTTAAAATGCTTGGGGGGGAGTAAGAGTTGTCAGCAAGAACGCGTAAGTTATGATTCTGACAAAGTAGATGTCAGCTTAGCTCTAGATCAATATAAATGAAGAAAACAGACAGTACAAAGAAGTAACAAAATCTTCCTCTTTTCAAAGAAAGAGCATAATGCAACCAGAACAATACCAAACAAGCATACTTGTGAAGAAAGTGGCTAATCTTTTGAGACGACTGCACAATATATAACGTGTTGACCCTTATCCTCCACTTGGATCCTTCCACACTTCACAGCATTTACCTATCCAAAGTAAGCAAGGTTCACACCTCACCATGAAAAATCATAATTTATAGCAATAGAAGAACAAACACTTCCTCATCAACAACACTGATAGGGCTTCACAAAATTTAGTCACGAACCCTAACTAATAGTCAAAAAAGAGAAGGAAACTCAATCTTCTTGTCATCATCAGAAAGCCACCGCATGTATAAGAACAAGAAGACAAAAAAAAAACATTTTTTTGTGAAATACATAATAATCATAAGGGCGCCTTTGAACTCCTCCACAAAGAGATCCACAATAGTCTTGTCGGCCCACCTGTTCTTAACCTATATTGACTCAAGCGTTAGCTCAAACTTACGTGAAGCATCAAAATGAAAGAATCGAGCGAAGAAAAGGATACAGGTCTATTTTGTTTACGTGGGAGATGAACTCAAAGTAGTAGGGCCTCACGTATCGCTTCCCTGTGTCGAAGCTCCCCATCAATCAGGCATGTTGAAGCGTAAGGAAAGCAGACGAAAATAGGGCGAGGAATGCAGAAACGTTTCAGATTTACCTCTGCGGAAGATATAATCACTGGCTTAGGGAGGATTGGCTGGGGTTTACCACACTATTGCCTCCATATCCACTCCGTCACGGCCTCCGACGCCGTCGCGTTTCCTTTTGCCGCTCATGGATCATGCCCTCTTGCAACAACCATTAACCTAGACAAAGATTGGTTCGAACAGAACAAATTAGTAGGGCGGCAAGCTGCCCGGTCCAGAGGTAGCCTGGCCCGGCATGGTCGTCAGATGCAAAAGCTGCGGGCCAAGCTGGGTGGTAGTCGCTCGGCCGTCAGTAGGGCATGGCCATCATATTGTAGCAATTAGTATTATACAAAATGACAATGAAAAAAGTGGTAGGAAAGGAGATCTGAGAGTCACCTTATCCAGCAGAGGACTTCTTTCGCCTCTTTTCAAAGAAACTCCATCATCGTTCTCCATGGATTTGAAGCTAGCCAAGGAGGACAGTTAAAGCCCCTCCAGTTGGGGATTTTTCATCATCGTCCTCTCTGGATCATGCAGCCTCTATTGATGATCCCCCCTAGTTGCTCCTACGCTTGTGGTCTCTGTTGCCCATCTCTCTCCCTCCCCGCGACTGGTTTGCTACGAGTCGTGAAGGGCAATGTGTTTAGGGCTTGGAGAGGAAAGGAGAAGGGGCAACAGGTTTAGGGCTTGGAGAGGAAGGAGGAAAAAAAACGTGAAGTAGGTGAAGAGATCATAGGTTGGACGAAAATGCTTAGGGATCGAGAAGGTAAAGGGGGGAATGCGGCGGCAAAAAATTTCGAGGAGAGGGAAAGAAAAAATGCGGCGGTAAAAAATGACGAAGGGAAAAAACGACGAAGGAAAAAAAATAAGGGTATTGAACAACACTTAATAGACAACGGTTTTCAAAAACCGTTGTCATAATCTTACAAAAAACGCACATAGACAACAATTTTCAAAAACTGTTGTCATAGCATTTAAAAACCGTTGTCGTAGACCCAAAAAAACATAAATAGACAACGGTTTTTAAAAACCGTTGTCGTAAGAAAAAAAAACTACTAAAAGACAACAATTTTTATTAAAACCGTTGTTAAAAGGTAAAAAGACAACAGTTTAGCATAAAACCGTTGTCGTTTGAGTGTTGTTGAATGAACATTTTCTTGTAGTGTTAGAGCCTACACTGATTGGCACTAGTGCTAGTGGGAGATTGTTAGCTAGAGCCCTAGAGCCAATCATTTGATGATTGTATTATGGACTTATTGTATCATATTTTTATATTAATAAAGGCATTTGTTTGGTTATTATACTTACTTGTATTGGTGTCAAATAAACTAAGTATAATAACGTCCTTGAGTAGAAGGTTCTTACCTATATCAATCGATTGGTTGAATCGATAGTGAGATGATATAGGGAACACTACTCTTAATCATTCCTAGTCGAGTATTAACATTCAGGGAAAATGTTAATGCAATAACACTAGCATGTAGGTCAACTCGATGACTTGATCTCACAAGTCATGGATATAGAGATATCAAGTTGACACATGGGTATACATTAGAGAATGTATACTGAATGACCCGCCATGAGAAAGTATCGTGGATCGTTATATGAGTGTCATATACTTTCTCATGTGGCTATTAGTATGACTACTAGTCCTTAGACCTGAAGTCACCATAGATACCTACATAAGGAGTTATGTACTTTGGTCTCGTCAAACGTCACCCGTAACTGGGTGGACTATAAAGGCGATTACTGGGTATGTAACAAATTATTTAGAGGGATGTGAGTGATGTAGATGGGATCTATCCCTCCTATATGAAGGGAGAGACATCGGTATTCTTGATAGAGTGAGACCACGAAGTGCATGGCCATGCCCAAATGAGTCAATATAGGATATTGAGCTCATTTGATTTAGTGAGTCTACTTGGAGTTCAAGATTTAGATTGGTCAGAGGATGACACGGTCTATGCCTCACATTGACCAATCTAGATGTCTAGGATAGAAGGACACTTGTCATATATTGTGAGGAGTCACAATTAGTAGTCACAAAGTGATGTTGGATCTCAACATTCTTGTAACTTGGGTAGTAATGATGTGTTGCTAGATATCGCTCATTACTTATGCTCCTAAATGAGTTTATGTAACAACCCACCCTTCTTACTACTACTCTCTAAGGGCGACCGTTACCTAACTGCTACTCTACTTACTAGTGTCACTGATGCTATTATTAGAATCAGTTAGATTTATCACGGTTCAGAGGAATTCCTACCGAAAAATTTCGTTAAAGTCTCCCCTGTACCGGTGACCAAATCCATAATACATAAGATATATACGCAGCCACAGGCGGCTGGAACACATTTTCCACAACCACGCAGTAACAAAATCACAATAAAAACAAAGAAACTACTCTAGCAATAGCCACGACTATAGCATTCCACAAATAATAAAAGAACTAACTAGACATGCGGAAATAAACTCAACTACAATCCCAAATTTAATATAACATTAAAAGAGAACTAAAAGAAAGACTTGACAATTTTGCCAGCTACTTCTGGATCTCTCCACAGTCCAGTCATCACACACCTTCATCACCACCACCACCCTGTCACCTCCCTTTCATATCTTAGCTTTTCCTTTATCTGCAGTAGGAGGATAGAAAACAAAACTATAAGAGAAAATGCTTAGTAAGTACTAATCTATCTCACAAAAACTCGAAGTGCATAAAAGTAATGCAATAATACTGAAACTGAAATGCTAAAGCAAAACTGCATGTACTCATGGTATACAAAAATAAAACTGAATACTAAACATGCTCACTAACTGACAGAAAAGTAATGAAACAACTACTGTAAGCTTAGAATTAAAGAACTAAACTTTTATTGATTCTAAGCATAAACTTGTTTCATTTTCTTATATCTCTATACCAGAAATTAATCTTTTAATTTCTCTTTCACTTTCTTCTTCTTGTTCTTCTTTTCTTTTCTTATACTAGAAATTAATCTTTTAATTTCTCTTTCACTTTCTTCTTCTTGTTCTTCTTTTCTTTTCTTATACTAGAAATTAATCTTTTAATTTCTCTTTCACTTTCTTCTTCTTGTTCTTCTTACTTTTCTTATCTTCTTTGGGCTCAGGCTTAGTACCATCTTTGTTTTGCGCGCTCTCTAATAGTGACTGAGGTAGCAAGCCTCTAGTCCTATGAGGTAAAGACCTTTGTCTTACCAGGGACAAGACCTTGGAATTGGTCACCTGGATTTGTTTAACGACAACCTTGGAAGTCGGGTACTAGCCTCTTATTTTAGTTTACTTGTTATCTCTTTTTAACTAGACCTTGGTCTTTTTCTTTTAGCTCAGTTTTCTCATAATCCTTTATTAGAGTTTATTGGAATCCTTTAGATATACCTAACAAGTGTAGGATTACAATTAACTAAGCATGTTATATAAAAACAATACAAGAGAAGCAAATCTAAACTCTCTCTAAGCATGTTATAAAACAAAGCAACAGAAAAGCAAATCTAAACTTTCTAAACATGCTATAAAATAAAGGAAAAGAAAGCACATCTGAACTTACTAATCATGCTCTAGAATAGAGCAAAAGAGAGCTAGTTTGAACTTTTAAAACATGTTGTGATAAGAGCAAAGAAAGCTAATCTAATCTTACTAATCATGCTATAAAATAGAGCAAAAGTAAGCTAATTCAAACTTGTTAATCATGCTATAAAATAGAGCAAAAGAGAGCTAATTTGGACTTTCTACACATGCTGTAAAATAGAGCAAAAGAAAGTTAACTTGGACTTACTAAACATGCTGTAAAATAGAGCAAAAGAAAGCTAACTTGGACTTACTAAACATGCTGTAAAATAGAGCATAAGAATGCAACTCTGAGCTTCCTATACATGCTGTCCAATAACAAGAAATCTAAGACTTGTATGCTTTAAATCAGATCATTCAAGCTCACTTGTTTGCAAGGAAATAAAACTGCAAAGCTAAAGGAGAAAGCCAGTTGTCCATGCTTAATATCTTTGTTCAAAAGAACTAAACTGAATCACTGACCTAAAATTAATCATACACATTTATTTACCAAAGGGACCACATCTAACACACTAACTACAAGGTGGTTCTTTCTTGTGGATTTAGTCTTTATACTTCTACAACCACCTACAACGTACGGGCAATGCACAGATGCCACAACACTAGGCTGAAATGCAAGGGAAAGAAACCTGCCGTTCATGCTTGCTGGATAATAAGGGTTTCACCCAAAAATTGAAATGAAAGGGGAAAAACTGTTCGGCCATGCTAAAGCAGCAACTAAAGGTTTACTACATGCTCAAGGAAAATAATTTAGGAATCTGTTCGTGCCCTTAACTAACACTAGATCTAAACAGTATTGGAATTTACTGCATATACTAAAGAAAACTAGAAGCTTAAACCATAAGCTTAAAGAGGCTGGTCATGCTCATGCTCATTGCATAGATACATAGAAAACTAAAACTAAATGCTTAAAGGAAGTAAAAATCCTACACTACTACCAAAATGCAAAGATCTGCACTTAATAGGTCTACACCTCTAAGTTGTTTCCAACAAAGCAAAACATAAGGAAAAGGTGATTTCTGCTGTAATCAAAAGTTACACATGATATACTAAAGCATATGTGGTTCATGTCCAGTTAATTGCACAGATCAACCAATTCCTAATTGTTACTGTGAAACTTTCTGCTGTAAACCCAAGCCACAATTACTCTTCACGCAGTGTGCCACAGCAACAGAGGAAAACCGAAAACAAATGCTAGCTTCTATGCAACCCAGTTATGCCAACTAAAATGCTAAGTTCAAGCCTGGAGAACAATCCTCATAGCCCTACTGGAAACTCTACATGAACTGTAAAACTTGAAACTACAAAATTCGAAACTGTAAGTCACAACCTAAAAACAAAAGCTTCTTAAAACCTGCTGTGCTTAGCAAAATCCAATCGAAATCCTTAAATGAGTCAATAGGGAATCTGTACACGCTCGGCAAGGAAAAGGAGGCAAAAATTGTGAAGCTACTCCTACCACAGGTGAGTAGTACTTACCCTTGCTTTTAGAACTTACAACCGAGAAGAGGAAGGGGCAGCTAGGGTTCCGGGTGGAGCTCGAAATCTCAATCTCCTCTTGTGCTCGCGGGCTCTCTTCGACGGGAGGAACTCGGATCCGCAAGGTTCGCTGGAAGAAGCCTTCGCCGGCCGCCGGAAAGAAGCTCCCTTTGCCTTCCGCCCGAGCCCGCCGTCGCACACGCAGAAGCAGAGGAGAAGAAGAGGTTTCGGTTCGGGGAAAAGAAAACTTAAGCTTCTTTTAAATCTAGGGTTTTCCCATATAACTATACTTTAAATCTTTTTCTCTCCATACTTAGTTAACAAAGTGCTCACAGCCCGGTTGGTTTGCTGTGTCCGGTTGGGTTTGGTTCGGCCGGAGGTCATGAGTTCAAAACCTGGCTTCAACATATTCCTTTTCTCTTTTTTTTTTTTAAAACTTCTTCCACATGGTAAAAATACCAAACGAACTCCAAAAATTGCATAAAAATACTCTAAAAATTTATAAAAATCTCTAGAATATTTTAAAAGCATTTCCAAATATTTTTATGGACATTTGGAACTCGAAATAGGGAAAATTGGGTCATTACAGTTTAGGGCATTGCCAACGTTACAAGAACCTATAGGGTCACACACTAAGGACAATTAGGTGGAGATTAGGTTCATATGATGAACCAAGAGAATTAGATTCATTTGATGAATCAAATTGGATTAAGAGTAATCCTAATTGGGCTAACTTGAGTTGGACTCAAGTAGATTCATGTATTCAATGAGTCTAATTTTAGATTATAACTCATTAAATCAACTTAATTTAATGAATTAGATTCATTATATTAAGTTGGCTTGAATCAAATGGTTAGATTAGATCAACCATGGAAGAGATATGGTCAAGTTTGACTTGACTTGAGAGGTAGATTAAAAGTCAAGTTTGACTTGACTTTATGCCACCTCATTGGTGAGTTGGCATTGATGTGGACCAATGATGTTACTCCACATCATCATGGGTGCCACCTCATGGAAGTTACAAAGCCATTTTCTTTAATAGCTTCACATTAATTGCACTTAATGCAATTTTTGGGAGTTACACTTTGAATATGGCCGGCCACTTTTGAATGGGGATGAAATTGATTTTCCTCATTCAAGTGCATTATTCCTTCTTCTTCCTCTTGGAGCTCTCTCCCTCTCCCTCTCCTCCTCAACTTGGCCGAACCACACATAGGTGCTAGCACACCTTTTTGTGTGGTTTTCTCCACCTACGTGTTCGTGTGGATACTTCTAGAGGAGTATCTATCTTGATACTCTAGAGATCCGGCACCGTTTGGATGAGCGGGAACGCGAAGGGCTTCGCTTCAAAGGTATAACTCGTTTCATGTAGATCTAGGAGTAGATCTAAGTAGAAACACATACTCGTAATTTTGTTTTGAAATCTTTTCTTCGCACGAGATCCGTTGGCTAGGGTGATTCGGGGTTTCTGCGATGCGAAAAAGCGATTTTCGTGCCCGAAAAATCCAACAATTTAATTAAATTGATTCAATGAGTCATAATCTAAATTAGACTCATTGAACACATGAATCAACTTGAGTCTAACTCAATTAGCCCAATGAGGATTACTCTTAATCCAATTTGATTCATCACATGAATCTAATCCTCTTGGTTCATCATATGAACCTAATCTCCATCTAATTGTCCTTAGTGTGTGACCCTATAGATTCTTGTAACGTTGGCAATGCCCCTAAACCCATTTAGGAGCATAAGTAATGAGCGGTATCTAGCAACACATCATTACTACCCAAATTACGAGAATGTTGAGATCCAACATCACCTTGTGACTACTAATTGTGACTCCTCACAATATATGACAAGTGTCCTTCTATCCTAGACATCTAGATTGATCAATGTGAGGCATAGACCGTGTCATCCTCTGATCAATCTAAATTTTGAACTCCAAGTAGACTCACTAAATCAAATGAACTCAATATCTCATATTGACTCATTTGGGCATGGCCATGCACTTCGTGGTCTCACTCTATCAAGAATATCGATGTCACCCCGGTCATATAGGAGGGATAGATCCCATCTACATCACTCACATCCCTCTGCATAATTTGTTACATACCCAGTAATCGCCTTTATTGTCCACCCAGTTACGGGTGACGTTTGACGAAACCAAAGTACATAACTCCTTATGTAGGGATCCATGGTGACTTCAGGTCCAAGGACTAGTAGTCATACTAATAGCCACATGAGAAAGTATATGACACTCATATAACGATCCATGATACTTTCTCATGGCGGGTCATTCAGTATACATTCTCCAATGCATACCCATGTGTCAACTTGATATCTCTATATCCATGACTTGTGAGATCAAGTCATTGAGTTGACCTACTTGCTAGTCTTATTGCATTAACATTGTCCCTGAATGTTAATACTCGACTAAGAATGATTAAGAGTAGTATTCCCTATATCATCTCACTATCGGTTCAACTAACCGATTGATATAGGTAAGAACCCTCTACTGAAGGACGCTATTATACTTAGTTTATTTGGCACTAATACAAGTAAGTATAATAACCAAAACAAATGCCTTTATTTATATAAGAATATGATACAATAAGTCTATAATACAATCATCAAATGATTGTCTCTAGGGCTCTAACTAACAACCCCTTCTCTTTGCATAAGATCAAGTTAAGTTTGCTGACATAAAAAAAAACTATGTGAATCTATTCAAAGCTTGCACTTTTATGGAGCAACAGAAAATCCTAAAACGTGCCACAGCCGTAATGCAATGGAGAAGGCAAACCTTGAACCTACTCCCAAACCTCTAACAAACTAAATCTGTCCAGTATATTCCGAAAGCCAAAGAACCATATCCCTAGCAATCCACAATTCTAACAGCATATTTCGAAAGCAAAAAGGAAACCTAAATCCCTAGCAACTGAAATTCTCAACAGCATGTTCCAAAAGCCAAAAGGAAAATTAAAAATGAAGCTCGAAACTACCCTTTCTGCAGGTGAGTAGCACTTACCTTGGACTCACAACCGAACAAGAAGGGCTTCTAGGGTTTCGGTTAGCTCGAGTTTTCGGCCTCTTCTTGTGCCTACGCGTTCACCTTGCAAAAGAGGATCACAACCGTGTGAAGAAACCTCTCAAATTCAGTCTTTGGTCGGCCACCGGAGACAACCCTAGCTTCCCTTTGTTTTCCTCCCAAGCCCGCCGTCGCACGTAGAAGAGAAGAGGAGAAGAAATTAGGTCACGACAAATTAATCCCTAAGTTCTCCCTTTATAACTCCAATATTCTGTTAACTATCTACCACATAAATATATTTCGCTATCTATTTTGATCAGCACGGCCCTGCTGGGTTCTTGGTCATCACGTTCCGCTTAAGTCTCGGATCGGGTCGGAGGTCGCGGGTTCGAACCTCTTTATTTTTTGAAACTTCTTTCTTTTAGTAAAAATACCAAACGAACTCCAAAAATTGCATAAAAATACTCTAAAAATTCCTAAAAATTTCTAGAATATTCTTAAAGCATTTCTAAATATTTTTAAGTACTATTAAGACTTGTAATGAGAAAATTTGGGTTGTTACAATAAATATATCGGTCGATCAAACAGTTTTATCGATCGACCGAACGTTTGCTCACCGGTCAAAAGGACGAGAAATTTAAGGGATCGGTCGACCGAACCCCCTATCGGTCGACCGATCAACCTCTTTAAATACAGGTTTCGGCAGACCAAAAACTTCATCCCCCAAAATCCTCTCCTTTCTTTCTTCCTTGTATACGGAGCTTTTTCGCCGGTTTCAGTTCGTCTAGCAGCCCAACAATGCCTCGGTAACGATTTCTTTATTTTAAATCTTTTAAAATATTTATGCACAATTATTTATTGCTATTCTTTTATATATATAGTGAAAAAAGTAGAGCTATTACGCAACGAGAGGCTAGCTCTCTTAATCCCAGTCAGGACCCTAGGTTTTCTATTGAAGAGTTAAGGCAATCTTTTCCTAATAAAAAAATTTAAGGTGATAGGTACTCGTTGTTTGGATCTCCAATTCTACCAAACCTTCTGTCCTAAAGCCATAGAGATCAATCAGCACTATCAACTTGATAGCATCATCTTTTGTAGACATGCATACAATCCTATTCTCTGTTCGGAATTTTACCATAACTTGTGCGAGCTTGACCCTCATCACTTTATGACTAGGGTTGCCACTAGAGAAATTCTTTTTGATCTGGATATGTTTCTTAGGTTTTTATGGATACGACCCTCAGTTAATCGTATCTTTTCAGTGCTTCCATTCCAGATCCATTACCTGCTCCATTTACTCATCTTACTCTTGATATTATGTATGCTGACTTCTTTGAGGGACCACGTCCTAAAAAGATGTCTACTGTACAACTTAGTCCAAGAGACAATGCTTTTTATAAGATGATTGTCTCCTGTATTCATCCCCTATCATCTAGAGATCAGGGTGTTTTACGACCGGTCCATCTTTTTCTGATGTACGTCTTACGACATAGACTAGAGTTTGACTTAGGATACTGGGTGTTTCGGTCCATTATCTATTATTCGGGGTATAGCACCTCGAATAAAGTTCATATGATCCAGTGTCATATTCTTACTGCCTATATTGCTTCTCTAGGTGTGGGTGTTCATCGGGGTGAGTTGATTGAGTTATCAGATTTTGATCTTGTCGGGGTTAGGCAATTGTCCTTGGCTGGGATTAAGACTAGTGATGAGGGCCTTGTATATAAACAGACTCATCCACACTACATTCCACCGGCTGTCGATGATCCTATTGCTGAAGATGATCCAGTCCCAGTTACTGCACCTCCTCCAGTATATATTGATCCAGGATTTGCCATGACACCCTACTTTGAGTTTTCTCAAAGCAGTTCATATGCTCCTCCTCCTCCAACTAGTGACTTCTTTACCCGTCTGCAAGACGATATTTTTAGTCGCTTTGACTCCTTAGAAACAAAAATGGATGATCAGTACAGCTCTCTTCAGGGACAAATTGCATATTTTCATCAAGAGATGATGGATCGTACTGATGCATTAGAGAGGGAGCAGCGGAGGATGTTTGATTTTTATCGAGATGATGAGGATGAGGATGAGTGATTAGGATCTATTGCTTTTGACTTATTGTAACTATTGACTTGGAATATGATTAAGTTTAATCTTAAGTAATTTCTAGTTAGTAACATCTTTTTCTAAATTTTATAGAGTAGGTTCTTTTGTTTTGGAAATTATTACTTAGTTTATTTTTCAAAATTATTTTTATAAAAATCCCCTTTCAAACTTTTTGGTTTTCAAAATTTCTTTCAAATTATTTTAAATTTTCTGGAGTAGGCTAGGTCTTACCTTAGAATTGCATGATCCTATAGTCCTAGGAGGCAGCATCTCACAAGCATAGTAGGATCCCTTGTTTGATAACTTAGAATGGGTGAGATGTTTAGGTCTTAGCCCTAGATTTCAGATACTTATGTTAGTGCATCGATATAAATCTGGGCTTTAAACAACATACATAAATCAATTTGGGTTAACTAACTAGTAAAAATCTAGTTACTACTAAATACTCAAATTGACCAACCTGAGTCATCAACTACTATCTTGTGGTAGTTAGCCGTGAACAAAGGTTGGACATTTCATCATAAGGACAAATTTTCCTAGTTTTCTTACCCATGCTTGGACTTTTAGGAATTTGTCAATTTGAGGGGGAGATTCAAAACAAGATTTTTAAGTTTATATAATTAGTGACCAAATTAATTTCAACATATAATTTTCAAAATTAAAAAAAAAAATATTTTCAAAAAATAATTTTCAAAAAAAAAATTCAAAACTTTATCACTTTTAAAAATTTGATTTTCAAAATGGTTTTTCAAAAACTTTTTCATCAATTTTTACTTATTAAATCTTTTGAATAAAATAAAAAAATAAAAAAAAACTTTTCAAAATTATATTTCTTAGTAATATTTAAATAAAAAAATATATCTTTCTTGGAAAATTTTTCAAAATTATTTTGCTTAGTAATGTTTTTTTAAAAAAAAAATTCAAACTTAGTAAGGTGTTTATATTTTTTACTTAGTAAAATTTTCAACAATTTTATTACTTAGTAAATTTTTCAAAATTTTAATAATATGTTTAAATTCTTTACCTAGTAAAATTATTCGAAAATTTTATTCAAGATTTATTTTCCTTAGTTAAATTATTTCATATTTATTCATTTTCCTTAGCAAAACTTTATGGTTACAATCTTACTTGGTCTACCCCTATTTTTGATGTGTGTCAAAGGGGGAGAAAGATAGTGAATTCAGGGGGAGTTATTTAACTCAAGGGGAGAAAAGTTAAATTTCTTGTTTATTTACTTGTTGCATATGTTTAAACTTAACTTTGAACCTTGGTTGTCAAACATCAAAAAGGGGGAGATTGTTGGTGCAAGTTGCACTAGAATCAAACTTGAGTTTTAATGTTGTCAAAGGTTCAAGTTAAGTCTTGTTATGATCTAACAAGTTGACTGAGTGTACAGAATGTTTACTCAACCAGAAAAGTCCTAGCTGGAGGCTAGGCGGTGAAATCTTAGCAGATCGTGGAACCCAGGTGCATGTCCAAGGAGGTCAAGAGGACCTGAAGCTTGGCAATATGATCGAGAGGTCTGGAGGACCTAAGATCAAGGGAAAATGTCCTGGCGAGCCAATCAAGGCTAAGTGAAAAGTCCAAACTAAATCTGGAGGATCTAAGTTTGGCAGGTAGGTTGAGGTAAACAAACTGGAGGAGCGACAGTGAGGTCGGGTTCCCGAAGGGAACAACCTTAGGTCGTTGATCCAATTGAAGAAACCGGGAAGGTTTCAAAAGTTGAGATCAAGATAGTCCTACTGTCTTACATATTCCTACTTTATATTATTGCTCTAACATCTATTTTGCAGGAGACTTTTTGGCTAATCCTGTTTTGCAGATCTGAGCTTATCGGTCGACTGAATAGTAGGATCGGTCGACCGAACCAAGCAGAATCAGCATAGAAATCAGATCAGATCAGAACTGAGTCCAAGTCAGATCAAAGCATGATCGGTCGACCGAACCGACAGATCGGTTGACCGAACCGACAGATCGGTCGACCGAACTATAGTGACTCAGTATAGGACAGATCATCAGAATCGATCAGCAGTAAAGGAAATAAGCTGATCGATCGACCGACCTGGGGATCGGTCGACCGATCCAATTAGCATTTATTCAGCATTAATTGATGATCTCGGCAGAATCACGACGAACAGGGAAGGAGGATGTTCAGCCGACCGAAAGGCATGATCGGTCGACCGAACCATTAAAGGTCAGTAAATGCGAAAGATCGAGCCAACTTCGAACTTCGGCCAGGAAGGAAGGGAGCGGGTTCGGTCGACCGAACAGTGGGATCGGTCGACCGAACCTCTAGTACATCTATAAAAACAAGCTCGAAGACAGAGGCCATACAGAATTTTTTGATTATCTTCAAGTCTTTTCTTTGCGTATGAATTATGCTACAAGTCTTTGACTCCGCAAATCTACTCCGTCCGGAAGTGCCGACCAAGCTTCAACCTATACATAATTGTCGGTATATTTTTATATTGCACTTAATTTCAATAAGATAGTAGGATTGTTACTATCTTATTATATTTGTACTTGTATGATATGCTTCTCTCCGAGGATATCAGAGAGAAGAGTTATAGTGATTTTCCCATCGGTGCAGTCAAGGACCACGGGCCTTCGAGTAGAAGTCGAGCTAGGCTCCGAACGAAGTAAAAGAACATGTCTCTTTGTTTAATTTCCGCTACTTAACTTTGATTTTAATATACGAAAAGAAGAGTTTTAAAAAGTGATATTCACCCCCCCCCTCTATCGCAACTACTCGATCTATCAGCCTCATCTTCAAAGGAATGCAATGAAAAGAGCAAAGAGGGAGCATACTCTTTGTTCCATGTACAAGATGAAGATAATGAAGTCTCCACCTCTAGGATTGAGGGAGACGATTTTCGTCGACACTGGTTCAAGGAAAAAAAGAAGTCTCTACATCCGGGTCAAGAGAAGAAGAGGATGAAGAAGCTTCCACCTCCACAAGTCGAGTCAAATCTATTGGAGAAGCATCATTATCGGAACAAGAGGAAGTTTCTACCTCCGGATCAAAAGGAGAAGATGTCATCCCTACACATGAAGGTATAAATATTTCAAATAAAAATAAACAACATAACATATGTTTTGAATGTAGGGAACATGGACACTACAAGAGCAAGTGTCCTAAATTGGCCAAGAAGAAGGGCCAAGTGGCACCAAAGGGCAACGAGGAGCCCAAAGAGACCGCTCCCGAAACAAAGAAGAGCAAGGAGCACATTGTGTGCTTTTCTTGCAATCAAAGGGGACACTATCGGAGTCAATGTCCCAAGGGGAAGAAAGCGGTCAAGGCTCAAAGAGGAAGCACAACTCAAGGGGGAGCCTCCAAGGTAAAATGCAAGGTATCATTTGTTGAGCCTACCCCTTTAAATAATGGTAAAAAGCATGCTAATTCCAATTTTTATTATTTTAATGCTATTTACTGTTAGGACCTTCGGATGGCTATAGAGGGGGGTGTGAATAGCCTCCTTTAAAAACTTCAATCAATTTCCTCACAAGAGTTTGTTAGCACAGCGGAAATAAGTAAAATGAAAACTGATGTAAGGAAAAGAACAAACCACCACTAACAAAATGATGTACGAGGTTCGGGGTTAACTTGCCCCTACTCCTCGGCGTGTCCGTAAGGTGGACGATCCCTTGATCTTTCGGTAGATCACATCCCGGACAAAATCCGGCTAAGTATTTCTCCTTCTCGGTGGAGTAACCTCTTCACAAAAGTCACAGTATAGATTTGAAAATAAAGCACAATGACTTACAGAGTTCAGTGGCTAAAGGATTGAACAAATGAACTTACAGCCACGAAGCAAAATGCAAAGACAGAAGGAAGCCAAGAGCTTAACAACACAGCCTCTTGTTTGATCGACAGAGAGTTTTTCCGGAACCTTAGCAATCCTCTCTTCTTCCTTCTTCTTATTCTTCTTGCTCACTGTCTTCAGCCAGAGCCGAATCGCTGTCACCTGTATCGAATCACTACGTCGCCAGTCACTCTTCCTCCTCATCTGGTTCTCTGAACTCACACCAATACCATCCATGGTCTTCACTGGTGTCTCTGAGCTCGAACCAATAAGCAAGAGTCAAGCTGTAGCCACTGATCGCCGCCAGTGAACGTTGATGCTCCAAATGCACCATTTGCAGCGGAACACAGCAGAAAGATCACTTGGTCTTATTCTTCTGATGGAGCTTAATTTGAAATCAACCATTGGCACGACACCTGCAACCTGTAACTTAAAAATCTCACAGCAGATGATTTGATCAGGTGAATCAGAAATGAATCAGAAATATCAGAGAAGCAGCAGAAACAAACGACATTGTTGTGGATCGGTCATCAGACCGATCCATATCCTTCCGGACCGATCAGGACACACCCTGATCGGTCTGGGATTATGCTGATCGGTCCTATGGGTGGATCGGTCCACAGACCAATCCCCCTTTATTGCCCTGAATCCTATCGCTTGTTACTGATCGGTCACCAGACCGATCAGATAGCCCACAGAAGTCTTCTGTGTGGTAACTGATCGGTCCACAGACCGATCAGATAACCCACAGAAAGCTTCTGTGTGGTTTCTGATCGGTCCACACACCGATCAGATACCTACGGTATCATTGGATCGGTCTATCGACCGATCCAGTCAACCAAAGTATCACTGGATCGGTCAACAGACTGATCTAATGTCCCTGTGTTAGTTTTAGAGCCTCCCAGCCCTAAACCCTAACGTCTTCCTGGTCCAGAGAACGAGCTACTAAGCCCTCTCTGACCTAGTCCGGAGAACGAGCTACCGAGCCCTCTCCGACTCCGTCTGGTCCAAAGAATGAGCTACCGAGCCCTCTCTGACCTAGTCCGGAGAACGAGCTACCGAGCCCTCTCCGATTTCGTCTGGTCCAGAGAACGAGCTACCGAGCCCTCTCTGACCTAGTCCGGTCCAGAGAACGAGCTACCGAGCCCTCTCTGACCTAGTCCGGAGAACGAGCTACCGAGCCCTCTCTGACCTAGTCCCGAGAGCGAGCTGCCGAGCCCTCTCCGACTGATCAACCTTGATCATTAATCAGTCTGAGTCTAATTAATATATGATACAAACTTAAATTAGTGTCAACATCAAAACAACAGCCAGGTCAGACTGTATTAACAATCTCCCCCTTTTTGTTGTTTGACAACACGATTTAAGTTTAGATTAGAAATGTTCATATTTCCCTAATTTTAGGGGAATCAAGATCCTCCCCCTAAGACAGATACAACACCATGTAAGGATAGGAGAATCAAGGTCCTCCCCCTAAAACCAAACTTTCATTTATCTCTAAACTTAGTTATCTTCTCCCCCTTTGTCAAACATCGAAAAGGTGCGAATTAGGTAAGAAAACGTTAAAGGACTCCCCCTTAACCCATACTGTCTTTTTCTTAATCCTCCTAGAATGCCCTATAAGTGTATTATAAGACAGTAATAAAGAAATAAGAGACATACAAGGCATGGCATATGAACAGCATGTTAATAACAAATAAGAAGTGAAACATAGAGAAAAATAAGAAAATGAGCAGCATAAATATATGAAGTCGGCAAATATCCAGGTCAGACATAAATATCCAACAAACAACATCCAAAACATAGACAGTCAAAATGACATCATAGAACAATGTGTATCAATCAGTCTCCTCATCATGAGGAGCATCAGCATCAACAATGGGAGGAGTGGGTCCCTGAGGTGGCATGCCGCTGCTCGAGGACGGATAGCCCGGGAAATCCTGCGGAGGTGGGTATCTGGCCATCCATCGCATAATCGCCTGATGTGTCGCTAGCTGCTGACTGCGTAACTCATCGTAGCGCTGGTCAATCCGGACGCACAACCCGTGGAGCTCAGCAACCAGCAACTCATCGTGCTGCTCAAAGCGACTCTCCAGCTCGGCGATCTGCCAGCGCAGATCAGGATCTGCCTCTCCATCGTCAGCAGCAGCAGGAGGAGGAGCAGCAATAGGAGCAGCCGCAACCTGTCGTGGAGGTGCCCGTGGTAGCTCACCTAGTGCTCTCCCATCCTTCCACCGAACATCCCCATTTTATCCTATGATGCCAGACTTGGAAAATGCCCGTTTCCCAAGTCTGCAATCCTGCCTGACCATCTTGACTATTCTACCCTTGGAGACATCAATCTGAAGGGTCTCGAGCCAATCTGTAATTATATGCCCATAAGGCATATAAACAGTGAAGCTGTTTGGCTCGCTATAGGAGATGATCGAAGAATAGATGCTAGACATGATGTCAAAGTCGAGACGCCGACGCAGTCCATAAAGCATCAGGCAATGATATGGTCGGATCTCAGATAAGGGTTTAGATGTGATTGGTAGAAGGCAGTTTGTGACAATCTTAAAAAGAATGTAATCTTGAGCAGATAATCTCAAGGCTGCAAAAGTAGGGAAATCAACATCTAACTCATCAAGGACACCCGGTCTAGGATGTCTGAAGAAGTATTCATAAATATCGTTAAATGAGACATCAAAGGGCGGAGGTAAGGGGTCTGGTAAGTCAGGATATATCGAAAAGACATTACCGGAACACCTCCGGCAACCGAGATAGTCAAAGAAGGATGAGAAACTGAAATCAAGAGTCTTCTTAGCAACTTTTGTTTTATAACTTACATCATTAGTCTGATGAAGGTTGTTATAAAACTCAGACACTAAGTCATAGTTGATATCTCGTTCTAAATAAACAAGTGAATCAAGTTTGTAGTAGGCAATGATTTCTAACACGGTTGGATAAAATTCGTCCATAAATTTACGATCCACAGACCTACAAGGGAGTAATTTAAAGGTTCTTTGTTTAAAGGCTTCCTCAAAATGATGGTTTGGAAATCTCCCGGAGACAGATGGTTGAGGTCGGGAGGGAGCCTTAGACTTAGACTTCTCAGGTGTCTTAGAGGTCCCCTCACCTACTTGTTTCTTCCTAAGGTGTAACAATGGGATCCAATAGGGGAAATAAGTGAGCACCGTAGCCACCAACACCCAAAACAAAAAGCACAAATATGGTGAGAAATGAAACCAAAATGCCAAGTTCTAGAGAAGTAAGGAGTTACCTTGGTGCCATTGAGCTTTGGCTAGGGCTTCGGCTAGGGTTCCGGCGTGCAAAGAGAAGAGAAGAGGTGAGGTGTAGGGAAGAGTCGGCTAGGGCTTCTGCGTGAAAGAAGGAAAGAAAGGATCGGGAAGATTTAAGGGAGATGGGTGAACAGATGATGAAATGATGGGACGGCTGTCCGATCAGGAGGTATCAGGAATCTCCTGATCGGTCCCTGGACCGATCCAGGGACACCCTGATCGATCTGTAGACCGATTAGGAGATGATCAGCAGTCACTGATCGGTCCCTGGACCGATCAGGGAATCTTCTGATCGGTCTGTAGACCGATCAGAAGGTGATCAGTAGCCCTCTGCGTACCAGATTGACCTGATCGGTCCCCGGACCGATCAGGGAACTACCTGATCGGTCTGTAGACCGATCAGAAAATGATCAATAGTGGGCTCTGCGTGCCAGGCTGACCTGATCGATCCCCGGACCGATCAGATTACACACAGAAGGGTGGAGAGATCGGTCCGTAGACCGATCAGTGTCTGATACTTAACTTTTTCAGTAACTGAAGTTCGTAGAGATGTTCGATAATTGGTAGAAGTGTCTCCAGGAATACTTTCAAGTTTAGTACCTAGAACCTGGAGGATCTACAAGCATAACTATTTCCTAAAAATTATGGTCTGAAATTGTTTATAGCCCGAAAATTTCAGACATTTAGAAAACAGGCAACTTAAGGCCTGAAAACTGAAATTTTCGACTTGTTATGTTCAGTTTCAAGTTTGTCAAAATATAACCAACTTGCTATCATTCTTTCAAGGACTTGTCCTAGTTTCAATCAAAATCATGAAAAGTATCGTTCAAATGTATCAAACAGTCCATCAACCAAAATTACATTATTTCTAGATAAAGGTCCAACCAAGTTTCCTTGGTTGGAATATATGAGTAAGATCTAGGAACCAAATACACATGAATTATGTAATGGTCTTCCCCATACTCAATTTATGTCTCTTCAACCTAATTATTCAAGGGATGCATGGTACATTTTGAATAATTCGGCTGATCCTAGCATCTCACCCCATTTCTAGCAAACAAAAATCATATGTTAATCCTATAGTTTGTGTGAGATGTCCCCAAGTTGCCCAAATTAATTTCTCAATTTCTCTTGTTGTTTTAATTGTCCTTATTGATCATGATGGGGTCCTAATGGCTTATTGAGCCAAACACATCCCCAATTCTCTCCTCAAATGACTAAATTCATTTTCCGGAAGAGGTTTGGTGAAAATATCGGCTAGGTTTGACTTTGACTCAACATATGTGAGTGCAATGTCTCCCCTAGCTACGTGATCTCTAATGAAGTGATGACGCACTTCAATATGTTTGATCCTTGAATGATGGACTGGATTTTTTGTTAGGTTTATTGTGCTGATGTTGTCACACAACACTTGCACTCCCTTATACGAAAGTCCATAATCTTCTAGAATGTGGATCATCCACAACAATTGTGACACACTCTCTCCCATAGCAATGTATTCAGCCTCGGTTGTGGAGAGAGTAACGCAATGTTGCTTCCGACTTGACCAACTAACCAATGATGAACCTAGAAATTGGCAACCCCCACTAGTGCTTTTCCGATCCAATTTGCACCCAGCATAATCGGAGTCGGTATAGCCTATCAAGTCAAAAGACTCCGTACGAGGGTACAATAGACCTACTCGAATTATGCCATTAAGATATCTCAGAATCCTTTTAACTACAATTAAATGAGATTCCTTGGCACATACTTGATATCTAGCGCACATGCCCACAGCAAAAAGTATGTCCGGTCGACTAGCTGTGAGATATAGAAGACTACCAATCATGCTTCTATATTGCGTTAGATCAACTGGTTTTCCATTCTCATCATTGTCAAGGCAAGTGTTAGTCGCCATTGGAGTGGATACTTCCTTAGAGTCACTCATTTTGAATTTCTTGAGCATCTCTTGAGTGTATTTTGTCTGATGGACATAAATGCCATCTCGAGTTTGTTTGATTTCAAGTCCAAGGAAAAATGTCAATTCTCCCACCAGACTCATTTCAAACTCATTTTCCATGTGAGTGATAAATTCATTCAAATAGCCCTTGTTATTTGAGCCACAAATTATGTCATCGACATACACCTCGGCTACAAATATGTTTTCACCATCTCTACGCAGAAATAGTGTTGGGTCTATTTGACCTCTTACAAAACCCTTTTCTAGTAAGTAAGTTGACAACCTTTCGTACCATGCTCGAGGTGCTTGTTTAAGCCCATAAAGAGCTTTCTTGAGCTTGTACACGTGGTTTGGAGCTTCGGTATTCTCAAACCCCGGTGGTTGTTCAACATAGACCTCTTCTTTAATGAAACCATTTAAGAAGGCTGATTTAACGTCCATTTGATAGAGCTTGAAGCCTCTATGTGCAGCAAAAGCTAGCATTAAACGAATGGACTCTAATCGAGCCACGGGAGCATAAGTCTCATCATAATCGAGGCCTTCGACTTGACTATAGCCCTTGGCTACAAGTCTTGCCTTGTTTCTTACGACTTCTCCCTTTTGGTTTAACTTATTTTTGAAGACCCATTTGGTTCCAATAATGGTGGTCTTCTTAGGTTTAGGAACTAAGTCCCACACTTGGCTCCTTTCAAATTGACCTAACTCATCTTGCATAGCTATGATCCAATCAGGATCGTGCAATGCCTCATCAACTAATTTTGGTTCGATTTCTGAGATCAAAGCGACCTCATTAGACTCATTCCTAAAGAATGATCTAGTCCTAACCCCTTGTTGAATGTCTCCCACAATCTGGTCTTGGGGATGACTAGAGGCTATCCTAGATTGCCTCGGTGTTGGTGGTGCCTCATGAGTGATCTCACTAGACACAGGCAAGGGCTCAGTATCAGGTAAAGGATCAGACTGAGCCCTCTCTTGCCTTTGCTCATCGTCATCAGAGTCAACTTCGACTCTTTCTATGTTTTGATCATTTAAACTTAGATTTCTAAGTTCAAATTGAATTTCTCCTATATCCCTTGATTGATCATTTGATTTAGGGATTTCTTCAAATGCTACATCCGAGGACTCTTCAATCAATTTAGTCCTATTGTTGTAGACTCGATAGGCTTTGCTGGTGAGAGAGTACCCGACTAGTATCCCTTCGTCAGCCTTAGCCGTGAACTTTCCAAGATGATCCTTGGTGTTCAAGATAAACACCTTACAACCAAACACCCTAAGATGTTTAATTGTAGGGGGTTTCCCAAACCAGAGTTCATGGGGAGTCTTTCCTAAAAACCTATGTATCAAGACTCGGTTTTGCACATAGCAAGCGGTATTTACCGCTTCAGCCCATAAGTAGCTCGGTAGTGAGTACTCATTGAGCATGCTTCGTGCAGCCTCTTGCAAGACTCGGTTCTTTCTCTCCACAACCCCATTTTGTTGTGGGGTCCTTGGAGTAGAGAACTCATGCCTATATCCTTTTTCTTGACAAAATTCCAAAAATCTATGGTTTTGAAATTCTCCACCATGATCACTTCTAATTGTTTTAATTGTTGTTGATTTTTCATTTTCAGTTCTTCTACAAAAAGAAACAAAAACATCTATGGTTTGATCCTTATTTTTCAAAAAGAAAGTCCATGTATATCTAGTAAAATCATCAATGATCACTAAACAGTATCTACTCCCATTCAATGAAATAACATTACTGCAATCAAACAAATCCATATGCAATAAGTCTAAAGCAGTAGATGTACTTACAACACTTTTACCTTTATGAGCCGCTTTTGTTTGCTTACCCTTTTGACATGCATCACATAATTTTGTCTTTTGGTACTTGATGCTTGGTAAGTCTCGCACTAATCCTTTGTAGGACAGCTTTCGAATGTTCTTCATGTTTACGTGGGCCAACCTTCTATGCCACAGCCATGATTCTTCTTCTTTTGACATGAAACACTTAGCAGAGGCATTAGTAGCACTTTTTAAAAGATACTTGGTAAATGTTATCTACCCTTGTGCCTACTAGTACTGTGTCAAGTGTGTCAATGTGTTTGACCAGACATTGACTTGAATGAAACTCAATTGTGTAACCTGTATCACACAATTGGCTGACACTTAGGAGATTAAAAGTCATCCCCTTGACTAGAAGGACATTTTTGATTTGGAGACATTCGGATATTTGAATATCTCCAACTCCTATAACCTTAAGGCTACCATTATTACCAAAGGACACATTACCTCTATTTTTGTTTTGAAGGGTAGTAAAGAGTGACTTGTCCCCGGTGATGTGCTTGGAGCATCCACTATCAACAAACCAAGTTGATAGATGCTCCCCCTTGACAAATGCCTACAAGACACGAAAGATAGATGTTTTAGGTACCCAAATCTTGGGACCTAATGCATCTACAATGAAAGACCTAGGAACCCATGCCTTGGTCACACCCTTCCTATTTTCATGAACCCTAGAAGCATGTGACCTATGAAATTGGGTTCTAGACACTAAGGAAATGAAACTAGACTCCTTAGGTTGATATCCTAATCCAGCCTTGTTGTAGACCGCCCTTTGGGCATTGAGAATCATATCTAAGGTCTTAGAGCTAGTTGAGAATTTCTCAAGCATTTTCTTGAGTTTCTCAACTTCACTCTTTAAGGCTTTGTTTTCATCCTCAAGAAGCTCTTGATGAAGGTCATCAACCTCATCTTCCCTAAGAGTCTTCAAGTGTTCTACTTCTTCTTTTAATAATTTGATTTCAGTTTTTGATTTCTTAAGCAAAGTTGATAAATGTACAATAGTTTTATAGCATTTTTCTAAATGTGGAGAAGTTACCTCTTCATCATCCGAAGATGATGAAGCCGCGGCTGATGTATCACTTCCGGAGTCCGATTCCTCCCTTGCCATGAGTGCTAATTGACGAGTGGTTTTCTCCTTCTCTTCCTCCGATGAGCTTGAGGAGGATTCATCCCAAGAAGCTTTGAGAGCTTTCTTCTTCTTGGCCCTTTCCTCCTTCTTCTTGAGTTTTGGACACTCGCTCCGATAGTGTCCTTTCTTGCTACACTCATAACACGTAACGTTAGTCTTATCAATATTTTGATCAATAGACTTACCTTTCCCTTTGTATCTCCGGCTCCTTCTCATGATTCTTCTCACGAAGTTGGCCATCTCGCTTGATGATGATCTACCTTCATCATCGGACTCGGAGGAGGATGAGGATGTAGGAATTTCTTTCTCCTTCTTCTTTTCTTTCTTCCTTCTTCCATCCTTGCTCTTTTCTCCTGCAACTAAAGCAATACCTTTCTCATTTTGACCCTTGTTAGCAAGTTCATGAAGTTCCATTTCACAAAAGAATTCATCTAACTTAACAATTGAAAGGTCCTTGGAGACCTTGTAGGCATCTACCATAGATGACCACAAGGCATTCCTTGGAAAGGCTTTGAGAGCGTACCTTACGAGATCACGATTCTCTATGCGTTCATCCACGGAATGAAGACCATTGATGATCTCTTTGAACCTTCCGTGTAGTTCACTTACCATTTCGTTCTCCTTCATGGTGAGATTTTGTAGTTGGTTTAGGAACAAGTCTCTCTTGGCGATCCGAGAGTCTCGAGTTCCTTCTTGGAGCTCGATGAGCTTGTTCCACAAATCCTTTGCACTCACAAATGGACCTACCATGACAAGTTGATCTTTGGCTATTCCACATTGTAGTGTGACCACCGCCTTGGCATCGGCTTTTCCTTTGCGAGTTTGCTCGGCGGACCACCTTGACGACTCTAGTTCCTTACCTTCTTCATCCTTCAGAGGTGTGAAACCTTCCTTGACCGAGAACCACATGGAGATGTCGATCTTGAGATAATACTCCATACGGCTCTTCCAATATTGGAAGTCCGCTCCATCGAAGTAGGGTGGGTGATTGGTACTAAAACCTTCCTTCATAGCCATCTTCTTGCTCTTTAGGGTGTTAATCCGGATGAAGAGCGCCTTGCTCTGATACCACTTGTTAGGACCTTCGGATGGCTAGAGAGGGGGGGTGTGAATAGCCTCCTTTAAAAACTTCAATCAATTTCCTCACAAGAGTTTGTTAGCACAGCGGAAATAAGTAAAATGAAAACTGATGTAAGGAAAAGAAAAAACCACCACTAACAAAACGATGTACGAGGTTCAGGGATAACTTGCCCCTACTCCTCGGCGTGTCCGTAAGGTGGACGATCCCTTGATCTTTCGGTAGATCACACCTCGGACAAAATCCGGCTAAGTATTTCTCCTTCTCGGTGGAGTAACCTCTCCACAAAAGTCACAGAATAGATTTGAAAATAAAGCACAATGACTTACAGAGTTCAGTGGCTAAAGGATTGAACAAATGAACTTACAGCCACGAAGCAAAATGCAAAGATAGAAGGAAGCCAAGAGCTCAACAACACAGCCTCTTGTTTGATCGACAGAGAGTTTTTCCAGAACCTTAGCAAACCTCTCTTCTTCCTTCTTCTTATTCTGCTTGCTCACTGTCTTCAGCCAGAGCCGAATCACTGTCACCTGTATCGAATCACTGCGTCGCCAGTCACTCTTCCTCCTCATCTGGTTCTCTGAACTCACACCAATACCATCCATGGTCTTCACTGGTGTCTCTGAGCTCGAACCAATGAGTAAGAGTCAAGCTGTAGCCACTGATCGCCGCCAGTGAACGTTGATGCTCCAAATGCACCATTTGCAGCGGAACACAGCAGAAAGATCACTTGGTCTTATTCTTCTGATGGAGCATAATTTGAAATCAACCATTGGCACGACACCTGCAACCTCTAACTTAAAAATCTCACAGCAGATGATTGGTGAATCGAGTGAATCGAAATATCGAGAAGCGGCGAAACAAACGACATTGTTGTGGATCGGTCATCGGACCGATCCATATCCTGATCGGACAACCCGATTGGTGCGGGATTATCTTGATCGGTCCTATGGGTGGATCGGTTCACGGACCAATCCCCTTTATTGCCACGAATCCTATCGCTCATTCTTGATCGGTCACGGACCGATCGAGATAGAAGTCTTACGTGTGGAATAGCGTCGGTCCACGCCGATCGGATAACCTGAAAGCTTCAGTGGTTTCGATCGGTCCACGACCGATCAGATACCTCGGTATCACCGGATCGATCGCCGATCGATCCGGTCAACCAACAACTTTGGATCGGTCAGCAGACCGATCCAATGTCCTCATGTTAGTTTTAGAGCCTCCCACCCTAAACCCGTCAGGTCCAGAGCGAGCTACCAAGCCCTCTCGGACCTAGTCCGGAGAACGAGCTACGGAGCCCTCTCCGACCTGGTCAGGAGGCGAGCTACCGAGCCATCTCCGACTTCGTCCGGTCCAGAGACCACGAGCCCTATCGACTTAGTCCGGTCCGGAGAACGAGCTACCGAGCCCTCTAGTCCGGAGAACGAGCTACCGAGCCCTCTCCGACTTCGTCCGGTCCAGAGAACAAGCTACCGAGCCCTCTCTGACCTAGTCCGGAGAGCGAGCTGTCGAGCCCTCTCCGACTTCGTCCGCTCCAGAGAACGAGCTACTGAGCCCTCTCTGACCTAGTCCGGAGAGCGAGCTGCCGAGCCCTCTCCGACTTCATCCGGTCCAGAGAACGAGATACTGAGCCCACTCTGACCTAGTCCGGAGAGCGAGCTGTCGAGCCCTCTCCGACTGATCAACCTTGATCATTAATCAATCTGAGTCTAATTAATATCTGATACAAACTTTGTAACGACCCGACTCCTGGGTACCAGGCTGTGAGCCGGATCGCTACATTAACTACTGAAAATACTGTGCGGAAAACTGAGCAAATTTGAAATTTGCTAAACTAATTACTGTAAAGTCTTAACCTGACATTCTAGGAGTACCTGAGTGTTGTACACATGCTAGGAGAGACAATCTATGCCTCTTGGATGTCCTGCTAGCTGCAGTCAGACATTTCAACCGATCCGTAAGTCGATTGAGCCTTCGGAACGATTCACAGATCGTTCCAGCTGATACTGGCACGGATGCACCCTCTGGATCGGTCGGGAGACCGATCAGTGAGCCTCCGTGCTTCTGCTGCGTTCTGTTCGCATCTGGATCGGTCGGCCGATCCAGAAGCACCTGATCGGTCGGTAGACCGATCGCGCCGCTTCTTATGCTATAGCCTCGGATCGGTGCATCGGCCGATCCGATCGGTCGGTTGACCGATCGGTGATCGCAGATTCGTCCGAACTCTCGTTCGGTCTTTGGATCGATCGGACGATCGATCATAGCGACAGATATAACATATCAGGGATCGATCGGTGGACCGATCGACCTATCTTGATCGGATCGGTCGGCAGACCGATCCAACTCGATATGAAATCGAGTTTCGATTTCGAGAACTTCCGACTGGAACGTGCCACAACTCACAGAGACCAGTTCTAGATACATGAAAACACTCAAGAATGTGAATACTCATATTCTAAACATGATGACTAAACAAGATATAGTTCACTAAACCGTAACAAGACTAATTCATAAAACCAGACGTGTTAAGTACTAAACCTGAATTAAAAGCGTGTAGATCCCAAGGATCTTTATTCCAGACCCCTTGCACACACACATCATTGTAGCATCGCCCTCCAGCCTCCGCTAGTCCACTTTTCTTTTACCGTATCTGCAGTATAAGAAAAGTAGTACTGTAAGCTTAAAGCTTAGTAAGAAACCATCTACCTCACTAAATCATGCATACGATGCAATTATGATTTTAAATCATGTTGTTTGAAAAAACATACTGAACATGCAAGCATGGCATGGCATATCAAACAAAGCATAAACTGGAACTGAAACATGGCATAACATATAAACCGAGCATGAAACTGAACTAGTCATGCATATGTCTAAATCTGTACATGAACTCAAATCATGTAAATTGAACCTGAACTGAAAGCTAAATTAGTGTTTTCATCACTGGTTTCAAATTTGAAAACTATACATATAATAGATGAAAATACTAAACATGCTGCTGGACTTACTGTGTGCGCATCCCTACGAGACCGGGATTGCAAGTTCGAATCCGGAAGGTTACTAGGTTATCTGAACCTAGGGACGATCTGGGTCCAGCCCATGGATATCTGATCCAAGCACGATGCCAACTGAATAAAAGTAAAATCTGAATCTTTTTTATTTTACTTTTATTCTAGGTTATCTGAACCTAGAGCTAGGTTATCTGAACCTAGAGGCTCCTGTGGGAGCCCACCCAATGGATATCTGATCCATATAGCTGTAATAACTAATAATAAACTGAATAAAATGTTTCTATTACATTTTATATGCTGTTAGGACGCCTATTGGTACATCCTTCTGAACTGGGCATTCTACCGAATGCTTGGCGTGCACTAAAAGCATGCCCTAAAACTGAAAACTATAAAATTACTGAACTAACGCCAAAACTAACAAGCGAGAGCAATTATACTGCAGGTGAGGGGTTTCTTACCTCAATCGTAAGGTTTTCTTACGATTCTATTCGCTAGGTGTTTCCGGAAAACTGTCCGCTCGACGAACCGCTTACGTCTTCGCGTTCCTCTCGCGGAGAAGAACCCCTTTCGTGTTGGAGTCGTCGTCGGAAGATGATCCTATGGACCCTTGCCTTGGTGTGCCGTGCGTGAGGAAGAGGAGAAGAAGGGAGAGGCGGCGGTGAGGTTTTGGAAGAGAAAGTGGCGTGAGGTGAAGAGGTGCCGAACCAAAATAAACCAAACCCCACTTAAGTTTATTATTTATATTAAGTGGTTTAATGAACCCAACTCTAATATAAATATATTTGGTTCTCCTTCCTTTCAGCACGGCCCTGCTGGGTTCAACTGGTTACTAACATTATCCCTTACACCATAGGTCTCGGGTTCGATTTCCGCCTAAGCTATTTGCGAATCTATTTGTTTTTGCTACTTCCGCTACTCGGAAAATTCTGGAAAAATATCTAATAATTCCAGAAAATCATAGAATAATTCTAAAATAAATTTGAGAATTTTCAGGCTTTACAATTTACCCCATACCTGTATCAAAAAGTTCGTCAAGATACAGGTATAATCCATGAGGTAACTGCTCCATATAGTCCTCTCTCCTACGGTGATTGCAGAACGAAATAATGGTACTTCCTTGTTTAATTTCTTTACTACTCGGTCTATTATCTGAATAGGCCGACTGTCATAGCTGAGATCATCACGGACCTGTACCAACTGGGGCTCAATCACCTGGGTGGCGTCTGGAATATGCTTCTTCAGCATGGAGACATGAAATACGTTGTGGACAGCTGACATCTCCTGAGGTAGCTCTAGCTCATATGCTACCTTGCCCACTCTCTTCGTGATAAGGTATGGTCCCACATATCTGGGAGCTAGCTTGCCCTTCTTCCCAAAACGCATGACTCCCTTCATAGGAGCTACTCTGAGGAAAACTGTATCCCCAACTGAAAACTCTAGGGGTCTGCGTCGTGTATCGGCATAGCTCTTCTGACGGCTCTGTGCTGTCTCTATCCTCTGGCGAATCTGCTGTATGGCTGCTGTGGTATCTGCTACTAGATCGGTCTGAAGCTCTAGTTCTTTCTGTTCACCACTCTCATACCAGCAGATTGGTGATCTGCACCTTCGCCCATAGAGTGCCTCATAGGGTGCCATGCCGATAGTGGCCTGATAACTGTTGTTGTATGCAAATTCTGCTAGACTCAGATATTTGCACCAACTTCCCTTGAAATCTAGGGCACATGCTCGGAGCATATCTTGAGTACCGATTCACTCGCTCAAGTCGACCATCCATGCGAGGATGGAAGGTCATCTTGAATTTTAACCGGGTGCCCATAGTGATCGTACACACTTCCGTAAGTGTGATGTAAACTCTTGTCTCTATCGATATAATGGTTCGTGGGACTCCATGCAATCGACAATCTCCGGAGATACAACTGAGCTAGCTTCTCCATAGAGTAGGATATCTTGATAGCTAAAAGTGGGCTGATTTAACCTGCCGACTATTACCCGGATGGCATCAAAACCATTCGTGGTTGGGTAGTCCCACTATGAAATCCATGGAGATATCCTCCACTTCCATTCTGGAATCTGTATAGGCTGCAGAACTCCTCACTGATGTTCCGCCTTGACCCTCGGCGGTGAGGCAGATGCTAACATATCTGGCGATGTCTCGCTTCATCCGGGCCACCAAAAGCGTTTCTTCAGGTCTTGATACATTTTGGTGGAGCACGGATGCATAGCGTAGGGAGTCCTGTGAGCCTCGTCTAAAATCTGTCTCCGTAGCTCCTCCTGATCTGGAACACAGAGTCTGTCGCCAAAATACAACACCCCGCTGTCGGACACTCTGAATTCTCCACTTTCCGATTCTGCTAGCCCTTGCTTGATTTTCTGAATTTCAGGGTCCTGATCCTGAGCTGACTGAATATCACCAAGCAAGGTAGACTCTAAGGTCATAGTGGAAAGTTGTCCGACTATAAGCTCGAGACTAAAGGCCGTAATCTCCTTCCTTAGGGGTGGTGACATAGCTGCTAAAGATAATAAGGTAGCACTGGACTTCCTGCTGAGTGCGTCTGCTACCTTATTAGCTTTTCCTGGATGGTAGAGGATATCTATGTCATAATCTTTGACTAGTTCTAACCATCTACGCTGTCGCATATTCAGATCCTTCTGAGTAAAGAAATACTTCAGACTTTGATGATCTGTATACACTCTGCACTGAGCTCCGTACAAATAATGTCTCCAAATCTTGAGAGCGAACACCACTGCTGCAAGCTCAAGGTCGTGAGTAGGATAGTTCCTCTCATAATCCTTGAGTTGTCTGGAGGCATAGGCGATCACCTTGCCCTGCTGCATCAGTACTGCTCCTAATCCCAATTTAGAGGCGTCACTGTAGATGTCGAAGCTGTCTGTGTTTTCTGGTATAGCTAAAATAGGAGCACTGGTCAATCTCCGTTTTAGTTCACTGAAGCTGTTCTCGCAGTCCTCTGTCCACTGAAATTTCTTGTTCTTCCTGGTGAGAGCTGTCAGTGGGGAGGCTATCCTGGAGAAGTCCTCTACGAATTTCCTGTAGTAGCCTGCTAATCCCAGAAAACTTCTGATTTCACTGGCGTTCCTGGGTCTCTTCCAGTTACTTACTGCTTCTATTTTGCTGGGATCTACCATAACACCATCTTTGGAGATGATGTGACCGAGAAAGGCTACCTGGTCTAGCCAGAATTCACATTTCGTGAATTTGGCGTACAACTGGTTCTGCTGAAGGATCTGCAAAACTGTCTTCAGATGCTCTGCATGGTCCTCCTGAGTGCCTGAATAGATAAGAATGTCATCGATGAACACGATGACAAACTTGTCTAAGTATTCTCTGAATACTCTGTTCATGAGGTCCATGAAAGTAGCTGGAGCATTTGTCACGCCAAAGGCATGACTACGAACTCATAGTGTCCGTATCTGGTCCCGTTTTAGGTATATCACCTTCCTTGACTCTAACCTGGTGATATCCCGATCTGAGGTCAATTTTAGAGAACACCGTGGCTCCTTTAGCTGGTCAAACGGTCATCTATCACGGGAAGAGGGTATCTGCTTTTAATTGTGACTGGTTCAAGGCACGGTAGAGTTCATGCATAGGCGCATGCTTCCATCCTTCTTCTTCACAAACAACACAGGGCTCCCATGGTGAGTGACTAGGGCGTATGAAACCCTTGTCAAGAAGCTCCTATAATTGCTCAAGTTCCTTCAGTTCTGCGGGAGCCATGCGATATGGTGCCTTGGAAATTGGATTTGTGGGAATGAGCTCTATCTCGAATTCAATCTCCATGTCTGGTAGCTCTTCGGGGAAGACTGCTGGGTAGTCACAAACGACTCGAACCTCTGATAGCTGTTGGTTCTTGTCCTGGCTGGTGTTGACTACATTTGCTAAAAATCCCACGCATCCTGAATCCAATAGCTGCTGTGCTTTCAATGCTGAGAGAAACTTCCTGGCTTTCCTCTTTGGCTTCCCCGTGTACTCAAACTGTACTCCTATGACCTTCTGTTTACGGCACTCTATAAAAGCGCCGTATCTGATCAGAAAATCCATTCCAAAGATGACATCGTAGTCAGTCATTTCTAGCACTATCAGATCACCAAAAAGCTCCCTGTCTGCTATAATGACTGGCACTGCTCTGAGCCAGTGCGTAGATGCCATAATGTCTCCTGAGGGTAGCGTTGTCAGAAACTGACTATTGAGTACTTCTGGAGGTGTTGCTAGTTTCTCGGCAAATGCCCTGGATACATAAGAGTGGGTTGCCCCAGTATCGAATAAGACAGTTGCATTATGCTTTAAAATACTGACCTGTGACAACTGTCGAGGCATTTGCTACGTCCTCTCTGGTCAGTGAGAAAATCCTGGCATTTGTGGTAGCTGTGGGGGCTTCTAATCTGCCCTGACTGATCTGTGGACCATCTAAGACAGCATACATCTGGTGTAGCTGGGCTGGCTGAGCTCCATACTGTATCGGCTGAGGCGGAGGAAGACTGTTCTTGTTCGGGCACTGCTTAGCCATGTGCCCTTCCTGTCCACATTCAAAACAACCTCGCGTACCCTTGCGGCAAACTCCTGGATGATGTTTCCCACAAGTAGCACACTTGGGATGTCTGGAATGTTTTCCAGCTGGTCCTCCTTTTGGGTCACTACTTGCCTTGCGTTTCCCCTTCCAGTTGGAGCTATGTCCCTGTTGTTTCTGTTGAGTACCTGAGCTAGTTTGTCCCTTGGGCTCTGTGGAAACCTGCTTCTGCTGGGTGATATTGTGCTGATAGTGCTCGGTGATCAGAGCACTACTCACTAGCTCCTCTGTGTTTTGTGGCCTATGAACGCCACCAGCTACATTCATTGCGATCTCTGGTCTGAGCATCTTCAGCATCAAGCGTACTCGTTCTTTCTCTGAGCTGACTAGTTCTGGACACAGACGGGCCAACCTGTTGAATTTCTTCACGGCCTCCTGAACTGATAGGTTGCCCTGACGAAATTCTGTAAACTCGTCATAGTGTCGGTTTGTGACTTGCATATGAAAGAATTCCTCGAAGAATTCTTTCTCGAAGTTGGCCCATGTCATCTGGTTTACTGGCCACTTCGATTTAATCCGCTCCCACCACATGCGTGCGTCTCCTGTTAAGCAGAAGGAGGCACACTTTACCTTTTCGTGCTCTGGCCAGTCTAGAAGTTCCATCGTGCTTTCCAGTGTTTTAAACCATGCCTGAGCATCCCATGGTTCGCTGGTGCCTGAGAAGTTCTCGGGCTTAATTCTCTGCCACTGGATAAGGTAAGCTTCTCTCTTAGCCCCTGCTACTGGGGCTACTGGGACCGGTACTGCAGGCTGAGCTGGTACTACCTCTGTGATTACTGGAGTCGTGAGGTTCGGTACTGGAGTGACTGGGGGAGTAGTCTGCTGGTTAGCCTTTAAGGAGGCTATCTCCTGCTGCTGTCGCTTGTCCCCAAACTTGCGGGTCTAGCGCATCCCAAACCAACCGTGAGGGGCTCGGCCGCTTTCTTAGGACGTCCTCGTACCATTTTCTAAATAGCAGAGAACACATATATATAACTAAGCTATCATGTTATAGTTAACTACTGGTAACATGTTAAATACTATCACTGTAAACATAAATTAATTAACTACCAACATGAGAGCAAACATGGAAGCACACATAACTGATATGAAAGCTGAAAACAAACTGAGTGAGAGATGTTCTTACTTGGAAGCTGTAGGCACAATGCTGATGTGTGTGTAGGAAGTAAGGAACCCTGCTCTGATACCACTCTGTAACAACCCGACTCCTGGGTACCAGGCTGTGAGCCGGATCGCTACATTAACTACTGAAAATACTGTGCGGAAAACTGAGCAAATTTGAAATTTGCTAAACTAATTACTGTAAAGTCTTAACCTGACATTCTAGGAGTACCTGAGTGTTGTACACATGCTAGGAGAGACAATCTATGCCTCTTGGATGTCCTGCTAGCTGCAGTCAGACATTTCAACCGATCCGTAAGTCGATTGAGCCTTCGGAACGATTCACGGATCGTTCCAGCTGCCAGGATGCACCCTGATCGATCGGGAGACCGATCGGTGAGCCTCCGTGCGCCTGCTGCGTTAGGCGCATCTGGATCGGTCTACCGACAGCACCGATCGGTCGGTAGACCGATCGCGCTCTTATGTTTACGTTGCCTCGATCGGTCCGTCGATCGATCCTGCCACCGATCGGTCGGTTGGACCGATCGGTGATCGCAGATTTCGCCCGAACTCTGTTCGGTCTTTGGATCGACGGACGACCGATCGGATAGCATCAGATAACAGTATGCCTGCGGATCGGTCGACCGATCCGGATCGATCAGAACTTGATCGGTCGGCAGACCGATCCAACTCTGATATGAAATCAGAGTTTCTGATTTCAGGAACTTCCGGCACTGGAACGTGCCACAACTCACAGAGACCAGTTCTAGATACATGAAAAACACTCAAGAATGTGAATACTCATATTCTAAACATGATGACTAAACAAGATATAGTTCACTAAACTGTAACAAGACTAATTCATAAAACCAGACGTGTTAAGTACTAAAACTGAATTAAAAGCGTGTAGATCCCAAGGATCTTTATTCCAGACCCCTTGCACACACACATCATTGTAGCATCGCCCTCCAGCCTCCGCTAGTCCACTTTTCTTTTACCTGTATCTGCAGTATAAGAAAAGTAGTACCTGTAAGCTTAAAGCTTAGTAAGAAACCATCTACCTCACTAAATCATGCATACGATGCAATTATGATTTTAAATCATGTTGTTTGAAAAAAACATACTGAACATGCAAGCATGGCATGGCATATCAAACAAAGCATAAACTGGAACTGAAACATGGCATAACATATAAACTGAGCATGAAACTGAACTAGTCATGCATATGTCTAAATCTATACATGAACTCAAATCATGTAAATTGAACCTGAACTGAACTGAAAGCTAAATTAGTGTTTTCATCACTGGTTTCAAATTTGAAAACTATACATATAATAGATGAAAATACTAAACATGCTGCTGGGGCCCTGGCAACTGTGCTTACTGTGCGCGCATCCCTACGAGACCCGGGATTGCAAGTTCCGAATCCAGCAGGGTTACTAGGTTATCTGAACCTAGGGACGACTGTGGGAGTCCAGCCCATGGATATCTGATCCAAGTACAGTGCCAACTGAATAAAAGTAAAATACTGAATACTGTTTTATTTTACTTTGCTGTTCTAGGTTATCTGAACCTAGAGGCTACTGTGGGAGCCCACCCAATGGATATCTGATCCATATAGCTGTAATAACTAATAATAAACTGAATAAAATATTTCTATTACATTTTATATGCTGTTAGGACGCCTATTGGTACATCCTTCTGAACTGGGCATTCTACCGAATGCTTGGCGTGCACTAAAAGCATGCCCTAAAACTGAAAACTATAAAATTACTGAACTAACGCCAAAACTAACAAGCGAGAGCAATTATACTGCAGGTGAGGGGTTTCTTACCTCAATCGTAAGGTTTTCTTACGATTCTATTCGCTAGGTGTTTCCGGAAAACTGTCCGCTCGACGAACCGCTTACGTCTTCGCGTTCCTCTCGCGGAGAAGAACCCCTTTCGTGTTGGAGTCGTCGCCGGAAGATGATCCTATGGACCCTTGCCTTGGTGTGCCGTGCGTGAGGAAGAGGAGAAGAAGGGAGAGGCGGCGGTGAGGTTTTGGAAGAGAAAGTGTCGTGAGGTGAAGAGGTGCCGAACCAAAATAAACCAAACCCCACTTAAGTTTATTATTTATATTAAGTGGTTTAATGAACCCAACTCTAATATAAATATATTTGGTTCTCCTTCCTTTCAGCACGGCCCTGCTGGGTTCAACTGGTTACTAACATTATCCCTTACACCATAGGTCTCGGGTTCGATTCCCGCCTAAGCTATTTTGCGACCTATTTGTTTTTGCTACTCCCGCTACTCGGAAAATTCCGGAAAAATATCTAATAATTCCAGAAAAATCATAGAATAATTCTAAAATAAATTTGGGAATTTTTCGGGCTTTACAAACTTAAATAGTGTCAACATCAAAACAACAGCCAGGTCAGACTGTATTAACATTTACCATAAAAATAGGGAGCATGATAGCATTAAAGAAAAGCATATGGCTCTCCATGCTAAGACTACCACACCTAGGGTTAGGAAGGTAGGTAAAATGTTAGGCAATAACACTAAGGACCATATTTATAAGCCTAGAAATAAAAATACTCAAAGTTTTCAAGAAACATCAAAATCTAGGGATTTATGGGAAGAAAATCAAGTCTTGAGGTCAAGGCTTGATAAAATTGAAAAGACCCTAAAGAGGATGGAAAGAATCCTAAAAGGGCAAAAAGAGCAAAACCTAGGTTCAGCACTACAAGGGTCATCCAGGGGCCATAGGGGTTTGGGATACAAACATAAAATCAAAAAGGATGTGCCTTCTTATCATATGGTTCCATATAATTATGGAACCAACCCTAAGTCAAATGGTCAAGTCAAAAATACTAGGGAGGTTATCCCTAAGAGTATTTTTACAACAAACGTGATTAAGACTTCTAAGAAGTCCAAGAAAGTCACAAAGAAGGTCACAAGGAAAGAAATCCCTAGAGTTAACCTAGGAAATGTGACCAAGGCTTCTAAGAAGCCTAACAAGGACACTAGGAAGGTATCTAGGGAAGTTATACCTAGTGAGTACCTAGAGCATCCAAGGAGCACCAATAGGTTTTGGGTTCCTAGGAGCATTTTCTCTACCCCTTAGATGGGATAAAGAGTGTCAACTTCGATTAGAAGGGTAGTTAAACCAACTTTGATGAAGTTGACACTCGGAGAGCATTTTCAAGGTTATTATTAACCTTTGAAAATGAAAAGGATAAACGGTTACTCTTGGAGAGAGTAAAATGTGTCATGTTTTAAGAAATTGGATGTAATTTTAAAGTGACACAAAATTAGGAAAATCAAAAGAAATGTCAAAATTGAATTTTGACATTTTCTTGGGAAATAGTGGGCAATCTAGGTTTTAAATTTTAATTTAGCTAAGGATTAAGGATACTTAGATAGATAATCTAGGTATGTCATTTATGCTAATTTACCATGCGTTGTTTGCCCATCATATGCCATGACATCATATTTTGCATTTATGTTTTATTATGAAAAATATAAAAATATCATGTCATGCCATACATACATCATGTAGTTCTAGGAAATTTTCTTTTGAAAATTATTTATCTTTGATGTATGTCATTTCGCATCATGCATAAGTTTTAAATTCCTTGAAATTAAGGACAAATGGCATTTATTAACAAGTAACATCCTTGGTGGATATTCATGACCTCAAAATGTCTAAATAGATATGCATGATCTCTAGATTTGGACAAAACCAAAGTTTACATCTCACTAAGAACTATAAGGTGACTTGTATGTGGTTTCGTACACTTTAAATACAAGTGAGATGTTAGGATGATGAACAAAACTCGATGTTGATTTAGTGCATTCTTTTGGGTTTTAAATTCATTAAAACACATAGTTATGTGTTTTCCAATCATTGGGAAAGCTAATGTACAAGTCATGTGCATTGAGCCCAAAGAATATGGTTGGATATTGGTTTTGAAAATGATTTTAAATATATTTTGAAAAACCTTGATGAAGGCTATCTTTTGATAGTAATCATCATTGAATAGTTGAGCATAAACTTGGAAGAAAACACTAAAACTTTTACAAGTTTCGAAGTTTATGTCAATTTTTGAAAATAAGAAGTATTTTCATAGAAAATTATTTTTCCTTGATAATATATGCCCTAAGGAATGTCTACATGAATTTTCATGATTTTTTTATTTTTGTAGAATTTTCTAGGGGTTTCTGAAATTCACTGAAAGTAAATTTCAGTTTTTCAGTGCTTCAATCGATCACCCGATCGATTGAAGTGCCTCAATCGATCGGGCGATCGATTGAGAGGAGTTTTCCTGCAAGCAGAAGCTCGCTGGATCGATCAGCCGATCGATCCACGCAGTCTGAATCGATCAGTGGATCGATTCAGCAGAGTTCAATCGATTGGGACACAACTCCAATCGATTGGGGATGCTGATTTTGGTTGGGAAAGCTTATTTTCAGCATCTTGAATCATTTTTAGTCTATAAAACCTTTTCTAACCCCTCAAAACACATTTACATATATCTAGGGGGAGTTTTCATGATGAAAACAAGGATGGATTGGTTAAGGAAGACTAAGTAGAGGTTTAGGTTGAGGTTTGGTTTCAATATTGAATTTTTGAACCTCAAAACTTTAAAATTTGGGTTTCCTAAAGGTTTAGGGATTCCAAGTCATTGTTGGTGCAATGACAGAAGTTATGTGCATGTCTTTAGGGGGAGTTACTCTTTAAGGACATGAAAATTGATTTTTCATACACCTTGGAAGGTGGTTAACATTCTTTAGCGAAAATGCTCAAGGTAGGGCATTTGAATGTAATGGAGAGTGGATATCTTCATTATTCAAGTGGTGTATGCTCACGATTGAGCATTTGATGACGATGAAGGGTATGAGACCTTCATTTGAATCGTGTGTGAATATACCAAGTGGTATATGCTCAAGGATGAGCGTTAAGAATAATAAAGGGTATGGGACCTTCGTAATTGTGTTGTTGGACAATGAGTAAAGTTGTAAAGAACGTTGGATAACTCTTCAGGGGGAGAGTTTTTGATGTGTACCAATAGGGGGAGAATGTGTAGTTAAGTTAGGCCTTCATTACCTAAGAGGGAGTTTGCCCTCTAGAAAAGGAGGAGAATGAAGGAAACCATCATTCTTACATTGGCATGAAGGAGAGTTGAGGCTATGAGATTAGCCTAACTTAAAGGTATTGTCAAACATCAAAAGGGGAGAGATTGTTGGTGCAATATTCCCTAGGTCAAGGTTGACCTGGTTGACTGAGCTTGAATTGGTTCAAGCTCGAGTCTTGATATTTGGGTTTCAATGTTTTACTATACATGTAGACAAGACATGGAGATTGTAGATGCGATTGTTCATGTGAGGAGATTGTGAAGGAGAGTCAAGTAGGTTAAGGTTGACTGGATACTTGACTAGAAAATCCTAGTGAGTGAAGCCAGGTGAAAGACCTAGTGAGTGAAGCCAGGTAGTTGTGGAAAGTCCTAGTGAGTGAAGCTAAGCAGAAGGAGAAATTCCGGTGAGTGAAGTCCGGCAGTTGAAAATCCTGGTGAGTGAAACCAGGTGAAAGACCTAGTGAGTGAAGCTAGGCAGTATGAGGAAATCCTGGTGAGTGAAGCCAGGTGAAAGACCTAGTGAGTGAAGCTAGGCAGTTGGAAAGACCTAGTGAGTGAAGCTAGGCAGTTGGGAAATTCTGGTGAGTGAAGCCAGGTGAAAGACCTAGTGAGTGAAGCTTGGCAGTTGGGAAGACCAAGTGAGTGAAGCCAGGCAGTTGGGAAGTCCAAGTAGGTCAAAGGGATTGACCGGACACTTGGCACGAGGAAATCCAGATGGGTCAAGGGTTGACCAGACATCTGGTGAAAGTCCAAGTGGGTCATGGAGGATCGGACACTTGGCACGAGGAGAAAAGTGCAAGTGGGTCATGGAGGATCGGACACTTGGCACGAAGAGAAAAGTCCAAGTGGGTCAAAGGGATTGACCAGACACTTGGTAAGGGAGTCCTGGTAGGTCAAGGGCAACCGGATGCTAGGCATGATGTACCAACAGGTCACGGTTGACCAGATGTTGGTTTATGGGACTTTGGACTCGGTTTTGGGCATAAACAGGAGCTGGATCGATCAACCGATCGATTGGCTCATGTCCAATCGATCGACTGATCGACTGGGTGAGTCCTCGCGACAAACCTTCTCCGGATCGATTGGGGAGAAGTGTCACGTGAACAGAAAGCCTCCCAATCGATCAGCCGATCAATTTGGAGCCTCCAATCGATCGGGCGATCGATTGGGAGGTACGTTTTCACACGATGAGCCCTGGATCGATCGGCCAATCGATCCAGGCAATTCCCGAGAGCACAGAGGCACTCTGGATCGATCGGCCGATCGATCCAAAGTCTCCCCAATCAATTGGGATTCGACCGTTAGCATCGTATTTAGCTGTTGGCGAGCGTTTCTCTCGATATAAGACTCTCGGCTTTCTTCTCCAGCGACAACAACAACCACAGCGACTTCTCCACAGCTCTCACGCCAGATCTTGAAGGTTCTTGGAGGCTTGTGCGGTGCACGTCCAAGTCAAGAGGCGAGGAAGAAGCTAGGGTTAGGGTTTCTTGTGCATATCTTGTAAGCTTTTGCTTGTATTGTATTTTCCTTCCCTTTGTTCTTGTACTGTGAGCTTGTAGGGCTTCTCCACCTTCGGTAGTTACCGAAAAGGAGCATTTTCATAGTGGAGGGTGCGTGAGTGTGTGGATCCTTGGATTAGTCACCTCATCTTGAGGTGGATACCAAATAAATCCCTAGTGTTAGCGTTGTGTATTTGTTTCTTTGTATTTTCCGCTGCATTTCATCACAAGAAGCAAGCAACGACGAGCACGAGATCGCGCCGAGCTATTCACCCCCCCCCCCTCTAGCTACATTTCGGTCCTAACAGGATGTTGATTGAGTTCCACAAACGACACCAAATTTGATCATGTTCGATAGTCGAGGTGACGGAAGCTCGGAACGTGGCGCTCCGGTTAACCGTGTGTTGACTCCTCGCGATCCTGCAACCACAACTGTGTTAGTGTCGAGCCAGGGAAGGGGTCCCCTGCGATGGTCCTCCGACACTCAAGTCAGTCACTGTCTGTGGAGACAAAGCAAAGTAACGAATAGTAGCAGCAACAGTAGATTATCGCATACCTCCATTGAAGCTTGGAACCTCCCTTTATTTAGGGCTCCTGTAGCGCGCGTGCACGCTTCCCAAGGTGTGCACGCTTCTTGAAGTTTTTCTTGAAAAGATGTATCAGTAAAATGTCTCTAACACAATACCTTAATGAGCCGAGCATATTTCTGAAGTGACAATGGAACCTTCTACCGTACGATCTTCTGTCTGAACCGGTTACCGACCATTCCGCCTGTCAGCGGCGTATGCTCCCAGAAAGATAATATCCAAGTAGCGGTGTCTTTTACTGGGCCGAGTGGGATAGCTGCTCGAAGGATAACCTCTTGGCTCGGGTTCTTACTTTCTACTTGGATGAGTGTATTATCTGGTTGAGCGAGAAAGCCGCTCGGCCGCCCTTCTGTTTGTGTAGCTTGGTCGTAAGTTCGTTCCGTTCTTATAGCTCCTCTATATAAGGCCGAGCAGGGAAGCCGCTCGGCATGCTCTTGCAGATACCTAGCAGTCTTTCTAAGCATTGGAAGCTCGGAATCTCGTCGAATTGTTATGATGTCGGATCGGGTCTTCCTTATTTCGATCGGACGAGCGTGCTACCCGATCGACCAGTGGTATAGGGACGTTTGACCACCTTGACTCTGACCTCCACCATGACATTGACCTCGACTATGATAGTAGGGTGGGGCCTTCCCCCTCTTATCACCGCATCACCTCCCTTGTCCAATCTTCACATACCTTTGAGCCAGCAAGAACATTGACTACAACAAGTCATCTTGACGTGTGTATATCTAAATTTCTGTACATTTAGATATATGTATCACATACAAATACAAAGTCTAATTTAAACTTTTGTCTAAACATCATAACATGTAGTTACATGAACCACTTGACCTTTGTCCATGCTCTGATAGTCTCATCCAAGGTGTTTGAGGACTTAGCGTCACTTGGTTCAGAAGTATGAGGCTCCTTTGTTTATCCCGCTGTTGGAGATTCTCTTTTTCGTTTACTAATGCTCTAAAATATAGTTGAAAAGACATTGTTCAAAATGTGTGTTGATCCACAGAAAAATGGGTTGGTCAGGACACACAAACTTCCACTAAGTTTGGCTTGATTTGTCATGTGTCGTGCTTGATTTGTAATAGGAGAAATCATAATTTTAAAAAAAAAATCTTTAGATATTTTTTTCTAATTTTTCAAAACTTTTATTTTTTTTATATATATTTTTAAGTATCCAGGTGGGAATCAATATGTAGGTCAAGCCCAACTTGGGTCCATGCAGGCTCGACACAGTCCAATATCAGGCCACGCCAAGCCCGACCTGTGCGTTGAGTCGCCAAACTAGGTCAAGTCAAATTCAAGTCTCTTGCAAACAGAGCGATTGATGCTAACAATTGCCATATATAATAGTAAATTTAAAAAAAAAAAAAATTTAAAAAAAAAACAGAACTGGAATGCTATCAGAAGGGAAGGAATACAAAAATCAATTTGACACTAACAGAATTAGGGCGAATGAACTCAAGAAAAAAAAAAGGGTGTATCCAGCTATGTTGCGGTTGCAAATGGTTGTGGAGTTTTTTTTATAATTTTTATCATTTTTTGCTTTCGTCCCACCCACAATAAAATTACTATCATATGAACTGATGATCATAGATTTGGATCATGAAACAACCTTTTATAATAGGATAAGACTGCATACACTTTGTGCAGTAAGAGAAACTATCACTACATTTTGAAGTGCACCCAGGTACACAGAGAGAGCTCTTATTTTTAGTCGACCTAGGTTCTTTTTATCTGATTAAGGAAATGCCAGATTGGTCGATGTGCAGAAATTGTTATGTGAAGTAAGGAACAGAAAAAAGGAGCCAACTTTTAATTTTCTTTTGAACTAAAGTTGACTAGCGTGCTTATGGGCTAATTGGAGAAAGTGATATCATTCCCCGTACGCGGCCCAGGTGTTTAAGGGCTAATTGGTAGATGCTAACATAATTCAGACAATTTGGAGGCCGGACACTCTAATTCAGAGCTGGTGCATCTGAGACAAGCTGAATTCAGAGCACCATTTAACTCAGTCTTTGATTGATGAACAAGCAAAGTATGGATTTAGTTTCAAAATTGGTATCTAACTCGCAGAACGTAGAGCTCGACTTGCTTGAACTTGGCACACAGGCTCTCAAGCAACAGGCAATCAAGAAGAAATCTCCTCGTAAATGTGCTTCAGTAACTGCAAATTAATACTCAAGCTAAGATTCTATACCAATGAAGACTACGAATCGCATTATCCAACTAGCTGCTATATGTGATGGTGGCAATGCACTGGCATGACAATCTCACAGACTCCTGTGATATTGTGGTACTACAGTTAGAGGAAGTGTTGTAGGCGAGAAGGGATGAGGAGAAGGGTCGTCAGGAGGAGGAAGAAAGAGATGGTTGAACGGCGACTGATGGTGGTGGCGGCGGAGCTGCTGCTGAGGGACTGGAATTGTAAGGAGTCGACGGCGAGCGGCATGTGTGCCTGATCTCGGCTGCACATGTAGCTGCTTCCGTCTTGGGGCGGGTGGACGCTGTAGAGGAGCGCGCGCAGGACTGCGGAGACAGTGGGGATATACGCCGTCCTGTTCCTCGCAAGCAGCCATGTCAACCCCATCAGCTGGCAATCGCGCTCCAGGATCCTCTCCGCCCGGTCATCGTCTCCGTCGCCGCCGTTTACCCCTTTCAACTGCTCAAAATTGATTTTTTTTTTTTTTTTTTTTTTTTGTCAAGAAAATGAGAGGATTTGGATTCGTTGACGTTGCGCGCGTACCTTTCCCAGGGAGCGGAGGCAGCGGTTGCATCCTGCGTAAGAAGCGTTGCGGCAATCACGCTCCAGCTTCCGGACCGTCGCCGTCGGGGTCACATTCCGAGCGGGGATGGCAGCGTCGCCCTTGGCGATAACACGGAAAGCGGCGGGGCAGTGAAGCGAGGCGATCTGGTGGAGGCGAATGCCGCAGAAGCAGAGCACGGTGTCGCAGCTGGCGTTGGGTTGCAGGAGGCGGATGTTGCGCCGCTCCAGCGCGTCCTGCAGCGACTCCGCGCACTTCTGGCCGTCGTCGGGCACCATCGGCCCGTCCTCCCACTCGTCCGCTGCGGGGGAAAGCGCGAGGGCGAAGCGGGCGTGCGCGGCGAAGAGCCAGGCAGCGAGGACAGGGCAGCACCGGCCGCGGTCGAGGCCGCCGCGGCCGCAGGCGTCTCCCACGCCGCCAAAGAGCTCGTCGGAGAGGTCGAGGCGGCAGGCCGTTGTCTGGTTCTCCGCCCGTGCCAACGGCAAGGCTGGGACCGTCGACGAAATGGATTGCGGTGTCAGAGCTCCGGCGAGTAGGAAAGCCGGCATCATCATCGTCAACAGAAGCAAGATAAAGGCACGGAGCGCTCTCATTCTTCTTCAAATGTTGAAACAACAGGCAGGGAAGAAGGAAGAAGAGACAGAGCCTATCACATACAAGATTTGGCTCCAGTACAGGTATCACAGCACACTCAACGCTAAGAATCGTTGGCAGTAACTTGAAAGACAGTAAAAAAAAGAAAAAAAAAAAACTTTGGATTCTGTACTTATTATCGAAAATGGAAGAGGAGATTTGGCCAGACCCTGCTGCCAGTGTTTCAGAGTGAGTTCACGAGAAGAGATTGGATTTTGGAGCTCCTCCTGTTTTCATATCATTTGTTTAGTGTGGTAGGGTTGGGATTGTTTGTGGTTTCTATAATAGATTTAGGGTAGTCTGTCTAATCCGACGAGTAAAATTTGATTGAGGTAGGATAAGGGCTTCAAAGTTATGCCTAGTGTCGGCTGACCAGAGTTGGAGATAGTCTACGCGAAGCGCTTGTTGGCTTACTTGCCGAGTAGAGCTGTTGAACTTAGCTCAACATAATTAGGCGAAATGATCTCTAGTTAGTCTAATTGAATAATTTTTTTATACTAGAGCATATTTATAATAGGGTGTTAATTCAAATAGTGTGATGCTAACCCTGCTATGAGTAGATTATATCATTCAAGATTTGTCAGGCATCAAATTAACTATACAAATGATCCTATCCGAAAGTAGAAAGATAAAAAATTAGAGATATGACAGATTCATTAACCGACTGTAGACCTCGCTTCACTCTCCTCCCGTGATGAACCCCTTTATATAGAGTCCTGGTGCATGATGTACACGTTCCTCAAGACGTAGACATATTCTCCAATATGTCCCATGAAGAGACCTGTCAGGAAAGTACCTCTGACATCATACTTTAACAGGGCATGTATATCCCTGACAAGACAATAGAAGCTTCCGTCGTGCGATCCATCTGTCGACCATGTCTCGTGTTAGCGACACTATCTCCCAGAAGGATATCAAGTGATATAACCAAGCCCCGCTGCTTGACCGAGCGAAGTAGTCGCTCGGCCGGGAATCCACTCCGTTGATGGTCAGGTCTTGCTGCATAGCCGAGCAGGGTAGCCGCTCGTCCGTGACCCCTCCGCTATGTCTCAGTGGTTCTTTTCTGCGGTGATTGTGTAGTAGTGTGACCTCCACGTTCGAACAAGCTCTTCGGTCTCCTTGGCGTTCTGTTGCTCTATATTGAGCATTTGATTATCTTGTCATATTATCCCAAGCTGGACAAGTGATATGTTCGGGCACGTCTCGGCCGGTCGGGTATTGACCGTCCCGACAGGTCGTTGCAATCATCATCCGTTCGACTCTTTGACATCCTAGTGTTGACCATCTTAATTTTGATCTCCACTTTAACAGTTGATCTCATGCCAGATGAATCTTCTTATACTGCCGCATCACATATATTACAAGGTTAATTCAAAGATGAATAGCATTAGTTAGTAATTTATGCTGTATTTATCTTATAATAAAATTTTAAGTTTAGTATAAGAAATTAAGAGAAATATTTTATCTTCATCCTTTATGGTTCTTCCTTAAGGGAAAAAAGCTATTCTTCAACGTCAACCTCTCCTTTATTCTCGAATTGTAAAAACAGGGAAACAAATACTTTTGGGGAAACTTCTTTGTTTTTTCATGAAATAAGCTAAAATAATACAAAGCGCCCTCAGTCTCCTCGAAGAGCAAATATTTTATTATTATTTTTTTGATTGTCTGATCCATCAGTTCAACTAGCTCTGAAAATGGGTGACCCGGCTTCACAAATTAGCCATCAAGTTAATTCAGAAATATGAACGGCTTCTCATTCAGTAATTAACGTCTAAGATTTTTTATTTTATAAAAAAAATATTCTATACCGTAATTAAAATTCCAAAGTGAATACCTAGATAACTGGTTGAAACCTTTTAGTACCCACGACTGTTGCTATTGTCAGTTGTATCCATCAGCTAGCTCTTGCTTATATTCCTAGACATACGGCTAGCTAGTCGGCAGGGATTTCTGGATATGGGCCATGCAGTGTGAAAGTGGAGACAAAACCACAACATTAATCTATTGCTAATCTTGACCTCGATCTACTCCATCACCTTTTTCAGTTTCCACATCTTTTTTTCTTTCTTCAGTTCCTTTTAACTCCAGCACATCATTGGCATTCATATGAACTACCTAGCTCTTACCATTCAACTAGTGAAATTAAAAGGGAGGGAGGGAGCGGCTTCCCCAAACTTCCAAGAGGATTTAGCTTTCCAGCTGAGTTGCCTGCTTTTTGTAACATGGCTTTCAGAGGGCTGTCCCGGGCATGCAACCATGCAGATTGGGTGAGTGGGTGGGTGGGCGTGGGTGCCCTTCCATTTCCCAACCAAGCTTTTCAGGAGATCGATTATACAACAAACTACAAAATGGTACCTTCTGTTTTTTAAACGACCTAGCTCAACTAGTCGGGCAGGCTCACACCAAGTGATCCACCTAACCAAGTCCTCCTGAGTCTCACATGCAATTTGCTTTGCTTCTTTTGTCTATCCTTGAGAATTCACTACGAGAAATTGTTAAAATATTGATGAAATATTAGTAATGAAATATTGACAATAAATTAACCATTCGTAACTAAAAAGTGGTGTTAGCGACAAAATAACATACTGCTGCAAATAAGTGTATTAAAAATATTATTTCATAAGAAATGGAACTATTTGCCAACTATGTGATATTTGTTGTTAAGTTATAAACTTTTAGCAATGAAATATAATAATTAAAACTCGTATAAAAATCATCACTAATAATAATTATATTAGCTATGTTTCGGGATAAAAATGTCGCTAAAATATTAACAAAATATTTGTGTCGATTTTTAATTAAAAATCGTCGCTAGATAAATTTATTACATTAGCTACTAATTTACCCTAAAAATCATCACTAAAATACATAGAAAACTCTACCCCACATAAACTTTTCTTTTGGCACGACAACTTCTGCTTCAGTGATTCCTCTTCTACTCCGATGATTCTCCTGCTTTTCTCCTCCGACAATTCCTCTTCTCTCCGGCGATTCTTGGCGATTCTCTTCTCCTCCGGTGATTCCTAGCAATTCCTCTTTCTCCTCCTGTGATTCTTGGTGACTGGCGAATTTTCCTTGTCTCCGATAAATCTTTCTTTTCTTGCTCCGGTGATTTCTCTTTTTCCTGCTCCGACCCGACACAGTAAGCCTTCCTATTCTGACAGCTCCTCTGAATCTTTTCTCCCTAACTATGGTAGAAGCTCTTCATCTAGTGTTTTCAATATTTTTAATCATAATTTGAGGGTTATTTGATACTTACATAATTTTATACATATTTTGATATTTAAATGATCGTTTTAGGGTTATTTTGATGATTAGATGATAGTTTTTGGGTTATTTTGATCCTTAGATGATAATTTTAGGGTTATTCTTCATCTAGAATTTTTTATATTTTTAATCATAATTTTAGGGTTATTTTGATACTTATATGATAACTTTACAGATATTTTGATACTTAGAGGATGGTGTTAGGGTTATTTTGATACTTAGATAATAATTTTAGGATTATTTTGATATGATTAATTAATTTAAGTTATTTAATTTAAGTTGCTTACTTAATTTCATTGAAAGTTATCATCAAACTTATTTATTACAGTTATTTAATAAATACTATTATTTTTTTATATGTTTAACTAGATTTTATAAATATAGATAAAAATTGGATAATAATTGAAAATCAGATTAGCTTTGAATATATGAATGGATTAAATCAGTTTTTAAATATAAAAGAGAATTATACGATAAGTTTGAATTTATCCAAAATTCATCGTCCATGTTGAAGATGTGACAATTTGTTTAAATATGAATTGGATTATATTCGAGAACATCTTTATAGGTGAAGATTTAATAAATTATATAAAGTCTGAAATTTTCATGGAGAAGTTGCTACATTATCTATTAATATAAATATTATCAATGGAGAGGAATATGTTATGATTTTGAAGAAAATGATTTTCAAGACATGTTTATTGATTTAATAAATACATGAAATATCAACACCAGTGGATCTCAATTAGATGATATTAATGAAAATATGAATGCAGATAATATTAGAAGAAGTAATACCTCAATGATTGAAGAAGCATAAAAAGAGTTGTATCATACTTGTACTAATTTTTCTCAGTTTCTTTTGATCAAGTTAATGCATGTGAAGGTGTTAAATAGCTGGAGCAATAAATCTTTTAATATATTACTTCAATTATTGGAAGAGGCATTTCTTAAACCAAATGTAATTCTAAACTCTTATTATGAAGCAAAAAAATTGTTAAAAGAGTTAGCATTGACATATGAGAAGATACATATATGTAAAAATAATTGTATATTATTTTGGAGTAAACACGAGAATAAGGATACATGTCTAGTATGCAAAGAGCCCAGATACAAGTATGATGGGATGAATAAGAAAAAGTATGTTCAGAAATTATTTTGATATTTTCCTTGAATCCTAGACTTAAGCCGTTGTTTATTGAGAAACATACAACAAAAGATATAAAATGGCATACACAAAAGTGGGATGAAACAGATAGTGTATTAAGGCACCCAACAGATAGTGAATCATGGAAAGACTTGTTGGGAGATTGTTGGTGTAATCATTCCCGAGTCAAGGTTGACCAATTTGACTAAGATCTAGTGGAGTCAAACTTGAGTTTCGATATTTGGACAATATGTTGTGGACAACATATTTAGACAATATATTATTGGATAATATATGAGAAAAGTCAAGTAGGTCAAAGAAAATTAGTACTTGAGTTAACTCGTGAAGTCCTAATCAAAGTTTAGGCATTGGAAAGTCCAAGTGGGTCAAGTAGGATTGTATGTTGGAAAGGGTAAGACCAACGGGATGGTTGGCAGAAGAAGACAAACTAAGTGGGTTAATGTTAACTGAACACTTAGTATGAAAGTTGTTGGTACAGGGAGCACCAGACGACCAAACCTAAGTTTTGATTATGGCAAAAGGTTCAAAGTTAAGATTACTTGTTGTCTAACAAGTGTGATTGAACTTGCAGGAAAGTCCTAAGTATTCTTAATTATGCAAAAGTCCTAGCGGATTCTAGGCAAGTAAAAAACTTTAGGGGGAGGTAACCCAAGGTCCTATGGGAGGTAACCCTAGGTAAAGGATAGTCCTAACTAGAGTTAAACAATGAAGTCTTGGCGGGTCGAGCACTTTGGACAAAATCCTAGAGTCAGGGACTCTAGGTGAAAATCTTAGTGGTCACGGACTAGGTGGAAGTCTGGATGGGTCGTGGAGCAGACGTTCAGCATGAAGACATGAAATCTCGGGCGCTAAGCAAAAGTCCAAACAGTCTGGAGGACCGATCTAACAAAAAGTAAACTCTCCTGAGAGGAGTAGGTGAGGACGCATTCCCCGAAGAGAGAACAGTAGGCGTCGGTTAGACCTACAATTTCAGTGAAACTTAAAGTCAAAACAGGACAATCGGAAGCTGCCAAATTCATATTATATATACTATTTATTGTCTGGACTAACTTTATTTTACAGTAAATGAAGAGGTTGGAAAAAGTTGGCTAGGCGCTCAGAGGTGGTCCGGGCGCCCGAAAAACCTTGACGAGGAGATTTCGTCTGGGCGAGGCACTTGGGCAGGCGCCTTCACAGTCCGAGCGCTCGAAGCTGGTTCGGACACCCAGAACTGCAAACTTTATCTCTTCACCACACTGGAGCACGCTAATTGCATGACCCTATGTCACGGTCCAAGCGGCCAGAAGGGATCCAGATACCCGGAATAACCTATAAAAGCAGCATTCGACCATCACCTAAAACATAATATTCTAAGAAACTTTTGCTTCTTCGTGTTGTTGTGAAAACGGTTTCGTGATGCTCAATAGCTACCCCGACGACCACCGCACCGAAGATCTAAATTTATGAGTCATTAGTATTCTTTAATTTTTATAATTACTTGTAATCATTGTACTTATACTCTGTTCAATTGATTAGTGATTGCTCATCGAAAGCACTCTCACGTGTGTGCCTTGGAGTAGGAGTCACCACAGGCTACGAACTAAGTAACTCTTGGTGTTTGCCATTATTTTATTGTGTCTTCATTCCGCTGCCTTTACTCTTTTCAATTATTTTTAAAACAAACGTGAAAGTCACGTGTTCTATTCACCCCCCCCCCCTCTAGTACAACGATCCTAAAAAAAGTCTCAGTGAGTAAAGCTAGGCAATGAGGAAAGTCCTAGTGAGTAGAGTCAAGCAAATGGAAAGTCCTTGTTGTTGGAGTAATCTATGTGACCCTAGGTTTTGATGTTTGAGAAAATGTTTAAGTTAGGATTATTGTTGTATATGATATGTGTTAGTGAGCGTACAGTATGTTGGGACTTTCGGGCCGCAAAAATTACTTTTTGCGTTGCGGAAACCCCGAAATCTTGCCACGGATCCGTACGAAGACATATAAAATAAATCATGTACATGTTTTATCCAATATCTACACTAAATCTGCATGAAAGGAAAGTATACCTTTAAAGTGAAGCTCTTCGCAAATCCCGCTCGTCCAAGGTCCGTCATATCTCAAGTGTGTTCAAGTGTACACACCTCTAGAAGTATCCACACGCACAAGAGATGGAGAGGAAACCTTAGAGTGTGCTAGCACCCCAAGGAGTCTCGGCCAAGGAGGAGAGGGAGAGAAGAGAAGAAGAGAGGAAGGAAGAAGATAGATTGAATGAGCACACAATGCTATTCAAGAACCATTATGTGGCCGACCACATTTAGAGGGTTTAAACCTCCATGGGATACCAAGAGTCATGGCTCTTGGTCTCCCTCATGAGGTGGCACTTGATCAAGTCAATCTTGAGCAAGTAAAGAAGCCTTGATGATGTGGAACACACCATCATTGGCCGACCCCATGCCATGTCACAATCAGGTGGCATTTGGTCAAGTGAAACTTGACCCTTCATCTTCCCTTCTCAAATCAAGTCAAACTTGACCTCTTATCTCCCATGGTTGATCAAATCTAACCATTTGATTCGAACCAATTTAATTTAATGAATCTATATTTATTGAATTAAATTGACTCAATGAATCATAATCTAATTAGACTCATTGGAAACATGAATCAAATTGAGTCCAACTCAATTAGTCTAATTTGGATTACTCTTAATCCAATTTGGTTCATCACATGAACATAATCCTCTTGGTCCATCATATGAACCTAATCTCCATCTAATTGCCCTTTGTGTGTGACTCTATAGGTTCTTGTAACGTTGGCAATGTTCCTAAACCCATTTTGAAATATAAGTAATGAGCGGTATCTAGTAACGCATCATTACTATCCAAGTTACAAGAATGTTAAGATCCAACAACACCTTGTGACTACTAATTGTGACTCTCACAATATGTGACAATGTCCTTCTATCCTTGACATCTAGATTGATCAATTTGAGGCATAGACCGTGTCATCCTCTAATCAATCTATATCTTGAACTCTAAGTAGACTCACTCTAATCAAATGAGCTCAATATATCATATTGGCTCATTTGGGCATGGTCATGCACTTAGTGATTTCACTCTATCAAGAATAATGATGTCACTCCCATTATATAGGAGGGATAGATCCCATCTACATCACTCACATCCCTCAGTATAATTTGTTTCATACCGAGTAATCGCCTTTATAATCCACCCAGTTACGGGTGATATTTGACGAAGCCAAAGTATGCAACTCCTTATGTAGGGAACCGTGGTGACTTTAGGTCCAAGGACTAATAGTCATACTAATAGTCACATGAGAAAGTATATGACACTCATATAACGATCCATGATACTTTCTCATGGCGGGTCATTCAGCATACATTCTCCAATGCATACCCATGTGTCAACTTGATATCTCTATATCCATGACTTGTGTTATCAAGTCATCGAGTTGACCTACATGCTAGTCTCGTCGCATTAACATTGTCCCTGAATGTTAATACTTGACTAGAATGATTAAGATTAGTGTTCTCTATATCATCTCACTATCGATTCAACCAATCGATTGATATAGATAAGAACCTTCTACTCAAAGACGCTATTATACTTAGTTATTTAGCACCAATACAAGTAAGTATAATAACCATAAAGAAAATACCTTTATAAATATATAGGAATATGATACATCGAGTCCATACAATAATCATCATATGATTGACTCTAGGGCTCTAACTAACAATCTCCCACTAGCACTAGCGCCAATCAGTGTAGGCTCTAAGGCCCAATGACCTAGTGTGACCATCATCCTTTCTCTGTGTCAAAGCCTTGGTCAAGGGATCAGCTATGTTAGCCTCTGTGGGTACTCTGTAAATCTTCACATCTCTTCTATCGATGATCTCTCGAATGAGATGGAAGCACCGTAGTATGTGTTTGGTCTGCTGGTGTGAGCGAGGTTCCTTAGCCTGTGCAATTACTCCATTGTTGTCACAATAGAGCTCTATAGGATCGGCTATGCTAGGAACCACCCAAGCTCAGTAATGAACTTGCGGATCCAAACTTTCTCCTTTGCTGCTTCTGATGCAGCAATATACACGACCTCTGTTGTAGAATCAGCAACTGTGTCCTACTTCGAACTCTTCCAGCTCATAACACCACCATTCAAGCAAAACACGAACCCAGACTGTGATTTACAATCATCCTGGTCAGTTTCGAAATTGGCATCACTATAACCCTTTACAGCTAGCTCATCATCGCCTCCATATATCAAGAAATATTCTTTAGTCATTCTCAAGTACTTAAGAATATTCTTGACCGCTATCCAGTGACCTTCACCTAGATCTGACTGGTACCTGCTCGTCATGCTTAAAGCATACGAAACATCAGGACGAGTACATAGCATGGCGTACATAATAGATCATATGGCTGAAGCATAAGGGATCTTATCCATGCGGTCTCTCTCCTCTCTAGAAGAGGGACCTTGAGTCTTCGAAAGACTCACACCATGTGACATCGGCAGAAATCCTTTCTTGGAATTCTGCATAGCAAACCATAGTAATACCTTGTCAATATATGTACTCTGACTTAGGCCAAGCAATCTCTTAGATCTATCTCTATAGATCTTTATGCCTAGAATACGGGTTGCTTCACCTAAGTCTTTCATTGAGAAACAATTCCCTAGCCAAGTCTTTACAGACTGTAGCAAAAGGATGTCATTCCCAATGAGTAGTATGTCATCCACAAACAATACAAGGAAGACAACTGTGCTCCCAACAACCTTCTTGTAGACACAGGGTTCATCTTCATTCTTGATGAAATCAAACTGTTTGATTACATCATCGAATAAAAGATTCCAGCTCCGAGAAGCTTGCTTTAGTCCATAAATGGACTTATGCAACTTGCATACTCTGCCAGTATGCTGTGGATCTACAAAACCCTCAGGTTGTGTCATGTACACATCCTCGAGCAAGTTTCCATTCAGAAACGTGGTTTTGACATCCATCTGCCAGATCTCATAATCGTGGTATGCTGCAATAGCAAGCATGATCCGAATGGACTTAAACATCGCTACTGGAGAAAAAGTTTCATCATAGTCAATACCATGAATTTGCTTGAAACCTTTTGCTACCAAACGACCCTTATAGATAAGTCCATCCATGTCAGCCTTTCTCTTAAAGACCCATTTACACCCAATGGGTTTAACACCTTCAGGTGGATCAACCAAAGTCCATACTTGGTTGGTGTACATGGATTCCATCTCGGATCTCATGGCCTCTAGCCACTTCTAAGAATCTGGTCTCATCACAGCTTCCTGATAGGAGGTAGGCTCATTCTCAACAAGCATAACGTCATCATGGTCAGACAAGAGAAATGAGTATCTCTCAAGCTGACGACGTACCCTATCAGACTTGCGAAGAGGTATGTCTACTTGAACTGGTTGTTGTTCCTCAACTCCTTATGGAACAATCTCATCATCCACAACACTTTGTGGTTCCAGTTCAACTTTCATTAAGGCTTCAGTGCTATGGTCCATATCCTGAACTTCTTCAAGATTGAACGTACTTCCGCTAGTTTTTCTAGAAACAAAGTCCCTTTCTAGAAATACCCCAGTCTTAGCCACAACTACTTTGTGTTGACTGGGAATGTAGAAGTAATATCCCTTCGTTTCCTTGGGATATCCAATAAAATAGCACTTATCGGATTTGGGTCCCAATTTGTCCGAGACTTGTCGTCGAACGTAAGCCTCACAACCCCAAATCCTCATAAAAGACACCTGGGCATCTCTCCCAGTTCATATCCTATATGGTGTCTTTATCACAGCCTTGGATGGAACATGGTTAAGTATGAAGGCTGCTGTGTCTAGAGCATAGCCCCAAAGAAATATAGGAAGATCTGTGTGACTCATCATAGATCGCACCATATCTAATAGTGTATGATTTCTCCTTTCAGATACATCATTCCACTGTGGTGTTCTAGGAGGAGTGAGTTGGGATAGAATCTTAAACTCAGCTAGATAGTCACGAAACTCATGGCTAAGGTATTCACCACCTCGATCTGATCGAAGTATCTTAATACTTTTGCCAAGCTGGTTTTGTACTTCATTCTTGAATGCTTTGAACTTTTCAAAGGATTCAGACTTATGTGTCATGAGATACACATAACCATATCTATTGAAGTCATCAGTAAATGTAATGAAGTACCTATAACCACCTCTGGCAGCGACATTGAAAGGGGCACATATATCACTATGTATAAGTCCTAGCAAGTCAGTCGCTCTCTCGCTGTATCCACTAAAGGGAGTTTTGGTCATCTTGCCTAGTAGGCATGACTCGCATGTCTCATATGATTCAAAATCAAATGAGTCCAGCAAACAATCTTTATGGAGCTGGAATAAGCATTTGTCATTTATATGACCTAAGCGACAATGCCAAAGATAGGTTTGGTTCATTTCATTTGACATGAACCTTTTGGTACTTATGTTATAGATGGGGTTCTCTAAGTCTAGAATGTAGAGTCCTTTCATCAGAGGTGCACTACAATAGAACATATCGTTTAAATCGACGGAACAACATTTGTTCTTTATTATAAATGAAAAACCTTTCTTGTCTAAACAAGAAACTGAAATGATGTTCTTGGTAAGAGCATACACATAACAACATTCATCTAATTCTAGTACAAGCCCAGAGGGCAGAGATAGATAGTAAGTCCCTACAGCAACAGCAGCAACCCGTGCTCCATTGCCTACTCGTAGGTTCACCTCGCCCTTCGTCAATGCCCTGCTATTTCTCAACGCCTGCACATTAGTACAAATGTGAGAAGCACATCCGGTATCTAATACCCACGATGCAGAAATAGATAGATTGACTTCTATAACATATATACCTGAAGTAGAAGTCTCACTTCTCTTCTTCTTAAGATCTTCCAGATATACTTTGCAGTTCCTCTTCCAGTGCCCGGTCTGACCGCAGTGGAAGCAGATAGCATCCTTGGCAACCCCTCCTTTGGGTTTCAGTGTCTTGCCTTTGCCCTTGACTTGGGACTTTCCCTTACCTTTAGGCTTGCCCTTGCCTTTATGCCTTTGCACCATCAAAATGGAGTTGGGCTTAACCTTCTTAAGGTTTAGCTCAGTAGTTCTCAACATGCTTAGCAGCTCGGGCAGTGGCTTATCAATTTCGTTCATGTTATAATTCATGACAAATTGATTGTAGCTCTCTGGCAAGGATTGCAAGATTAAGTCGGTGGCCAGCTCTTGGCCAAGTGGGAATCCCAACCTCTGTAGGTTTTCTATGTACCCAATCATCTTGAGTACATATGGTCCTACGGGAGTCCCATCTTGCATCTTGCATCTTCCACTGAAACAGTGCCTTAGATATCTCGAATCTCTCATGTCTTGCTTGTCCTTGGTATAGTTGACGAAGATGTTCAACTATATCATAAGCACCCATCAACTCGTGTTGCTTCTGAAGCTCAGAGTTTATGGTCGCAAGCATGAGGCATGACACATCTAATGCATCATCTTGATGGTTCTTATAAGCATCTCGGTCAGCTCGCGTGGTAGTGGCAGGAGGTGCCTCCGGAATGGGCTGCTCCAGGACGTACCGTTTTCGTTCTTGTGTGAGAACGATTCTCAAATTTCTGTACCAGTGTAGGAAATTAGCTCCATTGAGCTTGTCCTTGTCTGTAACGACCACCCTTCTTACTATACTATACTACTCTCTAAGGATGACCGTTACTTAACTACTAACTCTACTTACTAGTGTTACTTATGCTATTATTAGCAACACTTAGATTTATCACGGGCCCCAGAGAAGTTCCTACCGAAAAATTTCGGCAGTATCTCCCCTGTACGAGTGACAATATCTTAAATACAAACACTATATACATCAGCCACAGGCGGCTGGAACATATATCAAACAACTCACGCAGTAAATATTCAAAACAAAAGAGAACTATACCAGAAATCATCACACAAGATCACAATTCATCTACTATGTCCTAATAACATCAAGATAGCATATACCATCCCGAATACTTCTAACATAGCAAAAGGAAAAGAAAACTAAAGGAAACTCCTTTCTAGTCCCAAGGCTTCCATAGTCCAGGCATCGCACATCCACCACACATCTCCTTGTCGCCTTCCTTCTGACTATAGCTCCCCTTTACCTTTATATGCAGTAGGAGGAAATGCAAACTATAAGCGAATTGCTTAGTAAGCACTATCTAACTCACAAAAACTCGATAAGCATGTATATAACAAAAAGAAACATGCTAAAACTGAATGCTTAAGAAGAAAACTACTCATGCTCATCTATTAGCAATAAATCAAATTAACTGAAATGCTAACATGTAAAGCTACTCATGCTATACAAGAATAAAGATGGAATCGTCTAGAAATAAGACTAATCATGCTCAATAAACTCATAAGAAAAACAAATGAAAACTGATACTGTGTGTTTAGAATTAAAAGAGCTACACTTGCTAATCCTAAACATATATGAAGCTTATTTCATTTGCCCCAAAACTTATGGTCTTATACTTATAGTCTTACACTTAGAAATTATTATTTAATTTAATTTCTCTTTCTCTTGTCTTTTCTTGGGCCCAGGCTTAGTACCAAATGCGCGCTCTCTAATAGAGACTGAGGTAACGAGCCTCTAGTCCTATGAGGGTAAAGACCTCGGTCTTACCAGGGCCAAGACCTTGGAATTGCTCACCTGGATTTGTTTAACGACAACCTTGGAAGTCAGGTACTAGCCTCTTTAAATGATTTACTTGTTATCTTTTCTTCTCTAGACCTTGGACTTTTCTTACTTATAGATACTCATATCTTCTAAAGGATTTAATAGGACATAATCATTCCACTAAAATACATGACTACTCATGTTTGTTAAAATAGTAAAGAAAACTAACTATATGCTTCAATTTAAAGAGCTATTAAAAGCAAAGGAACACATACATGCATATGTATCAAAGGAACTTAAATCTGCAAACTAACTTAACAAAATCCTACATACTATACTAATAAAATTCTGCATACCATATTTACTAGCTTTGTAGGTTGAGTTAAACATGAATAAGCTTCTAATCTTCTAAGGGGAAACAACTAGAGACATAACCCAAATTGTAATGCAACATTCACATACATAACTCTTTAAAACAGAATATAAACCTCCTCTTATCATGTTCGAATTATGCAAAGTCTATCACCTACTTTGAGCATTAACATGGTTGTAAATATGCGCCATTCATATAAAACTGAAACATGATATCTTAACAAGGAAAACAAGCCTAAATCCCTTCAAGCTTCCAAGAATCCGAAACCACGCATAGTATATAAACTAAACCAAGGTACTAACATAATTAAAACATAGGAGCAAATCTGAATTCTTTAAACTTAACCTAAGCTACAACCAACATACAAATCCAGAACACTTAGCACCATGAAGAGGAGTAATTGCATCAAAATCTAAGCCTTCCCTATTCTAATTCTATTCAATATCCACAGAAACATTAGAAGTAGTAAAACACTACCAATCTAAGCTTAAATCATCATAAGATTCAGCCAGCAGGTTCATCTCAAAGGTTTGGCAGGTGAAACATACGAACATAGTTGAAGGTATGATTGGAACTAACACAAATTTGATACAAGTTGCCAACACTAGAGATCAAGCACAAAGTATAGCCATCCTAAATGACTCAAATTTGTTCTGGAAAGATCCGAAACTAAATGAGACAAGAGTACCTCTAAACTCACATTCCCACTTCATAAATCTGCACTAAAAACCTGGTATTTGCAAGACTAAACAGAACAACTAAGAAGATTCTTGTATCAATCCCTTTTGAGACTCACAGCAGGAAATTCAAAAGAACCCACTGTCCCTTTCAACAAGTTCCAGAAAACAAAGAAAAACTAACAAGAAATCCGAAACTACTCCTACCACAGGTGAGAAGCAACTTACCCCTTGTTCTTGCACTTACAACCGAGAAGAGATCCTAGGGTTTCGGAAAGATGAAGATCTCGGTTTCTCCTTCGTGCTCACGACGCTCTATGCTGAGGTGATCCCGATTTCATGAAGCTCCTTCGGAAAGAGTCTCTCGCCGACCGCCGGAGTGAAGACCTAGCGCCGTCGCCCCTTTTCGCCCGAGAAGGATCGCTCGAAGAAGGGGAACAGTGTCGTCGTGAGGAAGGGAAAGGAAGGATCGGGTTTTCGGCGAGAAAGGGAAAACCTAATCCCTTTATAACTAGGTTTTTTTATTATTAACTATACCTTAAATATAATCCGTTCTTTCCATAATTAACATAACCCGCTTGTATACTTGGTCAACCACGATTTGACCAAGTCAAAGGTCGTGGTTTCGAATCCTCAACCGAGTGTTTTATTCCCCTTTTATTTAAAATGTTCCTAACTACTGCTTAAATGTATTTCATTCCATATTCACTCACAAAACATTTGCAGAACAGTTGGCTAGCTGGATTCGGTTAAGGCTCGGTTCAGGTCTGAGGTCCACGGTTCGAATCTCGGCTTGAACGTTTTTTTGTCAAAACTTCTTTCGTTTAGTAAAAATACCAAACGACCTCCAAAAATTACATAAAAATACTCTAAAAATTCTTAAAAATCTCTAGAATATTTTAAAAGCATTTCCAAGTATTAATAAGGACTTTTAGAACTTAAAATAGGGAAAATTGGGTCGTTACATTGTCAAGGACAGAACGCAGGGAGAAGGAGTTCGTGTTTGTTGACATGGCAATCTACAATAGAAAAATGCAGAAAATAAATATCATATTCCACTAATCATTTAATTAGTCCTTTAATTAAATGATTCTCCCACTGAATTATAGGGCCTTAGTAGGAATCAAATCATGGATGCGGTCAATCCACACTACTAGATTCATACTGATTAGCTATAACTCTCGTGGGACAAGATCCACATCATACTACGCCTTGAGTTAGCTTTTGCTAAATCGCCCAAGACCTAGTATGATCGGTAGATAACTAATTATCAATTACATCTCTATGTAACTCTTGTTTATAGGATCAAAATCCTCATTTATAAAAAACCTTGAGTTAGCTTTGGCTAAATCGCCCAAGATTTAGTATAAATGTGATTTTATCATATTTTCCAACCGTTGGAAAAATGTCTATAGTTATACTCGATCCAAATGAGTTAACTAGTTATACTTAATCCAATTAAGTTTGTACTCACCCAAGCTTTGATAGGTAGGACCAAGATTGTCCCTCCGCACCCTACCAAGATAATATGCGTTGCTCTGCTTTTGCAGATTCAACAACAACAAATGATCGAGGTAGTGATGGGTATCAAAACTTGGTAGGCATATCAAGTTGAGTTGATTAAGATCTAATCTAATCGTGGATTCGTATCTTATACGCATTAAGGCATTAATTACCCTACACTAGCATGCATCACATACACACAAGTAATTAATTAAATTTTGATTAGGTCATGGCCCTACTACGATCTTCTCAAGCCAATGAGAAGATCGTACGGTCAACCTAGGGTCAACAGCTTCTCCAAGCTCCTCCCTTTGACCACCATGTGTTGCTCGCACCCTCCTCATAACTCCTTCTCGAGTGGACCTTCCACCGCTCCATTTTGTACATTATAAATATGAAACTCGAGTTACATTCAAGTCTAAAATCTATTTACAACAAGAAATAAAAGGAAAGGTACGACGCACAGGTCGCATATAATATATACAGCACGCACAACACAAAAAAATGGCACGCAGACAATAGTATGAATTACAACACATTTTGTCCATTCAAATTGGGATTTTTGGGCCATGACCATCACAAAATCATACATAATTCTAAATTATGTATTTTACATAAATTTCTATAATTTTACTACTATTTTTATAATTTTATGAGTTACAATTTCCCGACGGTCCCGTTTAGCGATTTTCGGGCGCGATCGCGGGACAATGCCCCTTGCGGGCTTAGGGGAAGCGCCCCTTCTCGTGAAATGAGTATCACGAGTGTCCTTCTACGATCTAACAATGCCTTAAGCCGCTATCCCAAAACAATTTGGGCGGGACCTTGCCGTTTCGTAAAGTTTTTCTTGGTAGTCGAAGCCTACAAGTGTCCAAGCACTTGTTGCTTCACCTCTACGAGAAAAATACTCATAAAATACACAAAATTAGTAAACTTACAGAAACTTACAAATCTGATATTTTTCATAAAAATACAAACGAAACATGTACACGCTTCGCACGTGGCTCTAATGCCATTATTGGGACTTTCGGGCCGCAAAAACCACTTTTTGCGTTGCGGAAACCCCGAAGTCTTGCCACGGATCCATGCGAAGACATATAAAATAAATCATGTACATGTTTTATCCTAGATCTACACTAGATCTACATGAAAGGGAAGTATACCTTTAAAGTGAAGCCCTTCGCAAATCCCGCTCATCTAAGGTCTGTCGGATCTCAAGTGTGTTCAAGTGTACAGACCTCTAGAAGTATCCACACGAACAAGAGATGGAGAGGAAACCTTAGAGTGTGCTAGCACCCCAAGGAGTCTCAGCCAAGGAGGAGAGGGAGAGAAGAGAAGAAGAGAGGAAGGAAGAAGATAGATTGAATGAGCACACAAAGCTATTCAAGCACCATTATGTGGTCGACCACATTTAGAGGGTTTTAAACCTCCATGGGATACCAAGAGTCATGGCTCTTGGTCTCCCTCATGAGGTGGCACTTGGTCAAGTCAATCTTGACCAAGTAAAGAAGCCTTGATGATGTGGAACACCATCATTGGCTGACCCCATGCCATGTCACAATGAGGTGACATTTGGTCAAGTGAAACTTGACCCTTCATCTTCCCTTCTCAAATCAAGTCAAACTTGACCTCTTATCTCCCATGATTGATCAAATCTAACCATTTGATTCGAACCAATTTAATTTAATGAATCTATATTTATTGAATTAAATTGACTCAATGAATCATAATCTAATTAGACTCATTGGAAACATGAATCAAATTGAGTCCAACTCAATTAGTCTAATTTGGATTACTCTTAATCCAATTTGGTTCATCACATGAACCTAATCCTCTTGGTCCATCATATGAACCTAATCTCCATCTAATTGCCCTTTGTGTGTGACCCTATAGGTTCTTGTAACATTGGCAATGTTCCTAAACCCATTTAGAAACATAAGTAATGAGCGGTATCTAGCAACACATCATTACTACCAAAGTTACAAGAATGTTAAGATCCAACATCACCTTGTGACTACTAATTGTGACTCTCACAATATGTGACAATGTCCTTCTATCATTGACATCTAGATTGATCAATATGAGGCATAGACCGTGTCATCCTCTAATCAATCTATATCTTGAACTCTAAGTAGACTCACTCTAATCAAATGAGCTCAATATATCATATTGGCTCATTTGGGCATGGTCATGCACTTAGTGATCTCACTCTATCAAGAATAATGATGTCACTCCCGTCATATAGGAAGGATAGATCCCATCTACATCACTCACATCCCTTAGTATAATTTGTTTCATACCCAGTAATCACCTTTATAGTCCATCCAGTTACGTGTGACGTTTGACGAAGCCAAAGTATGCAACTCCTTATGTATGGAACCATGGTGACTTCAGGTCCAAGGACTAATAGTCATACTAATAGTCACATGAGAAAGTATATGACACTCATATAACGATCCATGATACTTTCTCATGGAGGGTCATTCAGCATACATTCTCAAATGCATACCCATGTGTCAACTTGATATCTCTATATCCATGACTTGTGAGATCAAGTCATCGAGTTGACCTACATGCTAGTCTCATCGCATTAACATTGTCCCTGAATGTTAATACTTGACTAGGAAAGATTAAGAGTAGTGTTCTCTATATCATCTCACTATCGATTCAACCAATCGATTGATATAGATAAGAACCTTCTACTCAAGGACGCTATTATACTTAGTTATTTGACACCAATACAAGTAAGTATAATAACCATAAAGAAAATGTCTTTATAAATATATAGTAATATGATACATCGAGTTCATACAACAATCATCATATGATTGGATCTAGGGCTCTAACTAACACAGGATGTAGGTACAACAAGGAAAGTCCAAATGTGATCTTGGCAAAGGTAAAGTCCAAGTGAGATCTTGGCAAAGGTGAAAGTATAAAGGTGAGTCTTGACAGTGTAAGTCAAATTATATAGTCTTAGCAACGTAAGTCCATGTCTGACTTGGCAAGGTTGAAGTTCTAGAGCAAGGAGATCTTGGCAAAGGATGAAGTCCCGGAGGTGAGGAGTCTCTTGGCAATGGAAGATCCGACAATAAGAACAAGGTCGAAAGAAGCTCTTGAAGGTAAAGCATGAAGGATGGGGAAGCATCTGAGTGATGCAAGGCTAATGGAGGAGGCTAGAAGGCAAGGTCAAGGTTGTGCGGGTGAGGATGAGTACTGAGAGAATGTACTTGGGGTAAACTCTATGTTTAGGGTTTACCAGTCGACTAATGTATGTACTAATTGACTGGGTAGAGAACAGAATATTTCTATTCTCTCAACCAAAGTAGACCAGTCATTGGTCTTGGTACGAGTCGATTGGTATTGAGTCGTTGGCATGTAACGGTCAAATTCCACATGAGGTCAGTCAACTGGTAATGAGAAAATAGCTTGATGTTTTTCTCCCGAGTTATATTTAATAAAGCTCATGGTGGCTGGCATTTGTGATGATAATAGGAGTGATTAACCCCTATTAGAGTCTCCAAAGCTCTCTTGGTGATCAAAAGTGTGTGTTCAAGTATTTGTCCGATGGACAGCCATGCACCAGAGTTTTCTGGGGAATCATGCACCGATGGATTAGGATCGTCCACTTTATGGACAGCCATGGAGTAGGAGTAAACTATCTCCGAACTACGTAAATGAATGTGTTGGTTTGTTCTTCTTATTTTTATTATCTTTAGGTTAGCTTTCTATTTGCTTGCTTGTATTTCTGCTGCGCTAACAAGTGTAGGAAGCGATCAAAGTGGGTGATTAGCTATTCACCCTCTCTAGTCGGAGGGAGGGGAGGTGAACTGACTGTTAAGAAAAACCTTCCTTGACTTTTAACTCAGATTAGTAAAAATAATAGAATAAATGAACAACAACAAAAAACAAGGCCAAAAGATTACTTGGTTATTGTTGGATCGTGAATTCACTAGAGGGGGGGGTGAATAGCGATTAAAAAATTTAGCGAGAGTACGCAGCGGAATAAACACGAAAATAACAACACTAACATAAGTAATTTTTACTTGGTTCGGAGCATTCGGCGACTCCTACTCCAAGGCCAGCACTTGTTGAATGCTTTCGTTGGGCAATCCACTAGCAATTCAAAAAGTTGATTACAAAAGTAAAGTACAAAAATGCTAGTAAAAATAATACCGACAATAATTTAGAAGAAATAAAAAACAACACTTATCGGAGAGCCTTCGCAGCATCGCAGAAGCACAACAGAGCAATCGATGGGAGATCTTGTCATTCATTGTTCTTTCCTCCAGGTCTCACCCTCCTTATATAGGAGGTTCGGGGTGCCCTGATCCCTTCCGGGCGCCTAGAGTGTGACATAGCTCGTCCACACATGAAGCTCCACGTGGCAACATGGCTAGGGATAATTTTTTGCATCCTGGGCGCTCGGATCCCTTCCAAGCACCCGGACCTTTGTTTTTTTAGCAGCTTGCAAAAAATATTAGTCTGAGGCAAAATGTAAAACTGTAGGACCGTTGGGTCAGCTAGAAGGGGGGGTTGAATAGCCTGTAAAAAAAACAACAAAGACCCTTCTCGAACTTTCAACAGAACACTTGCATAAACTAAATTAGCAGTAAATAAAAAGCAGAAAGAAGAGGCTCACAACTTGACTTGGTTACAACCAAGGAGGTTGTTAATCCAAGGAATGAACGTGCACTAAAATATCTCCTTCAGGCGGAGAAGCCTCTTACAGCAGTGAAAGCACAAAAGACAGAAGCTAAACTAGAACAGAATCGCACAAGTGTTTGGAATGTAAATCTCTGAGTTCTTCTGAAGCTTCTGGACCAAGGCTATATTTATAGCCTTGGTCAAGGCGCCTGGAAGGGTTCCGGGCGCCCTGGGGGGGATAAAACTTATCCCCCAACATTCAGATCGAGTCAAAACTCGATCTGGTCAATTTTACTGCTCCGGGCGCCCCGGAGCCCAAAGTCAACAGTTGTTGACTTTTTCGTCCGAGACTTCTTCTCTGGTTCAGTCCTGCCTCGGTCCGGTTCTTCTCTTCCGGATCCACTCGCTTGGGTGATCTCTGCCATCCGGAATAAGGCTCACCCGAACCCAACTTCCGGTCTTCTCGAGCGTGCTTCCCTCCGGCTTCTCGTCCCTCGGAATTGTCGCGTGTTTCCTTCTCGTCCGCCAGCGTACTCATCCGCAGTCTTCGTCCCTCGGTCGTCGACCTTCTCGCTAGCTGCGTCTCTTACTCCCTGAGCAATCTTCCGCTCCGGCTTTCGTCCCTCGGAACCACCGCGCGCTTCCTTCCGCTCGAGTACCTGTGCTCCTAAGCTCCTGCACACTTAGACACAAGGTTAAATACACACAGGACCTAACTTAACTTGTTGATCACACCAAAACAACCTTAGAGTTCCAACAATCTCCCCCTTTTTGGTGTGATCAAAAAGTTAAGTTAGGTCCTGCGTTGTTTTAACCTTGTGTCTAAGTGTGCAAGAGCTTAGGAGCACAGGTACTCAAGCGGAAGACGTAGCAAACGAGAAGGACGGCACGCTATGCATCCGAGGGACGAGGCGCTGCGGAAGAGTACACCGGCGGACGAGAAGGAAGCGCCGTGGTTTCGAGGACGAGCGAAGATTGGAGCAAGAGATGTCGACGATCGAGACCGGATGAGCACGGCAGACGAGAAGGAACACGCTGCATTCCGAGGACGAGCAGCCGAGGAAGCACGCCGAGAAGACCGGTGAGTTATTCCCGATGGTAGAGATCACCAAGCGAGCAATCCGAGGAGAAGAACTCGAGGCGGACCGAACTGCAGAAGAAGTCCCGATGAAAAGTCAGCAATGCCGACTTTGGCCCGGCGCCCGAGCACTGCGGGCGCCTGGCGCCCGAACCTCCATGCCGAGTAGTAAAATTGACCAGATTGAGTTTTGACTCGATCTGAATGTTGGGGATAAGTTTTCCCCCATGGCGCCCGGAACCCTTCCAGCGCCTTGACCAAGGCTATAAATATCCAAAGCTTTGAAGAACTCAGAGATTTACATTCCAAACACTTGTGCGATTCTGTTCTAGTTTAGCTTCCGTCTTTTGTGCTTTCACTGCCTGAAGGAGATATTTTAGTGCACATTCATTCCTTGGATTAACAACCTCCTTGGTTGTAACCAAGTCAAGTTGTGAGCCTCTTCTTTCTGCTTTTTATTTACTGCTAATTTACTTTATGCAAGTGTTTTGTTGAAAGTTTGAGAAGGGTCTTTGTTGTTTTTTTTACAGGATATTCAACCCTCCTTCTAGCCGGCCCAACGGTCCTACAAGTGGTATCAGAGCACTCGTAGGACCGTTGTGGCCGGCTAGGAGGGGATTGGATATCCTGCTAACACAAAAAGACAAACCCTCCTCAAACTCTTTAAACTAACACTTGCATATATAAAGTAAGCTGATAAATTAAAAGCATAAAAAAAAAGCGAGGCACAAAAGGTTTACTTGGTTACAACCGATGTGGTTGTTAATCCAAGGAAGATAATGTCCACTATCAATCTCCTTCAGGCGGAGAAGCCTCGTACAACAATGTAGCGCAGAAAACAGAAGCTAAACTAGAACAGAAGTGCACAAGTGTTTGGAATTACAATACTGAGTTCATTGAAAAGCTTCTGGACCAAGGCTATATTTTTAGCCTTGGTTGGGGCGCCTGGAAGGGTTCCGGGCGCCCTGGGGGGGATAAAACTTATCCCCCAACGTTCAGATCGAGTCAAAACTCGATCTGGTCAATTTTACTGCTCAGGGCGCCCCGGACTGCTCCGGGTGCCCCGGAGCCCAAAGTTAACAGTTGTTGACTTTTTCGTCCGGGACTTCTTCTCTGGTTCAGTCCCGCCTCGGTCCGGTTCTTCTCCTCCATATCCGCTCACTTGGGTGATCTCTGCCATCCGGAAAAGGGCTCACCCGAACCCAACTTCTAGCCTTCTCGAGCAGCCTTCCGCTCCGGCTTCTCGTCCCTCGGAATCGCTGCGTGTTTCCTTCTCGTCCACCAGTGTACTCATCCGCAGTCTTCGTCCCTCGGTCGCACAGCGTGCCGACCTTCTCGCTAGCTGCGTCTCTTGCTCCCCGAGCAATCTTCCGCTAGACATAAAATAAAATTAAGTAAATTAACTTAATTTGCAATTTAAGTGCAAAAAGATAAAAAAAAAATTTTTAATTTATCTACCTCCCCCTAGACTTATACTTTCCCTTCTCCCCCTTTGATCACAAAAAAATGGGGTTCCAAGAAAAAACAATCTAAGGGTTTAAAAAACTTAGAAAATATTTCTAAAAAAAAATTCTAAATTTTTTAAGAAAATTAGAAATTTTTTCTAAGTAATTTAAGCTGAGATTTCTAGTTTCAGGAAAAAATTTTTAACTTAGGAAGAAATGATTTTTGAGAATTTTTCTAAGTAAGAAAAATCCTAAAAAAAATCCTAACTTAAATTTTTGAGAATTTCTAAGCACAAAAAAAAATGACTTAGGGAAAAAAATTCTAAGTAAGTAAATTTCTAAAATAAAATGTTTTGAATAACCTTTTTAAAGCACTAATTAATTTTTTGTATTAATGCTTTATTAGTAAGTTAATTAAATATTTATTTCAATATTTTGGCTTCCAGGTCGTGGCGAGGCACTAGGCCTTCTTGGTTATTGGAGCAACAACCACTTCCTTGACAAAGCCTCATAAGGAAATTCTTTGTTTAATTTTCTCACTTAAAGCGCTAATTTTACAATTTAGTTTAGGCATGATTTAGGAACCCAATATAGGTTCCACCCTACTGGATTAATTAAAAAGTTTTTAGGGATATATTTTCTTGAAATGTTCCTAATTTGTCCCGGGTGATATTTAAAGTACCAATTTAAATTATTAAATCTTCTAAAATTGGTTTTAAATGAACATGCATAGTTTTTCAAGTTATCTACTTGAATTTTCAAATCATCATTTTCAAGTTTCAATTTTTCATTTGCTATTTTTAATTTATCTAATTCTTCTAAGGGACAAGACTTAGCTAGAATTACTTTTAAATTTTTATTTTCACTTTCTAATTTACAGCAATCTTTTGTTAAAAGTTTAACGAACTTAAACATTTTATCGGGAGGAAGAGATCGTACCTGACTTACCTTGTCGATCTCGTTGTCCGTTTCTCCCCCTGAGCTGCTGCTTTCTTCCGACGTGTCTCCCCCTTCATCAATGCTCTCGATGCTCATTTCGGAAGAGATTGAATCACAGTCGTCGTCTTGATGACTCGCCATTAGTGCGAGTCTGGAGAATGCTTCGACTTCCGATTAGGACGACGTATCGTCCCACGTCGCCTTCAGAGCCTTTCGTTTTTGGATAGGCTTCTTACCCTTTTCCTTATCTTTGTTCTTCAGCTTGGGACAGTTGTCCTTGACATGCCCTTCTTCGTCGCAATGGTAGCAGCGGATCGTTCTTTTCTTTCTACCCTGTAGATGGTTAGTTTTTCTAGAATTGTATAACTTCTTAAATCATCTTACCATCATTACCATTTCCTCGTCGTCGAGAGAAGATTTTGATTCAGGTTCGTCTCTCGAAGCTTTGAGGGTGACGTTGTTCTTTGGCTCCCTCATTCCTGCACATCTTGACTCATGCACTTCAAATGTTGAAAAAAATTCTTCTAATGAAATTTTTTCTAAGTCCTTCGAAATGTAAAAGGCATCTACTAATGATGCCCATTTTGAATTTCTAGGGAAGGAATTTAAAGCGTACCTGAGCGAATCTCGGTTACTTACCTCTTCTCCGAGATTCGAAAGTCCGGTGATGAGCTCCTGTATCCTCGAGTGTAGATGTGCAATTGTTTCACCTTCTTCAAGACGGAGGTTGGTGAGCTGGTTGCGAAGTAAGTCCCATCTCGCAAGCTTGGCTTCGGATGTTCCTTCGTGTAATTCAAGGAACTTCTCCCAAAGCTCCTTTGCCGAATTGTAGGTGCCGACACGGTTAACTTCTTGTGGCGGAAGTACGGTTAGCAGATGGAATTCTGCTTTCTTGTTTGCCACGTACTTGGCCTGCTCTTTCTTTGTCCATTGACTTTTTTCTTTGCCCTTGGGAGCTTCAAAACCGAGTTTCATTGTTAGTAATAAATCAAAATCAGTACCGAAAAATACCTCCATGTGCTTCTTCCAGCTTGCAAAGTCCCCCTCGAATTTTGGCGGGTGGATGTTAGATCCGGCCATCTCGTTGCTTCGTTCGGCGGTTAGTCCTCCTGAAGCATCTCGGCTCTGATACCACTTGTAGGACCGTTGGGCCGGCTAGAAGGGGGGTTGAATAGCCTGTAAAAACAAATAACAAAGACCCTTCTCGAACTTTCAACAGAACACTTGCATAAAGTAAATTAGCAGTAAATAAAAAGCAGAAAGAAGAGGCTCACAACTTGACTTAGTTACAACCAAGGAGGTTGTTAATCCAAGAAATGAACGTGCACTAAAATATCTCCTTCAGGCAGAGAAGCCTCTTACAGGAGTAAAAGCACAAAAGACAGAAGCTAAACTAGAACAGAATCGCACAAGTGTTTGGAATATAAATCTCTGAGTTCTTCTGAAGCTTCTGGACCAAGGCTATATTTATAGCCTTGGTCAGGGCGCCTGGAAGGGTTTCGGGCGCCCTAGGGGGATAAAACTTACCCCCAATGTTCAGATCGAGTCAAAACTCGATCTGGTCAATTTTACTGCTCAGGGCGCCCTGGAGGGTTCCGGGCGCCCCGGAGCCCAAAGTCAACAGTTGTTGACTTTTTCGTCTGGGACTTCTTCTCTGGTTCAGTCCCGCCTCGGTCCGGTTCTTCTCCTCTGGATCCGCTCACTTGGGTGATCTCTGCCATCCGGAATAGGGCTCACCCAAACCCAACTTCCGGTCTTCTCGAGCGTGCTTCCCTCCGGCTTCTCGTCCCTCGGAATTGCCGCGTGTTTCCTTCTCGTCCGCCAGCGTACTCATCCGCAGTCTTCGTCCCTCGGTCGTGGACCTTCTCGCTAGCTGCGTCTCTTGCTCCCCGAGCAATCTTCCGCTCCGGCTTTCGTCCCTCGGAACCACCGCGCGCTTCCTTCTCGTCCGCCGGTGTACTCTTCCGCAGCGCCTCGTCCCTCGGACGCACAGCGTGCCGTCCTTCTCGCTAGCTGCGTCTTCCGCTCGAGTGTCTGTGCTCCTAAGCTCCTGCACACTTAGACACAAGGTTAAATACACACAGGACCTAACTTAACTTGTTGATCACACCAAAATAACCTTGGGGTTCCAACAAAAACTACCCTGCAAAACAAAGTGTTAGCACAGTTAAGTTATAAGAGTAATAAAAGTAGTAGTTAGATTCCGTCTCCTCGAGACCAGAATCTAGTCGCAATCTCAACTTAGAGTTTTCGAAATGGATCTAAGTTGGATCGACGCTTAATGTCCCCTTCCATGGAACACGTCCTCACTATCACTCCCCTCCAGTGACTTACCTCAACTTACCTGGCAGACGTCCGGTCAGCCCTTCGACTTGTCTAGACTTCGTGTCAGCTATCCGATCAACCCTTTGACCTAGTTGGACTTTGTGCCAAACGTCTGGTCAGCCCGTCGACCCGTCTGGACTTTGTACCAGCTATCCGGTCGGCCCATCGACCTAGCTGGACTTCGTATCAGACATAAGGTTAGCCCGTCGACCCGTTTGGGCTTCTCCTGGACACTTTGTAGAAGTGTTAGATCAATATGAAACTAACTTAACCTACTTTATCATTCATCAAAATTGAGTTTGACCGTTAGTGCTAACTGCACCAATAATCTTCCCCTTTTTGATATAATGACAACCCCGGGTTAAGTTAGTAAAAAAGTGTGCACGTGAACAAGCAATGATAAGGCAAGTAAACAACCTGGGGTTTTAAGTTAGTTTTTTAAGTTAGTCTTATTTGGAATTTCATTGATTTGTTTTCGTTAATTTGTTTTAACTAACTTAAGCCACCTAACCCTCCCCCTTTGACATTCATCAAAAAATAACACAGAAAAATAAGGGAAGTAAAAAAATCAAAGAATTAAAGTCAAATTGACTAGGGGGAGTCTAAAGTAGAAAACATAGAATATTTTATTTAAAATCTTAGCTTTTAGTTTTCTAAAAAAAATAACTAAGTTTTAAACTTTAGACAGATAACTTTTGAAAGATAACTTTGATAAAATTTGCAATTTTAACCTAATTTTTAGAAATAAGCTTTGCAAATTTAAAACACAATTTTCAAATATAGCATTGTTTTTTACAAAAGGGAGATTATTAAGGCTAAGTCTAATTTTCGAATCAAACTAAGTAAAATTTTTAAGACTAAGTTTGTAAAATCTAACTTTTTAAATCAATTTTCAAAACTATGTTTGGAAAATCCAACTTTCAAAATAAATTTTAAAACTAAGTAAAATTTGTTTTCAAAACTAAGTTTGTAAAATCAATTTTCAAACATATGTTTTTAAAAAAATTGGATCCATAAAAAGTTAGTTTAAAATCAAATTAAGAAAATATTTTTCAAAAGCTAATTTCAAAAATAATGGAAAATAAGTAAGAAAAATAATTAATCCTCCTCTTGAACCTGATATCATAAAAAACTGTCTAACCAATTAGTTACTTACTAACTATCAGAGGGCGACTGCTTTCACTTGGTTAATCAAGTTAAGTCAATTGTAATCAGTTAGTGTTTAACTAAGCTGAATGACTTAACCTGATTGATGTTTGTTTTGTATTTAACGCCCAGACTTATATCGATGCACTGAAATAAGTATCTTAAGTCCAGGCAATCTACCTATGCATCTCACCCCGTTCTATGTTCGACAATCACAAACACGATAGTCCTAGTGTGTTGGTGAGATGCTCAAATTCTAGTCCTATAGGAACATGCTTTCTAAGGGATTGACCTAGTCTAAGGCTAAAATTGTTTTTGAAATTCTAAAAATGGGAAGTTTTGAAAGTTTTAACCTAGAATTTAAAAGCACTATTTTTGAAAACAGTTTTTGTAATTTAAGAGTCCTAGTCTATTAAACACATCAAGATAAGTCAATGTCGGAGTCGAGATATAACTAAGTCGAAGTAAATCAGAATAGCATAAGTCAATATCTAAGTCAAAATACAACGGTCATGATAAAATACAAATAGTGATGATCAAGTCTATCAGAATGATGAGGAGGGTGGTCCGGTCCCCAAGGAACGTAACAACTCTATCAGCTCAGTATGAAGGGTCCGGTCATCCTCTTTGGAGCTGGATAGGTCACGTCGAAGGTCGAAGATCTCCTGTCTCACGTCTCGTCGTAAGTCGGAGACCTCCTCCCGCATCTCCCATCGTAGGTCAGTGACCTCCTACCGCATTCCTCGATGAAAATCGGAGACCTCCTGATGGAGACTCATCATGGATAGCTCAAGTCCGGAAACTCGGTTGCTTAGAGTGCGAGGAGCGGGACATGGTGCTCGGCCTGGAGGTGGAGGTGGTACCAGGGCCGGAGCGTCCTTGCCGAATAGCGCGACTATAAACTCATCCTGCTCTACCTCCTCCTGGGCATCTGGGTCCGGCTGGTACTGTGTCCCCCTCCGCCAAGATAGGACACCCTCATCATCTATATCGATACCTCCTAGAGAGAAGTTCCTAGATCCTAGGGCATCGAACTCAGTCATGACTCGGATATCGCCTTGGGTGACGTCAATACATAGGGAGGTGAAATATGTCGTCAAAATGTGATAGTACAACATGTGAACTCAAGCGCTGGTGGTGACTCCAGCTAAGTAGATAATAGTCAGAAAGATATGTAAACTAATGTCTATGTATAATCTATAGCAAAGGGCATATAGGAGAAAAGAATGAAATGGGCATATCATCGCTATATCGCGAGTGGTTAATGGCAAGATGCAGAAGACTAAAACCCTATAGAGTACATAGTCGTGAACTCGAAAGGATACTGACCTAAACATAGTCACAGTGGGTACTCGCCCTCCAAAAAAAAAAAAAATACGAGTAAATCGTATCTAGATTAATGTGCGAGTAAGGATCACCAAATGGTAGATCCCTAGGAGGGTAGCACTGAAAAGTGCACGTAGATGGTCGTAGCTCTAAAAAGGTCCAGATAATGGTAGGGGATAGCGTGATATCAGTACCAACTACCCTAGTAGTGTAAGTAAGATCATCTACCCTAACTAAGTTGTTGTAAAATTCAGCACATAAACTTATATTTACTGAACTGGTACAGTAAACAAGGTTCTGTAAGTTATAGTGGTTAATGACCTCTACAGCTGGAATACAGGAGCCCAAGAAAAACTATCTATCTAAGCACCTAGTCCTGATAGACATATAGATGGTAGACTCAAACCTAATCCTAAGTTCGTCGGTAGGGAACCTAGGGTCAGCACTAGCAGTAGAGGGTCAGCACTAGATCTAGAACGTTTCCTAAATTAAAAAAACTATACTAAGCATAAATTATAGAAATGAAATATTTTAAAAACTTAGGAGAAAAAAGGAATTTACCGAGACATCGTGAATAAGATTTTTAGAAATGATGACCTCGGTTGACTCGCAGCAACGTAATAACCGAAGAAAAGAGGAAAAGTTTTAATTAGCAATTCCTCTCTCGTTAAGGCTCGAAGAGAACCTTTGCAAGAGATAAAAGATGAGGTGCAAGAGGAGAGGGGCGCCCCACCCCCCCCCCCCCCCCCCTCTTATATAGGGAGGTCCAGGCGGTCGAAGTTAGTGGGGGCGGGGGCGCCCAGAGTACCTTCCGGGCGCCCCGGATCGTTATACCAAGGGCGCCCGCCCTTGGTTTTTGACCGGGAAAATTTTCATTAATTAATTTTTAAAATAGTTTTTTTTATTTTTAAAGAAAAATAGATTTTTTAATATTTTTTAAAATGAATCTTTAAAAGAATTTTTTTTAAATTGATTTGTAAAGAATTTTTAAAATTAATTTTTAAAGAATTTTTTAAATTAATTTTCAAAGAATTTTTAGAATGAATTTTTAAAGAATTTTTAAAATTTATATTTAAATAAATTTTAAAATTGATTTTTAAAGAATTTTAAAATGAATTTTTAAAGAATTTTTAAAATTGATTTTTAAAGAATTTTTAAAATTATTTTTTAAAGAATTTTTAAAATTGATTTTTAAATAATTTAAAATTTTTTTTAAAGAATTTTTTAAAAATTGAGTTTTAAAAATTGATTTTTTAAAATAGTTTTTAAAATTGATTTTTAAAGAAAAACTGATTTTTAAAGATTTTTTAAAATGAATTTTTAAAATTGATTTTTAAAGAATTTTTAAAATTGTTTTTTAAAGAATTTTTAAAATTGATTTTTAAAGAATTTTTAAAATTGATTTTAAAGAATTTAAAATTGGTTTTTAAAGAATTTTTTAAAATTGATTTTTAAAGAATTGATTCTTAAAATTGATTTTTTAAAAAAATGATTTTTTTTAAAAAATAATTTTTAAGATAATTTTTGAAAATAATTTTTAAGATAAAATAATTTGAAATTGAATTTTCAATTTAGTTTGATTTGGTTTAGTTTAATTTCAATTAGATCTAATTCATTTTTAATTAGATTAAATTTAATTTGGTTCGATTTGATTCGATTCGATTTGATTCTATTCGATTTGATGTCCTTAGTCATCTCACCCGATTTAGATTTTCAATTAGGGAATCCTATAATTTTTATGAGATGAGTTAGATTCAGTTTCAGGGTTTGGTTTAACTTTGTGTTAGATTCAGGTTTAGCTTTGGGCTCAACAAATACATTCTCTGGATAAACTTCTGGGTTATAGTGAGTCACTTGGACATCATTAAAGTAACCATGCCTTCGAGGTTTTCTAAATAGTCTTATCCACTGAACTTAGTACAAAACCTTGGTCTAACTGGTTAGGATCCGTAAAGGGTAGCTTCGGTTAGTTCCACTAAGCCAAATGCACTAGGTCAAAGCCATATGTAACGACCACCCTTCTTACTACTACTCTCTAAGGGTGACTATTACCTATCTACTACTCTACTCACTAGTGTCACTTATGCTATTATTAGCGACACTTAGATTTATCACGGCCCTAGAGGAATTCCTACCGAAAAATTTCGACAGAGTCTCCCCTGTACCGGTGACCAAATCAACAATACAAACACTATATACACAGCCACAGGTGGCTAGAACATATTTTTCCACACCCACGCGGTAATAATAACAAAGTAAGTAAAAGAAAACTATTCTAGCAATAGTAAACAAATATCTAACTCCAACAATAGGACATATCAAGCTACAAGTACGGAATAAACTCAATTACAATCCCAACTTCATAATAGTATTTAAACTAAAAGAACTCTAAATAGGAAAGTCTTGATAATCCCTTAACAAACTCTTGATCTCCCCATAGTCCAGCCATCACACACCTTCATCACCACTACCTTGTCGCCTTCCTTTCATACTTTAGCTTTTCCTTTATCTGCAGTAGGAGAAAAAAGAAATCTATAAGTGAAACGCTTAGTAAATACTAATCTATCTCACAAAAACTCGAAAATGCATACGATGCAAAGGATGTTAAAACTAAAGTGCTAAAAAGAAAAGCTACACATGCTCATCTATAGCAAAACACTAAAATAATCTGCATACTCATGATATAAGAATAAATCTGCATACTCATGATATAAGAATAAATCTGCATGCTGGAAATAAAGCTAATCATGCTCAATAAACTCATAAGGAAAGCAATGAAAACTAACACTGTATGCTTAGCATTATAAGAGCTAAACTTTACTGGTTCTAAACATAGGTGATACTTGTTTCATTTACTTATAGCTTTATACTTGAAATTAATTCTTAACTTTCTTCTTTTTTTCTTTTTTTCTTTTTTCTTTCTTCTTATTTTTCTTTCTTTCTTTCTTGGGCCAAGGCTTAGTACCATCTTATGCGCGCTCTCTAATAGTGACTGGGGTAGTGATCCTCCAGTCCTATGAGGATAAAGACCTCGGTCTTACCAGGACCAACACCTCGGAATTGGTCACCTGGATTTGTTTAACAACAACCTCGGAAGTCGGGTACTAGCCTCTTACTTTAATTTACTTGTTATCTTTTCTAACTAGACCTTGGTCTTTTCTTACTTGTAGTTACCCATAATCCTCAACAGGTTTAATAGGGCACATAATTATTCCACTAAAATACATGGATATTCATCTTATTAAAATAGCAAAAGCAACTAACTATATGCTTCAGATTAAAAAGCTAGTAAAAGCTATCTAGCACATATATGTATATGTATCGAAAATCTAAACTGCATACTTAAAAAAGAATCTGTTCATGTTGGCTAAGCAGGCAAGAATTTGACTACGGAATTGTTCATGCTTGTTAACTACACAGCTAAACCCCTAGCACCCATTCTGAACAGAAAAATCCGAACAAGGGAGCATGCTGTGGATGGTAAGGAGTGAATATACAACCCCGAAACTACTCTTACTACATGCCTCAGAAAATCTAACTCACGGCAGTAAGCACAAACAGGAAAATCGATACAGCATGCTTCAACTTCAAGGGAAACAAGGAACATCCCAAAAATTTCGGAGCAACTCCTACCACAGGTGAGTAGTACTTACACAGCATTCTTGGACTTACAACCGAAGGAAGGGCTGCTAGGGTTCGGAGGGATGAAGATCTCGGCCCCTTCTTGTGCTCGTGCGCTCACCTTGCCGAGAGGAGCTCGGATATGTGAAGAACTCGCGGAGGAGGGAGCTCGCCGGCCGCCGGAGTGAAGCCCTAAGCCTGCTCTTCATTTCCGCTGCGAGAGGAGAAGGATCGTGCGGCGTCGCGTGTGAGAAAGAGGAGAAAATGGTTTCGGCTCGGGAGAAATGGAAAACCTAATCCCTTTATAACTAGGGTTTTTATTATCAACTATAGCTTATAGATTTCTCGCTTCATACTTATTAACAAAACACTTGCAGCTCGGTTGGTTGGATACGTTCGGTTAAGTCGTGTTCGGCCGGAGGTCTTGGGTTCGAGTCTCAACTTCCACATTTTTGGTCAAAACTTCTTTCTTTTTGAAAACATACTAAACGACCTCCAAAAATTACGTAAAAATACTCAAAAAATTTCTAAAAATCTCTAGAATATTTTAAAAGTATTTCTAAATATTTTTGAAGGCATTTAGAACTCGAAATAGGAAAAATTGGGTCATTACACCATATCTTTCTAGACATGCATAGACATACTATCATCCAAAACTTCACCAGTACCGTTGGTCAAGTTAAACTATTTTCCCTTTAAACTAGTCCTAATTGTTAGAATGTATAATAAAAGCCTAGCTTTTGGTATAAAATATTTATCTAGAAATAAGAATCACATTGGTCAAATGTCTATATTTGTGATAAATGTAGTTGTTCAATTAATTTATATTGTAGATAACATGGTGTGTGGTGTCACACACAGAAGATCATGTTATCAGTACCTTATAAATTATAAACAGTAGCTCACGACCATGATGGAAAGGAACAAACCATTGAAAGGTCGTAGTGTAATTAGATGTTAGTTTATCTTAACTATATAATTACACTAGTACACTAAGAGTGTATTGAGTAGGACCATTAGAGGTCGTTTCTTTTATACTGACTTTATAAAGGAACAAAGACCTCAGTTATTATGGAAGTGTGTGCTCTTAATCCTAATATAATAACAAGCACATATATTTGATATTTATTTCTTTAATTTATCAATGGGTGAGATTTAGTTCGATGAATCAATAAGCCCGATAAGTTGGGAAATGATATCACTTATAGTGTGTGTTGTTGATTATAGAAGGAAACTGTGTCTTAGTAATCTAGGTTGAGAATGTCCCCAAGAGGAGCTCATAAGGATTGTCATGTTAAACCTTGCAGGTGGACTTAGTCTGACATGATGATGAAGTTGAGTGGTACTACTCTTGGAGCTAGATATTAATTAAGTGAGTTGTCAGTAACTTACTTAATTAGTGGACATTTGTTATCTTAAACACAGGGAGACTAACACACTCATAATAAGAAAGAGCCCAAAAATGTAATTTGGGATTGGTGCGGTAGTTCAATAATAGTTCTCTAGTGGAATGAATTATTATTGATAAAATTAAGTTGTGTGTTCGGGGCGAACACGGGATGCTTAATTTTATCGGGATACCAAAACCAATTTCTCCTCTCGGTCCCTATCGTAGCCTCTGATTTATAGAGTACTATACCCACCTATACCCACCTTCTATACCCACCTAAAGTGGGACGGCCAAGCTAGCTTGGGAACCAAGCTAGGGTCGGCCTAAGCATGGGTTTAGGGTGGCCGGCCCTAGCTTGAACCCAAGCTATAGGGGCCGGCCATATTAAATTAAAAATAATTTTAATTTTAATTTTTATTATGTGGAAGATATAATTTATTAAAGAGAATTAAAATTAAAATATCTCTCTTGTAAAAGATCAACAAAAGATTAAAGAAAGAGATTAGATCTCTTTCCTTATTTGTAGATTGGTGAGATATTTTATTTTCTCTTTAAAAATTATTCACATGTTGTAAAATTAAAATTATGGAAATTTCTTTTTATCAACCATGAAGAGATTTTAGAAGAGAAATTTTAATTTTAAAATTTCCGGAAACAAATTAGGAAGTTTTAATTTGTTGATTAAAACTTGTCTAATTTACTTCCTTTTGATGTGGCTGGCCAATATAGTTTAATTGGGGAAATTTTATTTTATTTTTCTCAATTAAATCATGTTAAGGAAATCAAGGAAATTTTATTGTAATTAAATTTCCTAATTTGCCTACACCAAGGAATATAAAAGAAGGGGTGAGGGTGCCTTCATGGATGAACCTCTATTATTTCTCTCCCTCTTTTCCTTGGTGTTGTGGCCGGCCAACCTCTCTTCCTCTCTTCCTCTTGGTGGTGACTGAACCTTCTCTATTGGCTTGGAGCTCTTGTGGTGGCCGGATACTACTCGGAGAAGAAGAAGAAGAAGGAGAGAAAACTTGTATCTCTTGGAGCTTGGTTGGTGTTTTGTTCTTCGTCCTTGGTGAAGCTTCTTTGTGTTGGCCGAACCTAGCTAGGAGGAGAAGAAGGTGCTTGGTGGTTTCTCATCTCGGAAGATCGTTTCCCACACAACGTCCGAGGTTAGAAGAGGAATACGGTAGAAGATCAAGAGGTCTTTCTAGAATGTATAACTAGTAATTTTTCTTTCCGCATCATGCTAGTTATTTATGAAAATAATACCAAATACAAGAGGCTTACGTTCTAGTATTTCGAATATGTTTTCTGAAGTTGTGTTCTTTTATTTTGTTTTTTTTCCCTTGTGATTTGATTGTTCTTTTCGGTTAACCTAAAGTTATTTTAGGAAATTAAATATTAGATTTCTATAAAAGGTTTTGTCTAGTCGGTGGTGGTTGCTCCCATATCCAAGAAGGTCATGTGCCTCGCCACGTCAGTACTGGGAACCAATTATGGAAATTAATATTTAATGGAATTAATAACTTAAGGTGATTTGGGTCGAACGTGTTAAGTTCCGCAGGAGATCCAAGTCAAAACCTAAAAGAACATATAGATTAAGTTTTGGATCAAACGTGTTAGGTTCCGCAGGTGATCCAAAATTTAATATAAAAGAACACATGGTAGCTAGGAAAAGGTTCAGACCTTTGTATAAAATTTTTGTACAGTGGAACCTCTAGGTTTTCCGAGTAGCAACCAACAATTGGAATCAGAGCTAGGGTTTTGCCTCTGTGTATTTGGTATTAGTTTAATTATGCACATGTCATACATAATTTAGGCAGGTTAATAGTAGGATGTGCTAACTTTGTGGATGCAGGATCCAACTATTATGGCTTATAGTTATTATGTGTGTGATTGGACCCTTGGACATGTCAAGGGCATTTTATTGTGTGTACATGATTGTATTATAAAATACAGCAGGAGCTGTATTTAGTTTTATTAGGATTTTATTTTTTGATCTAGTTACATGTACATTCCTTTTATGGAATATAGGATCGATGGATGTAAATTTTATTTTATGTTCGATCTAGTTTACATGTACATTCCTTCGAGGAATATAGGATCAAAATGTAAAATTCTATTTATGTCGCGGATCGAATCTTGCAAAGCGTGGAACCTTCTAAGGACCAGAGGCGCAGCGGAACTAGGAGCAAGATGGATGCGACAGCTAGACCCGTTGGCAGTGGCCAAATATGGCAGCAGCTTGGGATGACAACACACGGAGGACAACTAGAGATAAAAGCCATAATAGTTGAAAATTAGATTTTCTATTTATTGCTTTTATATTGTGCTGTGTGTGCATGTTAGTTTACATATTTAGTAGGCTAGCATAGTTAAAATTCCTCATTTATAAATAACTAAGTGGGTGAGGGATTTTTAAGTAAATCTCATGGTCTCCATTACTGGTTTGTAAGTGATGCAAACAAGCTTGCGCGTTGGCTCTGAGTGTCTTCCTCCATAACGGATGAGCTTGTTTGTGGATCACTAGAACAGACTTCCATTTTTGGATGACTATAGGAAGTTAATTAAGAGCGTGTGATCTTCCCCAACGGAAGGGGCATAATCTTATTAATGGACTTAGTGTCAAGTAATGGTATACACTTAGACACATCTAATAGTATCCTCCCCATCGAAGTCACTGCTATTATTTGTGTGACCAAATGATACCAACTATTAATTTTATTTGTCAAAAAGTTAGGTTGACAAGATAATAAAATTAATGGGTTAAAACCCTCCTTTTACAAATGTTGAATTTGTATACATCCACACTAACGTGGCATGCAAAATTCACGGTGTTTGAGGTGTTGGAGAATTTAAATAATATTGTTTGAGGAATCAATATTTTTTTAAATTCAAAAAGTTTTGACCAAATATTTGATCAAAGACAGATCAACTATTAATTTTATTCGTCATAAAGTAAAGTTGACGAGATAATAAAATTAATGAATAAAATCTCCTCTTCGATTTTGTATACGTTCACACTATCGTGGCATACAAAATTCATGGGGATTTTAAGGAGTTGATCTTGACCAAATATTTTTGAGATTCTTAGGATTTAAAATGTTTGTCAATCCCCTAGTAATCATACTATAGAAAAGACTTAGTAGTCCCAATTGTAATGATTGGAAATAGGACTTGGACATTAAGGTAGACTGTCTTCTTAGAATTAAGAACAATATAGGTGTATTTAATTCATTAGTTGAAACATGTTTAGTGGTGTTATCTACCAGAACCTGGAGTGTAGATACAGATGCCATTAATCATGTCCGCAATTCATTGCAGGGTTCCAGGAAACCCGGCAACTAAATGAATATTAAAACACCGTCCACATGGGCACTACTGTAAAAATGGTAGCTGTTGTAGTGAGAGATGTTTATCTTTTGATAAGAATAAAACATGGATTTTTGAGTAATTGTCTTTACGCACCAAGTTTAGAAAGAACTAGTTTTTAGTTTCTAAACTATTCAAAGAACATGATATTCTGTCTCTTTTAATAACAAAGTTGTTATTAAGAAAAAGAGGGAAGTTATCTGTTCTCGTACGTTGGTTGGCAATTTATAAATCCAATAACTCTCATGATGCAACAAATGGAAATTAGTAACACATCTTCTAACTTTAAGAGAAAGTAACCTTCGGAAATGAACCAATTATATCTTTGGCATCTAAGGCTAGGTTATATTAACTTGAGTATGATTCATTGGTAGCTGATGAACTTTTGGGTTCATTAGTAGTGGAAATCTTTCCAACCTGCGAGTCTTACTTGGAAGAAAAAATAACCAAGAAGCTTTTAAGTATAAGGGGTATGGAGTCAAAGATATGTTGAAATTGGTTCATTCTGATTTGTGTGATCCTATGACTATCCAGACAAGAGGTAGTATTGAATATTTCATCCATTTTATAGACAACTATTCAAGATACAAATAAATTTACTTAATGTACCGCAAGACTAAGTACTTTGATTAGTTCAAAGAGTACAAGGCTGATGCGGAGAAATGTTCAAGTAAAAGTCACTATGGTAACAACGTAGTGGCAAGTACCTCTTGGGAGAATTTAGGAGTCACTTATCAGAAGTAGGGATTCAATCCCAACTAACTGCACCTGGTACACCCCAACAGAATGGTGTAGAAAAAGGAAGGTATAGGACTCTTATGGAAATAAGTAGATTGATGAGTTATTTAGAATATTACTAAAATCATTTTAAGGATATACTCTGGAAACGGAAATGAATATAGTACCTTCCAAAGATAGAACTCTCTACTCATATAGAATTGCTGAATAGGCGTAAGCCTATTTCGAAGCATATTCGGATAGTCCAACACATATGCAGAAGAGAGACAATGATAAGTTGGACAGGAATTCACTTGTTTGTGGGTTATCCTAGAGAAATGAAAGTAGGTTTATAGTCTTAAAAATCAGAAGGTCATTGTTAGCATCAATGACCGATTTTTAGAAAAGGACTATGTAATAAACCATGTGCCCATAAGAAAATTTGTTCTTAAGGAAATAATAAAAGACATGTCTAATCTAGTACCAACTGTACAAGATGAAATACCACAAGGAAACTACAACACGTATCACAAATGATACACAATTACAGAAAGTGCCTTGTCGTAGTGGGAGGGTTGTTAGGCAACCTAAAAGGATTCATGTTTTGGGAGAGTTTTTTGGACTCGATCCCTGGAGGACATGAACCTGATCTCCGGACATATGACGAAGCACTCCAAGATAAAGATGCAACATCTTGGCAAAGAGTAATGAATAATAGAATTAGAATATATGTATTCTAATAAAATCTGGAAGCTTGTAGAAACACCAAATGGTGTAAAAGCCTTTGGGTGTAAAAAGGTCTATAATAGGAAAAGAGGGATAGACAGGAAGGTAGAAACTTTCAAAAGCAAGGATAGATGAAAAAGGAAACTTTTTCACTGGTAGCCATGCTTAAGTCTATCCGGATTCTTTTATCTATTTGGCAAGTGGATGTCAAGACAGCATTCCTTAATGGAAGTCTTGAAGAAAGCATCCATATAAAGCAACCAGAAGGGTTCATTGTAAAGGGCTAAGAGCATCTTGTGTGCAAGCTCAATCAGTCTATGGACTGAGGCAAAGCTTCAAGGTCTTGGAACATCCAGTTTATCAAAGTAATCCAGACCTATGGATTTATTGAGTAAACGGATAAGTCTTGTGTATACAAAAGGTGTGATGGAAACGTGGTGGTGTTTCTTGTATTATACGTAGATAACATTTTTGGTAGTTGGAAACAATATCAAGATGTTGTAAGAAGTAAGGGTATGGTTATCCAAATAATTCGATATAAAGGACTTGGGAGAATGTACATATTTTTGAGATCAAAGTAATAAGGGATCGCAAGAAAATATATATATATATATATTACTTATCCCAAGCTTAATACATCGGAAAAATCCTTGCTCGTTTTTAGCATGCAAAACTCCTAGAAAGGTTTCTTATCTTTTAAGCATGGAGTGTCTTTATCTAAAGAGATGTCTCCGATGACATCAAAGGAGATTGAGGACATGTAGGTAGTTCTTTATGCTTCGGCAGTTAGACAACCTAATGTATGCTATGCACGAGATCATAAATCTGTTTTGCCAAGGGCATAGTTAGCAGATATCAAAGTAACCCTAGACAAGGACATTGGACTGCAGTAAAGCATATATTAAAAGTACCTTAGAGGCACTAGAGATTATATGCTAGCTTATAAGGCAGTTAATTTGGTTCCTGTAGGTTGCACGGATTTTGACTTCCAATCGGATAGGGACAATAATAAGTCGACCTCGGGGTTTTGTGTTTACTTTAGGAGGAAAAGTCATAACTATGGAAGAGTGATAAGCATAGGTGTTTTTCTGGACTCCACCATAGAAGCTGAGTATATGACAAGCCTCTGAGGTAGCCATAAAAGTTGAATGACTTAAATAACCTCAAGATAGACTTAGATATGATTTCTAGTTTGTCCAAAGATTATTACAATTTATTGTAATAATAATGGTGCAGTAGCAAACTCGAAGAAACCATGAGTCTATAAGGCAAGTAAACACAATAGAGTGCAAGTGCTACCCTAAGGTTGTTGCCGCCTAGATTGCATCAGATGATAACCTAAGGTCCTTAAGGCAAGAGCTTTTTGAAAGGCATGGGAATCAGATGTATGGCAGAAGATATGGCAGCTTAGTCTTTTAGTATAAATGGGAGATTGTTAGAATGTATACTAAAAGCCTAGCTTTTGGTATAAAACATTTATCTAGAAATAAGAATCACATTGGTCAAATGTCTATATTTGTGATAAATGTAGTTGTTCAATTAATTTATATTGTAGATAACATGGTGTGTGGTGTCACACACAGAAGATCATGTTATCAGTACCTTATAAATTATAAACAGTAGCTCACGACCATGATGGAAAGGAACAAACCATTGAAAGGTCGTAGTGTAATTAGATGTTAGTTTATCTTAACTATATAATTACACTAGTACACTAAGAGTGTATTGAGTAGGACCATTAGAGGTCGTTTCTTTTATACTGACTTTATAAAGGAACAAAGACCTCAGTTATTATGGAAGTGTGTGCTCTTAATCCTAATATAATAACAAGCACATATATTTGATATTTATTTCTTTAATTTATCAATGGGTGAGATTTAGTTCGATGAATCAATAAGCCCGATAAGTTGGGAAATGATATCACTTATAGTGTGTGTTGTTGATTATAGAAGGAAACTGTGTCTTAGTAATCTAGGTTGAGAATGTCCCCAAGAGGAGCTCATAAGGATTGTCATGTTAAACCCTGCAGGTGGACTTAGTCCGACATGACGATGAAGTTGAGTGGTACTACTCTTCGAGCTAGATATTAATTAAGTGAGTTGTCAGTAACTTACTTAATTAGTGGACATTTGTTATCTTAAACACAGGGAGACTAACACACTCATAATAAGAAAGAGCCCAAAAATGTAATTTGGGATTGGTGCGGTAGTTCAATAATAGTTCTCTAGTGGAATGAATTATTATTGATAAAATTAAGTTGTGTGTTCGGGGCGAACACGAGATGCTTAATTTTATCGGGATACCAAAACCAATTTCTCCTCTCGGTCCCTATCGTAGCCTCTGATTTATAGAGTACTATACCCACCTATACCCACCTTCTATACCCACCTAAAGTGGGACGGCCAAGCTAGCTTGGGAACCAAGCTAGGGTCGGCCTAAGCATGGGTTTAGGGTGGCCGGCCCTAGCTTGAACCCAAGCTAGAGGGGCCGGCCATATTAAATTAAAAGAATTTTAATTTTAATTTTAATTTTTATTATGTGGAAGATATAATTTATTAAAGAGAATTAAAATTAAAATATCTCTCTTGTAAAAGATCTACAAAAGATTAAAGAAAGAGATTAGATCTCTTTCCTTATTTGTAGATTGGTGAGATATTTTATTTTCTCTTTAAAAATTATTCACATGTTGTAAAATTAAAATTATGGAAATTTCTTTTTATCAACCATGAAGAGATTTTAGAAGAGAAATTTTAATTTTAAAATTTTCGGAAACAAATTAGGAAGTTTTAATTTGTTGATTAAAACTTGTCTAATTTACTTCCTTTTGATGTGGCCGGCCAATATAGTTTAATTGGGGAAATTTTATTTTATTTTTCTCAATTAAATCATGTTAAGGAAATTAAGGAAATTTTATTGTAATTAAATTTCTTAATTTGCCTAGACCAAGGAATATAAAAGAAGGGGTGAGGGTGCCTTCATGGATGAACCTCTATTATTTCTCTCCCTCTTTTCCTTGGTGTTGTGGCCGACCAACCTCTCTTCCTCTCTTCCTCTTGGTGGTGGACGAACCTTCTCTATTGGCTTGGAGCTCTTGTGGTGGCCGGATACTACTCGGAGAAGAAGAAGAAGAAGGAGAGAAAACTTGTATCTCTTGGAGCTTGGTTGGTGTTTTGTTCTTCGTCCTTGGTGAAGCTTCTTTGTGTTGGCCGAACCTAGCTAGGAGGAGAATAAGGTGCTTGGTGGTTTCTCATCTCGGAAGATCGTTGCCCACACAACGTCCGAGGTTAGAAGAGGAATACGGTAGAAGATCAAGAGGTCTTTCTAGAATGTATAACTAGTAATTTTTCTTTCCGCATCATGCTAGTTATTTATGAAAATAATACCAAATACAAGAGGCTTACGTTCTAGTATTTCGAATATGTTTTTCGAAGTTGTGTTCTTTTGTTTTGTTTTTTTTCCCTTGTGACTTGATTGTTCTTTTCGGTTAACCTAAAGTTATTTTAGGAAATTAAATATTAGATTTCTATGAAAGGTTTTGTCTAGTCGGTGGTGGTTGCTCCCATATCCAAGAAGGTCATGTGCCTCGCCACGTCAGTACTGGGAACCAATTATGGAAATTAATATTTAATGGAATTAATAACTTAAGGTGATTTGGGTCGAACGTGTTAAGTTCCGCAGGAGATCCAAGTCAAAACCTAAAAGAACATATAGATTAAGTTTTGGATCAAACGTGTTAAGTTCCGCAGGCGATCCAAAATTTAATTTAAAAGAACACATGGTAGCTAGGAAAAGGTTCAGACCTTTGTATAAAATTTTTGTACAGTGAAACCTCTAGGTTTTCCGAGTAGCAACCAACACTAATTACCCTGCCGAGCATATTGTTTTTGGTTACCCTATCGGGCAGGTTAGTTTTGGAGGTGCCAACTATTCTGGAGCCTCCCCCTGAATTATTGGTCTGTTATTTTTAAGTTTTAATTCTAGGTTTGTGTCTGTTACTTTTATAACTATATTTGACTTGATGATAATCTGATTTTTGATGGGTTCTAAAATTTTTTGATTTTGAGTTTGTTGGTCTAGGTTTGTGTTTTGGTTTATCATATTTTATATAGTATATTTTATCTTTAGGTATGTAATATTGGTTAATTCCTACTTATGTGGTTAAACACGCTTTAAGAACCCAAGCTTTATTTTGTTGTTTATGTTGGGTTATTAATGATTTAAATGTTTTATTTGAACTTGACTTGTAGCCAAGTCCGATTTTATTATAGACTGCTTTTTGACTATTTAAAATTAGATCTAAGTTCTTAGATCTTTTTGTAAATTTTTCTAACATACTTTTTAATTTATTATTTTCTATTTTTAGTGTTAAATTTTCTTCCTCAAGTGTTAGGTCTTGAGTTGGATTAGAATTTATGATTTGTTCCTTGAGGTTTTGGTTTTCCTCAAGGAGCAATTTATTTTCATTTTATTTTGTTGTTAATTTTTTATTTAAACAAGCAATAATTCTAAAAAAAAAAAAATTATTCAAATTCAAACATACCTCTTTGGAACCTTCGGAAACGAGTACAGACTCGTGGCTTGATTCGGGTTCGGACCCATCTTCCAATTCGCCCTCTGATTCTTCTTCAAGGGCCATCAGCGTGAGGTGAATCTGGTGCTTCTGATCTTCGGCCTCCGATTCTTCTGATGAGGAGTCGTCCCAGGTTGCTTTAAGAGCCTTCTTCTTGGATGTCTTTGATTTGTTGCTCTTCAATCTCGGACACTCGCTCTTGTAGTGGCCTTTCTTGTTACACCCGAAGCAAGTCACGTTCCTTGGTTTGGATGGGGAGTTGATCTCCTACAGGTCCTTCTTGCTGAAGCTTTTCTTCCTCCTGATGAACATCTTCCTTACCAGGTTCACCAAGTACTCTTCGTCTTCGGAATCTTGGTCAGACTCTTCTCCAGGTTCAGGCTTGGTCTTTTTCTTTTCCTTGGAGGGACCTGCAAACAAAGCGATAGTTTTCTCGGACCCGGCGTTAGTTTGCTCATGTAATTCTAATTCGTAAAATAATTCATCGAGTTTTAACTTAGATAAATTTTTTGAAATCTTGTAGGCATCCACGATAGATGCCCACAAGGTATTACGTGGAAAAGCATTCAATGCGTACTTGATTAGATCGTGGTTCTCCATTTGGTGACCTATTGCATGGAGTCCGTTGAGAATGTCTTTGATCCTCACATGTAGTTGACTCGCTGTTTCTCCTTCCTGTATTTTAATATTAAATAATTAATTTAAAAGGAGATCGTGTTTTTTTACCTTGGTGTCGCTTGTTCCTTCATGTAGTTCGATCAACTTGTCCCATAATTCTTTCGCATTTTGGTGCGGTCCTACTCGGTTCAGCTCTTCCTTCGTTAGCCCACATTGCAGTGTGTTGAGAGCCTTGAAGTCTATAGAGGAATTCTTTCTCATGCCCGGAGTCCACTGTTTCGGGTCCAGTGGATTTCCAGAGTTGTCGACCGACACCTTGTAGCTTCTGGTGACACTAAACCATTGATCGAAATCAGTCTTCAGGTAGACCTCCATCTGCTTCTTCCAGTACGGAAAATCATCCCCGTTAAATAAGGGGGACGTAGTATGTTCAAGCCTTCAATTTGAGATATATTTGTCCTGCACACAATTAAACAAAAGAAAAAGAATCCCAAGACAAGTCTTGGATTAGCAGTGCGGAATAAAGTTAAAGAAAAACTGAATTGGTGTTACACCAACTCAGCTTAATTACTACGAAATTTTTTTCCCAAAACTAGCAACAATACCAGCTTGGATTTATAGCGCAAAACTGAAAACCAAAAAAAAAATAAAATAAATTTCACCCCTGTCTGATTGGTGGTTGTACCAAATCAGAGCGGTACTTGCTCGGATACCACTTGTTGGATTGTGAATTCGCTAGAGGGGGTGAATAGCGATTAAAGAATTTAGTGAAAGTACGCAGCAGAATAAACACGAAAACAACAACGCTATCACAAGTAATTTTTACTTAGTTCGGAGCCTTTGACGAATCCTACTCCAAGGCCCGCACTCGTTGAGTGCTTTCGTTGGGCAATCCACTTGCAATTCGAAAAGTTGATTACAATAGTAAGGTACAAAAATGCTAGTAAAAATAATACCGACAATAATTTAGAAGAAAGAAAAAAAAAATAGCACTTGTCGGAGAGCCTTCGCAACGTCGCAGGAGCACAGCAGAGCAATTGATGGGAGATCTTGTCGTTTGTTGTTCTTTGTTCCAGGCCTCACCTTCCTTATATAGGAGGCTCGGGGCGCCCTGATCCCTTCTAGGCACCTGGAGTGTGAAGTAGCTCGTCCACACATGAAGCTCCACGTGGCGACGCGGCTGGGGATACTTTTTTACATCCCGGGTGCTCGGATCCCTTCCGAGCGCCCGGACCTTTGTTTTTCAACAACCTGCAAAAAACATTAGTCCAAGGTAAAATGCAAAACTACCCTGCAAAATAAAGTGTTAGCGCAGTTAAGTTATAAGAGTAATAAAAGTAGTAGTTAGATTTCGTCTCCTCGAGATCAGAATCTAGTCACGATCTCAACTTAGAGTTTCCGAAATGGATATAAGTTGGATCGATGCCTAATGTTCCCTACCCGGGAACGCGTCCTCACAGTCACTCCCCTCCAGTGACTTACCTCAACTTACCTGCCATACATCCGGTCAGCCCTTCGACCCATCTGGACTTTGTGCCAGCTATCCAGTCGGCCGTTTGACCTAGCTGGACTTTGTGCCAAAAGTCTGGTCAGCCCATCGACCCGTCTAGACTTCGTGCCAGCTATTTGGTCAACCCGTCAACCTAGCTGGAATTCATGTCAGACGTCAGGTCAACCCGTCAACACATCTGGGCTTCTCCTGGACACTTCGTAGAAGTTTTAGATCAATATGAAACTAACTTAACTTACTTTGTCATTCATCAAAACTGAGTTAGACCATTAGTGCTAACCACACCAATAGTTACAACCGGAGAGATTATTAATCCAAGGCAAGTAAACGTATGAAAGATCTTCTTTTTTGAAGGTGGAGAAGCCTCTTACACTCGTTGGAAGTTTAGAAAATAACTAGGAAATGAATATAGTAGTTGTTACCTATTTCCTAGGTCTAGGGGGTCTTTTTATAGCCCCTTAAAAATCTTATCTGTGGCTGGAAGGTGTCTTCCACAGAGCTAGAAGGTGCCTCCAACGAGGCGCAGTGGATAAAAGTTTATCCATTGTCAACGATAAAATCTGCATGGTTGAAGGAGCCTTCCATGGCTGGTTGAAGGCGCCTTCCATGGCTAGTTGAAGGCGCCTTCCATGGCTGGTTGAAGGCGCCTTTAGCCCAGCTAAATGCGCCTTCTACCTGAAGGTCGCAGAGGCGCCTTTTGCCCGAAGGTCGTGGAGGCACCTTCAACTCCTATTGAAGGTAACTTCTTTAAGAGTGAAGTTAGAAGAATACTTTTTCAATGTAAAAGTATATGTACAACAAATGATAAAAAAAAATAAGGTGCATAGGACATTACTGTTATTACATAATGATTATAAAGATTCATGAAGATGAATGGCTAAGCTAATTAGGCTATCAAGCCAAATGTGATAATTAAAACTTCCAGATAATACATTTTTCTCTACATTAGAACATGTACACACGAATCTACAGATCTTGTGAGAATAAATATGGAAATTCAGTGATGATGAATGCACCTTTTGAAGTCCTTTTGCACGAGGAGCCACTTGCAGAAGAGGTGCCCCTTCTGACAACAAAGAGGATCGATGAGGAGCTTGAGGTAGAGACAACATGAGTTAAAAGGAGATTCATGGAACAAAACAACTATTGCCTCTTTAAACAGATTAGGGCTTTTGGAGATGGAGTTAAAGAGGCACCTCATCGCCGGCCGTGAAGGAGACGAAGGCTAAACGAGGATGATCTCTCGAAGTCTATTGCTTGAGTGTCAAAAGCGAAGGAGATAAAGGATAGACTGGGAAGATATGTCAGAGTTGAATTGATTGCATGAGCACTGGAGGAGGGAAGTAGAGAAAGAAGGGGGTCGGGGCTGCTTCTTGGAGAAGGAAGAGCTGCATTTTTGTCGATCTCCATAGCGCTGGAGGAGGGAAGCAAAGAAAGAAGAGGGCTAACAACGTCTGTGATGATCTGTCAGAGTTGAATCGAAGGGCTTGAGGTCAAGGGCTTAGGGCAGGCGCTGTTTCTATCGAAGGCACGAGCTACGTTTTTTATCAAAATTATTTTTTTTTCCATCTCAATTTTAATTAAATTTTAAATAAATTTTTGATAAAAATTATACGATTTTAAATTCTATTTATAATCTATATTTATTTTTATTTATAAAATTTATTTATAGTTTTGTCACAAATTCATTTTAATTTTTGTCTTAATGTTTTCAAATATTATATTTTATAAATAGACTACTAATTCCATAGCAAATTCATGTCTAATTTATATGAATCTGAAATAGATTTTATATCCATCAAAAAAAGTATCTTTAATTTACATAAATTTAAAATGGATTTTTATCTATCACAATTTATCATTAAATTTTAAACAAATTTTTGATAGAAATTATACTGTTTCAAATCTTGTTTGTAATCCGTATTTATTTTTATTTATAAAAATTTATTTATAGTTCCATCTCAAATTCATTTCAATTTTTGTCTCAATTTATTTTTTAAATATTATATTTTATTAAATTGAAACATATTAGTAATTTTGTAGTAAATCCGTCTCAAATTGACCTAAATCAGAGACAGATTTTAATTCCATTTCAAAAATCTATTTCTAAAGCTCTATTTTCTTGTAGTGGTCTCAGTTAGAGTACCCAACTAAGTTAAATGTGCTTGTCATAGGGTACCAAAGACCTACACTTAGGGTCCCCTTTATGTTCCTTAGTATTCTTTTTATATTTGTTAAATGTGATTCTTTTGCACAAGATTGGTATCTAGTACACATACCTACTGTAAATAAAATATAAGGTCGGCTTGCAGTTAGGTACAATAGACTTTCTATTGTACTTCTATAGTATTTTAAGTATACTGATTTTTCATCTAAGTCAGAGTCAATTTTAGCATTAGTTGTCATTGTGGTATTTAAATTTTTAGAATTTTTCATTCCAAATTTTCTAATTAATTCCTTAGCATATTTTATTTGAAAAATATGAATTCCTTCTTTTGTTTGTTTTATTTGTAATCCTAAAAAGAAATTGAGTTCACCTACTAGACTCATTTCAAATTCATTTTCCATGGGTTTGATAAATTCTTTTAAAAATTGTATATTTGTTGATCCAAATATTATGTCATCTATGTAACTTTGGGCTATAAAAATATCTTTTTCTAAGGTTTTAAAAAATAGGGTTTGGTCTATTTTACCTTGGTTAAATCCCTTAGATATTAAGTATGTTGAAAGTCATTCATACCAAGTCCTAGGTGCTTGTTTTAGTCCATATAAAGCTTTTCTTAATCTAAGGGCATGGTTTGGGTGGTGTAGGTCTTCAAATTTTGGGGGTTAATTTACATAGACTTCTTCTTTGATGAACCTATTTAAGAATGTAGATTTTACATCCATTTGATATAACTTTAATCCTTTATGTGTTGCATAGGCTAGCAACATCCTTATGGATTCAAGTATGGCTATAGGTGCATAGGTTTCATCATAATCTAACCCTTCTACTTGGCTGAACCCCTTTGCTACTAACCTAGCCTTATTTCTTACTATTTCACCCTTATCATCTAGTTTATTTCTAAATACCCACTTAGTATCAATTATAGACTTATTTGGGGGTTTAGGTACAAGTTCCCAGACCTGATTTCTTTTAAATTGGACTAACTCCTCTTGCATTACTATTATCCAGTCTGGGTCAAATAAGGTTTCTTCTATAGTTTTGGATTCAATTTTAGAAATAACGGCTATTTGGCTTAGGTTTCTATAAGATGATTTAGTTCTTACTCCTAGAGTTGGGTCAACCAAAATTTGGTCAGATGGGTGATTAGAACTTATTCTTAATGGGCTTGGGTTGGAGTCAACAATCAGTTCTTGTAATTCACTCTGTTTAGTTCTAAGTTGAGTATCTTCTTCATCATCTATTTTTCTTATGTTTTGATGGTTACTTTCATTGATTAAATTAGGTAAGTTATTTTCTTCATCAAAAATTATATTGGTTGTTTCTTCAATTTTTTGAGTATCTTTGTTATAGACTCTATAAGCCCTACTAGTTGTGGAGTATCCTAAAAATATTCCAGTTGTAAATTTTGATGTAAATTTACCTAAGTAATACTTAGTGTTTAATATGTGTACTTTACATCCAACCACTTTTAGATAATTTAGATTGGGTGTTTTGCTATGGTAAATTTCATAAGGGGTTTTATTGCATAATTTATTAATTAATATCCTATTTTGAATATAACATGCCGTGTTTATTGCTTCTGCCCAAAATATTTTGCTTAGGTTATATTTATTGAACATGGTTCTACCAGCTTCTTGTAACATTCTATTTTTCCATTCTACTAGTCCATTTTATTGGGGAGTTCTAGGGCATGAAAATTCATGATTATATCCATTAATTTTACAAAATTTACTAAATTTATAATTTTCAAATTCCCCTCCGTGGTCACTTCTAATTCTTTTGATTTTAGTATCTTTTTCATTTTCTATTAACTTACAAAAATTATTAAAGATTTCAAAAGTTTCATCTTTAGTTTTTAGAAATTTTACCCAAGTAAACCTAGAGTAGTCATCAATTATGACTAAGTAGTACTAGTTTCTGCTTAGTGACTTGGCTCCATGTGAATCAAATAGGTCTAAATGTAGGAGCTCAAGTAATGAGTTGGTTACATTTAGGTTAGTTAGTTTGTGAGTTGACTTAGTTTGTTTACCTTGTTGGCAAGCATTACAAATTGACTTTTCTAGGTTTTTTAATTTGGATAAACCTTTAACTAGACAATTTTGACTCATTTTTTAAATGAGTCTGTTGTGATTGTGACCCAACCTTCTGTGCCACAGCATAGTTTCCTCTTGTTGTGTCAAAAGACACTTTAGTGAGGTGGTAGGTAGGTTAATTGTGTAAACATTATTTTTCCTAATTCCCTTAAGTAAGATTTTAGGATTTTTTTTTATATTTTTAATTAGCCAATCAGACTTAGAAAAGGTTACTAGGTATCCGGAGTCACATAGTTGACTTATGCTGAGTAAGTTGAAATTAAATTGATCGACTAATAATACTTTTTGAACAATAAAATCGGAACTTAGTTCGATATTACCTATTTCGATTACCTTAAGGTTTTCATCATTGCCGAATACAACTGACCCTAGGTTTTTGTATTTTAACTCGGTGAACTTCAATCGGTCTCCAGTCATGTGTCTAGAGCATCCACTATCCAACATCTATTGATCCAAATCGTTGTGTTCCTATACATTGAGCATTTGATTTGGATCCAATTTCAAATGGATTTATAAGATAGATTGATTGAGTTCAACTCCTTAATTTCCATCTCACCCAATCTATGTTGTCAATCATGTTAGACCTATGGGTGATTGTGAGATGGTTGATTCTATTTATTAACCTAGATTTAAGTGAATTTTAGTTTGAGTTAAGTTCACATTGAGCTAGTTTTAATTTAAGTTAGGTTTAGTTAGATTTAGGTTAAGTTAAGTTAGGTTGAGTCAGATTTTAATTTAAGTTAGGTTTAGTTAGATTTAGGTTAAGTTAAGTTAGGTTGAGTTAGATTTAAGGTTAATTAGATTTAGGTTAAGTTAAGTTAGGTTGAGTTAGATTTAGGTTTAATTAGATTTAAGTAAGATTTAGGTTAAGTTAACTTAGGTTGAGTTAGATTTAGGTTTAATTAGATTTAGGTTAAGTTAAGTTAGGTTGAGTTAGATTTAGGTTTAATTAGATTTAAGTTATATTTAGTTAGATTTAGGCTATTTTAAGTCTAAGTTCATCTCACCCTTTTCTAGATTGTCAAACAGGGAACCTTAAGAGTTTTTTGTGAGATGGTTGATTTATCTTTAGATTAGCATATAAGGAATTAATTCACATTTGAGTTAGAGTAAGATTTAATAGTCAGTTAATTAAATATAATATCTATTTCAATAATTGGTTTCCAGACTATAACGAGGCACTAGGCCTTCTTGGGTATGGGATCATCCACCACTTCTAGACAAAGTATTTTAAAGAAATTAAATATTTAATTTCTTTTCTGAAATTTTCAAGTCTAACTAGTCAAATGTCAATCAATCATAGGTCCTTATCTACCATAGTCTAAGCATATATAATGGAAAAGTAGTAAAACAGACTTGGTCTTTCTATTAGCTGCTCCTGGATCATAGCCTCGATAGGGTCTATAAAGGTAATGAATCTGATCCTTGGGGATCCAATATTGACCAAGTCTCACTTGATTAATCAATTTAGACTTGGGGACCCATGCTTGGACTATTTTTTTATTTTTTTGGTTGACAAGAGATAAGTATGATTTGAATTTGTATTTAGTCTTGTATCCAAGTCCAGATCGATTGTATATGGCCCTTTGCTTCCCAAGAATCAAATCAAGATTCTTGGAAGCCAAGGTGAACCATTCCAATGTTCCCTTAAGTTCCTTGACTTGATCTTTCATATTGGAATTTTCTTTCTCAAGTTGTTAAACTTGAGTTGAAGTTTTAGTTTGAATAGGTTTGGTCAAGGAGCTTGGGTTAGTCACTTCCTTAATAGATGTTACCTCTTTTTGGAGTGACTTGACTTGGATATTTGACTTAGCTAATTTGCGTGTTAAATAGTTAATTAAATTATACAGTTTATCTACTTGAGAAGATCTTATAGCGGTGTTTGGCCCTTCGGAAATGAATATGAATCTATGGCTTGTTTCAGACTCGGCTTCAGATTCGCTTTCGATTTCAAACTCGTTGAGTTGTTCTCATGCCGGAAGAGCGAGGAAACTTGTCTGCTCGAGGTCCTCGTCGAAGTCTTCTGATGAAGATTTCTCCCACGTTGCTTAAAGCACCTTCTTCTTCCGTTGCTTCTTTGTTTCCTTCTGGTTTGGACAATTTTCTTTGATGTGTCCCTTCTTGTTGCAGTTATAGCAAGTTACTTCTGACTTGATTTTTGGGCTTGGTTGCATTGATTTTGATTGGATCACCTTTTTGATCTCCTTTTTGGTGAATCCTTTCTTCTTCTTGTATAGCCTTCGGGCTAGGTTCACAAGTTCAGCAGCAATCTCATCGTTGTCTTCTGAGTCTGGTTCATCTTTGGATTCGGGTTCAGTATAGCGCTTGAGCTTTGATTCCTGTGTTCTGTTTGCACTTGCAACTAAAGCAATACCTTTCTCGACCAGATGTGTATTAGTCTGTTCATGTAATTTAAACTCTAAGAATAATTCATCTAATTTAATTGAAGAAAGATCCTTAGAGATCTTGTAAGCATCTACCATTGATGCTTATAGGGTATTCCTAGGAAATGCATTTAATGCATACTTGATAACGTCGTAATTTTCTACCTTCTGTCTGATTGCGTGAAGGTCGTTGAGAAGGTCTTGGATGCATGCATGTAGTTGATTCGTCGATTCACCTTCCTGCATTTTTATGTTACATAATTTATTCAAAATAGATCTCTTTTGCTTACCTTAGTATCGGAGGTCCCTTCATGCAGCTCAATTAGCTTCTCTCACAAGTCTTTGGTGCTTGAGAATGGGTCAACTCAGTTTAACTCCTCATTTATTAATCCACATTGGAGAGTGCATGTCGCTTTGGCATTGGCCTCGATCTTCTTCATCAGACTTGTGTCCTAGTTCTCGCATGATACTGGTTTTCTAGTACCGTCAAGTGGGAGTGAGAGGTCGACTTTGATGATCATCCACATCTCAACTTGCATCTGGAGGTGGTACTCCATTCGACCCTTCCAATAGCTAAAATCTTCGTCGGAAAAAAGAGACAGGCAAGCTGTGCTGTAGCCTTCTTGATGGGCCATTATAGAAGTAAATCTCGTACATAAAAAGAGAACAAGAAGCAAATGTTCCAAGATTTGGTCTTGGATCAGTAGTATGGTATAAAAATAAAACTAGCAATTCACTAATTTCAAAAAAAAATAATAAAATATCAATAAAATATTTTGAAAAATATTACTATTAATTTTAGTTTTTCAAAAAGAACCCCCTCTGCTCGATTGGTGGTTTCACCAATTCAGGTCAACCTTGCTCTAATACCAATTGTAAGATCGTAGACGTGTTAGAAGGGGTGAATATCACGCGTTGCTTTTTCACTTGTTTCGTAAAACAAACAGAATACGCAGCGGAATAAAGAATGAAAAGTCAAGCAACGCTAACAAACTTTCTTTTACTTGGTTCAGAGCCTGTGGTGACTCATACTCCAAGGCGCGCGATCGTTGATCACTTTCATTAGGCAATTAATTATCATTTCGCAAAGCTTTACAAAAGAATAATACAAGTATGAAGCTTTACGGATATGAAATACAACTTGTTACTAACGACTGGATGAAATCTATCTTCTGACTTGATAGTTGTTGGAGTAGTGTTTAGATGTTGATGGAGTGTGCGCAGTTGTTTGTTCTTGATCTCAGCAAGTGTGTTGTTCTCGAAGCTGCTGGTCGACCCTCCTTTTATAGCCGAGATAGACTTGATCCAGATCCACTGATCTCGGGATCAGTCTTTGACCTGAATATGATCGGTGGACCGATCCAGGTGTTCGGTCAATAGAACCCTCTGAACCTACCCAGCTTCTCGTCCACATGCTTTTGCCGCCTGGATAAGTCTTCATTCAGTCGACCTATCCTTCCATTCGGTCGACCAATCCCACTGACCTCGCTGGTCTATCTGATCCGATCCACCCGACTCAACCAGGTCACACTTATCCTCGGTTCGGTCGACCTATCCCCAGGTTCAGTCGACCGATCCCCAGGTTCGGTCGATCGATCCCTTGATCGAACTCAGTTTGTTGTACTGGTGTTTGGTCAACCGATACAAAGGTTCGATCGATCGATTAAGGTCAAATCTAACCATGCACAAAATGTTAGTCTCCCGCAAAATAGAGTTAGCACATAGCAAATAATATGTAAATAAAAAGTTTTGACAACCTTCGGACTATCTGATTCTAACTTCAGATTTCCTTCAGAAACCCTAGGTTAAACTGATGCCCATTGTTCTGTCACTGGGGAACGCATCCTCACCTACTCCTCTCAAGAGAGATTACCTATTGCTAGATCGGTCCTCCAGACCGATTGGACTTTTTCCCTAGGGTTACCACCCCCTAGGATTTTCCACAATTAACCTAGGGTTACCACCCCTTAGGACCTAGGGTTACTAACCCCTAGGATTTTCCACCTGCCTAATCGCAGGTAGGACTTTCCATCATCTAGGGTTACTGTCCCCTACGACCTAGGGTTACCACCCCTAGGGTTTTCCACTTGCCTAAAATCCACTTGGACGTTTGCCTAAGACAACTTAGGACTTTCCTGCAAGCTCATTCAAACTTATTAGACAACAAGAAATTTTAACTTTTGAATTCTTTGCCATTATCAAAACACAGATTTAATCGTCCAGTGCTTCCTGGACTAACACTGATGTCAACCCAATGGAACATTGCAATAGAATTGAGCTTCAGAGCGGACGGACCTTGGGAGATCCCCAAGTGACTGCTCCAAAAGGGATGAAAATTCAAGAAGAGCTCTCTCCTCAAACACTTGAACTAGTTCAGATTAAAGATGATAAGGGGAATACCAAGAAGGTTGAAGAGACTCTTCCACTCTACCCTCAAAGCCAAGCAATCCCTTTTTCGCAAAGATTAGTTATGATGAAGAAGGATGAAGAATTTGAAAATTTTCTTGATAAGGTAAAAGATATTTATGTTGAAGTCTCTTTGATTGATGGCATTCAACAAATGTCAAAGTTTACCAAGTTTCTGAAGGACATTATGTCAAATAAAAGAAGAAAAGGAGACATCGAGATGGTAGCTCTAACAGAAGAATGCATCACTTTATTTGAGAAGAACTCTTCCCCAAAACTCCAAGATCTTGGAAGTTTTTATATTCCTTGCACTATAGAATCTGAATTCATTGAAAAAGCTTTCTATGATTTGGGGGCAAGTGTTAGCCTCATACCATATTCGATCTGTATTAAGCTAGGTCTCAAAAACTTTAAACTCACTACTATGACACTGCAATTAGCTGATCATTCCTGCACGTACCCTATGGGTATTGTTGAAGATGTGCCGATAGAAGTGGGTGGCAGCATCATACCCACAGATTTTATGGTACTAGACATGGAGGAAGACCCGAAAATTCTAATTATACTAGGAAGACCTTTACTTGCAATAGCTGGAGCCATAATTAATATGAAAAATCATAAACTTTCTTTGGTAATCGGTAAGGAAAGGTTGGAGTATGATTTATCTAATTCTTCTCACCATGCCTCTTCTTTGTTAGTAAGCATTTGCAATGGGGCGGATGCTTATAAAGTGGAGGAATGGAGCTTTCATCCTCATGGGAGGCCACTGGATGAAGAACATGATCCGGCAAGCATTGTGAGAAGGCCCCCAATTAAAAATGAAAAATTCCTCTGCCCTCCGAGGGCAAAAATGAAGGAAGAGGATGCATCATCAACCCAAGGAGGAAAATCCATGTCACCTTGGGTATAATTGGTGAAAATGGAGACGTGGTTGAGCTAATGACCTTAAACAAGCGCTTCTTAGGAGGCAACCCAAGGGTTCTTTTAGTTAGATTTAGTTTTTGTTCTCTTTTTTATTAATTAGTGTTTTGAAACTTTTGTTTTCTTTGTTTTCAGGTTGTATTTTGCATCCATGAGCTAGTCTTAGTTAATTCATGGGCATGGAGGCATCGAAGAAGTTGGAAAGGAGGAAATTCAACATTACCGGACCTAACTAGGCTCGGTCGTGTACTATACACGGCCGTGTGACATTGATAGTGAAGAAGAAGAAGGTGGTCGTGTGACTCACACAGGCTGTGTGAGTTAACCCAAGGAAGAAAAGTACTTGGTCGTGTCAATCGACACGACCGTATAGAAATACCCGAGGAGAAGGTGGACAAGGCCGTGTGAATTCACACGGTCGTGTGAATTCACACGGCCGTGTGAAAATTCCATAGGAGAAGAAGAAAGAGGTCGTGTGACACACACGACCGTGTAAGCTCAGCCGAGAGAGAGATGATGCTACCCATGCCAATTGGCACGACCGTGTGGGTTTGGCCGAGAAGGGGAAGATTTGAGTCATGTAGATCTACGCAGTCGTGTAAGTATCAAGATTTGGCTGTGTCTATAAGACATGGTTGTGTCAAGGCCGTGTCGGCCACACCCCCAAGCCAATCTCTTCTTCCCTAATCCCTCTCATCTTCAACCTCTCTTTTTGCCTCTCAGATCTAGATCTCTTACTCATTTTTCTCTATAAATAAGATCTAGATCTAGAGCTAAATAGTAAATCCTCTCTTCCTTAAGATCTACATCCTCCTTACCTAAGATCTTCTTTCTCAAGATCTATTTTCTCGAGATCTCACTTCTCCAATCAAGCATCTTACCCTGTCTTAACTAGATATCATATCTAATCTTTTGAAAAAGCTTTTAAAAGTAAGTGGTGGATCCAACGGAGGAAAGGTACCAACAAAAGAAAAGGGCAAGGAGAAAGTTACAAAGGGAAAAGGCAAGAGGATAGCATGCGACAAAGGTAACGATAATGAATTCAATATTGTCTAGAGAAATGATGATCATAAAGCTAGATTTAATATTCTTGTCGCAAGAAAGATTGTGTACACACGATATATGTACCCTAACTGTTTTGGATAATTTAGGAATTGGAGATGATATGGATTGATTGATTGGTTCTCTTGATTGGGATGATATTATGTACACACATCTACCTACATATCCTTGAATTATATTTGAATTCTTGAGCTCATTAGATGTCCACTACTCGAATGAAGATGATTATATTGGCAAAATTACTTTTAGGTTAATGAATCAAGAATTTAAGTGGGCATTTAGTGACTTTAATAGTTGTTTTGGTTTGTCTACTGGCGGCTCTTGAAAGTTTGACCCTAGATTTAATTGGAATAATTTTTGGAACTCAATTATCGGATTGAGTCAACCTTATGAGCCCTCTAGAGCTAAGACTTCCCATATGCAAAATCCCATCTTTAGGTACTTACACTGAGTCATGAGTAAAATTATTTTTGGTAGAGGGGAAAGCGATGGAGTTGTTAGGAAAGTGAAACTTTATGCTCTTTGGGCTATGTTGCATAAGGTTGACTTTAATTCCGGTTTCCATTTTCTACAAAACCTTGTGAGAGCTGGGAAAGCACCTTCGGGATTGATTATCTTTGGTGGTTTGATTATCCAAATAGCTATAAATCTGGGTTGTAATCTAAATGAGTTAGAAACCATTCATGGAAATAACATGATTGATATTGATGCATGTCTTGCCATGAAGATGATTTGCCGAGATGAGAATGGGTTTGCCTTTCCTAGGAGAGATGGTTTCCTGTTACCTCTTCCTTGTCCCGAGCGGATCTCGGTTCGTAACCCTGCTAATTGTGTGATCACTGATTTAGTTCCCGAGAATGTCCCCTCCTTGTCCGGAGACACTGAGCCTCACCTTAAGCCCTCATCATCTGGACACCCGCAGTTGTCCGAACATCCAGAACCTACTAGGCACTCTTTTTCCTATGTCACGGGTCACTCTAGATTTGATTTTTCTGACTTTCACGCCTCTTTGGATTCACTTCACGAAAATCAAGAGGCCCTACGAATAATATTGGAGGGCCACTTTACTTTGTCAGATGATGAGTATAGAGAGGTGCAAGATCACTTTCAGTTCATGAGAAATTTCCAAAGTCAGGTGGCCGAATTTGTCTAGGATTATAACATTGATCAGGCTAGAATGAGAGAATTCATAGAGGCCATGAGCATTACTAGTCAACAAGTTGATGTCCGCTATGAATATCATAGGATCCTGAGTCAGTCTCTGGGCTTTCCTAGTTTTCCTTCTTGCCGACCACGTAGACCTCCATTTCCCCTCCCTCCTCCACCACCACCTCCGTATTGATTTCATCAGGACAATGAAAAGTTTAAGTCTGGGGGGTGTTTGCAACTTGAATTTTCTAAATTTTCTACATTTTCTTTTACATTTTCATTTGTTCTGCATTTTGTTTTGTTTTTCTTTGCTTGCTTTCAGTTTTTACTTACGTCCTACATTTTTCTTTGTTTTGTTTGCTAGACTCGGTTTTGACTTTTGCTTGACTGTCTTTTGAAATATTTTATGGCATATTAAGAATATCATTCCTCACTACTGCTAACTTGTCTAAAAGTAAAATTGTTAGCACGTTTATATCTTGATTCATGATGTTGTAGACATAATGCTAGTATATTTAGTGTATCTCTTTTCTCTATTTCACATAGCATAATATGAGCTAAGTGTTGTATAGAAACATATTTAAGTTTTGGCTTGACCAAAAGGATCTTATTTTCACTTACTTGGGCTTGAATGGTTGATATCATTAGAATAGTCATGATTCATCCTATTTGTTTAGTACTTAGTTCCTATGGTGATTTCTCAAGTTACATTTTGGTTATTGGATGATGCTCGAATCATTTAAGCCCATTTGGAAAAATTAAAATATCCCAACATTTGTACTTAAGTGCATTTGTGTTCAAGTGTTGCATCTTGAAATCACTAATAAAAAATGATGAATAAGGGATATAAAAAATAGTTGTCGTGAGTAGAAACTAGCAAATTACCCCTTTGAGACTGAGTTAGGTTACTGGAGAAATGACTACTATATTTCTCTTGATATCAAGCACGCCTTTGAGACCTTGGGTGGATTGAGGAATATGAACCAAGTGTGTGGCAGGTAAGTGTCCATCACCGGGAACAATAGAAACTCAATTGGATGACGACTTGACTAGGATAAGGATTGAAACTTGAAGAGTTTGGGTCACTTATTGCACTGTGCATAGGAAACTTATGCTTAGGCCATACTTGAGTTATTTCCACGATCATGCTTATCAATGAAATATGTAGATAGAGTTAGGAAAATGCACTAGGGATTATGATGCATTATAGAGCACATGAGTTTAGATTGCGGCATTTTGCTTGAGGGCAAGCAAAAGTTTAAGTCTAGGAGTATGATGTGTGTAGATTATATACACTTATTTAGCATGTTTTTGTTAGTTAGAGCCTTAGAGCCAATCATATGATGATTGTTGTATGAACTCGATGTATCATATTTCTATATATTAATAAAGGTATTTCTTTATGGTTATTATACTTACTTGTATTGGTGCCAAATAACAAAGTATAATAACGTCCTTGAGTAGAAGGTTCTTATCTATATCAATCAATTGGTTGAATTGATAGTGAGATGATATAGAGAACACTACTCTTAATCATTCCTAGTCAAGTATTAACATTCAGGGACAATGTTAATGCGATGAGACTAGCATGTAGGTCAACTCGATGACTTGATCTCACAAGTCATGGATATAGAGATATCAAGTTGACACATGGGTATACATTGAAGAATGTATCAAGTTGCCAATCTAGTTTTATGACAAATCAATAGTTGGTTTCCCTTTGGTCACACAAGTGATAGTAGTGACTCCGTTGGGGAGGATACTATTAAATGTGTCTAAGTGTATACCATTACTTGACACTAAGTCCATTAATAAGATTATGCCCCTTCCGTTGGGGAAGATCACACGCTCTTAATTAACTTCCTATAGTCATCCAAAAATGGAAGTCTGTTCTAGTGATCCACAAACAAGCTCATCCGTTATGGAGGAAGGCACTCAGAGCCAACGCGCAAGCTTGTTTGCATCACTTACAAACCAGTAATGGAGACCATGGGATTTACTTAAAAATCCCTCTCCCACTTAGTTATTTATAAATGAATAATTTTAACTATGCTAGCCAACTAAATATGTAAACCAACATGCACACACAGCACAATATAAAAGCAATAAATAGAAAATCTAATTTTCAACTATTATGACTTTTATCTCTAGTTGTCCTCCGTGTGTTGTCATCCCAAGCTGCTGCCATATTTGGCCACCGCCACCGGGTCTAGCTGTCGCATCCATCTTGCTCCTAGTTCCGCTGCGCCTCTGGTCCTTAGAAGGTTCCACGCTTTGCAAGATTCGATCTGCGACATAAATAGAATTTTACATTTTTGATCCTATATTCCATAAAAGGAATGTACATGTATCTAGATCAAAAATAAAATCCTAATAAAACTAAATACAGCTCCTACTGTATTTTATAATACAATCATGCACACACATATAAATGCCCTTGACATGTCCAAAGGTCCAATCACACACATAATAACTAAAAGCCATAATAGTTGGATCCTGCATCCACAAAGTTAGCACATCCTACTATTATCCTGCCTAAATTATGTATGACATGTGCATAATTAAACTAATACCAAATACACAGAGGCAAAACCCTAGCTCTGATACCAATTGTTGGTTGCTACTCGGAAAACCTAGAGGTTCCACTGTACAAAAATTTTGTACAAAGATCTGAACCCTTTCCTAGCTACCATATGTTCTTTTAAATTAAATTTTGGATCGCCTGCGAAACTTAACACGTTTGATCCAAAACTTAATCTATTTGTTCTTTTAGGTTTAGACTTGGAGCTCCTGCGGAACTTAACACGTTCGACCCAAATCACCTTAAGTTATTAATTCCATTAAATATTAATTTCCATAATTGGTTCCCAGTACTGACGTGGCGAGGCACATGGCCTTCTTGGATATGGGAGCAACCACCACCGACTAGACAAAACCTTTTATAGAAAGCTAATATTTAATTTCCTAAAATAACTTTAGGTTAACCGAAAAGAACAATCAAATCACAAGGAAAAATAAAACAAAAGAACACAACATCGAAAAACATATTCGAAATTCTAGAATCGTAAGCCTCTTGTATTTAGTATTATTTCCAAAAATAACTAGTATGATGCGAAAACAAAAATTACTAGTTATACCTTTTAGAAAGACCTCTTGATCTTCTACCGTATTCCTCTTCTAACCTCGGACGTTGTGTGGGCAACGATCTTCCGAGATGAGAACCACCAAGCACCTTCTTCTTCCTTACAAGTTTCGGCCATCAAAACTTCTCCTAGGATGAAGAGGTTCGGCCACCACCACCATGCTCCAAGGGATGCTAGAAAAGAGGCTTCTTTTCTCTCCTTCTTCTCCTTCTTAGATCCGGCCACCAAAACTATCTCCACCATGAGAAGGTTTCGGCCACACAAAGGAGAGGAGAGGAAAGAAAGGGCCGGCCACACCCAAGGAGAAAAGAGAGGAAAAATAGAATAGAATCGTTAGCCTTGAAGCCTCCTCTACCCCCTCTTTTATAATCCTTGGTCTTGGCAAATAAGGAAAATTTAATAAAAACTTCCTTAATTCTTTTGCCATTGAAAAGGAAAATTTATTTAATTAAAATAATTTTCTCTTTTCAAATTATAATGGTCGGCCACTCTTCTCCCCAAAACAAGGAGAGTTTTAATTAAAACAAAAATTAAAACTTCCTAATTTGTTTCTAGAAATTTATAAAAATTTCTCCAATAATTTTAATCCCTTCATGATTGGTTAATAAAAAGAAATTTTATAAATTAAAATCTTTCTTTTAAACATGTGGATAATTTCCAAAAAGGAAAGTTATCTCTAAAAATTAAAATCTCCTTTCAATCTACAAATAAGGAAAGATATTAAATATTTTCTTAATCTTTTGTAGAAACTAATAAAAGAGAATTTTTAATTTTTAAACTTTCTTTTAAATCATGAATATAATTAAAAGGAAAGTTTTTACCAAAATTAAAATCAACCTTTTAATCTACAAATAAGGAAAGAGATTTTAACTCTTCTCTTAATCTTTTGTAGAATCTTATAAAAGGAAGGATTTAAATTTTAAACTCTCTTTTAAATTATATTATCCACATAAGAAAAATTTTAAAATTAAAATTCCTTTTTATTTTAATAGGGACGGCCACATGAATTCACCCATGAACATACCCATGGCCGGCCCTAGCTTGGTCTCCAAGCTAGCTTGGTCGGCCCCTATAGGATGGGTAAGAAGGTGGGTATAGGTGGGTATAGTACTCTATAATTAAGAGGCTACGATAGGGACCGAGAGGAGGAATTGGTTTTGGTCTCCTGATAAAATTAAGCATCCGTGTTCGCCGAACACACAACTTAATTTTATCAATAATAATTCATTCCACTAGAGAACTATTATTGAACTACCGCACCAATCCCAAATTACATTTTGGGCTCCTTCTTATTATGAGTGTGTTAGTCTCCCTGTGTTTAAGATATCGAATGTCCACTAATTAAGTGAGTTACTGACAACTCATTTAATTAATATCTTAGTCCAAGAGTAGTACCACTCAACCTTATCGTCATGTCGGACTAAGTCCACCTGCAGGGTTTAACATGACAATCCTTATGAGCTCCTCTTGGGGACATTATCAACCTAGTATCTCTAGGACACAGTTTCCTTCTATAATCAACAACACACACTATAAGTGATATCATTTCCCAACTTATCGGGCTTATTGATTTATCGAACTAAATCTCACCCATTGATAAATTAAAGAAATAAATATCAAATATATGTGCTTGTTATTATATCAGGATTAAGAGCACACAATTTCATAATAACCGAGGTCTTTGTTTCTTTATAAAATCAGTATAAAAGAAACGACCTCAAATGGTCCTACTCAATACACTCTAAGTGTAGTAGTGTAATTATACAATCAAGATAAACTGATACCTAATTACACTACGATCTTCTAATGGTTTGTTCCTTTCCATTTTGGTCGTGAGCTACTGTTTATAATTTATAAGGTACTGATAACATCATCTTCTGCATGTGGCACCACATACTATATTATCTACAGTATAAATTAATTGAACAACTACAACTAAATGTAGACAATTTGACCAAATGTGATTCTTTATTCATAATGAATGTTTACAAAGCTTAGGCTTTCAGTATACACTCCAACATATTCTTCCTCTCTTCTATCTCTCTCTCCCTCTCCTCCATTGCCGAGCCACCCAAGAGTGCTAGCACACTCTAAGTGGTTCTTCTCCACCTATTGTCCGTGTGGATACGTATAGAGGAGTGCACGCTTGACACTCTCGAGATCCGGCAACCTTTTGGACGAGCAGGATAAGCGAAGGGCTTCACAACAAGGGTAACTGGTGTCGGCCTTTTTGCATGTCACGAGGTGCTCCAAATTAATAAATATTGAAACTCATTAAAATTAATACAAATGTTATAGTAAGGAGTCCCAAGTCGTATTTTTCCAAGGTATACTAGTGAATGTGTGTGAATTCTAGAATTGGTTCCAATCAAAATCTCATTTCACTTGAGTACCTTCAATTTCCAAAAGTGCTCTAGAACAATTGAAAGAAGATCAAAGAAATGTTACTTTCATCTACACATGATCTATTTCCTTCTCATCAAACTTACAACAACTAATTCGGATTTAAATAGACCATTGAAACATATGAATTAACTTCTATATCTTCAATCTACAATCTCAGTAACTTCAAATTCAATATCTAAAATAAGAGTTCAACATTAAAGACTCAAAACTAAATTCAATCTTGTATGAATCAGGATAACCTTCAACCACAATTCACATTCATAGATCAAATGATTAATTTCCATCTCAACCTTGCTCCATTGAAACTTATTCTCCAACTGTCAAAACTCTAATTCTCAAACTTAATCAAGAATGTTAACAGAGGAAACAATGTAAAGTTTAAATGATTCATTCAACATTGAAGCTTAATCTCTGTTTCAACAAATCCAAGCATAGAACAGAGGTTTTCTGAGTTTAAGACTTTAAACTAAATTCAGAATGATATCTACAGCAATACAAAATTCAAAATAAAAGAAGTTAGTAGCTGAAACAAATACTGACTGCAAAAATTCACGAAATCAGAATAGATTTACAGAAGACATTCAAACAAGAACAAAATGTAAGAAAATAAATCAGATCATTAGATCTGATCAAGAAGATGAACAATTCAAAGACAAAACAAAGAAAACAAAAACCTAAACATTCCACAAACCCAAACCCTTGCGCAGCTTCTTCAACCTGTTGTCACTACAGAACCACCGCCAGAGAACGCCCTTCTAGTAGTTGGCTTTGAATCTTAAGCTATCAACTAATCCAGCCGGATGATCACAACCTCAGAGAATGCTCATATAGCTCACATCCAACTGGAGTTCACAATGCACAAGGCAACAGCGCTGAGTTCTGGAAATTGCGACACCAATCAATTGATCAGATCGATTCTAGAGTTGCTGATGGAATGAAGAAACGGAAGTGTCGTCAGAGCCTCAGAGAACGCCCATACAGCTCCGGTGATGATGGAAATCATGGATCAGAGAACGCCCCTGTATCCGGATTGTGGAATGGATAGAGCTCAACTGCACGGACTAGAGAACGCCTCTGCCGCTTCTGTGACCTCGGTCGATGATCGCCGGAGCTCAGGAATCACCGCCGGTGAAGAACACTGCTCTCAGATCTGGAATTGTCGAATGGGAAGCTCGACGTCGCGGCGGAGAAGAAGCAGCTACAGTGGAAATGTCGCGAGCCGAGTCCGTCATGTACTGTAGCTTCTCGTCCCTTTTAAATCCTCCTCAAACTTGATCGGACGGTCCAGAACGATTTGGGGCTTGATCAACGGCTGATGAGTTCAGATCTGGATCAAAACTTCTGGATATTCATCAATGGACGAGATCTGCTCTTCATTAGGCCGGATGGACCAGATGCTTGACGGATAGCTCAGATCTCTCCAATCTTCAATGGACGGTTCATAATGCTCCAAGGTTTGATCGCCTAATTAAGCCCTTCATTTGAGCCCAAATGCGGTCTGATTTGATCCGGTCCATGACCCTTTTGATGCCTACAAAATAAGAATTAAATATTAGCATCAAATACCATAATTATAAGCCAATTTGTAATTAAGTCCAAATTCAAATGCAATTATGAAATATGATGTAAATATGAGATTAAGCTATAAAAAGACCATTAAAAATGTGCATTATGAATGAAGATAATATAGCCAAAATCATGATTATTAAATCCCCCACACTTAGTCTTGGACGTCCCGTTCAAGTAAAGAAAACCTAAAATCATCTCCACACAAATTTCCTAGCAATACCTAGAAGATGGTAAGAAGTAATTAACTAAGGTCATCTTAAAGATCACAAACAATCATGAATACAATCCAAACAATAATCAGTAGGTATGATAGTTTCAATCCAACTGAAAAATTAAGCAAGATGCAATCTCACAAAGAATTTACCTATTCTAGCCCTCACACTCAAAAATGCATATTAGTGGAGCTCACTCAATGTCACTAACAACATTTCACTACCATAAGCTTGCTTATTTTCTAATTCTCCACCACTATAAACATAGCATACATGAATCAAAAGGATTTTATCAACAAGAATTGAAATGGAAGCAAAAAAGAACAATCAAAGTGAATGAAAATGGCAAAAGAAAAATATTTAATGAAGAAAATGAGAAGATAAGAGTATTGGAGGAATATACTTGATGAGTTGACCAATTTGATGTGAAAAGAGTTGTATACCATTTGTCATTACCAATTCAAAGTATCAAGCTAACCTCTCCTTTAATTTGAATGCAAACATAGAATCTTGATACTCTATCTTCACACTTGATACTCTCTTTTTTATGTGCCATTTTTCCAAATTTTTTCTTTCTTCACTGTTTTTTACTGTTTTTCGACTTCATTCCATCACTTTGAAAGCTCAAATAATCTTTAATCGCCTTATGGAAAAGAGCTCCCTCCCCTATACTTAAAATGTTGGTCGTCTCGAACAATAGAATACACATAAGTTGGTATCTGAAATTATTGGCAAACTCAAAACCTTGCAACTATGTTCAGATTCTACAATATCTCCACCCCAAACTCAAGTACTTAGCTACACAATTTCAGAATTATAGCAACAAGAAATGATGTAGCTCCCTAGATTCAAGTTTAGGATTTGAAAAGATAAAAGCATCAAATGACAATATAAGACTAGCAACTTCATGTAGCTTTTTACTGATTAGGAACCTGCAAAGAGAACTTGTTCATAGCAGATTCACTATAATTCATTCCCAGCAACACAATCTAAGACCATCAGCACATTTATCCTCTTCCTTGTTTAACCAAACTCATAGAATTAAGCAATGAAATGCAGCTACCAAAACCAGATACAAATCAAATATACAGCAAGTCAGAACTACCTTTTATTCACAACAGATACAAATCAAAATCAGACACAGAATTAAGACTGATTCGGAATTCTTGATTCTGATTTCCATATATTAGTATCAAACCCTGGAATTCAAAGTAATCGTGGCTTTAATATTGAAGAATTAAGCTTGTCAATGCACCTCTTTAAATCCTGAATTAACAGGAATCTGAATACTAAACAAATTTGGCACAAACAGTTTAGATGCCCACAAGAACTGTAAACTTCATAAATCAGTAATTAAAGATTTCAACAGCAACTGATTTTGTTTCTGATCAATGAATCAGAACAACAACAATAAGCAATTCAATCCACTGCAGCAACTCATAAGAAGGATGGATTCTGCCCTTCAAACTGATTCAAAGGATTAATTATGGTTCAATTCTACAACAAATTCCTTAGTTCCAGATTTTGGTTTTGAGCTTTTCACTGAACAAAAAGCTGTATAAGAATTGAGATTCAATTTCTAAAGATTTCAGAAACTATGAGCTCAATTTCCAGATTCCAGGTTAAGTGTCAAAAATCTGATTTCTTGCACCATTGCACTCCTTCACTTTCCCCTACTAATCAACTTAGAAATGTGGAAGTAATGCATTCCTATTGTATGAGTAGAGATTGATGCAGCTATCTACAGCTCCTTAGACAATTAACTGAATTCAGTAACTTCTACAACTTCAGTTTTGGAAATCAAGGAATATTAACATCAATCAGCAGCTAAGAATTCCAGCTCATCTTAATATCAGTTCAACAAATACTGAATTTAGAATTCTGAATTCCAGATTGGTAACTGGATATCCACATCTAATGTTACTACTTTCTCACTTCAAGCTTCAACAACTTATTCTCATAAAACTTTATCAATCATTAAGTCAAATGATAGCTTGATTGCCAATTGATGCTAGAAACAGTTACAGAAAAATCAATTAGAAAGCTTGCTGCAAATTCAGAATTCTGCACTTTTGATACCATCCGAATTCTATCCAGCAGGTTTGAAAAGAATGGAAAGGAGATAAACAACAATTGCTTCTGGAAATACAAGAGTTGCAATTAATTCCCAAGGACTTTAAGGGCTAGTGATGAAAAATTTGCACACACTTGATACCACATGTGACACTGAATCTGTTTCCAGCTTTTAATCTCACTGTTTTAAGTTCCAATTGCTGCCCTTTCCTTCAACTTTTTAGGGTAATTGATGCTATGCTCACATGCTTCATTAGTGGAATTACACCCACCAATTAAATTACGAATTCTGGTCCATTAAAATCAAATTTCAGTTGCTACAAAAGCTACCTGTTTTTGCATTTCTGTGTCCAGAAAAAATTTCTGATCTCTACAGAATTGAATTGCTTAATTAAAGACCACCATAGTATCAATTTCCGGCTGTTGACAACACTTCTACTCACACATCAAATGTATCACTTATGAATCAAAGTTGAGTTCCGGAACATAAACAGCTTCTTAATTTCTTGACAGTTTTACAGCACAACACAAATCTGAATTCTTCATTTCAAAGTTTCAACCTCACAGAATTTCAGAATTAATCTAACATTCCTGAATTTGATGTTTTTCTAAGAATTTGTTGGACATTGATTCCAAATTTTGCAACTCATAGAACAAATTCAGAAATCAGACTTTACCAGAAATAAAATTGCATTATGAATTTTGCACTTGATTCCTGATCTTCAATTGCATTACAAATCAAAGACTTGATTGAACTCTTCACTGATCAAGAAACATTGTAACAACTTGATACACAGTCACAACAACTTCTCAATTCTGATTTTTCCATTTCTATAGATTCCTGCATTCTTTCAATTGTTACTTGTAGAATTTTCTGAATTCCTATCAATTCTGTTTCTCTTCCAGCAACTTCAAATTCAGAAATCAGATTCATCATCTTCTTCCTTCATATTTCTCCTAGAGTTTGGAATGTATCAACATAGCAAAATTCAAAGCAATTGTAACTTGCTCTTAACATGATAAAACTCAACAAATGGATTTATTTAGCATATAATCTTAAGAGCACTACATTCTTGACAAAAAAATTTTCAGCATTTTCTTTTCTAATACAGTAGCAACTCCATCTTTAAACCTTTAACATTTAACACCATTGCATCTTCCAAATCTCCATCATTGGCTTGAACTTGAATCCCATTCACAAATGAATCCTAACATTCAAACTCACTATACACCTCCTCACACTTAATCCTTTGTCATCTAGTCAATCCAAATCATCAAGAATTCAACCAATACTCATCATGGAATGAAGTCAAGGCAAAGTGATCAAGGGTTAAAATGTTGAATGAGAATGTTAAAGATAATTTGTGGGGAAGAATTTAAAAATCATGAGGGAACAAAATTGACAAAATCCTTTATCACCATGCACACAAATGCTATTGTGACCTTGAAAAGAAACTAAGCAAGTTCTAGAGTTTAATTTGCTATGAGTGCATGCCACTCAAAAGAAATAATAGTGTTTAGGCTTAAAGTGGTCCTCTCTAGATAATTTTTTATTACAATCAAGCTCAATTAATTAAATTGGAATCCACTACCATTTTAACCAATATCATGTAAGTAAAGCATCCAATCATGTCAAATGACCTAAAATTGATGATCAAATTTAAGAGACTTTTACCATCTTAAAAATATTACTTAGAAAATTCCCATGGAGACTTTTATTTAAAATGAAAATGCTATGTACTAACAAAATGCAAAGTATGAAAGCAAAGTGTGGAAGTAAAATGCAAATGCAAAGTATGAAACTAAAGAAAGTTGCACAAAAAGAATTTATTAACAAAACATGAATTAAAATTGCAAAAGCAAGTGAAATTGGAACCAACTCCCCTTTCATTCTGGTGTTCGAAGAAGATTGAGAAGAATAATCCATGCCGGTAGTGGAGTACTTTTGGTTCCACTCAATTCCTTTTTATTCATCATTTTTCCATTATAAATTTTTTCTGGTGGTCTAAGGTGGTTCAGTGTAAGCATCCACTCCGGAAGCTTATGTTCTCCTACAACGTCATTAAAAGAAGACACCTCCCACACGCGTGTGGGGTAAGAAGAAAGTAGGAGAGTATTAGTGTGGGTATAAAGTATATCACGAAATGAATCACAACTAATAAAATCAACAATTGGTACCTTAATTAAATTTCCTAAAAAATTACAAGAAATACTCACCTTGTCATGTTGAAAGGTACCTGGAGTGGTGATTGTTACCTCCTTTTCATCGAATAATGGTTCAAGCTCCGATTCAAGTGATGGTTCAGGTGGTTGTACAACTTCATGTAGTGATTATTGGGTGCTTGGCTCCATAGCACAAGTCCCTACACTTACATCTTCAACTCTTGGTGATTCTTGAGGTAATGCTTCCAGTAAGCATTCCCCTACACTTAAATAATCTTCAACAACATATTCAGAACCTGATTCACTAACAACATCTTCAACAATAAAATCTTTAGGATCAGAAATTTGCATAATTACATCATTATCACAAAAAATACTAGAAAAATCATGTGAAGTAATGGAAGTAGGGTCAGGCCTGACAGAATCACTACTTTCCATCTCTCCACTGGAGTTTTGTGCTTGCAGTTGATTGATGGATAATGCAATCTGATCCAACTGTAACTGTAGGTTCTGTATCCTTGAAAATTGTTGCTCTTGATGTTCACTCATTTGTTGCATAATCTCCTTGAGTTTCCATGTTGACTCATCCATCTGAGGGTCATTTAGTTGAAAAGAATTTGGCATAGAAGATGTTGAAACTTCTTGAAACCCATATGAACTCTGATAAGCTGGATATGGCTCAATAAATTGTCCTTGTGCACTTTCATACTTGAAACATGAATTATCAACCCAATTAGCATTAAAACCATTAGAAAATGATTCATACCTATTTTGTTGATCCATGTTTGGGTAAAACTGATACTCAGGCTAAAAATATTGATTTTCCATTCCACCTCCAAAATTTTGAAAATATGGATTCATGCTAAAGAAATCTCCTGTTCTTCACTACAACACTAAAACTCAATGTTAGAAGACTCAAGAGCATAAAGTTTCAATCACATGAAAACATGAACAGTAAAAGCATTTAAAAATTCAAGAACAAACCAACATGAAAATGTAAAAAGAATTAAGCAATCAATTCAATCAACATGCTAACAAATAAAATCAATCAATGCACAATCTAAAATTAAACACACACTACTAGTTAGTTGTTCCCCGACAATGGCGCCAAAATTTGGTGTCGGCCTTTTTGCATGTCACGAGGCGCTCCAAATTAATAAAGATTGAAACTCATTAAAATTAATACAAATGTTATAGTAAGGAGTCCCAAGTCATATTTTTCCAAGGTATACTAGTGAATGTGTGTGAATTCTAGAATTGGTTCCAATCAAAATCTCATTTCATTTGAGTACCTTCAATTTCCAAAAGTGCTCTAGAACAATTGAAAGAAGATCAAAGAAATGTTACTTTCATCTACACATGATCTATTTCCTTCTCATCAAACTTACAACAACTAATTCGGATTTAAATAGACCATTGAAACATATGAATTAACTTCTATATCTTCAATCTACAACCTCAGTAACTTCAAATTCAATATCTAAAATAAGAGTTCAACATTAAAGACTCAAAACTAAATTCAATCTTGTATGAATCGGGATAACCTTCAACCACAATTCACATTCATAGATCAAATGATTAATTCTCATCTCAACCTTTCTCCATTGAAACTTATTCTCCAACTGTCAAAACTCTAATTCTCAAACTCAATCAAGAATGTTAACAAAGGAAACAATGTAAAGTTTAAATGATCCATTCAACATTGAAGCTTAATCTCCGTTTCAACAAATCCAAGCATAGAACAGAGGTTTTCTGAGTTTAAGACTTTAAACTAAATTCAGAATGATATCTACAGCAATACAAAATTTAAAATAAAAGAAGTTAGTAGCTGAAACAAATACTGACTGCAAAAATTCATGAAATCAGAATTGACAGGAAGAAATCAGAACAGATTTACAGAAGACATTCAAACAAGAACAAAATGTAAGAAAATAAATCAGATCATTAGATCTGAGCAAGAAGATGAACAATTCAAAGGCAAAACAAAGAAAACAAAAACCTAAACATTCCACAAACCCAAACCCTTGCACAGCTTCTTCAACCTGTTGTCACTACAGAACCACCGCCAGAGAACGCCCTTCTGGTAGTTGGCTTTGAATCTTAAGCTATCAACTAATCCAGCCGGATGATCACAACCTCAGAAAACACCCATATAGCTCACATCCAACTAGAGTTCACAATGCACAAGGTAACAGCGTTGAGTTCTGGAAATTGCGACACCAATCAATTGATCAGATCGATTCCGGAGTTGTTGATGGAATGAAGAAACGGAAGTGTCGTCAGAGCCTCAGAGAACGCCGATACAGCTCTGATGATGATGGAAATCGCGGATCGAAGAACGCCCCTGCATCCGGATTGTGGAATGGACAGAGCTCAACTGCGCGGACTGGAGAACACCCCTGCCGCTTCTGTGACCTCGGTCGATGATCGTCGGAGCTCAGGAATCGCCACCGGTGAAGAACACTGCTCTCAGATCTGGAATTGTCGAATGGGAAGCTCGGCGTCACGGCGGAGAAGAAGCAGCTACAGTGGAAATGTCGCGAGCCGAGTCCGTCGTGTACTGTAGCTTCTCATCCCTTTTAAATCCTCCTCAAACTTGATTGGATGGTCCAGAACAATTCGGGGCTTGATCAACGGCTGATGAGTTCAGATCTAGATCAAAACTTCTGGATATTCATCAATGGACGAGATCTGCTCCTCATTAGGCCGGATGGACCAGATGCTTGACGGATGACTTAGATCTCTCCAATCTTGAATGGACGGTTCATAATGCTCCAAGGTTTCCTCGCTTAATTAAGCCCTTGATTTGAGCCCAAATGCGGTCTGATTTGATCTGGTCCATGACCCTTTTGATGCCTACAAAATAAGAATCAAATATTAGCATCAAATACCATAATTATAAGCTAATTTGTAATTAAGTCCAAATTCAAATGCAATTATGAAATATGATGTAAATGTGAGATTAAGCTATAAAAAGACCATTAAAAATGTGCATTATGAATGAAGATAATATAGCCAAAATCATGGTTATCAGTAATGCTTCTTATTCATGTAGATCTAAGGTAGATCTAGGTTAGAAACTTATACATGATTTAGTTTTATATATCTTCGCACGGATCCGTGGCAAGACTTCGAGGTTTCCGCAACGCAAAAAGCGGTTTTTGCGGCTCGAAAGTCCCAACAGTGGTATCAGAGCCATGTGCGAAGCATGTACAAGTTTGTATTTTATTTTTATGAAATATTTCAGTTCTATAAGTTTCTTTAAGTTTGCTATTTTTATATATTTTTGAGTATTTTTCTCGTAGAAGCGAAGCAACAAGTGCTTGGACACTTGTAAGCTTCGACTACAGAGAAAAACCTTCCGAAATGGCAAAGTCTCGCCCAAATCGTTTTGGGGCAGCAGCTTAAGGCGTTGTTAGATCAAGATGGGACACTCGTGATATTCATTTCGCGAGAAGGGGCGCTGCCCCTAACCCCACAAGGGGCATTGTCCCACGATCACACCCGAAAATCGCTAAACGGGGCCGTCGGGAAGTTGTGACTCATAAAATCGATAAAATCAGTAGTAAAATTATAAAAATTTATATAAAATACATAATTTAGAATTATGTGTGATTTTGTGATGGTCATGGCCCAAAACCCCAATATGATTGGTTAAAATGTGTTGTAATTCATAATATGGTCTGCGCGCCATTTTTGTATTTTGCATGTTGTATTGATATGCGACATGCGCATCGTACCTTCTCTTTTATATTCTGGTTGTAAAATAGTTTTAGACTCGAATGTAACTCGAGTTTCACATTTGTAATGTACAAAATTGAAGCCGTGGAAGGTCCACTCAAGGAGGAGTTACGAGGAGGCTGAAGTCAACACATGGTGGTCAAAGAAGGCGCTTGATGAAGTGGCTAACCCTAGGCTGACCATCCGATCTTCTCATTGGCTTGAGAAGATCGTAGTAGGGCCATGATCTCATCACAATTTAATTAAATAGTTAATTAATATATATATATATATATGTATATATATATATATATATATATATATATATATATATATATATCATTGCTCTTGTATGTGATGCATGCTAATTTAGTGAAATTAGTGCCTTTATGCATATTTGATACACATCCTCGATTAGATTAGATCATAATCGAATCAACTCGAAAAAAATGCCTAACAAGTTTTGATACACATCACTACCTCGATCATATGTTGTTGTTGAATCTGCCAAAGCAGAGCAACGCATTTTATCTTGGTAGGGTGTGGAGGGACAACCTTGGTCCCGCCTATCAAAGCTTGGGTGAGAATAAACTCAATTAGATTGAGTCAAACTAGTTAACTCAATTGGATCGAGTAAACTATAGGCATATTCCAACCGTTGGAAAGATAGGATAAAGTTCGCATTTATACTAAAACTTGGGCGATTTAGCCAAAGCTAACTCAAGTTTTCTTATAAGTGAGGGTCTTTATTCTATAAACAAGAGTTACATAGAGATGTAATTGATAATTAGTTATCTACCGATCATACTAGGTCTTGGGCGATTTAGCCAAAGCTAACTCAAGGCATAGTATGATGTGGATCTTGTCCCACGAGTATTATAGCTACTTGGCGGAATCTAGTAGTGTGGTTTGACCACATCCATGACTTGATTCTACAAAAACCCTATAATTCAGTGGAAGCATCATTTAGTTAAAGGCCTAATTAAATGATAAAAAGGAATATGATATTTACTTTCTGCTTTAATTTCTGTTGTAGATTGCCATGACGTCAAATACGAACTCTTTCTCCCTACGTTCTGTCCTTGAGAAGGACAAGCTCAATGGAGCTAATTTCCTGGACTAGTGCAGGAATCTGAGAATCGTTCTCACACAAGAACGTAAACTGTACGTTCTGGAGTATCCCATTCCGGAGGCACCTCCTGCCACTGCCACACGAGCTGACCGAGATGCTTACAAGAAGCATCAAGATGATGCATTAGATGTGTCATGTCTCATGCTCGCAACCATGAACTCTGAGCTTCAGAAGCAACACGAGTTGATGACTGCTTATGATATGGTTATACATCTTCGTCAACTATATCAAGGACAAGCACAGTACGAGAGATTCGATATCTCTAAGGCACTATTTCAGTGCAAGATGCAAGCTGGGACTCCCGTAGGTCCATATGTACTCAAGATGATTGGGTACATAGGAAACCTATAGAGGTTGGGATTCCCACTTAGCCAAGAGCTGACCACTGACTTGATCTTGCAATCCTTGCTAGAGAGTTATAGTCAATTCGTCATGAATTACAGCATGAACGAAATTGACAAGCCACTGCCTGAGCTACTTAGCATGTTAAGAACTGTTGAGCTTAACCTTAAGAAGGCTAAGCCTAACTCCATTATGATGGTGAACAAGCATAAAGGCAAGGGCAAGCCCAAAGGTAAGGGAAAGTCCCAAGCCAAGGGCAAAGGCAAGGCACTAAAACCTAAAGGAGGGGTTGCCAAGGATGTTACCTGTTTCCACTGTGGTCAGACCGGGCACTGGAAGAGGAACTGCAAAGTATACCTGGAAGATCTTAAGAAGAAGAGAAGTGAGACTTCTACTTCAGGTATATATGTTATAGAAGTCAATCTATCTATTTATTCATTATGGGTATTAGATACCGAATATGCTACTCACATTTGTACTAATGTACAGGCGTTGAGAAATAGCAGGGCATTGACAAAGGGCGAGTTGGACCTACGAGTAGGCAATGAAGCACGAGTTGTTGCTGTTGCTGTAGGGACTTTTTTTCTATCTCTGCCCTCTGGGCTTGTAATAGAATTAGATAAATGTTGTTATGTGTCTGCTTTAACTAAGAACATCATTTCAGTTTCTTGTTTAGACAAGAAAGGTTTTCCATTTATGATAAAAAAAACAAATGTTGTTCAGTTTATTTAAATGATATATTCTATTGTAATGCACCTCTGATGAACGGACTCTATATTCTAGACTTGGAAAACCCTATCTCTGGCACTGTCGCTTAGGTCACATAAATGAGAGTCACTTATCCCAGCTCCATAAAGATGGTTTGCTGGACTCATTTGATTTTTAATCATATGAGACATGTGAGTCATGCCTACTGGGCAAGATGACTAAAACTCCCTTTAGTGGACACAGCGAAAGAGCGACAGACTTGTTAGGACTTATACATAGTGATGTATGTGGCCCTTTCAATGTCGCTGCCAGAGGTGGTTATAGGTACTTCATTACATTAACTGATAACTTTAGTAGATATGGTTATGTGTATCTGATGACACATAAATTAGAATCCTTTGAAAAGTTCAAAGAATTCAAGAATGAAGTACAAAACCAGCTTGGCAAGAGTATCAAGATACTTCGATCAGATCGAGGTGGCGAATACCTTAGCCATGAGTTTCGTGACTATCTAGCTGAGTGTGGGATTCTATCCCAACTCACTCCTCTTGGAACACCACAGTGGAATGGTGTATCCGAAAGGAAGAATCATACCCTATTAAATATAGTTCAATCTATGATGAGTCACACAGATCTTCCTATATCCTTTTGGGGATATGCTCTAGACACAGCAGCCTTTACACTTAACTGTGTTCCATCTAAAGTTGTGATAAAGACACCATATACGATATAGACTAGGAGAAATCCTAAGATGTCTTTTATGAGGATTTGGGGTTGTGAGGCTTACGTTCGACGTCAAGTCTTGGACAAACTGGGACTCAAATCTGATAAGTGTTATTTTGTAGGATATCCCAAGGAAACGAAGGGATATTATTTCTACATTCCCAGTCAACACAAAGTAGTTGTGGCTAAGACTGGGGTTTTTCTAGAAAGGGATTTTGTTTCTAGAAAAAACTAATGGGAGTACGTTCAATCTTGAAGAAGTTCAAGATATGGACCATAGCACTAAGGCCTTGATGGAAGTTGAACTGGAACTATAAAGAGTTGTGGATGATGAGATTGTTGCACAAGGAGTTGAGCAACAATCAGTTCAAGTAGACATACCTCTTCGCAGATCTGATAGGGTACGTCGTCAGTCTGAGAGATACTTATTTCTCTTGTCTGACCCTGATGACGCTATGCTCATTAAGAATGAGCCTACCACCTATCAGGAAGCTTTGATGAGACCAGATTCTGAGAAATGGCTAGAGGCCATGAGATCCGAGATGGAATCCATGTACACCAACCAAGTATGGACTTTGGTTGATCCACCTGAGGGAATCAAACCCATAGGGTGTAAGTGTATTTTTAAGAGAAATACTGACATGGATGGACTTATCTATAAAGGTCGCTTGGTAGCTAAAGGTTTCAAGCAGATTCGTGGTATTGACTATGATGAAACCTTTTCTCCAATAGCGATGTTTAAGTCCATTCGGATCTTGCTTGATATTGCAGCATACCATAATTATGAGATCTGGCAGATGGATGTCAAAACCGCATTTCTGAATGGAAACTTGCTCGAGGATGTGTACATGACACAACTTGAGGGTTTTGTAGATCCACTGCATACTAGCAGAGTATGCAAGCTGGAAAAGTCCATTTATGGACTAAAGCAAGCTTCTCAGAGTTGGAATCTTTGATTTGATGATGCAATCAAACAATTTGGTTTCATCAATAATGAAGATGAACCCTGTGTCTACAAGAAGGCTGTTGGGAACACAGTTGTCTTCCTTGTATTGTATGTGGATGGCATACTACTCATTGAAAATGACATCCTTTTGTTGCAGTCTGTAAAGACTTGGCTGGGGAATTGTTTCTCAATGAAGGACTTAGGTGAAGTAGCTTGTATTCTAGGTATAACGATCTATAGAGATAGATCTAAGAGATTGCTTGGCCTAAGTCAGAGTACATATGTTAACAAGGTATTACTACGGTTTGCCATGCAGAATTCTAAGAAAGGATTTCTGCCGATGTCATATGGTGTGAGTCTTTCGAAGACTCAAAGTTCCTCTTCTAGAGAGGAGAGAGACCGCATGGATAAGATCCCTTATTCTTCAGCCATAGGATCTATCATGTACGTCATGCTATGTACTCGTCCTGATGTCTCGTATGCTTTGAGCATGATGAGTAGATACTAGTCAGATCTAGGTGAGCGTCACTGGATAGCGGTCAAAAATATTCTTAAGTACTTAAGAAGGACTAAAGAATATTTCTTGATATATGGAGGCGATGATGAGCTAGCTATAAAGGGTTACAATGATGTCAATTTCCAAACAAACCAGGATGATTATAGATCGCAGTCTAGGTTCGTGTTTTGCTTGAATGGTGGTGTTGTGAGCTGGAAGAGTTCGAAACAGGACACAGTTGCTAATTCTACAACAAAGGCCGAGTATATTGCTGCATCAGAAGCAGAAAAGGAGGCAATTTGGATCCGCAAGTTCATTACTGAGCTTGGGGTGGTTCCTAGCATAGCCAATCTCATAGAGCTCTATTGTGACAACAATGGAGCAATTGCACAGGCTAAGGAACCTCGCTCACACCAGCGGACCAAACACATACTACAGCGCTTTGATCTCATTCGAGAGATCACTACAAGAAAAACCCTCATAGACATCAGTGGAACAACAACGGTTTTAAGCAAAAACCGATGTCTTTAAGTATTTTACACCGGTTTTTCCAAAAACCGATGTCTAAGAGCGCAGATTTTTGCTCATAGACATCAGTTTTTAGGCGATGTCTATGAGCACCTTTTTTTTGTTAATAGACACCGATTTTAACATCGATTTTTAAAACCCGGTGTTAATGAACCAAAATAAAATATTTTAATTTTTCCACTGCCAAAATTTGCAACACTATGAAGTTCCCTCCAAACCTAAACCTATATCGCGCCCCTTCCTCCGACTATCTCTCTCAGCCTAAACCTAAACCTCATCTCCCTCAACCTCTCCCACTTCCCCTTCCTAGATCGACGCCCCTTCCTCTCCCGATCAGGATCAAGACAACTTAAAAGGCTTTGAGGGAGACTCACACCCTTGCCGCCTCCTATTCTCTCAGATTTGGCGTCCACCCCTTCTCCTCCGTACCACTCCCCTCCACGCATGGACTTCCCTACAAACAGCGCCACAGAGTGGGGTTCCTCCTATATTCCTTTCGTGACTCGTGTCTACCGGCCGGCCGTAGACCTGGATCGTCGATGGCTTTCGTTCCCAGGGTCGCAGCCGAGGTGTGCGATGGAAGGCCAAGCCTAGTTGGGCATCAGCCGAGGTGTTGTGTCTTGTTTCTTGAAGGAAGAATCCAGTCATGTTGCATTTTGTGTTGCGTTCTTAATCTTTTTATTGGATCATTTACCATCAAGTGTATGATTTGGAGTTGAGAGGAATGAGGATTCTGTGTATGCATGCTTCATAAAATTTAGCTTTATTTCCTTTTTTCCCCCTTTCTGATATGCCGAGCTAGACATTGGAAACCTAAGCCAATACCTACTGTAATATCTAAAAGAGTTCATTTTGTCTACAGTGATGAGATGAATGTCTAGCAAAAAGGATTTTCTTTCTAAATCCAAGTGGTACCTGAAACTTGATAGCTCGGCAAATCCAGTAGACCGGCAGTAGCACTTCCTGAGAGTGCAATTCCAGCATCTTGGACTGGGATGGAGAATGACATTTTCAATGGCTCATTCCTCAATTTTAGTCAAAGTAACATGATTCTTGATCCAACCTTTGGTTCTTTTCTCCAGTCAGGCATACCGGGCAACAACATCCACAGGCAAATGTTTGCCGGTAATCTCTTTGTTTCTGCAGTTCAAGACACAGCAACTGCTGATGTTTATTTGGCAAGCAGTGAAGCTAGTCCATTTAGTGGCACCTCATTTTCTAGAACCTTTACTCAGATTGGTAATGATTCATTCAATCGATGCATTGCCAATGTTGGCCTCCGTGAGCATTTTTTAGGAACTTCCCTTTCTGCCACTTCACTTGCTAATCTTTTATCTTCCACCACCTGTGTGCCAGAAAACAATATGGGGGAGGATATGATAGTTACTTCGTCACTTGCAGCATCACCTCACTGTAACTTTGGGTCGCCAAGTGATATCAATCTCATGTGGAATCAGAGCAAATTGGTCGGTCATCAAGTGCCTTTAGGCAAAACATTCAGTGTAGTTCAACCATCCTATCATATAAAGAAGAGTTCACTGCCTGGTTGGAACTGTCACAACCCGAATTGGAATTTCTGGCATGCTTATGGCAACCCAGCACCGGCTCCAGGTAGTGAACTTTCTCTCAGTGTTGGTTCCTGTCAGCCATGTGGCCCATGTCTCACCGACGCTGGCAATATTGCTGATCAATGCTCCGAGATAAGTTGTTCACTCAATAATGATCAATGCTCCGAGTTACAGAATATTTATATGTTTGGTCCTCATCTTGTTTAAAACCTTCATCATGCTACACTTTATGAGACATTCAAAGGTACCGTTTACATTTGTCTTAAATAGTGTGCATCTTATAATGTTCTACCTGGTATGATGGATTGTCCATGACGTCCTACATTGAGAAAGGCACATTGAGAAGACAAATCTGTTGGGTTACTCTACAAGCCTTTGTATGTATATGAATGTCATTGCTAGTCTTTTGACATCCTTTGGTATTCATCCTAGCCTCTTGGTTCATCTTCAAGTCAGATGTATATGAATGCTTACTCTGTGATGCCAAAATTTGACTGTCTTGGTAATCATGCTAAAAGAATATAGCTTTGCTGAACTCCATTTTGCTTCATCATGCTTTAGTTATTCAGATGGTACAACTAATTTACTCCTTCAGCACACAGTTTTATGGAAGGTGGTTGGAAAACTAATCATGCCAAAACCAAAGGGCTCAACATCTGAGATTAAAAAAACTCCGTCGTCTGGACTTAAGTGGTCCTTTTCTCCTGGGACTAACCTGCTATCAGGTGGTGCTGCAAAACTTGAAAAAGAGTCTAGGCAAAAACTAAATGAGTTTTCCAAGGAACTTAGAACATTCAGAAGTGTTGACTTGTCAGGTTAGCACACTGAACTTGTTAGAATGCATCTACAGCAAGTGATTACAGTTGTTCACTCTATAACTGATTATTTCTAAATCTAATATCTGGTAATGAATATGCTGAGATAACTTTTTCAGGGGATTAAACTTACATTTACTTTACCAAGGTAATGGAATACTTGTAGATATTTAACAAATTCATGATTCGGTTAGGTCATAACTTTGGTGATGATGGTCTGTTTTTTCTTGCTGAAAGCCTTGGTTACAATCAGGTTAGTTCTTTTCCTTCCTTTTCCATAACCTTACTTTTTTTCTTGTTCCTACTTGTAAACTATTGCTGAACCAGACTCTTAAAGGTATGACATTACTTAAGCAAGACATTTAAGCATAACTTTCTTTTAGTGTCGTTTAGCATCTCATTAGTTTTTTTCCAAGTCTCAGACAGCAGAGGAAGTTGATTTTTCTGGCAATGGGATTACAGCAATTGGCCTAAAGGCACTTGATGGTGTTCTTCAGACGAATACCATGCTTAAAACTCTGAACCTATCAGGAAATAATATTGGCGATGAAGGAGCTAAGGTAAGTCCATTTTTAATTTTAATTTTACTAATTTTTATGTTTGCGCCTATTCATCTGAAAATAAGCAATTTGATTCTGCTGGAAGTACAATAGTGTATTGGAATACAAGAAAAATTAAAGTTCATTATCACCATTAATTGGTAATTTGATATTAGATGATTTCTTTGACAGTAAATGACAAAATCCTTTAATGGTATTAGATAAATTTACTGTGGTTGATATAGTAGGAATTCACACAAAGTAATTAGCATACAAGCGTCCTAATTGTAGTTGCTAAATGCAAATACCCTACTATGTTTAGCTAGTTCATTTGACTGTATTTATCTTAGTTCATTTGACTGTATTCTAGCAGTGATGAGATAATTATTTGCTTGCCATGAAATTTATCTTTTCTTGGCTGATTTATTTCAGTTTTAAATAACTATAGTTTTTACATGATTCTTGCTTTGTAATATATATATATATATATTCATTTTTAGATTTCCTTCTTGGATGATGATGCAGTTCTCCAATTTGTTATTATTTTTTGTTCATTTCAGTATTTACCTAGTTGCATCACTCTTAACCATGTTTCTTTATAGCCCGTCTTCCCTCATATTGAACTGCTTCTGGATGATCTGGTTTGCCAGGAATAATTTGAAAAAAAAATATCTTGTTTTGATGAAATGACTGTCAGTTATTATGATAATAATTGCATGTTTATAGCATTTTTTTGTATCTTAAAAGATCTTTATCTGTTTTTTTATCGTCAAACAAAAACAAACTTGTGCCATAGAGATGTCTACTAATGGATACCCTATGAACTTTCTATTTTATCAGTGACCGCGTTAATAGACTTGATCACAAAGTTTGATGTGTAATCCTTGATTTAGAGAATTGACTTATTTATGGACAAATTTATAATTACACTAATTTTGTTAGATTCTAGTCTTGGCTGTAGTATTTTTCTACTTTTACTTTTCTAGTCACCAGGGCTTTCCTTATTTTAGTAAAAAGTTGATGATTCAAGTAGTTTGACATTATTGTGTAGTTATTTTTTTATCTTCATAAATTTGTTTGATCCCTCTAATTTAAGTGGTTATTTCTCTTTATTTCAAGCCATATGGACAGATCTGTGGGGACCCTTGGAACTCTATCATGCTTGTATTCTGTTATTTCAAGCTAAGCTTGGCAATGACGAGAATGTACTGGAAGAAAATGACATCGTTAAAATGTATATGTTGATTATCTAGATTGGAAGAAAATGACATCGTTAAAATGTATATGTTGATTATCTAGATTGTTTTGTGACTCTCTACGATTTAATTCTTCTGAGGTTTTTTGGCAATATCTTCTCTATGTTGCAGTGACATGGGGTGTCATATTGATGGGTTTATTACTGTGGTGGCACACACTCATGTTATACAGGAAGGACCAGTGACTGGTAGAGCAGCAGATGTGATTGCTGCTGCCAATACAGCAGCAGAAGTTGCCTTGCACCTTGTGAGGCCAGGAAAAAAGGTGCCTTTATATTTGACAATGATGACATTGTTAATAATCTTTCCTAACTATGTAGAGGGATTTTGAATTTAGTTTCTAATATATGCATTGTGAAGACGTTACAAGACTACTCATTGTTCTAAGTCAACACTTCAAGCCACGTTGATGTTAATTCCAACTTCAATATTACCATCATCTGGTGCGTATTTGACCAACTCAGTGTTGTGTCTTGCAGTTGTAACTGGTTGTAGTACAATTTGAACAAGACCTCTTAATACAACTGAATTAAATCATTTTCATCAAGAAATATAACAAAAGCAAATCAACCTTCATACATGTGGGTTGCTTCAATTTGAACCAAATAATTAAAATCATTCATTAAAGTTGTTCTTTTTGAACACTGAATTAAACTATAGATATAGTGTGGTAATTTTCAAACTGAACAATGCAAAATATTCTGTTGAAAGTGTACAGAACATGTTTTATTTTTATGTGTTTTCTGTATGAATTGATAATGTACACATGTATTTGTTGGGAATTCCTGAAGGACATGATGGCTTGGACTTTAATAATTGAGGGAATGACCTCTTGGATTTGACCCAGTGTCTTTCATAAGTTTTTTTGGCTTCTTTTCTTACCTTTGTTGAAACATGTATGTATTTTGATGTGGCAATACAATTCCCACGGGTTATATGCATGAAGGGCCTTGAAAATGTATAATGCGGAGGCTGGAAGGAAAGGGAAAAAATAACCAACATGGGTAGTTGTCAAGGTATGTCCTTTTGATTAGCAACTGTTTCACTATCCTTGAAGGAGTTATTCCAATATTTCTTTTCTAACATAGGCTCCTCAACAACCGGGATGCGGAACAATGTGGTTTTTATATCATGCGATATACGAAAGATATAATTGAAAATTTTGGAGTTGACCACAAGGATTCACTTCCAGCAATGGTAATAATACAATATCTTCCATTTTGCATATAAGCCCTAAAGATAATTTGTTGCATTTTCCAACACTGTTTCAGTATCATAATTGATACAAACTCATTGATTTTGATTGATTATGAACGTCTCTTAGCTTTTCCCTCATTATATCAGATCTTGTTGCTGCTTATGCTTTTCCACTGGTGCTTGATGTGTTTCTATGTAGTCATTGAACTTCTCTATTCCAATTTTGCCAGCTATGTGCTCATCTATGATTAATAGTTCAATAGAATTCAGGGTCATTGATTTGTTATATGATGCTCTTGGTCCTTCCATGATTTTTGAATTCAACCATTATCATGCATAGTAACTTGTTGTATGATGTTGTCGGTTCTTATCAATCTCTACACTTTAATTAGAAGGAGCAAATTATCTATGTTATATTCTAAGCAGCATATACTAAGTGTCATATATGAAAGTTTTAGATTTTACAATGATTTTTTGTGCTAAATTGCATATGTATATGTGTATCGGTGTGTATGCGGATGCTTGCAATTATCCTTCAATGAATTAAGCATTATGAACAATAGTCTTCCACAGCAGCCTTTAAAAACTTAGTATTCTATTTTATTTGATACATGTACACATTTGTTTTAGTTATTTGACATATGGTGGATTATTGGGTCTTGATCATGAATTAACTTTGTATAAAGTATTGTAGATTATCTTTGTTGCAAGTATCAATTAGAAAGGGACTTTCTTTGGTTTAGATATTTTGCATTCCAAATTTAGTTTATTGGTAGTTCTCATTGCAAAATCAGACTGAAAAGCTTTCAAAATGCTTGATTTGAAGTGTTAGAAGGATAGAGATCAGAAAAACTAGACTAGCCTCGTTAGAGCTAGAGTAGATATTTGGATAAAAATAAATAAATCAAAATTGCATCTTTACCATTTCCAGCTTTCAAAATTGCATCTTTACCATTTCCAGCTTTCAAAATTGCATCTTTACTAATATATTATTTATGTGTTTTTACAGTTTACAAATCTCAAGTACTCCAGAGTTGAAATTGATGAAGTGCGGTTCGAGTGGGCTGAATGCATGCTAGATTACATTTGAACTGCGGTTCTACCTTGATGTGTTGTTAAAAGAATGTTCTACCTTGATTTTGATATCTATTAGCTTTTGATGTAAAAAGAATGTTTGGGTATTTTATGGATACTGTTGTAAGAAGATTATTTATGTAATTTGTGAATATTTGTGTATTTTATTGATACTGTTGAATGAAGAATATTTGCGTAATTTGTGAATATTTGTGTATTTTTTTTTTTACTGTCGGTTTTTCATTGTTTCGGAAATCAAATTTGTGCTGTTAAAAAATACTGATATTACATCGATTTTCCACCGCTGCAAAACCAGTGTTATTAACTAATATTACATCGGTCGTATATCGCTGCCAAAACTGGTGTTATTTACATATAATATTACATCGGTTTTACACCTTTGATGAAACGGTGTCGTTAAGTGATACTACACCGGTTAATAACCGATTCGAACACCGGTGTCGTTAAGTGATACTACACCGATTTTAACCCGATGTCTAAAATGACAGACCTTTTACATCAGCTTCATAGACATCGGTCGAAAATGTAATAGACACCGGTGGAAAACCGATGTCTATGAGGGTTTTTGTTGTAGTGGATCATCGATAGAGGAGATGTGAAGATTTGCAGAGTACCCACAGAGGCTAACGTCGCTGATCCCTTGACCAAGGCTTTGGCACAGAGAAAGCATGATGGTCACACTAGGTCATTGGGCCTTAGAGCCTACACTGATTGGCACTAGTGCTAGTGGGAGATTGTTAGTTAGAGCCCTAGAGCCAAGCATATAATGATTGTTGTATGAACTCGATGTATCATATTCTTATATATTAATAAAGGCATTTCTTTATGGTTATTATACTTACTTGTATTGGTGCCAAATAACTAAGTATAATAACGTCCTTAAGTAGAAGGTTCTTATCTATATCAATCAATTGGTTGAATTGATAGTGAGATGATATAGAGAACACTACTCTTAATCATTCCTAATCAAGTATTAACATTCAGGGACAATGTTAATGCGATGAGACTAGCATGTAAGTCAACTCAATGACTTGATCTCACAAGTCATGGATATAGAGATATCAAGTTAACACATGGGTATGCATTGGAGAATGTATACTGAATGACCCGCCATGAGAAAGTATCATGGATCATTATATGAGTGTCATATACTTTCTCATGTGATTATTAGTATGACTATCAGTCCTTGGACCTGAAGTCACCATAGTTCCCTACATAAGAAGTTGCATACTTTAGCTTCGTCAAACGTCACCCGTAACTGGGTGGACTATAAAGGCGATTACTGGGTATGTAACAAATTATGCGGAGGGATGTGAGTGATGTAGATGGGATCTATCCCTCCTATATGACGGGAGTGACATCATGATTCTCGATAGAGTGAAACCACTAAATGCATGGTCATGCCCAAATGAGTCAATATAAGATATTGAGCTCATTTGATTAGAGTGAGTCTACTTGGGGTTCAAGACATAGATTGATTATTGGATGACACGGTCTACACCTCAATTGGTCAATCTAGATGTCAAGGATAGAAGGACATTGTCATATATTGTGAGAGTCACAATTAGTAGTCATAATGGTGATGTTGGATCTCAACATTCTTGTAACTTAGGTAGTAATGATGTGTTGCTAGATACCGCTCATTACTTATGTTTCTAAATGGGTTTAGGAGTATTGCCAACGTTACAAGAACCTATAGGGTCACACACAAAGGGCAATTAGATGGAGATTAGGTTCATTGATGAACCAAGAGGATTAGGTTCATATGATGAACCAAATTGGATTAAGTGTAATCCAAATTAGATTAATTGAGTAAGACTCGATTAAGTTAAACTTGAGTTAGACTCAAGTGAGACTTAATTATGATATTCATTGAATTTTGAATTCAATGATAAATGGTGGCATTCATTGAATTATGAATTCAATTTGAATATTGGATTCAAATTTCGATTCAAAATTATGAAGAGAAGAGGAGTTTCAAAATAGTCATTTAATGATGAATGAATATTCATTAAATACTCATTAAGACTCATTAATGAGGCTCATTAATGGAGTTAATGAGCATTAAGTATTTTCATTAGATGAAAATACTTAAGCCATTTTTACTCTTATTTTTCATTATGAACGGATCATCATCATTATTCTTCCTCTCTTCCATCTCTCTCTCCCTCTCCTCCATTGCCGAGCCACCCAAGAGTGCTAGCACACTCTAAGTGGTTCTTCTCCACCTATTATTCGTGTGGATACATATAGAGGAGTGTACGCTCGACACTCTCGAGATCTGACAACCTTTTGGACGAGTGGGATAAGCGAAGGGCTTCGCAACAAGGGTAACGCTTCTTATTCATGTAGATCTAAGGTAGATCTAGGTTAGAAACTTGTACATGATTTATTTTTATATATCTTCTCACGGATCCGTGGCAAGACTTCGAGGTTTCTGCAATGCAAAAAGCGGTTTTTGCGGCTCGAAAGTCCCAACAGTTTTGACACACATTCACATATTTTATGCATGCATGCTTTATCTATGCACTTTCAAACTCTTAGTCTTATTTTCAGCATAATTACTCCTCTTTGTTCGAAGATCTGCTCTTGTGTATTTTCTGTTGACAGGAGTCAATTTGGAGAGGAAACGATGTTTGTGGCCGAGCCAAACAACAACCAAAGGAAAACAACACTAGCAATGTGACCTACACAGCCATGTCAAAGAAGCAAGGAGGAAAATGATCTTGGCCATATGGTGCACACAGGCCATGTGGCTTCACCAGAGGAGGAGCGTGACATGGCCATGTGAGAGCCACACGGTCGTGTCACCCAACAACATCACCAGAGCAGGGTCGTGTAGATCTACACGCTCGTGCGACACTTCCAGAGAGTAAGCAGAGACTGTCCATGTGGTCCACACGGTCGTACAGGATTTCCAAAGACCAAGAATGGCCAAGACGTGTGAGCCACACAGCTGTGTAGACCATCCAGAGCCAAATCAGAACACGACCGTGTGGATCCACACGACTGTGTCACCCTGGCCGAGAGGAGAATGTAAGAGGTCGTGTGAAAGTCACACGGGCGTGTCACGGGTCATGTGGTGCCTGTGCCCCAGCTCTATAAAAGGGGATTTCTTCCCCTTTCAAAGGGGGGCAGGCTCTCCCTTTGGGGAGATCCAACTTGGTGCTATTCTTCATCCTTGATCCTGTTGGTTGCTACTCGGAAAACCTAGAGGTTCCACTGTACAAAAATTTTGTACAAAGGCCTGAACCTTTTCCTAGCTACCATGTGTTCTTTTAAATTAAATTTCGGATCGCCTGCGGAACTTAACACGTTTGATCCAAAACTTAATTTATTTGTTCCTTTTGGTTTTGACTTGGATCTCCTGCGGAACTTAACACGTTCGACCCAAATCACCTTAAGTTATTAATTCCATTAAATATTAATTTTCATAATTGGTTCCCAGTACTGACGTGGCGAGGCACATGGCCTTCTTGGATATGGGAGCAACCACCACCGGCTAGACAAAACCTTTTATGGAAAGCTAATATTTAATTTCCTAAAATAATTTTAGGTTAACCGAAAGGAACAATCAAATCACAAGGAAAAATAAATCAAAAGAACACAACATCGAAAAACATATTCGAAATACTAGAATCGTAAGCCTCTTGTATTTGGTATTATTTCCAAAAATAACTAGTATGATGCGGAAAGAAAAATTACTAGTTATACCTTTTAGAAAGACCTCTAGATCTTCTACCGTATTCCTCTTCTAACCTCAGACGTTGTGTGGGCAATGATCTTCCAAGATGAGAAACCACCAATGAACCTTCTTCTCCTCCTAGCTAGGTTCGGCCAACACAAGAGAGCTTCACCAAGGAAGAAGAAAAACACCAACCAAGCTCCAAGGGATGCAAGCTTTCTCTCCTTCTTCTTCTTCTTCTCCAAGTAGTATCCGGCCACCACAAGAGCTCCAAGCAAGAGGGATGTTTCGGCCACCACAAAGAGGAAGAGAGGGAGAGGATGTTGGTCGGCCACACTAAGGAATAAGAGAGGGAGGAAAAATAATAGAGGTTGTGTCTCATGAAGGCACCCCCTCTTTTATATTCCTTAGTCTTGGTAAATTAGGAAATTTAATTACAATAAAATTTCCTTAATTTCCTTGACATGATTTAATTGAGAAAAATAAAATAAAATTTCCCAATTAATCTTATAATGGCCGGCCACATCAAGAGAGGCAAATTAGACAAGTTTCAATCAACAAATTAAAACTTCCTAATTTGTTTCCTGAAATTTTAAAAATAAAATTTCTCTTCAAAAATCCCTTCATGGTTGATAAAAAGAAATTTCTATAATTTTAATTTTTCAACATGTGAATAATTTTTAAAGAGAAAATAAAATATCTTTCCAATCTACAAATAAGGAAAGAGATCTAATTTCTTTCTTTAATCTTTTGTAGATCCTTTTAAGAGAGATATTTTAATTTTAATTCTCTTTAATAAATTATATCTTCCACATAATAAAAATTAAAATTAAAATTCTTTTTTAATTTAATTATGGCCGGCCACCCTAAACCATGCTTAGGCCGGCCCTAGCTTGATTCCAAGCTAGCTTGGCCGGCCCCCTTTAGGTGGGTATAGAAGGTGGGTATAGGTGGGTATAGTACTCTATAAATAAGAGACTACGATAAGGACCGAGAGGAGGAATTGGTTTTGGTCTCCTGATAAAATTAAGCATCCCGTGTTCGCCCCGAACACACAACTTAATTTTATCAATAATAATTCATTCCACTAGAGAACTATTATTGAACTACCGCACCAATCCCAAATTACATTTTTGGGCTCCTTCTTATTATGAGTGTGTTAGTCTCCCTGTGTTTAAGATATCGAATGTTCACTAATTAAGTGAGTTACTGACAACTCATTTAATTAATATCTTAGCCCAAGAGTAGTACCACTCAACCTTATCGTCATGTCGGACTAAGTCCACCTGCAGAGTTTAACATGACAATCCTTATGAGCTCCTCTTGAGGACATTATCAACCTAGTATCTCTAGGACACAGTTTCCTTCTATAATCAACAACACACACTATAAGTGATATCATTTCCCAACTTATCAGGCTTATTGATTCATCGAACTAAATCTCACCCATTGATAAATTAAAGAAATAAATATCAAATATATGTGCTTGTTATTATATTAGGATTAAGAGCACACACTTCCATAATAACTAAGGTATTTGTTCCTTTATAAAGTCAGTATAAAAGAAACAACCTCAAATGGTCCTACTCAATACACTCTAAGTGTACTAGTGTAATTATATAGTCAAGATAAACTAATTCCTAATTACACTATGACCTTCTAATGGTTTGTTCCTTTCCATTTTGGTCGTGAGCTACTGTTTATAATTTATAAGGTACTGATAACATTATCTTCTGCATGTGACACCACATACTATGTTATCTATAATATAAATTAATTGAACAACTACAAACAAATGTAGATAATTGGACCAAATGTGATTCTTTATTCAAAACAAATGTTTACAAAAGCTTAGGCTTTCAGTATACACTCCAACAATCTCCCACTTATACTTAATGACTAAGCTGCCATATCTTCTACTATACATCTGATTCCCATTCCCTCCACATGTCGATCGAAAGCTTTCGCCGGAAGGGCCTTAGTGAAAGGATCTGCCAGGTTATCCGCTGATGCAATCTTGGCGATGACAACTTCTCCTCGCTTCACGATATCTCGTATCAGGTGGTACTTGTGCTCTATATGTTTACTTGCCTTATGAGCTCGTGGTTCCTTCGAGTTTGCAACTTCACCGCTATTATCACAATAAATTGTGATGATTTTGGGCAAACCATGAATCACATCTAAGTCCATTAGAAAGTTCCTGAGCCATACTGCTTCTTTAGCTGCCTCAGAGGCTGCTACATACTCAGCTTCCATGGTTGAGTCCGAAACGCATTTCTGCTTAACACTCCTCCATGAAATGGCTCCACCTCCTAAAGTAAACACATAGCCTGATGTAGACTTACTGTTGTCCCTATCTGATTGGAAATCTGAATCTGTGTAACCCACAGGGAGCAAATCGTCTGCTTGGTAAACTAGCATATAATCTCTAGTCCTTCTCAGGTACTTTAATATATGCTTTACCGCAGTCCAATGTCCTTGTCCAGGGTTACTCTGATATCTGCTGACCATGCCCACGGTAAAACAAATATCAGGTCTCGTACAAAACATTGCATACATAAGGCTTCCTACAGCCGAGGCATAAGGAACTGCTTTCATGTCTTCTATCTCCTTTGATGTCTTAGGAGACATCTCTTTAGATAGAGCTATTCCATGCCTAAAAGGTAAGAAACCTTTCTTGGAATCCTGCATGCTAAAACGAGCAAGGATTGTATCTATATATGAAGCTTGGGACACACACAACATTCTTTTCTTGCAATCCCTTATTACTTTGATCCCAAGAATGTGTGCACACTCTCCTAAGTCCTTCATATCAAATTGTTTGGACAACCATACCCTTACGTTTGATAATACCTTGACATTGTTGCCAATTAACAAAATATCATCTACGTATAGTACAAGAAATACCACCACGTTTCCGTTACACTTCTTATATACACAAGACTCATCCGGACTTTGAATAAATCCATATGATTGGATTACTTCATTAAACCAGATGTTCCAAGATCTTGAAGCTTGCTTCAGTCCATAAATTGACCGATTGAGCTTGCACACTAGATGCTCTTTGCCTTTTTCAATAAACCCTTCTGGTTGCTTCATATGGATGTTCTCTTCAAGACTTCTATTAAGGAAAGCTGTCTTGACATCCATTTGCCAAATCTCATAATCCATATGAGCAGCAATGGATAAGAGTATCCGGATAGACTTAAGCATGGCTACCGGTGAAAAGGTTTCCTCATAATCGATTCCCTCTTTCTGAGTGTACCCTTTCGCAACAAGCCTAGCTTTGAAGGTTTCTACCTTCCCGTCTGTCCCTCTTTTCCTTTTGTAGATCCACTTGCATCCAACGGCTTTTACACCATCAAGTGGTTCTACAAGCTCCCAGACCTTATTAGAGTACATAGACTCTATTTCAGAATTCATCGCCTTTTGCCAAGATGTTGCATCTATATCTTGGAAAGCTTCGTCATATGTCCGGGGATCAGGTTCATGTTTACCCGGGATCAAGTCCGAAGACTCTCCCAAAAACATGAATCTCTCAGGCTGCCTTACTACCCTCCCACTACGACGAGGCACTATCTGTGGTTGTGTATCATATGTGACACGTGTTGCAGTTTCTTGTGGTACTTCATCTTGTACTGTTGGTACTAAAGTAGACGTGTCCTCTCTTAGTTCTTCTAAAACAACTTTACTACTGGGCTTGTGATCCATTATATACTCTTCTTCTAAAAATTGGGCATTGGTGCTAACAATGACCTTCTGGTCTTTAGCACTATAAAATAAACCTCCTTTCGTTCCTTTGGGATATCCCACAAACACTCGAACTTCTGTACGAGATTCTAACTTATCAACATCTGGTTTCAGCACATGTGCTGGACTACCCCAAATCTGAATATGTCTTAGACTGGGTTTTCGCCCATTCCATAATTCTGTGGGAGTAGAAGAAACTGATTTAGAAGGTACTAAGTTCAGAATGTACGTCCAGAGCATATCCCCAAAACGAATTTGGTAATTCTGAATAACTCATCATCGATCTAACCATCTCCATAAGAGTCCTATTCCTTCGTTCTGCTACACCATTCTGTTGGGGTGTTCCAGGTGCAGACAATTAGGATTGAATCCCGGCCTCTGATAAGTAATTCCTAAATTATTCTAAGAGGTATTCGCCACCACGATCAGATCGTAGTGTCTTGATACTTTTACCTAGTCGTTTCTCCACATCAGCCTTGTATTCTTTGAACTTATCAAAGCACTCGGACTTGCGGCGCATTAGGTAAATGTATCCATATCTTGAATAATCATCTATAAAAGAGACAAAATATTCAAAACCACCTCTTGCCTGGACAGACATAGGACCACATAAATCAGAATGAACCAATTCTAACACTTCTTTGGCTCTATACCCCTTGGCCTTGAACGGCCTCTTGGTCATTTTACCTTCCAAGCAAGATTCACAAGTTGGAAAATTTTCCAACTCTAATGAACCCAAAAGTCCATCGGCTATTAGCCTCTGAATCCTACTTAAGTTAATATGACCAAGGCTTAGATGCCAAAGATATGCTTGGTTCATTTTCGAATGTTCTTTTCTCTTATTTGAGTTAGAAGATGAGTTATAAATTTCCATGTTTTGCTTTGTGGGAGAAATTGGATTTAAAATATATAAATTGCCAACTAATGTACCAGAACAGATAATCACTTTATTTCTCTTAATAACTACATCGTTACTAAAGGAAACTGAATATCCATCTAAAAATAGTTTAGAAACTGAAATTAAATTCTTTCTAAAACTGGGTATATAAAGACAATTTCTTAAAACCAAATTTTTATTTCTACTAAAAGATAAGTAGACGTCTCCCACTACAACAGCTGCCACCTTAGTAGCATTGCCCATGTAGACGGTAATCTCTCCTTCAGATAGTCGTCGGGTTTCCTGGAACCCCTGCAAGGAATTACAGACATGATCAGTGGCTCCCGTATCTACACACCAGGTGCTGGTAGATAACACCGCTAAACATGTTTCAACAACTAGAGCATGAGATATACCTTTGTTGTTCTGATTCCTACGAGGACAGTCCGCCTTCTAATGCCCTGACTGCTTGCAGATGAAGCACTTGCCCTTCGGCTTCTTCATTCTAGCTTTAGGTCCTGTACTCTGAGATTTATTCACTTTCTTTGCTGAACCAACTTGTTTCTTCTTCTTCTTTCCTTTTGGCTTAGAAGTAGAACCATTTTCAACATAGTGAATATGAGAGTTGTGATGAAACAATCCTTCTGCTGCCTGAAGTTCTGTCAGTAGTTCCGCCAATGAATATACCCTTTTGTTCATATTGTAATTCAGGAAGAATTGCTCAAAACTTCTAGGTAGTGTTTGGAGGATCATATCGACCTGGGTTTCCCCATCAATTTCTCCTCCAAGGATCTGTATCTCGTTCAGATAAGCCATCATCTTTAGGATATGATCCCTCACAGGAGTACCCTCTTGCATGGTGGCTGTCATTATCTTTCTCATGGCTTCTTGTCTAGAAGCCCTATCCTGATGACCAAAGAGTTCCTTGAGATTGTTCATAATATCATAGGATGTTGGTAAATCTTGATGCTGATGTTGCAATACATTTGACATTGAAGCCAAAATGTAACACCGCGCCATCTCATCTGCTTTTACCCATTTCCTATGATATTCAATCTCCTCTTGGGTAGATTCACCAGTAGGTGCTTCAGGACAAGGCTCAGTCAGTACAAATTTATAGCTTTCAGCAGTAAGGACAATGTCCAGGTTCCTTTTCTAATCTATGTAATTAGGTCCAGTAAGTCTATTCTGTTGAAGTATGATGGACAGTGGGTTAAAAGTCATCCTAAGAATCACAAATAACTTTTGGTCAGAACTCTAAATTTAGAATAATATTGATTCCTCAAACAATACTATTTTAAATTAACCAACACCTCAAACCACCATGAATTTTGTATGCCACGATAGTGTGGACGTATACAAATTCAACATTTGTAAAAGGAGGGTTTTAACCCATTAATTTTATTATCTTATCAACCTAACTTTTTGACAAATAAAATTAATAGTTGGTATCCTTTGGTCACACAAATAATAGCAGTGACTCTGATGGGGAGGATACTATTAGTTGTGCCTAAGTGTATACCATTACTTGATACTAAGTCCATTAATAAGATTGTGCCCCTTCCGATGGAGAAGATCACACGCTCTTAATTAACTTCCTATAGTCATCCCAAATGGAAGTTTGTTCTAGTGATCCACAAACAAGCTCATCCGATATGGAGGAAGGCACTCAGAGTCAACGCGCAAGCTTGTTTGCATCACTTACAAACCAGTAATGGAGACCATGGGTTTTACTTAAAAATCCCTCTCCCACTTAGTTATTTATAAATGAGGAATTTTAACTATGCTAGCCTACTAAACATGTATACTAACATACACACATAGCACAATATAAAAGCAATAAATAGAAAATCTAATTTTCAACTATTATGGCTTTTATCTATGGTTGTCCTCCGTGTGTTGTCATCCCAAGCTGCTGCCACATTTGGCCACCGCCACCGGGTCTAGCTGTCGCATCCATCTTGCTCCTTGTTCCGCTGCGCCTCTGGTCCTCAGAAGGTTCCACGCTTTGCAAGATTCGATCCGCGACATAAATAGAATTTTATAATTTTGATCTTATATTCCATAAAAGGAATGTACATGTATCTAGATCAAAAATAAAATCCTAATAAAACTAAATACAGCTCCTACTATATTTTATAATACAATCATGCACACACATATAAATGCCCTTGGCATGTCCAAGGGTCCAATCACACACATAAAACTATAAGCCATAATAGTTAGATCCTACATCCACAAAGTTAGCACATCCTACTATTATCCTGCCTAAATTATGTATGACATGTGCATAATTAAACTAATATCAAATACACAGAGGCAAAACCCTAGCTCTGATACCAATTGTTGGTTGCTACTCGGAAAACCTAGAGGTTTCACTGTACAAAAATTTTGTACAAAGGTTTGAACCTTTTCCTAGCTACCATGTGTTATTTTAAATTAAATTTCAGATCGCCTGCAGAACTTAACACGTTTGATCCAAAACTTAATTTATTTGTTCCTTTTGGTTTTGACTTGGATCTCCTGCGGAACTTAACACGTTCGACCCAAATCACCTTAAGTTATTAATTCCATTAAATATTAATTTCCATAATTGGTTCCCAGTACTGACGTGGCGAGGCACATGGCCTTCTTGGATATGGGAGCAACCACCACCGACTAGACAAAACCTTTTATGGAAAGCTAATATTTAATTTCCTAAAATAACTTTAGGTTAACCGAAAGGAACAATCAAATCACAAGGAAAAATAAATCAAAAGAACACAACATCGAAAAACATATTCGAAATACTAGAATCGTAAGTCTCTTGTATTTGGTATTATTTCCAAAAATAACTAGTATAATGCGGAAAGAAAAATTACTAGTTATACCTTTTAAAAAGACCTCTAGATCTTCTACCGTATTCCTCTTTTAACCTCGGACGTTGTGTGGGCAACGATCTTCCGAGATGAGAAACCACCAATGAACCTTCTTCTCCTCCTAGCTAGGTTCGGCCAACACAAGAGAGCTTCACCAAGGAAGAAGAAAAACACCAACCAAGCTCCAAGGGATGCAAGCTTTCTCTCCTTCTTCTTCTTCTTCTCCAAGTAGTATCCGGCCACCACAAGAGCTCCAAGCAAGAGGGATGTTTCGGCCACCACAAAGAGGAAGAGAGGGAGAGGATGTTGGCCGGCCACACCAAGGAATAAGAGAGGGAGGAAAAATAATAGAGGTTGTGTCTCATGAAGGCACCCCCTCTTTTATATTCCTTAGTCTTGGTAAATTAGGAAATTTAATTACAATAAAATTTTCTTAATTTCCTTGACATGATTTAATTGAGAAAAATAAAATAAAATTTCCCTATTAATCTTATAATGGTCGGCCACATCAAGAGAGGCAAATTAGACAAGTTTCAATCAACAAATTAAAACTTCCTAATTTGTTTCCGGAAATTTTAAAAATAAAATTTCTCTTCAAAAATCCCTTCATGGTTGATAAAAAGAAATTTCTATAATTTTAATTTTTCAACATGTGAATAATTTTTAAAGAGAAAATAAAATATCTTTCCAATCTACAAATAAGGAAAGAGATCTAATCTCTTTCTTTAATCTTTTGTAGATCCTTTTAAGAGAGATATTTTAATTTTAATTCTCTTTAATAAATTATATCTTCCACATAATAAAAATTAAAATTAAAATTCTTTTTTAATTTAATTATGGTCGGCCCCCTCTAGCTTGGGTTCAAGCTAGGGCCGGCCACCCTAAATCATGCTTAGGCCGGCCCTAGCTTGATTCCAAGCTAGCTTGGCCGACCCCCTTTAGGTGGGTATAGAAGGTGGGTATAGGTGGGTATAGTACTCTATAAATAAGAGACTACGATAGGGACCAAGAGGAGGAATTGGTTTTGGTCTCCTGATAAAATTAAGCATCCCATGTTCGCCCCGAACACACAACTTAATTTTATCAATAATAATTCATTCCATTAGAGAACTATTATTGAACTACCGCACCAATCCCAAATTACATTTTTGGGCTCCTTCTTATTATGAGTGTGTTAGTCTCCCTATGTTTAAGATATCGAATGTTCACTAATTAAGTGAGTTACTGACAACTCATTTAATTAATATCTTAGCCCAAGAGTAGTACCACTCAACCTTATCGTCATGTCGGACTAAGTCCACCTGCAGGGTTTAACATGACAATCCTTATGAGCTCCTCTTGAGGACATTATCAACCTAGTATCTCTAGGACACAGTTTCCTTCTATAATCAACAACACACACTATAAGTGATATCATTTCCCAACTTATCAGGCTTATTGATTCATCGAACTAAATCTCACCCATTGATAAATTAAAGAAATAAATATCAAATATATGTGCTTGTTATTATATTAGGATTAAGAGCACACACTTCCATAATAACTGAGGTATTTGTTCCTTTATAAAGTCAGTATAAAAGAAACAACCTCAAATGGTCCTTTCAATACACTCTAAGTGTACTATTGTAATTATATAGTTAAGATAAACTAATTCCTAATTACACTACGACCTTCTAATGGTTTGTTCCTTTCTATTTTGGTCGTGAGCTACTGTTTATAATTTATAAGGTACTGATAACATTATCTTCTGCATGTGACACCACATACTATGTTATCTACAATATAAATTAATTGAACAACTACAAACAAATGTAGATAATTTGACCAAATGTGATTCTTTATTCAAAACAAATGTTTACAAAAGTTTAGGCTTTCAGTATACACTCCAACAGATCCATTGCTCTGAGGCCATCTCCATCTCCACATCGACTCTGATAGCTAAGGATTGGTTCTGAAGATCACTCATCAACACTAGATAAGCTTTTCTATTCTCTTTTCTCCAGATTGGGATTGAAATGCTTGTAGCTTCTTGTCTTCGGATCTTTACCTTTTTGCTATGGAGTAGATCCATTGTTCTAGGACTAAGGGAGTATTTATGGTGTGATTTGATGTAAGATCTCATGGATATGTCAATTTCCTATCTAGATGATATTAGCATGTTTTGTATCTATTTGATCTTGTGGACTCATGTGTTTGGACCTAATTACCATGTTTAATTGAATGTGTATGATGCTTGTGAATCCTATAGAGGGATGCCCTAGATCGTATGGCCGAGGGGCGCTCGTGATAGGCAGTCTCGCTAACGGACGTTTGGGGTGTCTTCTTGAAAGGTGAAGCAAGTCTCTACAAGGAGGTGGGATGGTTGAATGTACTTAATACCTACATCATTACATGGATTGAGTGGAGATATGTGTCTCTGTCGTATGACCGAGGGACGCTAGTGATAGGTAGTCCCACTAACGGACTTCATAGGGATCATATCTATTTGTTCGGTTGTGGTGTAGACCAAGGTCCCTTGCCAGTTGTCTTCTGTAGGAGAAAATTGGCATCATCCTACAAATGCATGTTAATTGAGGATATCAATTAATGAACCATATTACATCGATAAATATCACAATAAAACCGAACACCTAGAACTCTCATAAAAACCAAGTTCCTTCATTTACTTTTCTATTTCTATTTCTAGTTGCTTTACTAGTACATTCACTACCTTTGTCAATTGTTTAGCTAATTCATTGTGAGACATCTCTAGTGCTTATAACCAATCCCTGTGGGATCGATAATCTTTTATTACTGATGATGAAAATATGCACTTGTGGTTGTATAACAAGTTTTTAGTACCGTTGACGGCGACTGTGCTTATAACATTTGAGTTAAACTAAACATTCTTTTTTCTTCCTATTACTAACTTGTAACTAGTCTTAGAAATTATATTTTTTTGCAAATTTTATATTGCATTTCCTTATTTCTTATTTCTGCAACTTTTCTTTCTGCAATTCAAATTCAGCATTTTACATTTTCAGTACTTCAGTTTAGTTTTTATCTTTTAAGTAAAAGAAAAACTTCTGGGGTATCTTCTTGAAAGGTGAAACAAGTCTCTACAAGGAGGTGAGATGGTTGAATGTACATAATACCTACATCATTATGTGGATTGAGTAGAGATATGTTTCTGTGTCGTATGACTGAGGGACGCTAGTGACAAGCAGTCCCGCTAACGGACTTCATAGGGATCATATCTATTTGTTCGGTTGTAGTGTAGATCAAGGTCCCTTGCCGGTTATCTTCTGCAGGAGAAAATCAGTAACTTCCTATAAATGCATGTTAATTGAGGATATGAATTGATGAACCATATTACATCGATAAATATCATAATGAAATCGAACTCCTAGAATCCTCATAAAACCAAGTTCCTTCATTTACTTTTCTGTTTCTATTTCTAGTTGCATTACTAGTACATTCACTACCTTTGTCAATTATTTAACTAATTTGTTGTGAGACATCTGTAGTACTTATAACCAGTCCATGTGGGATCGATAATCTTTTATTACTGACGATGAAACCGTGTACTTGCGATTGTGTAACAATAGCCATTATAAGAAGCTATTGCACCTTCCTCCTATTGAGCGTCGACAATAGATGTTAATCAAGCTTTGTGAGACTCAAGATGACTAAGACTACATGTGTGTTCTATTTGAATCAGAACCATTTCAAATAACTCATTCAATAACGAATATATTTTTTTATATAAAAATTAATTATTTATTCTATAAATAATGTTTTATTTATACAAAATATTGTGTTGTAGAAACGATCGATCTACAATAAATGCTAAAAATCAAGGGAAACTCCCATATAACCATCGTGGAGGTTCTACATCATTCATTCAATATAATTATGATGGAATAAGTGTTAATTTTATAGTTGTCATAAATTGTTTGTTTATTAAAATATTAACACATTATTTTTTTTTAGACCAATTGGTCATGGAGAAAAGATCGGATTAGTGTCTTTAATGAAACCCATTATAGCTCATCAAAAGGGTAGATCGGGGAGAGGGTTGAAATTGCATATGTATGTTATGACCTTATCTAGTGAATTTATTCTTACCTGTGCATAATTATTTTTTAAGATATTTTTAATATGTTTGTTATTTATAGGATGATATGGTGAGACTGCGTAATGAGTAACACAAGAAAATACAGAAAATAATATCGATGCAATCCAAATTGTAGATTCAGTTTGTGATCAGTTAGCAATAGTAGGAGTGTCAAAAATGAACCTGACCTGACAACCCAACCCGAGTCAACCCGAAAAAATCAGGTTCAGGTTGGGTATTTTCGGTTCGGGTTGGGTCGGGTCGGGTCGGGTCGGGTTTCGGTTGACCCGGGTTGACCTAAATATAGGGTTTAGTAGATTTTTTATGGTTAAATAAAATTTTATTTTAAAAATTATATTTTTATGTATATTAATATCATGTTTGTATGATAATGATGGAGTATTGAGATAAAAGTGAAGAATTATAAGGAAAATAGCAAAAAAAAAAGGTCATTTTAAATCAGATTTTCGGGTTATCTGGGTCGGATTCGGGTTGGTCGGGTTCAAGTTCAGGTTTAGGAGTTTTGGGTTAAACTCGGGTTTGGGTCAAATTTGGGTTGGGTTAAAAAAAAATCAACTTGATCCGACTCACTCGAATTGACACCATTAAGCGATACTCATTCTGTTATCTGCTTATCATGTTTGACACAATTTTGTCAATATAGACTCTTATGAAGCTTGTTAATGAAAGAATTTCAATAATATTATAGATTATATCAAACACTTGTACGTCAAATCTTACCAAACAAGTGATTTTGTCACTACTTTTAGCAAGATTCATGTAATTGCACTTCTCGTTATGGTTATCTTTGATCCTTGAATTAAATTTTCATAACTTGGTATTTTTATTGTCAAGCTACATTAGGTCCTCAGTACTCATTCTAGATACATTAGAGGACATGGAAGTGGGCCAAAGCCAGTTAGGTCCACTTCTTCATATGCCACCTCATCCAAATCAACTAACGTTTCATTGCATGAAAAACTTAAATTCACCAAGTAATGACTTGAAGGCACAGACATAGAGTTAACAAACACCTGAGTTCAGTTAGCAAGTAATAAGTGTATTTTATATAGGATTTTAATCATAAATTGACGCACTTCTTGTCCCATTTTATACACATATATTTCATGTTTTCAACTCTTTGTACTTCATTTTGTTACTTTTAGTTTAGAGAACTGCTCTTTTCTTATTTTCATTGATAAGATGTGAATCTAGAGCCAAAATGGAGCATTAAACGTGAAGCTAGAGCAAGGAGCATGCTCTAGTCGTAGCCCATGATATGGGCATGCTTCTACAGCCAAGAAAGATGAAGAATGAAGCAGAAAAAGACTCAACATGGGCTAACCATATCTCATCATCAAGCTTCATTATCGATCCAAACACACAAAGCGTTCACAAATAAATAAGGTTCAAAAGACCATCAAAATGAACTTTTAATCAAAGAACATGCTCTAATAATGTCCCATGACACGAGGGTGTTCATATGGAAGAAATCGGATGTAAAATGGTGCTAAAATGCCACCAAACATCCTCCACCACGGCCACCCTTATTATCGGGCACGAACGTGTCTAAAATGGCACTTTTCTGGAACCAAACATGGGTGCCCGTGTTGGAGAACATGGCCCATGTCAGCCTCTAGAATGCATTACCGACCAAACTTTGAATGATTTCCCGCATCAAGTTTTTGTCGTCGTTATCGAGAACTATTTTCAATTAACATTAGTTGACTAGCAATTTAGTTACTCTACATAATTTCCTTTTTGTTTTTAAATTCTATATTTTCTTTCTTATTTTTAATTTTGTATTTTCTTTCTTGTTGTTTCTAATAATTCTATTATAAGATACAATTAACACTAATATGTAAAGCAGAACTTTAAGAGAATTTTTCACACTCATATCTATAAGAGCGAGATCTCTAATAGTGTAACCTCAAATCGATGCTGACTACTTCCAACTTGACCTAGAATTAATTTCCATGATACATGTGCACAAATTTAGAGGAGAAAATTTAGAAATCCCTTATTTAAATCTTGAGACATTTTAAGAATATTACAATATGGTAAATTGTGAGGGAGTCTCTGCTAATATTATTCGATTGATCGTATTTCCTTTCAGTATCAAAGATCAAGCAAGGACTTAGTTGTATTCTCTCTCTCAACACAGTATCACAATTTGGGGACAATTGAAGCAACTGTTTTTGAATCACTCTTTTCCTCAAAGTAGGATGATGTATATGAGGAATAGAATTACAAGCTTTGCTCATGTAGATGGAGAATCATTATTTAAGGCATGGATAGATTTATGAGTTTATTGCGACAATGTCCTCATCATAGTTTAGAGAAATGGCTAACATTGCATATATTCTATGGGGGAATTTATTTCTCAAATAAGACATTATTGGATTCTTCGACAAGAGGTGCTTTGATAAATAGAAGTTTGAATGAAACATATGACTTAATTGATCAAGTGACATTTAACCTCAAAGAGTGGTCAACTAAAAATTGGAAAGTATCCACACTAAGAATCCTAGAAGTGGGAGCCATAAAAGCAAATGAAAATGCCAAAAGTGAACCACAAAATCTCAACCCACCCACCATTCCATCTAGGGTTTATAAACCACCAACACCATTTCCTCAACAATTGGTTTGTGCACCTCAAGCTAACAATGATGATGATCTTAGTCCAATGCATCCACCGAGAACCTATGTACCACCAATCCCCTTTCTACAAAGGTTAGTAAAAGACAAGAAATATGAAGAATTTGACAAATTATGTAATAATGATATGATGACATGCAATTTTCTAGATGAAGCTATTGAGATTATAGGTGGTTATAATGTTGTGAATTTTTTCGATAATGATTGTGATGATTGTGTGGTTGCTTGTAAATTTCATGATGTACTTAGAGATGATGATTTTTTTGATGATGAGGTTGCTTGTAAATTTATTGATGTACTTAAAGATGAAGATTTTTTTGATGATGATGATATTAATGTGGTTACTTGCCATTTTCTTAATGTACTTAAAGATAAAAAAAAAATTTTAATGATGATGCTCAGTATGAAATTTCTGATAAAGTTATTGATCCTTCTATTTATAATATTGATGATTGTGAATTCTCCACTATTTATGATGATGTTAATATTATGGATAAGAGTATAAGGACTTGTGTTATGGAAACAAAGCCCCAAAAATCACTTTCTTTGATCACACATCCACTTCACACTATAGAAGTTGCAAGAATTGAAATTGGTGTTGATAAATGTGTAGGGACTTTGGTAGTAATTGTAAAGCCCCAAGAATCACAACCTTTAGAAGCACCACCACCTGAGCCAGAGCTAGAACCTTTACTTTATCCAAAGGAAGTCACATTCACTTATTTGAATGTCACGCCCCGGGGGAGTCCCTGCCGCAAGAAATTTCAGCAGCATCTCCCCTGTACGGGTGACAATATGAAACTTGACTACATCAATCCAAATACCTCTACCAACACAGCTGAAACATATGTATAATAATATACCACTCAGTTTAGTATCACAATCCACTAAAACAACGATAAGAAAAATCATCCCAAATATCCTACTCCACTACACTCATAAAACTCAAATCATATTCCTACTCACCTACACCCATAAAACTCAAATCACAATGATGCAAATAAAATCAACTCACCTCTTCTGTCGTCCAGGCAGGCATGTAGCAAAACATATCCAAATAAAACTCCATCGACAAATAAAGGACCATACAAGATCCAAGTGCCAAAAAGATACAAGTCTAAAACATAGTCTAGATAGTATAATAAGAAAAAAAAACCAAAAGACCAAGCAAACATCCTTGCGATCTGCAGGGGGACTAGCGATTGGAAATCCTTCAGACAACCTCAACCTGAAATAATAATATCAACGGGGTGAGTCAACTCTTCAACAGGTAACTACTGACATGCATAGTAAGAAATAACAACTAATAATAAATATGCATACAGTCTCCTGGATATACATATCATATGAAAAATGTCTATCTGTAAGGAGTAGGAGTATCTGTACTAACCAGGACCTGGTATAAGGATAACAAGGTCATCAGACCGAGAGTATTATAAATCCTGTATGCATGTCAAACATATGCATCCACCAAATATGCAGCATATAAAGTGCAGCAAACATAAGCAATAAATGCATCAATGCGTATGATGCCAATGACATGTCCTGGTCACCCCTACTGCCAGTCAGCCGTCTCACACACGATGGTGAGACCGAGTGGGTAGGGTTGTGACAACCATGCACTCTGCCATCACTGCTACTGATGAGTGACCTAGTGGACGGGATGTTATCGGAATACACCTATCCTCCTTACCCCAAATCATAATGGGGGAGCTCAATGCTCTCATCTCCCTGAGCCAGTCCAGAGGAGGGATCCCTGTCCTGCTACCACATTACGTCACACTACCCATGAGTGGACCAACGGAGCCCTTGACAGAGCAACCTGCTGCAACACACCCTACCTGATAAATACCACTAACCCGTGAGTGGTTGTGTGTGCAGATTCATGTAACTGGTGATGTGCTTAACAATAATGGAGTCAACAATCGCAGAACATGCATTCATGCGAGATGATGCATGACACTAAGCATGGAAATATCATGATCCTATCCATCTCTACCAAAATGTGTACCAAAGATATACAGATCAAATAATATGATCTAGGTACACGGGTCAGGTATGGTAAAATAAATCAATGTCCTGAATATAATAAGGCATGGTATGTCATTACCTTAAGGTAATATATAATCAAAGGAACATGAATGCAACAGTAGGAAATAAATACAGCATGCTCAAGTAATAGATAATGGCATACCAATGCAGAAATGAACATAAATATTACTACTCGTTAAATATTACTATGCATATCAAACGACAATATCTTAAAAGATAAGTCAAAGTACCCGTCTCCAATAAGAGGATCGTATCCAAAATAGATCCCTCATCGAGACACCGTCTCGAATCAAAGTCCTGTGATATCAAACATAATGTATTTAGCTATATAGCTAAATAAAAATCTCCAAACCTATTTAATAATCTTATCCTTCCTTTATATTTAAAATCCTTGAATTAAACAAATTCTAACTATTTCACCTTCCAATTAGGATTTACAACTAGAATTAACAACCTAAACTTAATTAAATTCAAGTACAATTTATTCTTAACCTTTCCTAGTTCAAATCTTGTGTATGCTACTACAAAAGAAATAATTCCTCTATTTCTTACCTCAACACCAAACCTCTCAGGTTTAATCACAGTCAGACAAGTCAGGCAGCCACTGGAATGTGTATAGTTAGAGGTTATTTGCTGCTGGGAAACCACTTGCACTAAACAAATCAAGAAGGAAGATCACTGATCAACAAAACAACCTAATTCCAAACATAACCTACTGACCTTACCTCTTCCTCACAGCCCCCTTCTGTTGATCCTCAGCCAAGGATCGTTGCTGCGAGGAAAGGATAGCTGATGGGACTAAGGAACATCACAGAACTAACCTCCCTGCTGGATTCCTCCCCACTAATCGGATCAAGAAGAGATCAAGAGGTCAACACCACATAAAGATCAAGTACCCGATTCATCAATTAGGGTAGCACCCTTACGCCTAAGATCACCGATCTGCTATAATAGGGATCTTGTCGTCATGTTTCCAGATCACCACTGCTTTGAGGAGGAGGTAAGGCTCGAAGCTAGGGCACCGAACAGTCGACGTTGATGCTCAGTGTTTGTTAATCGGCGCGATGGGAGGGGGCTGAGAGCAGAGGTGGCCGGAAATGGAGAGGAGTGTCATCTCACTTGATGGTCGGTGGCGTCAACGCTAGGGCAGAGGAAAGTCTCGGCCGACGGTGGCTCAAGCTCTAGGGCAGAGGAGCGAGGGGAAGAAGACGATGCAAGGAAGAAAGGGGTTCGTCTTGGGGCTTCCCCTTGGTCGAGAGCCTTTGTACGCGGGGAGAAGAGGCGTCTCGGCAGCGACGTCGCAGAGGGCAGAGGGGGTGTGTCGGGAAGAAGCGGCTGTCGAGGAAGAAAAGGGGAAAGAAGAGGATTGGCTCGAGGAGGAAGAAGGAAATGCAGATTCCTTGGTCACTGCTTTATACACGAGGGGAGGAGAAACCGCCGTGTGCGGCGCTAGTTAGGAAAAGGGGTGGTTAGGGCAGAAGAGCGAGAGAGGAGAAGGCGCGGGGAACGGCGTCGGGGACGGCTCGGGCACGCGGGGAAGAAAAGGAAAAATAAAAAGAAAATCAAACATTTCCTCGTTTAAATGGGGTAGCCTAAACAGACTTTTCCGAGACCCAATATTTGATCCCCTTAAACTCGTCATACGAGCTGCGAAAAATTCCTAGAAAATTTCTAAAAATTCTGAAAAATTTCGTTATGGTTATTCGCCCATTTTCGATATTTTACATTGAACATCTAGGTACCTTTCCACAATGCAAAGTTAATATCTCTTGTGATTTTTTAGAAAATTTCATAAATGTACCTATAATTAATTATGTTGAATGTGATTTATTTTTTGATACATGCTCAATTAAACTTAATATGGTTCTAGTTCTTTCTTTTCTCGCATGCGTGTGGGAGGTGTGCTTTTTCTTTATGTGTGCTTTTTCTTTAGGTGTGCAGGTTTTCATAGAGCTTTGATTTGGAAGCTTAAACTGAACTGTCTCCGTTCTCTGGGGTGTACTTTCAAGGGGACGAAGATGGAGGGAGTGGTGCTTCACTATATTAATTCTATAATGATAGTCTCTCCATAATTTGGACCATTGGAATAAAAGTTTAGAAGTATCTCACTCCGACAAGAGCGAGATTTAGAAGAACTAAATAAGGCATCGAGCTTATGACCATAAACAAGAGCTTCTTGAGAGGCAACCCAAGTTTCTTTCTTATTTTTGTTTATTCTTTTCTCTTGTTTCATAATTTTAACTTTTTGTGTTGCTTAATTTCAAGACAAGGAGCATAATTTCGGAGAGTTGCCAGTGTTAATTTTCCTTGAAAGAGCTAAGGAGAGTTTCCATAAGCTAACACAAGCTCCCATGCCATTGGGCACGGGTCGTACCCAATTTCTAAAATTTGCCATGGGTGCCCGTGCCCGCACACACGACTCATGGTGGGCATCAGGGGAATTCACAGCGCATGACATGGGCACCCATGCTCATTGGCATGGGCCTTGTCGAGTGCCTGAAAAAAAAGAGATAAATATGCAACTTTCTGTTAGTGCGGAAAGCATCCGACAATCGAACCCGTGTTTTGATAATGGCAAAGGGTTCAAGGTTAAGTTGTTTTGTGATCTAACAGTTTGAATGAGCTTGCAGAAAAGTCCTAAGTGTACTTAGGTAAAAGTCCTAACTGCGGTTAGGCAGGTGGAAAACCCTAGGGGGTGGTAACCCTAGGTCATAGGGGGTGGTAACCCTATGCGGAAAGTCTTAGCGGGTCGAGGGCTTCAGGCAAAAGTCCTAGGGGTGGTAACCCTAGATGGAAAGTCCTGGTTTCACGAACTAGGTGGAAGACTAGACGGGTCGGGGAGCGGGCGTCTAGCAGAAAGTCCGGAAGCATCGAGCGTTGAGCAAAAGTCCAGTCGATCTAGAGGATCGAACTGGCAATAGGTAACTCTCCTAAGAGGAGTAGGTGAGGACGCGTTCCCTACAGATGGAACAGTAGGCGTCGGGTCGACCTAGGGTTTCCGGTAGGAAATTCGAAGTCAGACCCGGATAATCCGGAGACTGTTAATATTTTATTTACTATGACTATTATGTGCTAACTTTGTTTTGCAGGGTATATGTTTGGGACTAACACATTTTGCAGGAACAAAAGAGCAAGTCACACCTCGTATGAACAGTGTCCGAGGCGCGTCCATGGAGCTTGGAGGCGCCTCGGGTGCAAGGCTGAAGCTGGCTGAGAAGGGGAGCTGGAGACGCCTTCATGGGGATTGGAGGCACCTTGAACCACTGCTTGGAGGCGCCTTGGAGTGGCGTTGGAGGCGCCTTCAGGTGGATAACGGGCAGCAAGCAGAGGCTTATCGCAGAGTTGATTTCGGGATATAATTTCGGATTGGAGGCGCCCTGGAGCTTGATGGAGGCACCTTGAACACCCTATATAAGAGGGTCTCGACCAGTAGCTAAAAATATAACATTCTAAGCTATTCCTCTGCTACAAGCTGCTAACGAGACGATCCCGAAGTGCTGCAACAACATCCCGACAACCCGGAGCTTTAGTTTTTATATTCTATTGTCGGTATAAAGTTTCTTTATTGCTTTTACATTGTACTTAGTTTGTAATAACCTTTTCCAAGCTTATAGTTGTTGCCCACCGGAACCGATCAACGATCGCGGACCTTGGAGTATGAGTCGCCACAGGCTCCGAACCAATTAACCAACTTGTGTTCACGTTTGTTCTTTTCCTTTCCGCTGCATTTATCTACTCGATACATTTTAAATCGAACGAAATATCCACGAGCGCTGTTCACCCCCCCCCCCTCTAGCGCTTCTCGATCCAACACTTTCGTACTAAATTTCTTCGACAGCAAGCATGGGTCATGCCTCCTTTGATCTACCTTCTTTCCTTTTTCCTAATCCTAACATAGAGGGGTGTCTTCAACACATGAATGACTCAGATGTTTAATGCGCATTACTTGGTAACTCCCCTCACTTTAAATTTCCTCCAAAGTATAGTTATGATTTCTTAGAGACATTAAAAAATTTAAGTTTGGGAGGATATATATATACGTGTGTGTGTGTGTGTGTTGGGTTTTTAGTTAGTTTTTTCATGCTTCTCTTTGCATAATAAATTTTGCGTCTAGCTTGCATCATATCATGTTTAGTTTTTGTTGATATTTTGGATTCAAATACAAGCACTCATGCATGCTTTGTCCATTAAGTAATATCTTGATGTGTTTAGTTTAGTGATATCATGTGGATGTAAGGAACTAGAGCGCTAAACATGCTTATGCGCAGCGGAAACCATCTAGTTCCTTCCAGGAGATCCATGCACACGATCTCCCGACAGCTCAGATCACAGCACAATCTCACATTCGTGCCTCTACAGTATCCACACGAACAAGTGTTCGTTTGTCTCACAAACTCACAAAATGGAGATAGGTTGTGCTAGCAACCTAGAGAAAGGATTTCAGCCAAGAGAGGAGAAGAGCAAGGAGAATGAAGAACTATCTCAAAAATGAAGAGAAAATTACTTAAGTATTTTCATCCAATGAAAATACTTAATTAGCATTAATAGCCTTGATGAGCATTTACACTCCATTAAGGACCACACTTGAAACTCCTCATTTCAAATTCAATTTCAAAATTGAATAAAATGAATCATTGAATTTCAAAATTCAATAAATCTCTCCATTAATCCTCACTTGAGTCCAACTCAAGTCTCCTCACTTGAGTATAACTCAAGTCTAATTCACTTGAGTCTAACTCAAGTCTAATTCAATCGAGTCTTACTTAATTAATCTCATGCAAATTCAAATTCAATGAATCGCATTTCATTAATTTGAATTGGCTCCTTGAGTCTAGTTTGAATTGGACATAATCCAACAATTAGATCCAATTGAGTCTAACTCAATAAGTTCAATTCGGATAAGACTTAATCCAATGATTCATCATATGAACCCATCTCCAAATCTACTTGTTCTTTGTATGTGACCCAATAGGTTCTCGTAACGTTGGCAATGTACCCAAATTAACATTTAGATACATAAGCAATGAGTGACATCTAGCAAGGCATCATTGCTACCCAAGTGACGAGAAAGTCGAGATCCGACCTAACCTGTCCATGGCTATTATCTTGTATGACTTTGTCCCTCTATCCTTGATATCTAGATTGATCAATGAGGCATAGACCATGTCATCCTCTTATCAACCTTTGTGTTTCTTGATCTCTAAGTAGACACACTCAATTAAATAAGCTCAATATCTCATATTGACTCATTTGCATATGACCATGCTTTCTTGTGTCCTACTAATCAAGGGGCCCACAGATATCGCTTTCATCATATGGAAGGGATAGATCCCATCTACATCACTCGCATGCCTCCGCATAATTCATTGCATGCCCAGTGATCGACTTTATTGTCCACCTTGTTACAGGTGGCGTTTACCGATACCAAAGTACACAACTCCTTATGTAGGAAACCGTAGCGACTTCAGGTGTAAGGACTATTCATACCAATAGTCACATGAGAATGTTTATGACACTCATATAACGATCCATGAAACATTCTCATAGTGGGTCATTCAATATATATTCTCTAAGATATACCCATGTGTCAACCTGATATCTCATATCCATGACTTGTAAGATTAAGTCATCTATTGACCTACATACTAGCCTCAACGCATTAATATTGTCCTTGTATATTAATGCTCAACTAGGAATAGTTAAGAGTAGTGTTCTATGTATATCTACAATATCTACTATCAATTCAACCAATTGATATGCTGTAGATAAGAATCTACTACCCAAGGGCATTATTATACTTATTTAATCAGCACTGAACTGAAATAAATATAATAACCAACTTTACCTTTTATTAATAATGATATATGATACAAAATGAGTCCTTTACAATCATCTCATAATTGGTACTAGGTCTAATACTAACAGTGGATGCATTCTCTCATTTTTGGTGATTCATGTTTTCCTATCTAGTATTAAAATTTTATAGAAGTGATGTTGAGTTGATTTTTGTTTCACCATATGCCTACTTGATAGTTCGACCATTACACTTCACTTTTGATTTATTTCTAAAAGGTCGATTTAGTACAACATAGTCATGATTCATTTTATTGGACTAGTACCATAGTGTCCATAGGTGACCCTTTCCTAATATTTTAGTCACTAGAATATGCTTGGTTTGTGTCAGCCCATTGGAAAAAATCAAAGTCCCATGTAAAGAGAGAGAGAGGGAGAGAAAAAAAGAAAAGAATGAAAAGTAATAAAATATTTGAGTGAAAGAAAATTATTAAAAAAAAATTGAGTGGCAATAATGGGATAGAAAATAATTTTCATGGGTGAAAATGATAAGATGCTCCTTTGAGATTAAGTTAGGTTATTGGAGAAACACTTATTTATTTCTCTCAACACCAAGCATAACTTTGAGACTTTGTATTGGAAAGAGGGGGTGAACCTCGCGTATGACAGGTAAGTACCTAACGCTGGAAACTATGAGAACATAATGGGATGACAACTTGACTTAAGGAGAAACTTGAAACCTTAGGAGCAAACCATGCATTGTGCACTTAAACTAGCTCGTTAGGCTTGGTGAAACTAATTGAATGCTTGCGCTTAAAGATGATACTACTTGATAGGATTAGATGAACTTGTTGAAATTTGGGAGATATGAATTCACATGCATTCTTGATATTGATGTTTTCTTAAGGACAAGCAAAAGTTTAAGTCTGGGGGATTTTGATGAGCATATTTCATATAGGGGTTTTATCATAAATTGATGCACATCTTGTCCCATTTTATATGCATATATTTCATATTTTTATCTTTGTGTGCTTCATTTTGTTACTTTTAGTTCTGAGAACTGATCTTGTCCCATTTTATATTCATTGAATGTGGAGCTAGAGCAAGGAGCACGCTCTGGCCATGTCCCATGACACGGGCATGCTCCTACAATCAAGAAAGATGAAGAATGAAGTAAAACAAGGCTCAATATGTGCTAACCATATCTCATCATCAAGCTTCATTATCGATCTGAATACACAAAGCATCCATGAAGAAAAAGGATTCAAAAGACCATCAAAATGAAGTTTTAATCAAGGAGCATACTCTGTCAATGTCCCATGACACTAGATGTTCATATAGAAGAAATCGAGCGCAATACAATGCTAAAATGCCACCAAATAGCCTCCACCATGATCATCCATGTTATCGAGCATGGGCGTGTCCAAAATGATGGTTTTCCAGAGCCGAACACCAGTGCTTGTGTTAGAGAACAGGGCCTATATCTGCCTCTGGACTGCACTACAAACCAAACTTCAAACGACCATAACTTTCGGCTCAGTTAGAGTTATAAGTTATGACACATATCAAAAGTTAGATAATTTCAAAACCTACAACTTTGATTTAGAGTCTAACCCAAGAAAACTAAATTTAATGGTCAAAAAAGCTATTTTGGTGGAGACCTATAAATATGGTAGATCTGCCCTGCCTGACCGACACTGCAGACAAAACTTCGAAGGACCATAACTTTCAGCTTGGTTGGAACTAGGGGTCAAACCACCTATCAATATGTTTATGCCTTATTCTTGTTTGATTGAATGTGTGTGATATGTGTGCAATTGGATGTGGGGGTTTAGTCACTATGAAGGGAAAATGCTCTAGATTGTATGACCGTTGGTCCTCATGTGATAGGGGTAACCTTTTTATGCGAACTTTTTAGAGTCATTACCTTGAAGAGGAGCTAATTTTTTGCAAGGGATAGCTAACTACTGATTAATGGATTTTCTCTAACTTAGTGTTAGGAAGTAGATTGAGTAATCTAGGTTGTATGACCGTTGGACCTCACGTGACAGGGGTAACCTTTTAAGCGGGCATTCTAGTGTTACCTCTTTACTTAATAGCATTAAAATTGGGGTAAATCCGATACTATCTTCACGAGAACGTATCGGTAATTTGGTTAGAATCTGTACAAGTATGTAAATATGGAGGTAGGAAAGTGGACAATATTTGGGGATGTCAACTAACATTATAATAAAACTGAAAGCCTAGAATTGTTCCCCCCAATCCAACTTCTCCCTTTGACTACTTGTCTTCCCTTGACCTTCTCAACTCTTTCTTTCTCTCGGTCTCTTAAGCTTTCTCGTGATCAAACACGACTTTGATTGTCTAGATAATTTACTTTGCGAACTCAGCCAGTGTTTAATCAACAGTCCCTGTGGATCGATATTTTATTACTTGATAACAGAATCGTGTACTTGTGATTTCCGACATCAGCAAGCACCCAAGATTAGTTGGAATTAATAAGATCACGACAAGATATGTTTGAACAAATTCTTAACTGGTTGGCATTTGGAGCATTACAATCCTTGATCATGATTCCTTTTCAGCTCCACCCCCTCCTCCTCGACCTTAGAATTGTGAATTTGGATGTGAACTTCTTGTTAAAGTTGTGGATTTGGATGTGAACTTGATGGTGTGAACTTTATTTGTTGTGTTACGTATTGTTAGAGTTATGAACTTGATGATGTTTATGTTATGAATTTATTGTTAGAGTTGTGAACTCTTGAATAGGGGTGTAATCGAGTCGAGCCGAGTCGAACTCTTGAATATTTGAGTTTGGCTCATTTATAATCGAGTCAAGCTCGAGCTTTATTTAATGAATATATTCATGGTTTACAAGCTTATTTGAGCTTTTATCAAGCCTAAACGAGCTTAATAAATATAAATTATAAATTTAAATATTGATTAAAAATTAAATTATATATTTAGAGAAAATTATAATATTCCTATTAAAATTTATAATTTTATTCTAATAAATAAATTTAATATATTTGTCTATATTTTTCATAAGTAGAGTATAAAATGTATAAATTCAATATCAAAACTATTATTTTTTCATTTAAAAGTTGATTCATGAGCTTACTAACGAATATATTCACGAGCTAACAAGTCGAATATTGTGAAGCTAGAGTTTGATTTGTTTATCTTAACGAGTTTCATTAAACGAGCTCAAATAAATTTTTATCGAATCGAATTTTGAATAGTTCATGAGTAGCTCGGTTCATTTACACTTCTACTTGACGATGTTTTGTGAATGTAATGAAGTATGAGTTATCAATTGAATGTTGTGAGTTGTAAATTTTGCAAATATGTGAGTTTGTTTGAGTTGTAAATTTATATATAAGATATGAATATAAACAAAAAAAGAATTATTTTTTAAAAAAAAACTATATCATCGAATTCAAAGAAATTGATCACTAACCCAGGAGGTTAGTGACGGATTTTGCCAAATTTATTGCTAACCCTTGTATCATAATTGTTATCAAAATCTATAGTAGCTAGCAAATGAGGTGTTGCTATAATGAGGTCTGGGATTTGAATCTCGGCAAAGTCGAGATAAATATCTTCCTTATGTGCTAGTCACTATTCTAAAGGCTACTAGCCGTCCGTGATTTACCTCCTCCGTGTTGACTCTGGGACGGGTTGACGGGGACGCTGGGGGCGAGCGTATTCACCTTTTGTCACAATAATTATTATCAAAATCTATAGTAATTGTCAGCAGATTTTTTTAATAAAAAATGGTTAGCGAACAAATTCTGATATATCCATCGGTAATTACTAGTTTTAGCAACGAATTATTTTAATATTCGTCACCAAAATCAATAAATGTTAGCCACGAATTACTGATACATTGTCACTCACATTTACTAGTTTGCGATGAATTAAGTTAAATTCATCACTAACTGTGGTGTAGTTTAGCGGCGATTATGATAATCATGGTGACGTTTTTGTTATGTCGTTAAGCAATTAGCGATGGAAATATTAACTTTTGTCGCTAAATATAATTTGCGACACGTTTATATCGACGAATATTTATCGTCATGAATTATTATTCATCTGCAAATGACGTTTTTACTGTAGTGACTTGTGGACTGCGCGCAATATGAAATCAAGAATTATTGAAGAGGGTTCTTCGGACGAGGATACTCGATCGGCAAAAGATGAATTCCATTCTATAACAAACAAACATATTTGTCGGTGGGTGACCAATGGAGGGATTTTCATATACCATGGACGATCGAGTATCGAATGAGAATTCTTTAAATATATAAGCTTTTATTGGGTGAATAAATATATAAAGTTAAAATATATAAGTTTTTATTGGGTGAATATATATAAAGTTATAAGGCATAGCATAAAACTATATATATTTCTTGAAAAATTATTAATTTTTAATATTTATTTATAATCCATGGTTATGGATCACACTTTGTCTTTCCCAATTGTTTTACATAGAATCGAATAGCATTTGTATTATTAAGATGTCTCACTTTAGTAGACTTTGTCTTTTCCAATTGTCTTGAGTAGAATTAAATAGTGTTTGTATTATTAACTTGTCTAATACTGCGTGGCCGAACTTTTACCGAGCTGCGTTTAGAACTTTGTTCAAATTTATTTATTAAATATTTACCCACTTTTGTTGAGCTTCACTAAACAATATTATCCTTACAATTTGGTTATATGATTAATTCAATAAATAAAATTTATTAAATAGCTGAGGTAACTTAGAGCTCTGGAACTTATAAGATATTAGGAAAATAGGAAATAAACACGTGTGAGAGGAGGGATAACAATGAGTCGGATTCGGATCGGATTCTATATCCTTCGTCCTCATATCAATCGGATATAGGATCTCCGATGAATATACTCATACCCATTAAATGATTAGATATCTTCTATAATTATAATTTTTCTTCTTTCTATCCAACTATTATAATTCAACAAAAAATATATTAAAATTAACAACCTATTAAAATATATATATATATATATATATATATATATAATTAAAAAATGAATTAATATCTATATAGTCTCCTCCTAATATCAACAAAAATAATAAATTAATTTTGGAAAAAAAAAATTTAATATATATATATATATATATATATATATTATTTAATCGGGTATTCGGATCGAATATTGGGTATTGATAGTCCCTCCATACCCTCCTCCATTCAGGTTGGATGTCAAATCCTCTATCGAATTCGGATGAAATTGTCATCTCTATATGGGAGGATGACTTTTGTCACATTTTTAAGTTACCATCTTAACGCCTCTTCCAAATGAATTTTGCCAATTTACTGGGTCATCTTTATAGGTTGAATAATGCTTGTAATTTTCATATTCATTTAAAAACAATGAGACTAAAGTATAGTAAATTTAAGAAAAGGAAAATAAAATAATATTAACACTTTGATTATTTTTTTTAGTTCTGAGCTTGTGACAACGCCTACTCCAATGCTCACGATCGTCATTTGTTTTCATTGGGCAATATAGTAGTAATTCGAATAAGTTACAAAAGTAATTACAATTATGTATAAGTAACTTAAACAATTAAAGAAAATATCGATGACTAAGAGGAAGAACTCTTCAGTGTAATTGTCGTCGTATCAACGTTTGGACTCCGTGGAAGCGTTTTCTAAGCAACACGTAAGAGAAGAACTTCTTTAGATTGATGTTCTCTAGCTGCTGGTTGAAACGTTCTGTTGTAGCCCACTTCGGGTGCTTGGACAACCTCCGGGCGCTCGGACCGTGATGTAGCCCTGCCAATCAGTACGTGCCAGATCATTGTGAAGATTGATTTTCGGCAGTCTAGATGCCTAGAGTAATGTCGGGCGCTTGGACTGCCAAGGCACCTAACTAGGCGCCCTACTCTGGGCAAAGGCATCCTGGGCGCCTGGACCAACTCCAGGATCCCGAAGTTCGGGCACCCGGACCACTATTTTTTGCACTTTTATTTTATGTAAAATAAGGTTAGTACAAGCAAATAATATTTAAAGAATGATAAGTTTTGACAACCTTCGGACTATCCGGTCCTGACTTTGAGTTTCATTAAAACTCTAGATCGGACCAACGTCTACTGTTCTCTCTTCGGGGAAAGCATCCTCACCTACTCCTCTTAGGAGAAATTACTTTTTGTCAGACCTATCCTCCAGACCGTATGGACTTTTGTTTAACATCCGAAACTTTAAGTCTTCATACTGAATGTCCGACTCACGACCCATCCAGTCTTCTACCTTGTATCCGTGGCCCCCAGGATTTTCCCCTAGAGTCCTCGACTCTAGGATTTCACCGAAAGTCCTCGACTCACCAAACTTTGCCCAGTCCCTGGACTAGAACTTTGTTACCTAACCACAGCTAGGACTTTCCTTTGTCTAAAATCAGTTAGGATTTTCATGTACACTTAGTTCAACTTGTTAGATAACAAGACAACTTAACTTTGAACCCCTTTGTCATTATCAAAATATAGATTCGATCGTCTATTACTCCCTGCGCCAACAATCTTATGTACCGATCGACTTCCATCGTCAATGATATGGTGTTCTTACATAAATCAACACATATAGGAGGGTGATAAAATTGTCCCATAAAGTTCATTCGATGCTTAAATTACTAGGTGTGATTAGATGACATAAAGAAGAAAAATCCATAGCAATTTTAGAGTTAACTACTCTTAATTTATGTTATCAAATTTAGATATAAAGAAAAATAAATATATTAATGAGATTTTCAAGAGTACATTGATTTTAATTTAAAATGGTTCAGATTCTCCATCCGTTTTAAATAAAACTAACTAATGACTATTCATCATTCGAAAATTTAAAATTTTATTTTTTAAAAAAATCAGAGAAATTCTAAGAATCTATTGTCCTAGGTCTTATAATTAGCCTATTAATAAATTTTATCAAACGGTACAAGTTTAAAAATTCAGCATAAATACATTTATAAGTTTTTAGGAGTACATTCATTTGAATTTGAAATGATGAATCTATAAAGAAAGAGAAGAGGTATTTCGTAAATATGATACTTAATTTGGGTCATATTGAAATGCCGATATATACACACACGTGGATTTTATAAGAGGAAGGAACTAATTTTCAGGTTCTCTTTTATTTACTTGGAAAAAAATTCAAGAGGAAGGAGCAACTCCGCTTCTTGGGAGTGAACTCGAAGCAAGTCATGATTGTTTGATCATAGATTTTGAAATCTTTATTTACAACTATCAAAATATAGGACGACGAAACTCCTCAGTTTGAGGAGAGCTATATTTTTGAGATGATCTTTTCTTTAAAAATCTGATCGAAGGACCTCCTCTGCCTCTTCACAGTGATTTTGGAGCAAAATTACATTGCATCACCCAAAAAAAAAAAAAAAAAAAAAAAACAATGTGAAAAGAATTAGGACCGGGGGTAAAGAGCGTCTTTTCATTTTCTTCTTAGTTTCTCGAGCAAAGATCGTATTCCAACTCCGATAAATTAACAAATAAATTTCTACATCTCGTATCTGTTGCAAATTTCCTGATTTATCCTAAAGACGTCCTTCGGATGAATCTAGTGACTAGCATATGAGGTATTACCATCATGAAATCTGAGATTCGAATCTCGACAAAACCGAGATAAATGTCTCCCTTATATATTAGTCATTATTCTAAAAGCTAGTGGTCGCTGATGATTTACCTCCTCCGTGTTGACCCTAGGACGGATTGACGGGAACGCTAGAGGCGAACGTATTCACCTTTTGCCACCCTGATTTATCTTAAAGACTAATAGAAAATTTTATAAGACAAGATCGATCATCCTTAGAATTAGTCAACATAAATTAAATACCTATACCAACTAAAAATAACAATCCTTAGAATTAGTCAACATAAATTAAATACCTATACCAACTAAAAATAACAATTAAAAATTATTGAAAAAATTATTATTATTATTTTACCCTCTTTCTACTGACGATATCAGGGTTGTAGACGACAGTGGAGTTTCTAGGTCCCAGATGAAACTGGATGCATGGTTGAAGTTTGTAGGTGAGATCATGAACAATGAGTGAGCTAGCGGAGGTCCATGGATGGCAAGTGGGTTTGACATCAATGAGCAAGGTGATGACTTATCATATTTGATTGCAATCACAATCATATTTATTTCTATAAATATCATTGTTTTTAGGAGAGGAGGGAACTAAAAGAAAAGTTTATAGTTTTGCTCATCTCGACCACCAAGTCGTTTGAATACTCTTTCAGTGACAATGAGCAGACTGAATATCCAGGAAGAGCTTATCAATATTATTAAGCAAAATAAATGAAGCAGATGACACTTCTGAAGCTTGCTCATTCTAGCCGCATACACAATCCTAGTAACTTGGAGCTACTTCTACAAACAATTAGAAAAGTACTGATCAGGCTTAAGCTTCTTTCAAACAAGAACTAGCTACGGCCTGGTTCCTGGTGATGCAGCAAAGTCAATGCTCAAAAGACAGAAATATCTCCTACGAACTGCGTGATGGCCTCATTAGCCTTTTGAGATGCTGATCTATCTTCTCTTTTCTTCTTTTCTCTGCATAAATGGCATTTGACAGTAGCTACATTAGACATTAGCATTTAGGGGACTAGATCCCAATCTATGTGGCACCCTCATACTAACTACTTAGTACACAGATATTGTTAATTTTATTCAAGATAAGCAACAATAAGCAAATCTTCCATGGCAGTTTGGCATAATATAAGATCATTAACACATAGATTTCATCATTTATTTTCAAGGATGTATGTCTATCCGGATTATCAATAAGCACCTGCAACAAGAATGGTTGAATGGTACTTCGTTTTGACTTTGCGACTATACATATAGCAGTAACCATAAGGTGCAGGAGCTGATGGAACATATCATAAGACTATGGAGAACAGTACTCGTTATTTTGTGCAATATTCACCAAATTGTTGAATGGTGAACAAACCCAAAATAGTTGGGGTGTCAATTAATGGCTTGCTATCAGTAATCTCCAAAAGTAATTTGAAAACAAAAAATAGAATATCATACTTATTCTTACAGAGTTTCGCTAAACTTATTGTTCAATGCTGAAGTAGAGAACATACTTCAGTAGTTAGGATGCACAGCGCTTGGCTAGTTGTGGTATCGAACAAACTTTAAAACTAATGTGAAGAAAAAGAATGAAACATATTTTATAGTAATAATTTACCTGTCAACATATTCCTTCAAAAGCTCCTTGGCTTGTACTAATTTGGATAAAAGATTGCGGTATACATCAAGATCTCTGTCAACACTAGGCTTATTTATATGCAATGCAGCACAGAGCTGTAGAATAACAAAGATGGAGTTAATGCTCTACAGAAAGCAATGAAAAACTAATCTTCATGAATCGAGTATGCACAAGTTTGGACCACCTTATATGACAAGCTAGAGCCTCAGACAACAAAGTCAATCCTTCAAATGAATGATCTGGAGGTACGAATCAACAATCACAGCCTCATAATATCAAATATTATTTTATAAATTAACTATAGGAGCTTGAAGGGTTATATACAGATCAAACTCAACACCATGATTCATAGTGATGCTTAGTTTCTGAATAAGATGTTCCCATATTATTTCCAGAAGGTATAGGACTCATAATTTTTTTGATTCAAGAAAAAAAAAGCTATAACTTTCTCCTAATATGGAGCTTTTCTTGAACAATCCAAAGAGGGATTAAAGCTAATAAGTCTTACCACATCAAATGTAAAGCATGAATTATGAAAGAAGTTTTATATGAAATCCACAATATACAAATGAGAAAAATCAAAACAAAAATGGCTTGGTATGAGTGCAGTATGTAACTCCATTGCCTAGTTGTAAAGAAAATAGAGCAAGGCAAATTCAGTGCTAATAAAAAGCATGCCAAAGCAATATATGCCACAATTCGAGCATAGAGGTGAGGCAACTTTTCAAGGAAGGTGCTAGGTTGCGTACATCATACAATAGTGTGCCTAATAAAAAAGTATCAGATGGCTTCTTACATTCATTCCTATATCTATTAATTGGCCAGCATTAATTTGGTTGTGATCTTGATGTTGTGTTTCCTCCACTATCTATCACAAGACAGAAAAGAGAAAAAAAGAAAGCTGAGGTGTCTAACTATTTTGAACTTTTTCTCGATGAGGTTAAGGACTATATAATTTGGATAGATCAAATTTTCAGTATCACAACTACTTGTGGTGTTGTAAAATATAGACTTATGAGTCATATATTGTACACGTTGTGTGGTCAAGGTGAAAATGTTAGAAATTTATTTATGGATATTATTTTCGATTGAATTACTAGCCAACATAGGAGTTTGAGTGTTATATTCAGGTGAATTTACATGTTATATGTCATGCATGTATCTATACTACACATGCAAATCACTTAACATAAAGTGCAGGCTTCAATTTTCCTAGGTTTTCATTTGCGCCTTCACTCAAAAACCGCTTACTGTCTAGCACCTAGTGACTTAAAATAACAAATTAGACAACAAACAAGAAATCAAAAGGAACCACTAAGGGAAATGTAGTTGATGTAATGAAAAAAGAGACAACCTTTTCGAGCACTGCAGGTTCAGTTGCATTTGCCAGCTCAAGCAAACGGAACAGTCCAATTGCAAAGAAACGACTATAGCTAAAATTTCCATTGCCCTGTGCTCGCTCTGAGATGTCTTTCAAAATGGCTTCCACTTCTCCTTCCCTAGAGGCAAAATCTACCAAAGAAGAAGGAGTTTGAGATGATGCCCACTCTTCCAATTTCTTTGCATCAATTCTGCATAAGCAAAAACTAGCTTGTATAATCAGAGAAATTATATCCATATGAATGCTTGAAGTCTATTGCATTGTACCGGACCAGTTGGTTCAACCAGAAACCAGCCAGTTAAAAGGTCATTCTAGGCAATACTCGTTTTCTTGTAAACCCAGTTAAACCAGCTCAAAAACTGGAACTGGATAAACTAGATCAAGCTCTGTTTTTCTTTTTTTTTTCTTTTCACAGAGAACATTGAAAAAAAATATGGTTTTGTAAATTAGAAAAATATAATAAATAAGGAAAAAAAACTTAACTAAAATTGCCTATTGAAGCCATGCATGCTGACTTAATAATTGTCCCTTAAATTATTTCACATCATTCAATTTTATAATAATTATAATATTTAAATTTTCTCAATCAAAACTTATTTTCCCGTTGGATTTTTAATTTTTATGCCTTCCACCGATAATCAATATCCCAACAATCTTATCGCTTATCGCTCGTCTTTTCAATCTTCACACAACAAAAAAGGTATAGTTTTAATTTTTTATTTTAAAATTATACAATAAATTTTATTGACACTAGTATTTATTTTATCAATGATACGACAATATTAAAAATAGTTGTAATAAATATGCAAGTATGTATGGTCATTTGGTGATTCATATGATTATTTATAGGAGTTTGATGAATTTATGATAATTTATTGATGATGATTGTGATTGCAATATGCCAATAGTAAACTTGTGATTCCTTGTCATGACAGATCGTGACAATGCTTCTAACAATACAATGATCTTATTTTTTAAAAGTATGAGTATAGTTGGCTGTGGTATATAATGTGCTAATGTATAAATACTACATCTATATATGGTGCAAATGTTTTTTACATATATTCATAGTAATAAATATGCATCATCAAGATATATTTGTAAAACAAATATTTATTACTTTATTTCCGTTTGATTGGTTCCACTTGTTGACCATAGACCCGGTGGCCTATTTGGTTTGATGTCCAGTATGGTTTAGGAAACATTGGTCTATTGTGGAATACTTTAATTCATGTTCATCAGCCAAAGATGTTCTTAGCTTAAAAGGATGCTACAGGATACTTCATAAAAATATCAAAACATAGAAGAGGCAGTTTAGTACATCTCCAGGGTCAATGTAAGCAAGTCCACAATTGTAAGCAAAGAGGATGTTTTTGTAACTAAAATTCAGTACGCTGAAAGGGAGCAAACTCAAGGTGGATAAATTTTAAGACTTATCAGGTAGTGTTGCAATAATTTCAAGTACCTGTACTGTTCAGGATCCTCCTTCAAAGCCGTGATATATGACTGGAAGATGGTATCTCTATCCTCACTGCTCGGATACCCTTCCATCAGCTGTTCATATACGGTTACAAAGCCAAGGGCAAAGACAGCATCATACTGATAAGTCTTTTTGTATCTCATCAGATGTTGCTGCACAAGAAGCTCCTGCAACACAGTGTTGTATATGCTTGGAATTGGTCGTTTGTATGCTTTGAGAAAACTCAATTTCGTCTCTGATACAGTGGGCGGCACATCTAATCAGTAAAATGAAAAAAAAAAAAGAAGATATAAAGATATTGATGAACAAGTCTAATCTCATAATTCTTGCCCAATTTAACATGTAATAAATAACTAAGAAGAACAATATATGGTAATTTCTTGCCAAAAAAGAATTGAAAGAAAACATAAAGGCCTGAAGCAGCTTTCTGTGCTCATTTATTCTAATCAACCGCAGACATTAGCGAAACGTTAAACATAATTTACATATTGAAACTGTGGAAAATCTAAAAAAAGATGCAAAATACTATAGAATAATGGAAGGATGATATAGGAACTAAGTTGATGAACCAAAACACCCTTCAAGATCAAAATCCAACAAAAAATAGAGTTCAAGCAAATCAAACAGCATGAGAACCAGATTAGTAAAAAGTCTGCTAACATACAACTTCACCAATCGCAGTTATGACCAACTAGAATCGAAAAGGGTAATCGACAAAATTAGGGTTTGGTAAAACAGATATAAACAAAAAGCTCACAGCTTGCGGCGGCCGGCACGCAGCTGAAGACCATCCGTTTGCTGATCTTACGAACTTCGAATCGCGATCCACGGAGAGCGGTGACGGAGGAGGAGCACAGGCCGGCAAAGGACCGCCTTCTCTCTGAGGCTTGTCTGCAGGGTGAGGAGAAGGAAGCAGATGGCATAGAGGCCATTAGAGATTCTTCAAAGAGAGCTTTGTTGGTACAGAGAGAAACTACGGTCGTTGCAGAAGTACGGTGGTCGTCGGCGGCCACAGGAATTGCGTCACCGGTAGGAAGAGGCCGAAGAAGACAGAGTCAGAGTGGGAGGAAGGGGAAAGCCTTATCCCATGTTCCCTAAAAAGCTAATAAACCAATAGCATGACGCCACTTGGCAGTTAGGATGTTTTATATATCGACACGGAAAATTCACCGCGTTACTTGTCTCTCTCTCTCCACGGACGTGGAAAATTCACCGCGTTACCTTGTCTCTCTCTCTCCACGGACGTCCAAAACTAGAAGTAAGAGGTTTTTTTTTTTTTTTCTAAGGACATAACACAGCTGGGAAGTGTATGATTCTGTGACTGAAAGATTCAGGGGTCAATTCCTGGGGTATCATTGCCTAGGATTAACGTCTCGACTATGCACTTTCCACCTGTGTATCTGTATTTACCTCTCTCCATATTTGTGGGACCGACTCTAGGGGATCGCTGATGTGATGATTCTATATTTTTTTTCCAGAAGTAAGAGGTTTTTCATATATATATATATATATATATATATATATATATATATATATATATATATTTCATGAATTGACTCATACAAAAATTTAGTTAATCAACCAAATTAATGAATTTTATATCGATTCGATTGGTACGATTTAGTTGGTAAAATTGGATAAGTTCCTTTGGTCTAAAAAAGATTCAATTTATTCTGTTCCGATTGGTTTGATTTTGTTCAATTCATTTTTAAGCTCATTGCTCAGCTTTAGTTGTTGGGTTTGGAGTGATGGAATTTAGTTAATTCTTTGGGTTTACATGTTAAGATTATATAACATATGGATTTGTCATCGAGAATAAGCTGAATACGTAACTTCTAATTAATTTATTAGATAAATTCTACTGGAAAATAAGTTTTTCAACCAAGTAATCTCGGGCTAAACCGCTAAAGTATCCATTACCTGAGAGGTTCAGTCTGGTCCTAAGTGTAAGAACAAGTCTCAATTTTAGTTCAACCGAGAATAAAACCAGCGCTGTCCACGTATCGATGATCTGATCGACCATTCTCGATCTCTTTTGTTGTTCTTTAGAAGAAAAAACGAAGAAGAAGCAAAAATTGTTAGATTCGTCACCAGTAGTCGCCGCAGGAACACGCCCCTTTGCTGAAGTGGTGAAACCTGTACTTGTCCCTCAATACAATCTCTCTGCTGGTGATCAAGGAGAAGTGCTTGTACGCATTATGGCAATCTCCACACACTCGAAGATTCTTCATGATCCGAAGCTGAACCCCTCGAGCAGCCGACAGATCTCCGAAAGCAAAGGCCAGCTTCTCGCTGTGGTAGTAGAGCGATTGTCTTCTTCCAGCTCCATCCAAATCATGAAGCGTGAAGCTGATATCAGGCACGTAACCCACTGCCTCGATGCCACTCATCAGTTCTTGTAACTTTTGGTATATCTTTACTGACAATGGATGAGGCCGATCTTCTACTCCGAATGTATGAGTCGCTTTGTCAATCTCAATCCAACTGAAACCTGCTTCCTTTTCTATGCCTTTACCTTTCATCAACTGTCTCACCTCTTCGGCTTGTCGCCATCTACCCGATCGCGCGTAGACATTGGCGAGGAGTACATAGTTTGCAGCTTCCTCTGGTTCCATTTCCAGCAGCAACCTGGCCACCTGCTTTGCCACTCGCAGGTTTCGGTGTTTACTGCAAGCTCCGAGCACGATTCTCCAAAGAGGGGTGTCTGGTTCGAAAGGCATGTCTCTGATGATAAACCTCAAAGCCTCGTCGATCTTTCCAGCCCGCGACAGCATGTCCACTATGCAGGCGTAATGCCGGTATCCTACTTGATCATTTGCCCCTTCCACCATGGCACTGAACGACGACACGCCTTCGCGAACGAGACCCGCGTGATTGAAGGCGGAGAGGAGGTTTAGCATCGTAATGCCGTCGGGCCTCAGTCCGACTTGCTGCAGCTGCTCGAAAAGCTCTGCGGCTTCCTTTGGATATCCATGCTGCGCGGAAGCAGAGATCATGGAATTGAATGAAATTACATTGCGGCGGTACTCCTCTAACGAGTTGAAGACTCTCCTTGCCTCTTGGATGCACCCGCAGTTCGAGTACATGGAGATGAGGGAATTCTGCGTCGCCGTATCCATGGCATCGTTACTCTTCAAGCAACTGGCATGAACCTGTTTCCCGGTTTCCAGGATCGACAGCTGACCGCAAGCTGTTAGCGAGCTCGAGAAGATGAATTGGTTCGGTTGGAAATTCAAGTTCAGCATCTCGGTGAACAAATCCAGTGCGTCGTTTGCCCTTTGCGCCTTAATGTTTGCTGAGATAATCGAAGACCAGACACCAACGTCCTTGGAGCTGACACTGTCGAATGCTTGTCTTGCATCCTGAAAGAAGCCATTCGTCGAATACATGGCGATCAGAGAAGATCCGACAAAACAATCTCTCTCCAATCCCACCTTGATGGCATATGCATGTACGCCTGTGAATTCTCCAAGTAGTTTGCTTCCAGCTGAAGTAGCTCCGGCTAGTAAAGCAGGGAATGTAAAACTATCCGGAGCAAGGCCGTCCCTTCGCATTAGCCCGAACAGGTACAGGGCCTGCTCGCTGTTCCCAATCTGGGAGTATCTCCTGATCATAGAATTCCAAGTGATCGCATTTTTCCTCTCCATTGTTTCAAAGATTTGCCTTCCATTTCCCACTTCTCCGCATCTTGTGTAGACAGCAATTAGTGCGGATTCTAAGATAGTGTTTGAAGAAAATCCATGGACAATGATCTGGCTATGGATCTGTCGCCCCATGCAGAGAGATCCTGCATCAGCACAGGACCTCAACAAGCTGCTAAAAGTCAGCGGTGTCGGTTGAACTCCACAGTGCAGCATCTTCTTGAAGTTTTCTAAAGCGGCAGCATGGAACGAATCATGCGTTGGAGCTCTGCTCGCCAACTCCAAACTTCCACACTTGGATGCTTCCCTCAGGCTTTTGTTTTTGGATAAGGTAAGCGAGCTAGAATGATACTTACCAGTATCGACTATGGCTTTGCAGGTGAATTTGGAAGTTTCAGAAGACAGTAGTGAAGATTCCGGCAGAGCAGGGACTTGGCAATTCGTCAGTGCCATTTCCTTCTTCTGTTCATGGAATAATGGGCACAGAAGCTACATTCTCCTAGATTTTGTGCTGGATACACAGATATCTCCTAGATTTTGTGGCTCAGAGCCTCAGACTGAGAGCAAGCCAATTGCCAAAAAGTTATCTACAACATGACGTACTCGATTGTTTTAATTAAATTTAATCTTTATCAAATCTGATTTACTGAAGCCCGATTTTAGTTAAATTTAACCTGATTAAGGTAATTTAATTTGATTTTTAACTAATTTTAAAATACATTTGATTGAGTGTGATATTAAGTAAATGAATTAAATTAAATATTATTTTAACTAAATTTGATTTTTAAAAATGCTTTCAATAAATAAAAATAAATTAGTTTACATAGATTTGGTTTAATCTGATTTTAATTAAATTTAATTATTAAATGTAATTTTAATAATTAGATTAGGGGGGAATCTAAAGGGCTATATTATTGTTTTTGTAAAAAAAATCTTAATTTTTATAAATATCAAAAAACAGCATCTCATCTTATTTTTCATCAAAAAGTTAATTTTAACATAAATTAAAAATGGGTGCCATGATTCGGAGGTCACATGTTCGAATATCGAAAATAACCTTTTATAAGCTAAGAAATCTTTCTCCAAGACAATGCCCTAAGAACATAATTTGTAGAATCACGATCCTACTCAGAATCGATTTAAGGTCAGGATCAAATCGTAGAATCATATGATCCTACTAAAAACCCTTAAAAACTTATCATACATTATTAATAATTAAAAAAAATATCTAAAAATCTTATTTACATATAAATAAATAACTAATTATATATATATATATATATATATATATATATATATATATATATATATATATATAATTTACACCTAACACCTCAAATTATATTACTACATATACAAATTTAAATTAACTTACAATTCAACTCATTCTCGCATAGTAATAATATTTATATTTTCATATTATAAAATGAAAAAATATAAAATTTCTATTATGAATGTCACGACCCAAGGAGTCACAGCCAAAGGAAAATCTGATAACATTTCTCTTGTACCAGTGGCAATCTGAATCATTTCTACATCCACAGATATACATCAGCCACACACGGCTGGAATATATACACAACCACACAGTTATATATATATCTAATAGTCCACTCGGCTGTACTAAAAAGAAGAAATACAGTGGAAATACGATAGAAATCTTCACAAACAAAAAACAAGGACTGTTAGTCGGCTAGGTTTACACAACACAATAAACAACACAAAATACCAAATAACAACACTCCGAAACCAAAATATAAATTTACATTGATAAGTAAACCAAAAACATATACCAAATAAAGTACAAATGAAAATCAAAAACAAGTCTTCGGATGTGACGTGGGAACCGGCAGACAGAATACTCCAAGCGAGTCCAAAATCTACCTGCTACCTGAAATAGAAATAGCTCAACGGTGTGAGTTCAAAGAATTCAGCGGATATCAAGATGACATGCCTAGTAAGATATAACTAACAGAAATAATCATGGAGTACAGTCTTCTTGAACAAAAGTAGGAAATGCAGACTAAAAAGACTGAAGAAACTATACTTACTAGGGCCTCCTATCCGGAACATACGATCGTCAGACCAAATACCTCATGTCTCCTGTATGCCATGTCAATCATATGCAAATACCAAAATGCAACAACCAATATACAACAATCACAAGCAATAAATGCAATATGATGCAAAATGACATGTGTCACCCCTGACGTCAGTCAGCCATCTCACACGCAATGGTGAGACCGAGTGGGTAGGGCTATGACAACTGTGCACTCTGTCATCACTGCTCTTGAATGATCGACTGGACAGGATGCTGTCGGAGTACACTTATCCTCCTACTCCAATCAGAGTGGGGGAGCGCAATGCTCTCATCTCCCTGAATCAGTCTAAAGGAGGGATCTCTGCCGGCTACCACGTTACGTTACCACTACCCATAAGCAGACCAAGGGAGCCTAACAGAGCAAAACTGTCACACACCTTGCCTAATATACCACTAACCCATGAGTGATTGTGTCTGCAAATCCATGTAAGTTGTAACTGGCGATGTGCTCAACAATAATGGAGCTGTCAATCGCACATCATGCAATCATGCAAGATGGTACATGACACTAAGCATGTAAATCCTAACCATAATCACCTCCACGTAATATGTACCAAACAGGAAAGTAAATCATACCATGACCTAGGTATCACAGATCTAAGTACACATGCCAGACAATAAAATCCAGAAAACTAGTCCTATACTCAATAAAGCCTAGTATGTCACTTCCTCTAGGAACTAAGGTACACATGACAATAATCAAGAGATATAATCATGGATACATAACAGACAACAAATAGAACATACACTAGGTAACAAGTAGTGGCATACCAAGGGCAAATCTAAGCATGAACATTGCTACTAGCTATAAATTACTATGCATATCAAAGTGACAATATCATAAAAGATAAGTCAAGAGATACCCGCCTAAAAAAGAAGATTGTATCAAGCAATCCGACGTCGAGACGCTCGTCTCGAATCAGAGACCTGCATCAATCAATACATATATTTTATTTAACTAAATTCATATGAATTAAACAGCTAAATAAAATATCCAAACCTAATTAGGGAAAACCCTAATTGATCGTAGACATTAACCCTTAACTATATTTAATCCACAGGTCAACTAGGGTTAGTTTCCTAAACCCTAATCGTTCTACTACTCAATTAGATTAAGATCTATACATAATCAACCTAATACAAACTAATCAACTTGTACAATCCATTACCACTAATGCAATCACCTCTAAAACTCACCTAAATTTGGATGTATCACTGTTTATCCAAAGTCGAAGATGTTGGCTGCCGGAAACAAGCTAGAGTTGCTGCTGGAAACCAGAAACGCCACTGTGATCAATTAACCCACTTAGCACATGAATTAGAAACCAGATCCCTACATGCCTTAACCCAATTTTCTTCCTCTCTGACAGTAGGCAACAGCAATCGGTTGGTGCCAGAGATCTGTGGTCGACGCCTCCCAAAAGCCACTGCCAGATCTCGTTGCTGGCAGTTTTCTCCCCAACGGAAACTAGGCAAACGACGATCGGAGTTAGCAAGGAAGAGAGGATTGGCCAACAGCTAGGGCATAGAACAATGGACCTGGGGTGCTCGGCTTCAAGCTAGGGTGCCGACGCTGGACGGTGATCGGAGAGGGTGGCGGCGTTAGGCGCCGGTGTGCGGCCCGGGAGAGAAGAGGAGATCGGGAAGGGGCAGTAGTGGGGAAATTCAGATCCTAGGGCACGGCGAGCTGGGGCTTGCAGCTTGTCGGCGTCGGAGCAGGGAAGAGGGACGGCTAGGGCACGAGACCAGCCGACGTTTGGCGCCGGCGATGAGTCGGGGAGCAGGGCCTCGGCTGGATTGGGAAGGAGGAGAGAAGCTTCGGCCGGCGGTGATGATGCGCAGAGGAAGGAGGGAGGGCTCGGCGGCGCGAGCTCGAAAAAGGTTCGGCGGATGGAGTTGAGGAGAAATCACGGTGTAAAGAAATAGGAAAAGGAAAATAAGAAAAGGAAATAAAAGAAAGTTTATTTTAATTAAAGTCTAAGTTATTTTCTTTATCCATTCTTATTTTTGGGGTATTTCCAAATAGGTTTTTTACTGGTCTAATATTTATCCCCTTAACCCACGTTATATGAGATTCGAAAAATTCTCAGAAAGTTTCTAAAAATTCCTAAAAATTTTGTTAACGCTATTTGCCTATTAAACCTTATCGTAATTATTATTTGGGTACCATATTTTATAAACACAATAATAATAACACATTCAATGTCAAAAATATTTTCTTTGTTTATAAGATAATTCAATTTAAAAGTCAACAAAGCACTTAACGTATATACAGAAGCTATTGAATCCTTTGATTCAAATATGAAAGTCGGAAATAATCTTCTAAAGATTGGTTGATGTCACACAATACTAGACAATAGACATCCAAAAATATATTATTTTGGGAAAAAAAATAACAGAATATTATTGATAAAAAACTAACTCAAAAAAAATTAAACATATGTTTAAATAATTTAAAATCCTAATAAGAGGAAAGAAACAAAATATTTTAAACATCCGAAAATGATTTAAATACTATTTTTTGGATTTGAAATAGGGTAGTTAGAGATAAACTTTGAAATTTATTAAAGATCTCTGAACGAGTTTTGATTTGATATATTATATGCCCCGTGATTCAATCCGAGTCAAAAGTTATGACCTCTCAAAACTTCCACCGATCCTGCTCCGATTATGCTCTGATTCTGTTCCGATCCTACCAATTTTGTTCCGATCCTACCAATCTTGTTACGATCTTACTGCAAAAAGTGATTCTGCACGATCCTGGATTGATTTTGAGTTTCCAAGTCGTAGCATCGTATGATCCTACGATCCTGGATTGATTTTGGATTTTCCGAATGATAGGATCGTACGATCCTACGATCCGGATCACGATTTTGTAAACTATGCCTAAGAATAATTTCTTTTCTCTCTAATTTTATGTGTTGAATATCCTATTGAAGTAGTTCGTCTGGAACTCACATCTAAAAGTTTTTAATAAATTTCTTTTGCCACAAATCTTCAAGGACATTAAGAATTCCAAAACAAAGAACATGGAAATAGTCTATTTTTGGTGGATCAGAGCATCCGTATTGATGTTAATATATGAATGTATTACAATCAGTGTTATAACACTCACAAAATACTTGCATTCCATTCTTTGAATACAGTCAATAAGAAAAAATCTATATTTATTTAATATAAAATAAGAATAAAAACTAAATGAGTGGATAATAATAATATCTATAAATAATAATAAGTGTTAATATTAAAATGAATATGGATGAGTGTTAATAAAAGAGATGTATTAATATAATAAATATATAGTATGTGTATCCAATTTTTTTTTAAGAAGTGAGTATATTAATATTTAAACTAATACGGATGCCCTGTAATCCGTTGAAAAATTAAATATATTAAATTAAATGAACTAACTTGAGTTTAAATTAACAATCACAAGAAATAGGAATAGCATCTCAAGAAAACAGAAGATAAATCTTTCACCTCCTATTTTGTTAACCACCTCTACCATAGGAGTGATAACCTCCTCTACCATGAGGTTTTCTACCGCCAAAAGGCTTCCTCCCTCGACCAAGATGGCTGGGACGTACATCACCTCGGGCAGTAGGTCCGAATGGAAATCCAAAATTCTGCTGATTAGGAACACTTGGCTCTTGTATATTTCCTGACACTTCTTGAATAGGTATGGTAGCAGACGTGGTGCACAGATTCGGCTCATCAAACCGAGGTATGCTAGCATGAGCCTGGAAATTGGGAATGAGCTGATGTTGAAATGGCAATTTGTTCGGAAAACTACTATAAGCCTGGGATTGATGCAGCTGAGTCCAAGCATGATTCCCAGGCTGCTGGCTTGGCAACATATTAGCTGCAAATCCTTGTGCACCTAGAGACTGTTGCTGCAGATTTAGGAATCCACTTAACCATACAGAATTTAATAGCTGCTGGAACTGATGTGGTATACCCATTAAGCTACTCATTTGTAGAGGCATTGGAGTAGCTGCAGGTATGGCATGAGAACTAACACCGGAACCTCCAGCTCCACCCAGTGAGTTACTCATTTGTACAGGCATTGGAGTAGATGCAAGTATGGCATGAGAACTAACACCGGAACCTCCAGCTCCACCCAGTAAGCTACTCATTTGTACAGGCATTGGAGTAGATGCAAGTATGGCATGAGAACTAACACCGGAACCTCCAGCTCCACCCAGTAAGCTACTCATTTGTACAGGCATTGGAGTAGATGCAAGAATGGCATGAGAACTAACACCGGAACCTCCAGCTCCAGAAGAACCATAGTTAGAGCATGCAAAAGTATTGGCTACTATGTGTGACTCAGTGGGACCTGTGACACTAGAGGGGAATCTGTTGGGACATTCTGAAACCTGATTGACTTGAAGGCACATACCCTTCTGCATACTGGCACACTTGAAGTTTCTTTTATTGCCAAATGATTCTGGATGTGCTTTACATTTATTATTATTCCCCCTTTTTGCATGACGGATAGATTTCTTATACCAAGCTTCCTTCTCGTCATCTGAGAATTCCACCTCATCATGCAGCTCCTCATCATTCTCACCTGAAGCATCATACGACTTCTTATGAAGCTCAATATAATTGAGTATGCACGTAGCAAACTCCAGGACGAAAGATACAGCAGTTCCCACGCTGATCCCAGCAGGAATCTCTTTTACAGAATTGTATCTTATGACATAGAAGGGATTCTTTACTGGTCCAAATATTTCATCAACCAAACCAAGCGGCAATCTCATTTCTGTTATCCAAAGAATGGAACCTTCACTAAGAGGGTTGTGCTTCTCCAAGCCATTAACAACAACTTTGTTATCCAGAACCTGAGGAAAAAGAGAAAGGAATTTAAAGTTGTAATTTGAATCGAAATGTAGAACAATTTTCCTTGATATAGCTTAGAGAATTAATAACAGCAAGTAAAACAGAGACTTGAGCCTCGTTTGGAATGCAAACATTATGATGCATATGATCACTAGAATCGACAGTTTATAAATTGGTATAAACATAAAATTAGAATTTTTTCCGCATGCCTTTGGACACAAATGAATGCTATACCCGCTGTAAAGAAAACAAGCCAGAGCTACTAAAATTTTTATTTGTTGGACAGAATTTTCAGGGTAACAGCAGCATTCAAATAACTAGGTTGCTGGGTCATTACAAAAAGTGCATTAGCTGAAAATTGTGAGCGTAGTGCCTTGCAGCGACTAATTGTCAAATGCTCATTTGGTAAATCACATCAAATGTATGCCAATATGCATAGACAGTTAGCTTCTTTATATACTGGGCACCATGTTTCAAGAAAGGAGAAGAAATAATTCAACAAAATAGGCCAGTCTGAGTTTCATATATTGAAAAGTGGAAAAATGCAATGAAGCTTAGATTTTCAGGAACTTACAGCAGAAATTACTCCAACAGAGAGTACTCGATGGTGTGGTTCCAACGTCACATCAATTTTTGGCACTGGAGGAAGATCCTAAAAATCAGTTCGTAGTTTAAATTAGTACCAACAGCATGCAGAATTATTGAGGTGCTAATACAAGTGGATACATTTCAAAATTCAGGAAACAAAAGGATAATCATCAACCCCTCAAACATACATCGTTGTTCAAAAGGTGAAAAGGGTGCGGGAGCAGTGCATAACATTTTTAATTCACTTGATTAACAGAAACTAGCATGTAGCAAAGATAATTTATGAATGATAATCTTGAACATAACAAGAAGGTTCATTGAGGACTAGCAGAAAACTAAAAACTTAAAGACAACCCTTGATGTAAATGTATAGTTATGTGAAGTTAATTAGTTACACTTTTGTTAGGTCTAGTAGTTGTGCCGATGCTAACGCCATTTACCAAAACAAAAAATCAATTGCACAAACCCCTTTCATGAGTTTTTATTAAATAAGTCAATGAGAACCAACACTATCGATCTGTTAGTGTGTTAAAATCTGCCTATTCATTACACAAGAAAGTTAAGAAAAATTGAGTTTGCTACTTTCATTGTACTCCCAACAGAAAACTCATAATTTTCAATTACATGGCATTCTTATTTTTGTTAAAAGGAGTACAGAAAAAATTACCTCCACTTCATTCTTGGATCTTATTGGACCTTTCACTATATCTTCATCCTCTTCGCTTCCAATGATCATCTCGTCTTGATTATCATCTCTTATTTCACCCTCTTCAATCTCTTCCTCAGCACCTTTCAGAAAACCTCCACTAATATTGCTGTCACACCGACTATGTTTACCTTCGTGATATCCATCGTCACTATCTTCTTCTTCGCTGCTTGAAGAGGACGAAGAAGAGTCACTACTCTCGGATTCTTCAATTTCCTCGTCTGACCCATCTGATTCGGCTTCGCTATTTTCCTCACTGCTCATATTTGCCACATTAACCAAAAAACTCGCACGATCTTCACTTGCTCCATTAGCCTTCGTGGTTTCACTAAAATCATTCTCTACCCGGCCTTCTTGACTGCCATCAAGATCAAGATTCCCAAAGGCCACTTTGGCATCGTCAAAACTAGATTTTACCGACGCAGTGCCATTATTCACTGGCTGCTCATTAGAGTCTTCCAACAAAGTCACGCATTTCATCCTCTCATCGATCGAGGGCAGCGGGAGCTCTTCTTTTACCCCAAGATTAGATATTTCGGTCACAGGGCTATCAAGGAAATCGAGCACCTCCACTTCCTCCACTGACACGAAGAAGCGGTGGGGATCCACAAGCCACTCGTCGGGGTCGAAACCGAGCAGGAAGGGATCGAAGTCGCTGGGTTGGAGCGTCGGGGAGGGTTCCTCTGGCGGAGAATTCCACGGACTTCCCATCTTGGATTGGATTATGGAATCGGGGAAGACGAGGACGAGGTGGCGATGGTGTGAAAAGGAAGAGGAGGGCACGGGAAGAGGAGTTTCGGCGCGGGCAGAAGGGAAGGAGGATTTTGATCCTTTAAAATGTAACGCATTGCATCTGTATTTCTCACTAGGGTTCAAGCCTCAAGGCCCCATGGGAAAAGGAAATCGGTCCGGTCCGGTCCGGTCCGGCTACCAACATGAGCTCTAGTATGACCGGCCTGGAGCTTATTAATAAAAAGCTGAATACATTCATAATTTTTTAAAGTTTTTAATTTACTGTTTCATATATTTTTTTTACCTATCATAATATTTATATAATATTGAAGGACAAGGAGCATGCCCAAAGCATGACAAAATAGAGGGAGTGAAAGTGAGTTGTGGGTTATCTGACGGATGAGGATGAGTAGCTTGATCAGAGAATATCTCAAGATTTTAAAAGACTATATCAGAGATGTGAGTCGAGTGACAAGTATACAAGTGAAGAGGATAGATATTAATTTTTGCAAACTCAACCTTAGAGGTGATCGAAGTTAGAGGAGTCGTCGACTGGTGTTAGGATCCAGTCCGTCGATGATTATAAAATTCAATATCCTATGTTTTAGGATTTATGAGTTGACCAATCAATTAGTATTCAACTTGTGTTTAGAGACTAGTGTGAAATCCAGTCGACTAATGATTAAGTCAACCAATCAGTTGACTAATAAATTAAAATTTCAAGTTGGTCTATTTGGGTATTGTTAGCTAAGATTAGTCAACTAAAGATTAATTTTCAATCGACTGATGATTCAATTAATTTGACAAACAAATAGAATATTTGTTTGTTGATCTAAATCCTTTTGAAAGAGCATATAACATTGTTAAGTTAACTAAAGTAATTGACTTATGATACATCAATCGATTGATGCTAGCTAGGCCCATCCGTCAATGCTAAACAAAGCCAAAGATACAAGGAGCTAGCTACAGCATGATTCAACAACATGATCAAATAAGATATCATAGGTCAGTTTACTGGTGGATGATCAACTACTATCAACAATAAAATTCTAAGTCAAAACACTTTCTACCTCTACTCGAGCTTCATTTTTATTACTTTCTTTCTCAATTTATTATAACTCTTGTGTCCCAAATTGTAAATTAAAAGACTCCTATACTTGTAATTAGAAGTGTCAAAAATAATCCAATCCGAAAAACATTCTAAAAATGTCAGATTCAGATTGAAAATTTTCGGATTGGATTAGAAGTGTTTTTAGATTGTATTAGAATCGGGTCAGATTCGAATTTACCTATATTGACTTGGATTTACTTGAATTTAGGATTTAATAGGATTTTTTATTGGAAATAAATTAAATTTTAAAAGTCTAGAATTATAGAGAAAATAGTAAAAAAATTATTTTAATCGAGTTATTGAGGTTGATCAGATTATTCGAATTGAGATTTAGGATTTTTAGATTCCATTCGAATTCGGATTGAAACTTTTTTATTAAGTTTTTTCTTTAATCCGACCTTTAGCCACCCATTGACACCCTTACCTTTAGCGTTGCCCAGCAGGGGAAAAAAAATAGAAGAGTGTTCCACTTAAAGGATGCTAGGCTATGAATTAGGAGATTAGAAGTTGCCAAATCACATTAACCCATTGCACCATCTAATTTATTTTTCATTTATGTTCCATTGCATAACCTCTTGAATACTAACATTGCAAAAAAAAATATATATATATTTTGTATTCACCCTCCTCTACCACACCTATCACATGATCCAACAAGGATTATTAGAGTCTCATCACATTCGATCAATAAAACCTCACCATGCCACACTCCCAAGACATTCTTGTTCCTATCTTATTGCTTTCCAAATGGTAAATGGTAATCAATTCACCGTACGCACAGCCGTATACGCAGTGGTCTTAGTGGCCTGCAGGTTCTTCTTGTGCCACGTCCAAGAATCTGAAGGAGAGTCGGGCAATGGCGGCAGCACCACCACGGCTCTGCGGCATAGCCCAAAAGGCCACCCTTGGCAACCCTTAAACTCTTCCCATATCGACGGCAGCTTCCTTCCCCAGTACTCGTAATCCTTTAGCTCAGTACAGAATGATGATCCTAATTCCACCGAGCAGCAGGAGAAGCAGCTCTTCACTGAGAAAAATGCTTCACTTCCGATCTCCTCCTCCTCCTCCTCCTCCTCCTCCTCCTCCTCTTCCTCATGATTGCCTATGTCCCTTATCGTGCTCGCAACGCAAACTCTTCCCGTTGTCGGTGACACAGCCCAAGTGAGCCTCCCTGTGAACAACTCCTGAGGCTTTCTCCACTTCGCCCTTATTGCTCTTGCTTGTAACTCCAGCATGATCAACTGCACGTCCAATAATCAGTTTAATTTAAGAACATATCATCAATTGGCCGGTCTGCGTTTACAGTATAAATACATACATAATTCATAAACGCACGCACGCGGTACCTCTTTGTGACTGAGATCGCTGTCGAAAATCTCATCGACAGAGGAGCTCAAGGTGGAGGGGGATCGGAGGCAGGAGCCATGGCACTGAGCGCAGACATTCCTTATGAGCTTCGGAAGCGAATTAGGATGTTGAGAGAGCTTAGACTTGCCCTGGTGAACAAGAACCATGCTGCTGAACAATTGTGCCAAGAAAACAAATTAATGAATCAATTTATTCTGCATGTGCTGTTGTATGGAGTTGAGTGGGATATGGACGTGCATGATAGAGGCCTGGCAACCTAAACCATTGAGTCAAGGGTAGAAATCCTTTGGGTAAAGATTAAGCATATGTATGATACCGTTGGATTAAAAATTAATCTTTAAACGTTGAAGGATCTTAAAAATTAGTTCGACTAGCTATGTTGCTATTCACTTTGTAGCATGTCATGTTTATTTCTTTCATTTGAAATTAACAAGAATGTAGCAAAAACTCAGAATGGTCATTTAATTGTGTCTTTCTATACATGTGTTTGCTTTTCCCAGTAGTAGTTTGTGTGACTAAATGTCTGTAGTTTTCGAGTTAATTTTAACTTGAAGCTAACTTTGAAGTGACACCGCGCCAAATTTAGAACACTTTACTGCAAAGATTTCAAAAGATGGAGTTGATACTTGCATCAGTTTATCGGCTAATGCTAGGTTCAAAAATCAAAAGGGAGGAACACAGTACACACACCGTCTTCGACTGAAGGAAGTTTGAATTGTGTGAAACTCATATGAGGTCGCCAAATTTTTCAAAACTTTTATGGCCGAAGCACATAAGCCAAGTTCATAACCATAAGAAAGTCGAATGATATTGATGCTTCCCGAAAACATATACTAATGGTCTTAATCATAAATGTTACTTCAACAGAGATCTCCAATTGCCGTTGTGTGGTAATAATATTGTTCAATACCAGCTTATCCGTGTTATCAGAATGGTCTCTTTTTGTTCATATCTTTTCTTTCTCAACCTGAAAAGTTATTGTGTTAGACCGTTGTATATCATTATAAATCATCAATTCAGTCAGAGATGACAAGATGAAAATTGGGAAATGAAAGAAAAAAAGTTTGGTTCCCTGAATGCGCACTGTTTTGTTTTGTTTTGAACAAGTTGGATTTTTTTTTCTCTACACAACACTCAACGCCAGTTCTTGGGAGTTCTTGGAGCTTAGTGCTATTACATTTCCATCCACCAAAAGGTAGATTTGAGCAACAAGAAGAGAGTAAGCTAAAATTTCATTGTTGTAATCTTGTGTAAGATTTTATTGTATTTGTTCTTGCTCTTATTGGTGCATTTTATGTCATGAGCTTGTAAGAGCTTCTCCATCTCCGGATTATTTTTGAGGAGTATTTTCATAGTGTAAATATGTATACTGTGTGGATCCTTGAATTAGTCACCTCAAAGAGATGGATATTAAGTAAATCCTTGTGTTAGCATTAAAGAGTTGTTCACTTTAAGTATTTTGTTGCAAGATCATCTTCATTGAAGCGAGCAAGCTATTCACCCCTTCTCCCCCCTGCTTCTAGCTATATGATGTATGTATGACATAACATGTTATTTTTGTTTATTTTTCATAATATGCATGAATGTAAAATATGATATCATGACATATGATGGGCAAATAATTATGACAAATTAGCATAAATAAAATATACCTAAATAATCATATGATGTCATGACATATGATGGACAAACAATCATGGCAAATTAGCATAAATAAAATATACATAGATAATCTATCTAAGTATCTTTAATCTTTAGCTTAAGTAAATGAAATCATCCTAAGTTGCCCTATTTTCATAAGAAAATGTCAAACTCCCAACTTGATATTTCTTTTGGTTTTCCTCATTCGTGCCAATTTTAAATTAAATCTAATCCTGTTTGATACCTGCGAGGTGGTGCACTGGCCTAAGTGAACGGTAATCTCTGATGAAGACGAACTCCGAAAGATCCGGAAGAGCTCTCAACAATCCTACACACAACAAGACGAGCCAACAAAGCATTAGTAACCTAGGACCGGGGTGGAGATCCCTGGCTAAGCCCTCTGACACTCAAGTCAGTTCCTCTCTTGAAGGTGGAAGAAGAAGAAGAACAGTAACTCAAGTACTTGGAAACAAAGTTTTAGATGCTAGAACTTGCTTACCTTGCCAACGGAGAGAATTCCCCTTTTTATATTACCGCATATAACCTCTGTAGTCATGAGCTGGTCCTCGGTTTGTTAGAGTTTGTTAGAAGATGAAGTCATCCTCTAGACTTCATATAATAATCCTTTAAGGAATCTTTTTTTTACCCTAGATGTACCTTTTTTGTCGTTTGTGACTCATATTCATGATAAAATATGCATAAGAACACGTCACTACAATTGAAAAAGCTTCTAGAAGATATTTCCAACCAAATTCGCCAGGATGTCATACTTATGTACCTCTGTTAAGCATGTCTCGATCGATTGTTCAAGTCGGTCGTATATATATTGAGAATATCTTTTGTTAAGCGTGTCTTGGCCGGTCATTCAAGGCGATCGTATATATATTGAGAATACCTTCTGTTAAGCATGTCTCGGTCGGTCATTCAAGCTGACCGCATATATATTGAGAATACCTTCTGTTAAGCATGTTTCAACCAGGAATGTACTATAAGCTTTATAAGGCTAAATACTTTTACGCTTGGCCGGGCTTTGTCAGGCCGAGCACATGTAAGCACAGTAGTGCTCGCTCGGCCTTCACTCGACCGATAATATACTAAAAGTTGTATAAGGCTAAATACCTTTATGCTCAGTCGGGCTTTGCCTGACAGAGCGAGTGTAAGCACATTGATGCTCGCTCGGTTTTCACTTGATCGGTAATATACTAAAAGCTTCTATACGGCTAAATACCTTTACGCTCGGTCGGACTTTATCAAGTTGAGTGTATGTAAGTACATTGGTACTCGCTCGGCCTTCACTCAGCTGGTAATATAATAAAAGCTTCTATAAAGGTAAATACCTTTACACTCGGCCGGGCTTTGTCAGGCCGAGTGCATGTGAGCACATTGGTATTCGCTTGACCTTCACTCGACTGGTAATATACTAAAACCTTTTATAAAGCTAAATACCTCTATGCTCGGCCGGGCTTTGCCTGACCAAGCGCGTGTAAGCACATTGGTGTTCGCTCGACCTTCACTCGATCGGTAATATACTAAAAGCTTCTATAAGACTAAATATCTTTACGCTCGGCCGGGCTTTATCAGGCCGAGCACATGTAAGCACATTGGTACTCGCTTGGCCTTCACTTGGTCGATAATATACTAAAAGATTCTATAAGGCTAAATATCTTTACGCTCGATCGGGCTTTATCAGGCCGAGCGCATTAAGCACATTGGTGCTCGCTCGACCTTTACTCAGCCGGTAATATACTAAAAGCATCTATAAGGTTAAATACCTTTACGCTCGGTCGGACTTTGCCCGACCGAGCACCTACAAAAAGCCATTTATTTGGTTGTTCATTATCCAATTAATCATACATTCACCCAGTTATATACCCCTCCTATCTTTTTTTGACCATGACCTCTACTTTATTTGCTAGGCTGATCTATCGTAACCTATATCAAAATCCAATTCCTCAAATTTTGACACATTTTACTCTTCCAAGGAGTAAATAATTTATCCTCTTCATTTTCAAAAGTTAACAAAAACCTTGAAAATGCCTCAAAGTGTCAACTTTATCAAGGTTGGGTTAACCACCCTTACTCATTTAGAGTTAACACTCTCTAAACCCATCTAGGGTGTAGAGAATATGTTCCTAGGAACCCAAAGTCTATTGGTGCTCCTTGGATGCTCTAGGTACTCACTAGAGATAACTTCTCTAGTTATCTTCCTAATGACTTTTTTAGGCTTCTTAGAAGTCTTGGTCACTTCCTCTAGGTCAACTCTAGGGATTGCTTCCCTTTTGACTTTCTTAATGAGTTTCTTAGACTTCTTAGAAGTCTTAGGTACATTGGTCTTGGCAAAAATACTTCTAGTGATAACTTTCCTTGTATCTTTGATTTGACCCCTTGACTTAGAGTTGGTTCCATAGCTATATGGAGCCCGATGATAAGGGACATCTATCTTGACTTTGGGTTTGTATCCCAAACTTCTATGACCATTAGATGACTCTCACATTCCTAAACTTAGGTTGTACTCATTTTGCCCCTTAAAGATATTTTTCATTCTTTTTAGGGTCTTTTCCAATTTGTCAAGCATTGACCTCAAGGCTTGGTTTTCCATCCTTAAATCATTCGATTTTAATTTTTCTTTAAATCCTTGAGCATTTTGATTTATAGGTTTATATCTAAAGTTCTTAAAATTTTTACCTAGATTGTTTTCTACCTTCCTAGCCTTAGGTAGGGTGGTCTTAGCATGATAGGCAACATATTTTTCTTTAATTCTATCATGCCTCATATTTTCATGATAAATTGCATTGAAATGATATAAATTATTTCTAGCATATTTTTTATTATGGGTCAAAGGAATAGGTTCAATAAATGATACCTTGGATTTTACCTTAGAAGCTCCCTCTTTACTTGTACTTCCTCCTTTGACTTTGGTCAGCTTCTTCCCCTTTGGACATTGGCTCCGATAATGTCCATTTTGTTTGCACAAGAAACACATAATGTGTTCCTTTCTCTTCCTTGTCATGGAGGTTGTCTCCTTGGGCTTCTCCTTGCTCTTAGTTGCCACTTGGCCCTTCTTCTTGGCCAATTTAGGGTACTTACTCTTGTAGTGTCCTTTTTCCCTACACTCAAAATAAATAATGTGATTTTTATTATTTAAAATTGAAATAGTTATATCTTCTTTGCTAGTAGGGGTGACACATGATCCTCCATATGATTTTGCTTGACTTGTGGAGGTGGCACTATCTTCCTCTCCATTTGACCTGGAAGAAGAAGCTTCTTCTTTCTTTGGTGTCAATGCTCCTGTTGGGATTTTCAAGCCGCAAAAACTGCTTTTGCATTGCGGAAACCCCGAAATCCCATGCCACCGGATCCGTGCGAATATTAAAATTTTACATGTACAAGTTTTCTAATCCTAGATCTACTTTAGATCAATATGTTTAGGAGTTTATACCTTTGACGCGAAGCCCTTCGCTTATCCCGCTCGTCCAAGGTTCGCCGTATCTCAAGGGTGTCAAATGAACACCCCTCTATGTGTATCCACACGAACAAAAGGTGGAGAAGAAACCTTAGAGTGTGCTAGCACCCTTAAAGGTTTCGGCCAAGGTGGAGGAGAGGGAGAGAAGAAGAAACAAGGAGGAAGAAGATGAAGCCTTGAATAGCACACAAGAGCAATCAACACCACTAAAGTGGCCGGCCACTTCAAGAGGGGTTTTTAAACTCCATGGATTGCCAAGAGTCACAACTCTTGATCTCCCTCATGAGGTGGCACACACATGTACTATCCTTGATGATGTGGAACATCATCATTGGCCCACTTAATGCCAACTCACAAATGAGGTGGCAATGGTCAAGTCAAACTTGACTTTTCATCTTCCCTCTCAAGTCAAGTCAAACTTGACCACTTCTCTCCCATGGTTGATCAAATCTAACCATTTGATTCAAATCAATTTAATATAATGAATCTCTATTCATTGATTAAATTGATTTAATGAAACCTAATCTAAATTAGATCCATTGAACACATGAATCAAATCGAGTCTAACTCAATTAGTTTAATTTGGATTACTCTTAATCCAATTTAATTCATCATATGAACCTAATCCTCTAGGTACATCAAATTAACCTAATCTCCATCTAATTGTCTTTTGTGTGTGACCCTATAGGTTCTTGTAACGTTGGCAATGCTCCTAAACCCATTTAGAAGCATAAGTAATGAGCGGTATCTAACAACACATCATTACTACCCAAGTTACAAGAATGTTGAGATCCAACATCACCTTGTGACTACTAATTGTGACTCTTCACAATATATGACAAGTGTCCTTCTATCCTTGACACTTAGATTGATCAATGTGAGGCATAGACCGTGTCATCCTCTAATCAATCTAAATCTTAAACTCCAAGTAGACTCACTCTAATCAAATGAGCTCAATATCTCATATTGACTCACTTGGACATGGTCATGCACTTAGTGGTCTCACTCTATCAAGAATAACGATGTCACTCTCGTTATATAGGAGAGATAGATCCTATCTACATCACTCACATCCCTCCGTATAATTTGTTACATACCTAGTAATCGCCTTTATAGTCCACCCAGTTACGGGTGATGTTTGACGAAGCTAAAGTATGCAACTCCTTATGTTGGGAACCATGGTGATTTCAGGTCCAAGAACTAATAGTCAGACTAATAGCCACATGAGAAAGTATATGACACTTATATAACGATCCATGATACTTTCTCATGGCGGGTCATTCAGTATACATTCTCCAATCCATACCCATGTGTCAACTTGATATCTCAATATCCATGACTTGTGAGATCAAGTCATCGAGTTGACCTACATGCTAGTCTCGTCGTATTAAGATTGTCCCTGAATGTTAATACTTGACTAGGAATGATTAAGAGTAGTGTTCTCTATATCATCTCACTATCGATTCAACCAATCGATGATATAGATAAGAACCTTCTACTCAAGGACATTATTATACTTAGTTATTTGGCACCAATACAAGTAAGTATAATAACCAAAAAGAAATGCCTTTATATACATAGGAATATGATACAATGAGTTCATACAACAATCATCATATGATTGGCTCTAGGGCTCTGACTAACAATCTCCCACTAGCACTAGTGTCAATCAGTGCAGGCTCTAAGGCCCAATGACCTAGTGTGACCATCATGCTTTCTTTGTGTCAAAGCCTTGGTCAAGAGATCTGTGATGTTACCTCTGTGGGGACTCTTCAAATCTTCACATCTTCTCTATCGATGATCTCTCGAATGAGATGGAAGCGCCGTAGTATGTGTTTGGTCCGTTGATGTGAGCAAGGTTCCTTAGCCTGCGCAATTGCTCCATTGTTGTCACAATAAAGCTCTATCGGATCAGCTACGCAAGGAACCACCCCAAGCTCAGTAATGAACTTGCAGATCCAAACTGCCTCCTTTGCTGCTTCTGATGCAGCAATATACTCGGTCTCTGTTGTAGAATCAGTAACTGTGTCCTGCTTCGAACTCTTCCAACTCACATCACCACCATTCAAGCAAAACACGAACCCAGACTGCGATCTATAATCATCCTGGTCAGTTTGGAAGCTGGCATCACTGTAACCCTTTACAGCTAGCTCATCATCGCCTCCATATATCAAAAAATATTCTTTAGTCCTTCTCAAGTACTTAAGAATATTCTTGACTGCTATCCAGTGACTTTCACCTGGATCTGACTGGTATCTGCTCGTCATGCTCAAAGCATACGAGACATCAGGACGAGTACATAGCATGACATACATGATAGATCCTATGGCTGAAGCATAAGGAATCTGATCCATGCGGTCTCTCTCCTCTCTAGAAGAGGGACTTTGAGTCTTCGAAAGACTCACACCATGTGACATCGGCAGAAATCCCTTCTTGGAGTTCTGCATGGCAAACCGCAGTAATACCTTGTCAATATATGTACTCCGACTTAGGCCAAGCAATCTCTTAGATCTATCTCTATAGATCTATATGCCTAGAATACGGGTTGCTTCACCTAAGTCCTTCATTGAGAAACAATTCCCTAGCCAAGTCTTTACAGACTGCAGTAAAGGGATGTCGTTCCAATGAATAGTATTCCATCCACATACAACACAAGGAAGACAACTGTGTTCCCTACAACCTTCTTGTAGACACAGGGTTCATCTTCATTCTTGATGAAACCAAACTGTTTGATTGCATCATCGAATTGAAGATTCCAGCTCCGAGAAGCTTGCTTTAGTCCATAAATGGACTTATGCATCTTGCATACTCTGCCAGTATGATGTGGATCTACAAAACCCTCAGGTTGTGTCATGTACACATCCTCGAGCAGGTTTCCATTCAGAAACGCGGTTTTAACATCAATCTGCCAGATCTCATAATCGTGGTATGCTGCAATAGCAAGCATGATCCGAATGGACTTAAACATTGCTACTGGAGAGAAGGTTTCATCATAGTCAATACCATGAATTTGCTTGAAACCTTTAGCTACCAGACGACCCTTATATATAAGTCCATCCATGTCAGTATTTCTCTTAAAGACCCACTTACACCCAATGGGTATAACCCCTTCAGGTGGATCAACCAAAGTCCATACTTGGTTGGTGTACATGGATTCCATTTCGGATCTCATGTCCTCTAGCCATTTCTCACAATCTGGTCTCATCATAGCTTCTTGATAAGAGGTAGGCTCATTCTCAATGAGCATAGAGTCATTATGGTCAGACAAGATAAATGAGTATCTCTCAGGCTGACGACGTACCCTATCAGACCTGCGAAGAGGTATGTCTACTTGAACTGGTTGTTGTTCCTCAACTCCTTATGGAATAATCTCATTATCCACAACACTTTGTGGTTCTAGTTCAACTTCCATCAAGGCTTCAGTGCTATGGTCCATATCCTGAACTTCTTCAAGATTGAACGTACTCTCACTAGTTTTTCTAAAAACAAAGTCCCTTTCTAGAAAAACCCCAGTCTTAGGCACAACTACTTTATGTTGACTAGGAATGTAGAAGTAATATCCCTTCATTTCCTTAGGATATCCTATAAAATAACACTTATCAGATTTGGGCCTCAGTTTGTCTGAGACTTGACGTCGAACGTAAGCCTCACAACCCCAAATCCTCATAAAAGACACCTGGGCATATCTCCCAGTCCATATCCTATATGGTGTCTTTATCACAGCCTTGGATGGAACACGGTTGAGTATGAAGGCTGCTGTGTCCAGAGCATAACCCCAAAGAGATGTAGGAAGATCTGTGTGACTCATCATAGACCGTACCATATCTAATAGGGTACGATTTCTCATTTCGGATACACCATTCCACTGTGTTGTTCCAGGAGGAGTGAGTTGGGATAGAATCCCACACTCAGCTAGATAGTCACGAAACTCATGGCTAAGGTATTCTCCATCTCGATCTGATCGAAGTATCTTAATACTCTTGCCAAGCTGAGTTTATACTTCATTCTTGAATGCTTTGAACTTTTCAAAGAATTCTGACTTATGTGTCATCAGATACGCATATCCATATCTACTGAAGTCATCAGTAAATGTAATGAAGTATCTATAACCACCTCTAGCAGCGACATTGAAAGGACCACATACATCACTATGTATAAGTCCTAACAAGTCAGTCGCTCTCTCGCTGTGTCCACTAAAGGGAGTCTTGGTCATCTTGCCTAGTAGGCATGACTCGCATGTCTCATATGATTTAAAATTAAATGAGTCCAGCAAACCATCTTTATAGAGCTGGGATAAGCGTTTGTCATTTATATGACCTAAGCGACAGTGCCAGAGATAGGTTTGGTTCATTTCATTTGATTTGAACCTTTTGGTATTTATGTTATAGATGGAGTTCTCTAAGTCTAGAATATAGAGTCCGTTCATTAGAGGTGCACTACAATAGAACATATCATTTAAATAAACTGAACAACATTTGTTCTTTATTATAAATGAAAAACCTTTCTTGTCCAAACAAGAAACTGAAATTATGTTCTTAGTAAGAGTAGGCACATAACAACATTCATCTAATTCTAGTACAAGCCCAGAGGGCAGAGATAGTAAGTAAGTCCCTACAGCAACAGCAGCAACCCGTGCTCCATTGCCTACTCGTAGGTCCACCTCGCCCTTCGTCAATGCCCTGCTATTTCTCAACGCATGCACATTAGTACAAATGTGAGAAGCACATCCGGTATCTAATACCCATGATGAAAAAAATAGAGAGATTAACTTCTATAACATATATACCTGAAGTAGAAGTCTCACTTCTCTTCTTCTTAAGATCTTCCAGGTAGACTTTGCAATTCCTCTTCCAGTGCCCGGTCTGACCGCAGTGGAAGTAGGTAGCATCCTTGGCGACCCCTCCTTTGGGTTTCAGTGCCTTGCCTTTGCCCTTGGCTTGGGACTTTCCCTTACCTTTAGGCTTGCCCTTGCCTTTGCCCTTTTACACCATCAAAATGGAGTTGGGCATAACCTTCTTAAGGTTGATCTCAGCAATTCTCAACATACTCAGAAGCTCAGGCAGCGGCTTGTCAATTTCATTCATGTTGTAGTTCATGACGAATTAACTGTAGCTCTCTGGCAAGGATTGCAAGACCAAATCAGTGGCCAACTCTTGGCCAAGGGGAAATCCCAACCTCTGTAGGTTTTCTATGTACCCAATCATCTTGAGTACATATGGACCTCCGGGAGTCCCGACTTGCATCTTGCACTGAAATAGTGCCATAGAGATCTCGAATCTCTCGTGCCTAGCTTGTCCTTGATATAGTTGACGAAGATGTTCAACCATATCATAAGCACCCATCAACTCGTGTTGCTTCTGAAGCTCAGAGTTCATGGTCGCGAGCATGAGACAGGACACTTCTAATGCGTCATCTTGATGCTTCTTATAAGCATCACGGCCAGCTCGTGTGGCAGTGGCAGGAGGTGCCTCGGGAATGGGCTGCTCCAGGACAAACAGTTTTCGTTCCTGTGTGAGAACAATTCTCATGTTCCTGTACCAGTCCAGGAAGTTAACTCCATTGAGCTTGTCCTTATCAAGGACAGAACGCAGGGAGAAGGTGTTCGTGTTTGATGACATGACAATCTACAACAGAAAATACAGAAAATAAATATTATATTCCACTAATCATTTAATTAGGCCTTTAACTAAATGATTCTCCCACTGAATTATAGAACTTTTGTAGAATCAAGTCATGTATATGGTCAAACCACACTCATTAGATTCTAACCAACTAGCTATAATTCATGTGGGACAAGATCTACATCATACTACGCCTTGAGTTAGCTTTGGCTAAATCGCCCAAGACTTAGTATGATCGGTAGGTAACTAATTACCAATTACATCTCTATGCAACTCTTGTTTATAGGATCAAGATCCGCATGTATATTAAAACTTGAGTTAACTTTGGCTAAATCACCCAAGAGTTAATATAAATGTGATTTTGACCTATCTACCAACCATTGGAAAATGCCTATAGTTAAACCCAATCCAATTGAGTTTAACTAGTCTTACTCAATCTAATTGAGTTTGTACTCACCCATGCGTTGATAGGCAGGACCAAGATTGTCCGTCCGCACCCTACCAAGATAATATGCGTTGCTTTGTTTTGGCAGATTCAACAACAACATGTGATCGAGGTAGTAATGGGTATCACGACATGGTAGGCATTTTTGAGTTGTCGCAATTAAGATCTAATCTAATAGTTGATGTGTATCATATACGCGATTTAGATCTCATCTAATCATGGTGCATCATATACGCGATTTAGATCTAATCTAATCATTAAAGCACTAATTAATTACTCTACACTAGCATGCATCACATACACACACAAGCAATTAATTAAATTTTGTTAGGTCATGACCCTACTACGATCTTCTCAAGCCAATGAGAAGATCGGATGGTCAACCTAGGGTCAACAACTTCTCTAAGCTCCTCCCTTTGACCGCCATGTGTTGCTCGCACCCTCCTCGTAACTCCTCCTCGAGTGGACCTTCCACCGCTTCAATTTTTGTACATTACAAATTTGAAACTTGAGTTACATTCGAGTCTAAACTATTTATAACAGGAATATAAAATAAAGGAAGGCATGACGCGCAGGTCGCGATCATATACAACACGCACAAACACACAAAATGGCACGCAGGCCATATTATGAATTACAACACAATTTTTCAATCTAATTGGGCTTTTGGGCCATGACCATCACAAAATTATACATAATACTAAATTATGTATTTTCCATAAATTTCTATAATTTTTACTACTATTTTTACAATTTTATGAGTCAAAATTTTTCGACGGTCCCGTTCAGCGATTTTCGAGCGCGATCGCGGGACAATACCCCTTGCGGGGTTAGGGGCAGCGCCCCTTCTCATGAAATGAATATCACGAGTGTCCTACGACGATCTTACAACGCCTTAAGCCGCTGTCCTAAAATGATTTGGGCGAAACCTTGCCGTTTCGGAAAGTTTTCTCGGTAGTCGAAGCCTACAATTGTCCAAACACTTGTTTCTTCGCCTATACGAGAAAAATACCCATAAAATCTATAAAAATTATAAATATACAGAAACTTATAGATCTGAATGTTTTTCATAAAAAGAAAAATGAAACTCGTACACGCTTTGCACGTGGCTCTGATACCACTGTTGGAATTTTCGAGCCGCAAAAACCGCTTTTGCATTGCAGAAACCCCGAAATCCCATGCCACCAGATCCGTGCGAATATTAAAATTTTACATGTACAAGTTTTCTAATCCTAGATCTACTTTAGATCTACATGTTTAGGAGTTTATACCTTTGATGCGAAGCCCTTCGCTTATCCCGCTCGTCCAAGGTTCGCCGGATGTCAAGGGTGTCAAATGAACACCCCTATATGTGTATCCACACGAACAAAAGGTGGAGAAGAAACCTTAGAGTGTGCTAGCACCCTTGAAGGTTTCGGCCAAGGTGGAGGAGAGGGAGAGAAGAAGAAACAAGGAGGAAGAAGATGAAGCCTTGAATAGCACACAAGAGCAATCAACACCACTAAAGTGGCCGACCACTTCAAGAGGGGTTTTTAAACTCCATGGATTGCCAAGAGTCACAACTCTTGATCTCCCTCATGAGGTGGCACACACATGTACTATCCTTGATGACGTGGAACATCATCATTGGCCCACTTAATCTCAACTCACAAATGAGGTGGCAATGGTCAAGTCAAACTTGACCTTTCATCTTCCCTCTCAAGTCAAGTCAAACTTGACCACTTCTCTCCCATGGTTGATCAAACCTAACCATTTGATTCAAATCAATTTAATATAATGAATCTCTATTCATTGATTAAATTGATTCAATGAAACATAATCTAAATTAGATCCATTGAACACATGAATCAAATCGAGTCCAACTCAATTAGTTTAATTTAGATTACTCTTAATCCAATTTAGTTCATAATATGAACCTAATCCTCTAGGTACATCAAATGAACCTAATCTCCATCTAATTGCCCTTTGTGTGTGACCCTATAGGTTATTGTAACGTTGACAATGCTCCTAAACCCATTTAGAAGCATAAGTAATGAGCGGTATCTAGCAACACATCATTACTACCCAAGTTACAAGAATGTTGAGATCCAACATCATCTTGTGACTACTAATTGTGACTCTTCACAATATATGACAAGTGTCCTTCTATCATTGACACCTAGATTGATTAATGTGAGACATAGACCGTGTCATCCTCTAATCAATCTAAATCTTGAACTCCAAGTAGACTCACTCTAATCAAATGAGCTAAATATCTCATATTGACTCACTTGGGCATGACCATGCACTTAGTGGTCTCACTCTATCAAGAATAACGATGTCACTTCCGTTATATAGGAGGGATAGATCCCATCTACATCACTCACATCCCTCCGCATAATTTGTTACATACCTAGTAATTGCCTTTATAGTCCACCCAGTTACGGGTGACGTTTGACGAAGCCAAAGTACGCAACTCCTTATGTAGGGAACCATGGTGACTTCAGGTCCAAGGACTAATAGTCATACTAATAGCCACATGAGAAAGTATATGATACTCATATAACGATCCATAATACTTTCTTATGGCGGGTCATTCAGTATACATTCTCCAATGCATACCCATGTGTCAACTTGATATCTCAATATCCATGACTTGTGAGATCAAGTCATCGAGTTAACCTACATGCTAATCTCGTCGCATTAACATTGTCCCTGAATGTTAATACCTTACTAGGAATGATTAAGAGTAGTGTTCTCTATATCATCTCACTATTGATTCAACGAATCGATGATATAGATAAGAACCTTCTACTCAAGGACATTATTATACTTAGTTATTTGGCACCAATACAAGTAAGTATAATAACCAAAAAGAAATACCTTTATATACATAGGAATATGATACAACGAGTCCATACAACAATCATCATATGATTGGCTCTAGGGCTCTAACTAACAGCTCCCCCTCAATCCTAAAGGTGGAGGACTTTTCATCTTCATCCTCTTGCAAATGAAATAAGGAGTATACTCCTTTGCCTCTATCTTCATTCTCTCTAGAGAATGGATCTTCTTCTTCTTCTTCTTTTGATGTTGAGCACCTCTCAACTTCGGATTCTTCTTCCCCTTGGTCTTGATCCAATGAGTCACCCTCTTTGGATTCTTCTTGGTTTGGTGCAGTGGAGGGGACCTCATGGATTTTAGCCAACTTACTCCAAAGCTCCTTAACATTTTTGAATTTCCTAATCTTGCATAAAATTGTGTTTGACAATAAACTAACCAATAATTTGGTTACCTTGTCATTTGCCTCGCACCTTTGAATTTTCTCCTGACTCTATTTGCTTTTCTTGAGGATTTTACCTTTCGAATCCATTGGTGCTTCAAATCCCACCATTAGAGCAAACCATTGCTATATCTCCATCATGAAGAAATTTTTTATTCTTGATTTTCAAGAATCGAAGCTTGTCCTTGTGAATGGTGAGGCACCCTTGTGTCATATCCAAGTCCATCTTGGAATTTCATTTGAAGTTGAGCCTTTGATGAAGTCTTTGACTTTGTTGAACTTTCTTCAACTTTTTCTCCCTCTAGCTTGTTGCCCTTTTCGGTGATGAATTCAGTGAAGAGCGACCTTGCTCTGATACTACTTGTTAGGGTCGATTTGTAGCTAGAGGGGGAGTGGGGAGGGAGGGGGTGAATAGCTCATCACACTTTGTTTGCTTGCTTCATGATGATGATTTGAAGCGAATAAAACTCGAAGCAACACTTACAATGCTAACACAAGGATTTACTTGGTATCCACCTCAAGAAGAGGTGACTAATCCAAGGATCTATACATGACACACTCTCCACTATGAAAAATACTCATTCTCAGTAATTACCGAAAGTGGAGAATCCTTATACAATCTCTCAATACAACAAGAAGCGAATACAAAGAAAATCTTACAAGATTTACACAAATGAAAACCCTAGCTAGCTTCTTCTTCTTGTGTGGAACACCTCTTGACCTTGGAAGTGCAACAACACTTTGCTCCAAGAAGCTTCAAGAATTGGCATGATCACTTGAGAGAATCATGAGAAGAGGAAGTGGAGAATGTCGCTAAAAAAGAAAGCTCACCGCGGCTTTTTACTGTGTGCTTCCTTCGAACGATCATATCCCAATAGATTGGCTAATCGATTAGGAAGGCTTGGATCGATCAGCTAATCGATTCTATAAGGTCTCACGAGCATCAAATAAGGAATTAACTTTAAAACATAGAAATATATATAAATAAAATAGTTCATAAATTTTTTAAGGAAGTTTTAAGAATTTTTTTGGGATTTTAACGAATTCATATGACATGTTTTAATGGGATAAATCAATTAAGTTTAAAGGAAGGCTTGTTTTAACACCCAATTAAGGTAGGAGTTGATTGATTTGATTGGCCTAAATAAGAATCAAGTAACCTAGGTATAAAATCCCTATGTGGCCAAGCTCTCCTCACGATTTCCCCCAAAACGCCGATTTCTTCTCCCTATTTAGCTCCGCCGACTTTGATAGAGCTCCGCTTCGAGCCCCGAGCTCCGACCAAGCAACTCCCCACACCGGTGAGGCCGCGGAGGGCATTACGACTGGACGTCGAGACCTTCGAACACCTTCCTGACACCGTGACACCACCAGATGAGGGATTCCGACGGTGACACTATGAAGAGAAAGGCAAGAAAGGCAAGTTCTATCTGTGGTGGGATTGATGATCTGTGAGGTTTGGTGGGGTCGATTTCTTGAAGGAGAAGATGATTTCTTCGTGTTTTTGCTCCGCTATGTGTTTCTTCTTCGAGGTTTCACAATAGATTTTGGTGTTTGCGATTGGAAATGGTTTAGTTTATTTTTGTCTTGACAATTTGATCAGGTTCTTGGTAGGCTTTGCAAGCACTCTCCTCTATGGTCGACATGGGATCTGTGATGTACTGGAAGGTGTCTAAGGGGATCAAAATGCTTGGCTAGGGATTCCGATTTGTGGAATAGGTTACGATTTGATTCTCCTTTAGGAAGTTCTTGCGTTGGTCCGCATCATTTTTGGATTTTCGCCGGTGTATTCCATTATTGACGGTGATCGATTTCCTTTGGAGTTATTCCTTCTCGTGATTCTTGTGGTTTCCGTGATGGATCTGGTTGATTGGAATCGAAACTAATGTGTTTTATTACTTCTCATTAGTTTGATTATTTGAACAGAGATATCTTGGGGGTTTAGGCTGAGATTGATGAAGCTTGCTTCTTTTATCGTTTCCATGAGATTTGGAGTGGGTCACACACAGATTTAAGGTTTGATTGGAGTTGTTTTTGCTTTTCATTTTTGCTTCCAATATTGTGGATAAATTTCAAGTGAAACAGATTTGGTAAAAGAAGTTCTGCTTCCTTTTGGAAGTTGTTTAGGAATTGTAGATGCTTCCGAAGTCCTTATTTTCCTCCAGATTGTCCTCCGAATTTCTTGACAGATTAGGGAGAGTTATTTCAATTTTTATGTTGTGATGTTTCCTTTGTGTGATTGGGTTGCTTGATGTAGATTTAAAAGGTTTCCAAGTCTCTTCGATGAAGCTATGTTTTCGTGATGTTAAGGGATTTAAGCTCTGGCGTCTTCTTGTTATTGGAATTGCCATGAATAGGAATGAATGAAGATCGAATGGGAATGCTAGGTTAACTATCCATAGGTTAATGAAGTCTTTGAATGTTGCTTTGGTTAATGATCTACTACCATAATAACATGTTCAAATCTCTTTAACTGTTGCTTTGGGTAATTAATCTATTGCTTTATTTTCATGTTCATAGCTCTATACACTTGCACTATGTAGTATGATAGAAGTAGGTTAGGTCCTCTTATGCGATTTTGTTTCTTGTGTTGGCTGCGGGTTTTGTTTTTGTAAATAGGTAGACTGATTGTGAACTTAGTTTTGGTGATGTTGAAAGCTTCTGTTGTCCTTTATTTCGTTAAGTATGATTTAGGTCCCTGTTCACGGATATTCTTATGTTATGCATGATTTGGATATGGAAAGCATCTTGTGAATTGGTATGTTTATTGAACGAATGAAATGTGCTATTGATATGAGTATAATGTAGATAGATTATGTTTTTCTTATATAGCTAATTGGATGAGTATGAGCAAATATGGTAACAGTATGGGATGTGTGCCCCGGAATGAGCTCCGGGGACGGCCCTTCCAGACATGACTGATACTGTAATTTATATTAGCTTCGGCTATATGACTGCATGTTCTCCTAGGAGTTACCTTTAGGCTCATGGGACTGATTGACTTGCTCAAATGGTGGTTACCACTTTGTGACATATCCACCCTTATTATCTATGTAAGCTATTTTACATATCGTATCTTGCCTTTCTTTATTCTATATTTGAGTTTATGTTCTATTCCTACTAGTTACTGTTCCTCTACTTTATGGATGTCATATCTTTCATAATGGATTGTACTAGCTGGGTTCGTAGACTCATAATGCCTATATTACAGGTGAGGGATGGAAGGCTTGTGGATGGAGTAGCTGAGGAGACAGGATGGATGCATGAAATTGTTCGGATGTTTTAGCAGATGTTGAGAGGGTTGTTTTAAAAAAAAAACTTGAGGGAAAAACTAGGGATGCTGTAGTTGGTATTAGCGCAGTTATTCCTAAAGGACAATGAGTGCATGCAATCCCATCGATGACTTAGATACTTCCACCTTCAAGTCTGTAAGATTTGTTTTATAATGTTATAGTCATGAATTTAGCTATGTTTATGAATATATGCGAGGTTGTAATGTGAATATTTTGGATAAATAGTGTTATGGCTGCTAGAAGAAACAATGATGAGGTTGGAGGACAGAAAAATCAATTCCTCGCTGAACTTACCATGCTCTTGCAAGAACAGAGTCGAATTCATGGAGACCTTGACCATGGACCGTCCGTACTTGGTTGGATAACCTAGACTGTACAATCGGATATATGACCTACATCGATGAGGAAAGAATGGTGTTTAATGACCTTTGATGTGTTGCAATCATAGATAATAGGTGCACTAGTGAAGTGTGCACTGATGTTGCCTAATTGTTGGTGCCAATAGATTAATAACACTACTAGTAGAATGGTGATATAGTTCTACATCCTAATAGTACCGAGTGATAAGAGTTGACACTGGGACGTTATATTTGTGAGCCCATGATAGGTTTGTCTCACTAAAAATATATGTTACGACAAACTTTCCCATAAGATATAATCTCTTTAGATTTATGGAGGATATCTTTGAATTTGTTGGCATTATGTGTTGAAGGATAGATGACTTCCTTTTTCACTATCATTATTTATGGAGCTATCAAGTTTATTTGATGTTGGGGATGAATTGGGGTTGATAGAGTAGAAGTAAAAAAGGCATGTATGGGAGGTTACATGGAAAGATGAAGGTTTATAATGCAAGGCACGAATAAGTATTGTTTCATGAGTTGTCTATGGGATGTAGCTAATATCAGTAGGAACCTTGAGATATGTTGCTGGGAAAAAAAATATGGGTATTTGTGAAGAATTTATTAGTAGAGTTTAAGGGTGAGACATGTTGGAGCAAGTATTGTAAGTTGGTTTTATAGAATCGTATGAGTATATGCTGTAGAGAATTTTTGAAAACAGAAGTTGGAGAATTTTGTCAGAACATATACTATAGAGAATTGTATCATAACTTTGCTGCTGGATGGAGTATCAGTAATGCTTAATACAAGGGTTGTTGAAATAGTATGTATTATGGTTTCATGATTTCAAATTTACAACAGTCTAGTTCCATGATTTGTTTTAAAGTTGTTAGATTTTTATGGAATTTGAGTGAGATTTTGAAGGGATTTTGTGAATCTGAGTTGTAAAGAAAATGACCCTTTGGTTCTTGAACTCTAATCAGTTCTGATACCTCGGCTAAATCTACAGGCCTCTGAGTTAGTTAAACTAGTGAGAACCTCATTTGAATCTAAATTGGATTTCTGGGTTCTGAGACCTTTGGCATTTACAATTCCTTGAATTCTTGCTGGACTCGATTTCTAAATCGTTGAATATAGGAATTCTGTTTGTAGAAGACTAAAGCTGCTATCTATAATTTCATTGAAGCCGAACTCTGGGTATGTTTAGTTGGATCTGATGCTTTATTGTGCATCTGTATTGGTGATATTTAGTTGCTGAAACTAGGGGTACACAACAAGTAAAGGAGGCATTGAAGTGAAGATGTCATGATTGGAACTAATAGGAAACCGATAATTTCGAGAACTTGATGAGATTGCAGAAATTTTGGAATGTTGAGGTAAGAAGAGAATGATGATTCAATCCGAGTTTCGTAGATTAATTTTTGATGAGTTTACTAAGTAAGATTCCAATTAGAAGGGGCTCAACTTGGTTGGGTTGTTTACTGGATAGTGGGAGACAAGGGTACATGAGAAGGTATTTAATGAAGAAGAGAATTGGATCAGCTGCATTTAAAGCAGAAGTTGAGCCATGGTGGAGTTTGAAGTCTAACTAAGGTATCTGAGGTTGTGGAATAGCTTCATCTTTAATTAAATCCAACCTGATATGTATGTTAAGTATATAGGTCCAAGGTCTGCAGAATAATCTGTTCAGTGAACTGAACATCCAGATGTGTTGTGATATTTTCTCTTGCTGACCTTGGATTCTGTTGGATTTCACCACTACTAGCTTTGGTAAGCCTAGATGATCTCTAGTATCCTCAACTTCTGAACCTTAAATAGGTCTCTCCACTGGCTTACTGACAGAATGAATTTTGGCACACTGTTCTGTGCCATATCACTGGATTTGTAGCATGCCTTTTCAATTGAGATTTATAGGAACTAAATGTTGATTCTGAATCATTTAAGTTTTAAAAGTCTGTGTACATATCTGAATTTTGGAACCCTTATAGAACAAATGTTCTTCAAGATATAGGGTCCTAGTTCCCTTGTTGAATTTAGTACTGTTAATCAATGTGAAGTTCTGATTATTGTATGTCAGTGCTGAGCGATATTACCTTGCATAGAGATGAAGGGAGAGATTAGATCCATGTCACTGATCCTAAAATGCTTGGAATAGACACAACTTGATGATGATCATAATAATGATTAATTAGTTTTTGGAAGCCTTTGATGCTTGAATTTGACAATTCTCTCTCATACCTATGTCATCATGACATAAGGAAAACTAGAACTTAATAGTTTGACAAACCAAACATGTTAATAAGCAAAGAAAGAATCTGAGAATTGGAGGGGAAGAAATGATGAAGTAGAAAAAGCGGAGGAGGAAGAAAAGAGGAACAAGTAAATGAGAAGCCTTGCTATTTACCTTTGTTGTTGAGACTTATGAGTTACCTCTATGGTATCTCAGTGGAAGAAGGGATAAGAGAAGTGGTGCACCTTGATGTCGATGCATCAGAGTCATGTAGGAGGATTTAGATGGTCATCTGGACAGTTGTTCACATTGGTTGGGAGGGCTAGAACATTGCAGGATGAATTGGATAGGGAGTTCAGAATTAAACCCTCTTTTGGGTGAAGTAGATGGACTAGTGATAAATTATAAGAGTTTTGGGCCTTTAGCATTGAAGAATGTGTTTACCTGTGTCCTAATTTTGACTCTTTTTAGCAAAACCTCTCCTCCATTCTCACTTTGAGAAAATCAATTATCCGAAAATGGACATGCTACAGGCTTGGGTGATCGATTTTTGGGAGAGTTTGGAGTCCAGATTTCCCTAGTAGAGTTTACTTACGATAATAGCTATCAAGCTACTATGGATTTGTATGAAACATTGTACGGGAGGAGGTACAAGAATCCATTACATTGGGATGAGGTAGAGAGAGAGCAGTTTTGGGTCTAGACATTGTGACTCACACGGTGAATCTAGGGGCTAAGATTTGAGACAGAATGCAGGCAGTGTAGATTGACCAAAAGAGTTATGCAGATTAACGACAAAGAGATTGGGAGTTTACAGTGGGGGCCATGTATTTTTTCAAGGTGTCACCAATGGAGGAGGTGTTGAGGTTTGGAAAGAAGGGGAAATTAGCTGATGGAGGAAGCTTTCTGGAACACTGAACTGGATATACGCAACCGCTATCCCGGATTATGTGGTAAGTCAAATTTTGAGGACGAAATTTGTATAAGGGGGAGAATTGTAAGGTTTGACATCATCAAATAAGGAATTAACTTTAAAACGTAGAAATATATATAAATAAAATAGTTCATAAATTTTTTAAAGAATTTTTAGGATTTTTTTGAGATTTTAAATGAATTCATATGACATGTTTTAACAGGATAGATTAGTTAAGTTTAAAGGAAGACCTGTTTTAACACCCAATTAAGCTAGGAGTTGATTGATTTGATTAGCTTAAGTAAGAATCAAGTAATGTAGGTGTAAAATCCCTATGTGGCCGAGCTCTCCTCACGGTTTCCCCCAAAACGTTGATTTTGTAGGTCCCTTTGGAGGCCGGCAAGAGGGGAGGGGTGAATTGCCCTACAAAAATTAAACCAAAAACCCTTCTCGGATATTCAACTAATTTAAAAGACACTTGTAATAATAAAACTAAGAGACTAAAAGAAAAGAGCAGACACAAGAGATTTACTTGGTTTGCAATCAGGGGATTACTAATCCAAGGAAAGTAAGCGCACTATCTGTTTATCTCCTTCGGGCGGAGTAGCCTCTTTACAGCGTTGACAGCACAAATAAAAGAAACAGAATTGAAAGCACAGAGAAAACTGATTACAAGTGAGTTAAATGATCTGTGCAAACCAGTGTTATATTTATAGCACTGGTCGGGGTGCCCCGAAGGGGTTCCGGGCGCCCTGGGGGGATAAAACTTTATCCCCCAACGTTCAGATCGAGTTTGACTCGATCTGGTCAACAACTTCGGTCCGGGCGCTCCGTAGGGTTCCGGGCGCCCCGGAGGGGTCCGGGCGCCCCGGTCAGCTCCGGGCACCCCGGACCCTAAAAGTCAACTCTGGTTGACTTTTTTCGTCCGGTCGCTCTGTTTCGGTTCAGCTCGTCTCGGTCCGGGTCTTCAACTCCGACTCCGCTATCTTGGGTGATCTCAGCCATTCGGAATAGGGCTCACCCGAACACAAGTTCCGGCCTTCTCCTCGAGCAGCCTTCCTTCCTGGTTTCTCGTCCCTTGAACGCCGCACACGTTCTTCTCGTCCACCGGTGTACTCTTCCGCGGTCACCTTTGTTGGATCGAGACGCGCTAGAGGGGGGGGGTGAATAGCGCTCGTGGCTATTTTGATCGTATCGGAATCGTAAAACTATCAAAGTAAATATACGCAGCGGAAATAACGAATGCAATCACAGAGGGACACAAGAAGTTTTACTTCGTTCGGAGCCTAAGGCGACTCCTACTCGAAGGCCCGCGATCCTTGATCGCTTTTCGTGGGCAACAACTATAAGCTCGTAAAATGTACAATAAGATATTACAATTGAAAGAACTAAAACAAATTATACCGACAACAATAAAGTAGCAGAATCTGAAGCTTCGGGTTGTCGGGGACTTGTAACAGCACTTCTGGGTGTTTCTAGAGCAGCTTGTAGCGTTGTTCTGGTGCTGCTGCTCGAGACCCCTTATAAAGGGTGTTCAAGGTGCCTTGAAGCCCTTCAAGGCGCCTTAAACAGGCCGAGTCACCCGCGGAGATCAGCACAGACTTGGTCGAACTTTATCCAGTTCAAGGCGCCTTCAGCCTACCCAAGGCGCCTTCAACCTTCGACCCAAGGCGCCTTGAACTTCATCTAAGGCGCCTCCAACCTTCTGCGCTGGCTTTTCCTGGTTCGCACCCGAGGCGCCTCGGACACTGTTCATCCGAGTTGTAACTTGCTCCTTTGTTCCTGCAAAATGTGTTAGTCCCAAACACATACCCTGCAAAACAAAGTTAGCACAGAAACATAATGAAATGATAATAATGAAAGTTTTGACAGCATTCGAACTGTCCGGGTCTGACTTCAGGTTTCCCATCCGGAAACCCTAGGTCGACCCGACGCCTACTGTTCCCTCTACGGGGAACGCGTCCTCACCTACTCCACTCAGGAGATTTACCTGTTGCCAGTGCGATCCTCCAGATCGACTGGACTTTTGCTCAGCACTCGATACTTCCGGACTTTCTGCTGGACATCCGCTTCCCGGCTAGTCCAGACTTTCACCTGGTTCGCGACACCAGGACTTTCCACCTAGGGTTACCACCCCCTAGGACTTTTGCCCGAAGCCATCGACCTGCCAAGACTTTCCGCATAGGGTTACCACCCCCTATGACCTAGGGTTACCACCTCCTAGGGTTTTCCCTTTGCCTAACCGCAGCTAGGACTTTTCCTGAAATACTCATTCAACATGTTAGATCACAACACACCTTAACTTTGAATCCTTTGCCATTATCAAAACTCAGGTTCGATCGTTAGATGCTTCCCGCACCAACAACCTCGTCCCTCGGACGCACCGAGCCCGTCGGCTCTCTCCCCTGCCGTCCTTCTCGCTAGCCGCGTCTTCCTCTCGACTTCCTGTGTTCCTAAGCTCCTACACACTTAGACACAAGGATTAAACAAACGCAGGATCTAACTTAGCTTGTTTGGTCACATCAAAACACCTTGGGGTTCCAACAATCTCCCCTTTTTTGATGTGAGCAACCCAAGTTAAGTTAGGGTAAACATATGCAATAAAAACAATTTATATTCAAATAAATCCAAATATTTTTCAATTGAAAAATTATATTACCTCCCCTAGACTTAACATACTTCTCCCCCTTTGATCACATAAAAATTGGGGTTATAAACAAGTCTAAGGTAAATTTTTAAAATGTCTAAGTAAAGACACTCTTCAATTTTTTTTTTTTTAAAATCTTAAGGCAATTTTTATAAAAACTTCTAAGATAACTTTCATAAAAAATTTCTAAGTCAATTTTCATAAAAATTTTTAAGGTAATAAAAAAAAAATTCTAAGTCAAGTTAAAATTTTTTTAAATATTTTCTAACACAAATTGAATAACTCTTTTAAAGCATTAAGTAATTTAAATTAATGCTTTTTCAGTTAGTCAATTAAACTTTTCATTTTGATACTTGGCTTCCAGGTCGTGGCGAGGCACTAGGCCTTCTTGGTTATTGGAGCAACAACCACTTCCTTAGACAAAGCCTCATAATGAAATTAGTTGTTTAATTTCCTTGCTGAAAATGCTAAGTCTAATTTTAATTTTAAATTAAACATGCTTTCGGAACCCAATAGAGGTTCCTACCTACAGAATTAACCAAGTATTTCCTGGGTACATAGTTTTTTGATATATTTCTAATTTGACTTTTATGAAATCTATAATACCAATTTAAACCTCTATAATTTCTAAAAGTAGAAATATTTGAACCATTAGATTTTTTCTATCTTTCTATTTCTTCCTTTAGTTTTTCATTTTCAATTTTCAATTTATCAAAATCCTCTATAAGACATGATTTTGCCAAAATTCTTTTTGTTTCTAAAATTTCATTTTCTAATTTGATATTTTTATTTTCTAATTTATACATGGATTTAGCCATTGCCTTAATGCCAAAGTAAAGTTCATCAGGGGGTAAGAGGCATACCTCACTTACCATATCAGACTTGAAGCCTGAATCTCCCCCTGCTTTGCTACTTCCATCTGAGGTCGCTCCCCCTTCATCGATGCTGGGTTCTGATGTACTTTGGCCTTCGTAGCTTGCCATCAGTGCTATCCCCACATATTCTTGAATCTCGGACTCAGATGATGAAGTGTCGTCCCAAGTGGCTTTTAGGTTCTTGTGTTTCTTGGGTGTCTTCATTTTGTCCTTCTTTAGTTCTGGGCAATCCTCTCTTAAGTGTCCTTCCTTTTGACACTGGTAGCAACGCACTTTTCTTCTATTTCTAGGATTCTTTTTATTCTGCATTTCTTTAAATTTATTAGATCTAAAAAACTTTTTAAAGTTTCTTACCATGTACGCTTCCTGATCATCCTCTGAGTCTGACTCGGGTTCATCCCTTTTGGTTGCGTTTAGCGCAATCATCTGGCTTGATTCCTTTGTTCCTGCACACCTGGTTTCATGCAATTCAAGAGTGGAGAACAGTTCTTCCAAACTACTTACCTCCAGGTCTTTCGAAATGTAGTAGGCGTCGACGATTGATGTCCATTCTGAAGTTCTGGGAAACGCGTTGAGTACGTAGCGTATTGTTTCCCGATTTGTTACTGTTTCTCCGAGGTTCTCGAGACCAGTAATCAGTTCTTTTACCTTTGCGTGTAGACTGGCTACCTTCTCACCTTTTTCCAGTCGGATGTTCATTAGCTTGTTCCGGAGGATGTCTCTTCTAGCGAGCTTCGCTTCGGACGTGCCTTCGTGGAGTTCTAGGAATTTCTCCCAGAGTTCTTTGGCAGATGAATAACTTCCGATGCGGTTGACCTCTTGAGGCGGCAACACGCTCAGCAGGTGGTATTCCGCACGGCTGTTTGCTACAGACTCATTTTGCTCCTTCTTTGTCCAATGGCTCTCTTCTTTTTCTTCTCCATCTTGATTCATCGGAGCTACAAAACCATATTTCATAATAAACCGAATTTCGAAATCAGTTCTTAGGAATACCTCCATACGTCGCTTCCAGTCTGCGAAGTCCCCCTCGAATTTTGGTGGAATGATGCTTGGTCCGACCATCTTGTTGCTTCGATCGGCGATTAGTCCTCCTGAAGCGCCTTGCTCTGATACCACTTGTAGGTCCCTTTGGAGGCAGGCAAGAGGCGAGGGGTGAATTGTCCTACAAAAATTAAACCAAAAACCCTTCTCGGATATTCAACTAATTTAAAAGACACTTGTAATAATAAAACTAAGAGACTAAAAGAAAAGAGCAGACATAAGAGATTTACTTGGTTTGTAATCAGGGGATTGCTAATCCAAGGAAAGTAAGCACACTATCTGTTTATCTCCTTCGAGCGGAGTAGCCTCTTTACAGCGTTGACAACACAAATAAAAGAAACAGAATTGAAAGCACAGAGAAAACTGATTACAAGTGAGTTAAATGATCTGTGCAAACCAGTGCTATATTTATAGCACTGGTCGGGGTGCCTAGAAGGGGTTCCGAGCGCCCTGGGGGGATAAAACTTTATCCCCCAACGTTCAGATCGAGTTTGACTCGATCTGGTCAACAACTTTGATCCGGGCGCCCCGGAGGGGTCCGAGCGCCCCGGACCCCAAAATTCAACTCTGGTTGACTTTTTCCGTCCGGTCGCTCTGCTTCGGTTCAGCCGGGTCTTCAACTCCGGCTCCGCTAGCTTGGGTGATCTCGGTCATCCGGAATAGGGCTCACCCGAACCCAAGTTCCGGTCTTCTCGTCGAGCAGCCTTCCTTCTCGGTTTCTCGTCCCTCGAACTCCGCACACGTTTTTCTCGTCCACCGGTGTACTCTTCCGCGGTCACCTTGTCCTTCGGACGCACCAAGCCCGTCGGCTCTCTCCCGTGTCGTCCTTCTCGTTAGCCACGTCTTCCGCTTGACTTCCTGTGTTCCTAAGCTCCTGTACACTTAGACACAAGGGTTAAACAAACACAGGACCTAACTTAGCTTGTTTGATCACATCAAAACACCTTGGGGTTCCAACAGATTTCTTCTACCTATTTAGCTCCGTCGATTTCGATAGAGCTCCGCTCCGAGCCCTGAGCTCCGACCAAGCAGCTCCTCACACCGGCGAGATCGCGGAGGACATTACGACTGGATGCCGAGACCTTCGAACCCCTTCTTGTCAGCGCGACACCATCGGACGAGGGATTCCGACGGTGACACAAGGATGAGAAAGGCAAGTTCTCTCTAATATGCTGGTGTGGGATCTGTGAGGTGGGGAATCAGTGATTGGGAAGGTTTGTGTATGTTCGTTCCTGTTAAAGGTGCTTCAATTTGAGTTTTCTTCGTGTTTTGCTTTACTTTTGTTTCGCGATTTTTGCAATGGATTTTGGTGTTTATGATTGGAAATGATTTAGTTCATTTTCATCTTGACGATTTGATCAGGTTCTTGGTAGGCTTTGCAAGCACTCTCCTCTATGGTCGACATGGGATCTATGATGTACTGGGAAGGTGTCTAAGGGGATCAAAATGCTTGGCTAGGGATTTCAATTCATGGAATAGGTTACGATTTGATTCTCCTTTAGGAGGTTCTTGCGTTGGTCCGCATCATTTTTAGATTTTCGCCAGTGCATTCCATTATTGATGGTGATCGATTTCCTTTGGAGTTGTTCCTTATCATGATTCTTGTGGTTTCCGTGATGGATCTAGTTGATTGGAATCGAAATTGATGTGTTTTATTACTTCTCATTGGTTTGATGATTTGAACAGAGATATCTTGGGGGTTTAGGCCGAGATTGATGAAGCTTGTTTCTTTTATCGTTTCCATGAGATTTGGAGTGGGTCACGCACAGATTTAAGGTTTGATTGGAGTTGTTTTTGCTTTTCATTTTTTGCTTCCGATCTTGTGGATAGATTTCAAGTGGAATAGATTTGGTAAAAGAAGTTCTGCTACCTTTTGGAAGTTGTTTTGGAGTTGTAGATGCTTCCGAAGTTCTTATTTTCCTCCAGATTGTCCTCCAGATTTCTTGACAGATTAGGGAGAGTTATTTCAATTTTTATGTTGTGATGTTTTCTTTGTGTGGTTGGGTTGCCTGATTTAGATTTGAAAGGTTTCCAAGTCTTTTCGATGAAGCTACGTTTTTGTGATGTTAAGGGATTTAAGCTCTGATGTCTTCTTGTTATTGGAATTGCCATGAAATTCCTACTAATCAGTAGGGATGAATGAAGATTGAATGGGAACACTAGGTTAACTATCCATAGGTTAATGAAATCTTTGAATGTTGCTTTGGTTAATGATCTACTACCATACTCACATGTTCAAATCTCTTTAACTATTGCTTTGGGTAATTAATCTATTGCTTTATTTTCATGTTCATAGCTCTATATACTTGCATTATGTAGTATGATAGAAGTAGGTTAGGTCCTCTTATGCGGTTTTGTTTCTTGTGTTGACTGCGGGTTCTATTTATGTAAATAGGTAGACTGATCATGAACTTAGTTTTGGTGATGTTGAAAGCTTCTGTTGTCCTTTATTTCGTTAAGCATGATTTAGGTCCCTGTTCATGGATATTCTTATGTTATGCATGATTTGGATATGGAAAGGATATTGTGAATTGGTATATTTATTGAATGAATGAAATGTGCTATTGATATGAGTATAATGTAGATAGATTATGTTTTTCTTATATAGCTAATTGGATGAATATGAGTAAATGTGGTAACAGTACAGAATGGGTGCCCCGGGATGAGCTCCAGGGAGGGCTCTTCTAAACATGACTGATACTGTAATTTATGACTGATATGGTAATTTATGATTGATACTGTAATTTATGTTAGCTTCAGCTATATGACTGCACGTTCTCCTAGGAGATACCTCTAGGCTCATGAGACTGATTGATTAGTTCAAATGGTGCTTACCACTTTGTGACATATCCACCCTTATTAGCTATGTAAGATCTTTTACATATCGTATCCTGCATTTCTTTATTTTGTATTTGAGTTTATGTTCTATACCTACTAGTTACTGTTCCTCTACTTTAAGGATGTCATATCTTTCATATTGGATTGTACTTGTTGTGTTCGTAAACTTATGATGCCTACGTTATAGGTGAGGGAGAAGTCTCCCAGGATACGATGGAAGGCTTGCGGATGGAGTAGCCAAGGAGACAGGATAGATGCATGACACTGTCTGGATGTCTTAGCAGATGTTGAGAGGGTTGTTTTAAAAAAAAACTTGAGGGAAAAGGTTTACATTTTAATTAAGCTATAAGATTGAGAAAGGTTTACATTTGCATTTTTTAGCAATTCACCCCTTCTTACCAACTATAAGGGACCAACAAATGGTATCAGAGTCTAACCACTTTATAAGGACTAATCGCTGACTGAAGTAGAGAAGACGATGGCTGGACCAAGCATCTACCAGCCTAAGTTTAAAGGGGAGTTCGCGATTTAGAAAAAGAAGATGGAGGTATTTTTGAAATCTGACTTTGAATTATTAATAATAATGAAATATGATTTTGTAGCACCAAAGGATCAATAAGGGAAAGACAAAGAAGAACATCAACAGACGAAAAAGGAGCATGCCGGCTTCGTGGCAAACAACAAGGAAGAATTCTATCTGCTGAGTGTTTTACCGTCACAAGAAGTTAACCGGATCGGAGCCTACAAGTCAACCAAGGAGCTCTGGGAGAAATTCCTGGAACTACACGAAGGAACCTCAGAGGCAAAACTTGTCAGACGAGACCTGTTCCAGATCTAGATCAGCAACCTCTAGTTGGAAGAAGGCGAAATCATTGCACACCTCCACTTAAGGATCAAAGAACTCATTATAAAATATGATATCCAAATAATAATTATATAATAAGATTATTTGTGAAATAATTTTAACAGAATTTTTAAAAATTTTCTGAGAATTTTTTGGAACTCTTATGATGTATTTTAAGGGGATGAAATTATAAGTTTGAGAAAAACCTGTTTGGAATATCCAAAGATGGGAGTTGATTGAGGAATTTAACCTAGGGTTTAATTAAAATATTTAAGGTTATAATATTTTATTTTTTATTTTCTCTTCTTTTTCTCTCTTTTCTCTCCCGAGCCCGATCCCTCTCCTCCTCTCCTCTCGCGATGCAAGTTCTTCTTCTCTTCCCTAACCGATGCGCCGTTGCAGCAGCAAACCGTCGCCACCACGCGACACCTCCTCTCCCGCCGTACAAAACCGTCGGCCAAGCCCTTCTCCTCCTCTTCGCCTTGCGCAGCACCCGATGCCACTTCCGCTCTCCCTTCTGTAGGTGCAGCGGAGGCCGGCAAGAGGGGGTGAATTGCTGTAAACAAAACAAACTATACTCTCCTCGGATTTCAACTCAGAAAAGCAATAGTAAAATAATAACAATTAAATCAACAGAAATAAAAAGAGACTCAGCAATTAACCTGGTTACAACCAAGGAGGTTGTTAATCCATAGCGATGAAAAAGCGCACTAGAAGAATCTCCTTTGCTGAAGGCGGAGAAGCCTTTTATACACTAACGACTCACAACTATTGCTAGGAATTAAGTACAGAGTTGAATGTAGAAGTTGTATTGAATTCCTAGCTTCAGGGGCCTTTAAATAGCCTCTGGAAATCTGATCTCGAGGGTCCAAGGCGCCTCCAATAAGAGTCCAAGGCGCCTCCAATAGGTGAGTGGATAAAACTTTATCCGAAGCATGAAACGGTCACTTTGACCTGTTGAAGGCACCTTCAACAAGGTTGAAGGCGCCTCCAAGCCTGATGGAGGCGCCTCCAAGCTGACAGCTCCAATTCCAGCTTGCTTTCTTCAACTTCCGACGCTCCATTCTTTTGGGTGATTGCGGCCAACTGGAATAGGGATCACCCGAACCCAATTCCCGGCCTTCTCATCGAGCAGCCTTCCGTCCCGGCTTAATGTCTCTCGAACGCCGCGCACGCTCTTCACGCCCACCGGAGTACTCTTCCGTAACTCTCTCGTCCTTCGGACGCACTGAGCCCGTCGGCTCCCTTCCCGTGCCATCCTTCTCGCTAGCTGCGTCTTCCGCTCGACTTCCTGTGCTCCTAAGCTCTTGCACACTCAGACACAGGGATCAAACACAGCAGGACCTAACCAACTTGGTTGATCACATCAAAACTACCACGGGGTCCAACAATCTCTCCCTTTTTGATGTGCATCAACCCAAGTTCAAGTTAGGGTCTGCAAATAGACATAAATAGTAATTTAAAGGAAATTACTAAATTAACATATTAAGCATAAATTTGCAATAATTAATATTGCAACACATTTTCAAAAAATAGGTAAAATTTTTATTTTCCTAACTCCCCCTAAACTTGTACCTTTCTCTCCCCCTTTGATCACAACAAAAATGGGGTCCTAATTAGAGGGATTTTTTTTTAAAAAAAAATCCAAGTAAATGAATTTTCAAACAGAACTTTCCAGAAAAAATATTTCTACCCAAAATGATTTTTTTGAAAAAAATTCTAAGTTAAAAGACTTTTTGAATTAAAAAAAAAATTCAAGTAAATGAACTTTTAGAATTTTCCAAAAGAATATTTCGAAAAAGAATTCAAGTCAAAAAGCAAATTAAGTCTTTAGAATTTTCCAGGAAAAAATATTTCTAAAAATGAATTATAAACAAAATTTTCAAAAATATTTGATTAAACTTTCAAAACATTATTTAATTCTAATTTTTAAATGATTTTTCAGAAAGTTAATTAAACCTTTCATTTCAATATTTCAGCTTCCAGGTCGTGGCGAGGCACTAGGCCTTCTTGGTTATTGGAGCAACAACCACTTTCTTGACAAAGCTTTATAAAGAAATTTACTGTTTAATTTTTCTTCTCTGAAAGCTTTTAATAAAAAAAATTAATTTAGCACAGATTTTGGAACCCAATAGAGGTTCCTTCCTACAGGGTTATTAAAAAATTTAGGGGGTACATAGTTTCTTGGTACTTTTCTAAGTTGACCCTGATGGTTTCTAATGTACCAATTTAATTTACCATAAATTCTAATTTTTGAATTTGGAAACTTCTTTAAGCATGCATCATTTTTCAATTTTTCAATATCATTTTTTAATTTTATATTTTTTAATTTCAAATTTTCATTTTCCTTTTCAAATTTATCTAATTCTTTAGAAAGTGCTTTTATAAATTTAAAGGACCGAGTCGGGGTTAGAATGCATACCTTACTTACCTGACTCGGTGACGCTCCCCCTTCACTGCTGCTTCCTTCTTCTGATGTTGCTCCCCCTTCATCGATGCTCATCTCTGAGCTTGAGTCTTCTAGCTGATAGTTGGCCATCAGTGCTAGTCCCGAGAATTCTTCGACTTTCGATTCAGAGGATGATGAATCATCCCACGTGGCCTTTAGGTTGTGTTTGGTTCGAGCTGGCTTCTTGCTCCTTTCCTTATCCTTTTGTTTGCTCTTCAATTTTGGGCAGTCCTCCTTGATGTGCCCTTCTTCGTTGCAGTTGTAACAACGGACTGTCCTTCTCTTTTGACGATATTTACTTGACCACGATCTAAATTTGTTAGATTTAAAAAACTTATTAAAACGTCTTACCATTAATGCAGCTTCATTTTCGTCGATTGTCACTTCGGAGTTAGGATCGTCCTTTTCGGCTCGTAGGGCAATGTTGAGGTTTGACTTCTCTACTAGATTTTCTACAAGTCGAGATTCGTGAAGTTCGAAGGTTGAAAACAATTGTTCCAATGTACTTACCTCGAGATCCTTAGAGATGTAGTAAGCATCTATTAAGGAGGCCTACTCGGGAGTTCTCGGGAAGGCGTTGAGCGCGTATCGAATTGAGTCCCGGTTCGTTACTTCTTCTCAAAGGTTGGTGAGTTGAGTGATCAGCTCTTTGATCCTCGCTTGGAGTTGCGCTACCTTCTCACCTTGGTTCATCCGGAGGTTCGTCAACTGGGTCCGGAGGATGTCACGTCGCGCCAGCTTTGCTTCGGAGGTACCTTCATGAAGCTCCAGGAATTTCTCCCAGAGATCTTTCGCGGAGTCGTAGCTTCCGATTCGACTTACCTCTTGTGGTGGCAGCACACTGAGCAGGTGGAACTCTGCCTTTCCGTTGGCGACGAAATTAGCTTGCTCCTTCTTGCTCCATGTATTTTCTTCTTTGTCTTTCGGTGCTGCAAAACCATATTTCATTGTAATAAGAATATCAAAATCCGTTTAAAAAAGTACCTCCATTTTGCGCTTCCATGTGGCGAAGTCTCCGTCGAACTTCAGGGGATGGATGTTCGCTCCGGCCATCGTCTTGATCGTAGTGCTTCAGTCGGCGGTTAGTCCTTCTGAGGCGATCAGGCTCTGATACCAATTGTAGGTGCAGTGGAGGCCGACAAGAGGGGGGTGAATTGCTGTAAACAAAATAAACTATACCCTACTCCGATTTCAACTCAAAAAAGCAATAGTAAAATAATAACAATTAAATCAACAGAAATAAAAAAAGACTCAGCAATTAACTTGGTTACAACCAAGGAGGTTGTTAATCCAGGGCGATGAAAAAGCGCACTAGAAGAATCTCCTTTGCTAAAGGCGGAGAAACCTTTTACACACTAACGGCTCAGAACTATTGCTAGGAATTAAGTACAGAGTTGAATGTAGAAGTTGTATTGAATTCCTAGCTCCAGGGGCCTTTAAATAGCCTCTGGAAATCTGATCTCGAGGGTCCAAGGCGCCTCCAATAGGTGAGCGGATAAAACTTTATTCGAAGCATGAAACAATCACTTTGACCTGTTGAAGGCGCCTCCAAGCCTGATGGAGGCGCCTCCAAGCTGGCAGCTCCAATTCCAGCTTGCTTTCTTCAGCTTCCGACGCTCCGTTCTTTTGGGTGATTGCGGCCAACCGGAATAGGGCTCACCCGAACCCAATTCCCGGCCTTTTCCTCGAGCAGCCTTCCGTCTCGACTTAATGTCCCTCGAACGTCGTACACGCTCTTCACGCCCACCGGAGTACTCTTCCGTAGCTCTCTCGTCCTTCGGATGCACCGAGCCCGTCGGCTCCCTTCCCGTGCCATCCTTTTCGCTAGCTGCGTCTTCCGCTCGACTTCTTGTGCTCCTAAGCTCCTAAGCTCCTGCACACTCAGACACAGGGATCAAACACAGCAGGACCTAACCAACTTGGTTGATCACATCAAAACTACCACAGGGTCCAACACCTTCTTCCCTCTACGCCACTGCCGACCACCACGGACCCACGACCGGTCGTCGCAGCCTGAAGCCGACCACCATTCAGTACCGAGCCTTCCTCTCCCGAAGCTCTTGGTTTCTTCTCACCTGACACCGCTGATCCATGCCCTAGCTCGCCGAGGTGCCACCTCTGCACAAGTTTAGTCTTCGGCCAGGAGCAAGGATTCAAGCCCTAGTTTCTCCCCCGTGCCCTAGATCTGATCCCTGTGTGCTGCCTCCCTTGTCAACGTCGTGCCCTAGTTTTGGATGCCACTGTGTTGATCAGCGATCGACGATGCCATCGAGCCTTAGCCTCGTATCTCTTCTGATCTAGTCTTCTCCTCTTCACTGCTGCGAACAGCTAGCCCCCGCCGACAGCCAGTCCTGATCAGTGCAACTCCGGCTACAGTAAACCACCAGAGAGGAAGGAGGTTAACAGTTGATTTGGGTAACGAATTTCATTTGTTAGACTTGATTTAGTGATGCCATATTTCTGTTCGTATCTTCTTAGAATCATAACCTTGAAGACATTCAGAGTATTGCCTAGGAGGGTTTCATTCCACCATAAGTTGTGGTTGGAGAAGGAGAACAAGCATCGTTTGGGTATGTTTGGAGTTGATTCATAATGATTACTTAGTGAGTGATTGGTTTATTTAGTTGCATGATCAATATTAGGATCATTAGATTGTTGTGGTGAATTGTTAGGGATGGAGTTATTACCCAATTGATATTGTGGATGAATTAAGTGTGTATTGATCATAGAGGATTTCCATGATTAAATTGATTAACTCATAAGTAGGGTTGATGTGAAAGAATCATGGATTGAGTTAAACCTAATTAGATTAATGAATTAGGTTAATTATTTCGATTGGGGTCTTTCCCTAATTAATCTGGATTTTGAATTTAGCCGGTTGTTGTTTATATGATTAGCTAAAATGTATATCATGTACTACAGGTGATAAAGAACCTTGTAAATGGATCGCCTTGAAATTCAGCTTGGGGAAGGGTATTGACGCTACACTCAAGCAAGATGAGAAGGTGAGTGATAAATCATGGGGTTTGATCGCCACAAGTTGCCTTGATAAGATCGGAATTAGTTCTTTGCCTAAGAACTAGAAGGAAGCTCTCACCAAAGAAAAACTAAAATTTTCATTCAAACTTACTTGATTTTCTATACAAGAGTTCCTCTATTTAACATCCCTTAAGATCCACTATACACTAATTATGCAATAAATATCATGCTTGCATGCATGGTATTTATTATCCACTAATGCAACCACTAATCCCTAATACTAACTTAATGCAACCATGTATGCATGGTATTTATTATACTAGCTTAGGAACTCAAAAAAATGCATTAAAACCCCACAAAGGACATCAAAAGTCACTTTAGAAAAAACCCCCCAAAAATGCGTACGAAAATGGTCCTCATGTTGGTCTAATTTCACTTTCAATTTGAAGGAATGTGATCCATTTAGTTGTTGCCTCCATTGTGCATTTATCCTCCTTTTCCTTGAGCCCCATTATTAAGTCTTCCCAAGCTTGCTTCATTCTCTTAGTCTTGACCTCGTCATGGGTTCCCCAATTCCCTTCAATGTCTCTTCTTGGCTCACATCATTCCCTCCTTTAGGTGAATTCGTCCTTAAATTTAGGTCATCATCACCTACATCAAAAGGACTCAAATCAGCCACATTAAACATTGCACTAACACCATACTCACCGGGCAAATCAATTTTGTAAGCATTGTCATTACTTCTTTCCAACACTTGGAATGGTTCATCTCCTCTTGGTTGAAGCTTTGATTTCCTTTGGGTAGGAAATCGTTCCTTCCTCATATGAACCCACACCCAATCATCGGGTTCAAGGACACCTCTTTTCCTCTCTTTATTGGTTTGATTTGCATATTGCTCCATTTTCTTCTCAATTTGAGCTTTAACTTGCTCATGAATCTTCTTCACATATTCTGCCTTTGTTTTTCCATCCTTGTGAACTAAAGAAGAAGTGTTAGGTAAAGGAAGCAAATCAAGAGGTGTTAGTGGATTGAACCCATAAACAATCTCAAAAGGAGAAAATTGAGTAGTAGAATGGACTACCCTATTATAAGCAAATTCAACATGAGGTAAATATTCTTCTCAAGATTTAATGTTATTCTAAATAATAACTCTAAGAAGAGTGGAAAGTGTCCTATTTACCACCTCAGTCTGGCCGTCAGTTTATGGGTGGCATGTGGTGGAGAAAAGAAGCTTTGTTCCCAGCTTGTTCCATAAGGTCCTCCAAAAATGGCTTAAAAATTTGGTGTCACGATCTGAAACAATGCTCCTAGGCATGCCATGAAGTCTTACCACCTCTTTGAAAAACAAATCTGCCACATGAGTTGCATCATCCACTTTGTGGCAAGGTATGAAGTGTGCCATCTTGGAGAATCTATCAACTACCATAAAAATGGAGTCCTTACCTTTTTGAGTACGTGGTAGCCCTAAAACAAAATCCATAAAAAGTCAGTCCAAGGAAAATTAGGAATAGGCAAAGGCGTGTAAAGTCCATGAGGTAATGTCTTAGATTTTTCTTTTCTACACACAATGCACTGTGCACAAAATTTCTGCACATCATGTTTCATGTGTGGCCAATGAAAATGTTCAAGCAACATTCTAAGGTCTTTTGAACCCCAAAGTGTCCCATTAAACCCCCCTCATGTGCTTCCCTAACTAGCAATTTACGCATATATCCTCTAGGCATACAAAGTCTGTTATTCTTAAACAAGTAGTTGTCATGCCTAACAAACCCATTTTGTGATTTCTTTTCACACGTAGCATATAATTGGGAAAACTCATTATCATGTACATACAATTCCTTAATATGTTCGAAACCAAGCAATTTAGTTTCAAGTGTAGCTAACAAGTTATACCTTCTTGAAAGTGCATCTGCTATAACATTTACCTTTCCTTGCTTATGTTTAATCACATAAGGAAATTGTTCAAGAAATTTGACCCATTTGGCATGCCTTTTGTTGAGCTTCCCTTGCCCTTTCAAATACTTCAAAGATTCATGATCACTATGAATAACAAATTCTTTAGGCAAAAGATAATGCTGCCATGTTTGCAATGCTCTAACAAGTGCATACAATTTTATATCATAAGTGGAATAGTTGAGAGTGGCGCCACTTAGTTTCTCACTAAAATATGCAATGGGATGATCATCTTGAAGTAAAACAACCCTAATACCCACATGAGATGCATCACATTCAATTTCAAATGATTTGGAAAAATCAGGTAAAGCAAGAATGAGTGCATGCGTGAGTTTATCCTTAAGTGTTTGAAATGCATTTTCTTGATTCTCTCCCCATCTAAAACCCATATTTTTCTTAACAATTTCATTTAGGGGTCCTGCCACTGTGCTGAAATCCTTCACAAACCTTCTATAGAAACTTGCCAACCTATGGAAGCTCCTAACCTCACTCACAGTTTTAGGAGTTGGCCAATCTCTAATGGCCTTATCTTTCCCTTCATCAACCTACACTCCTTTAAAACTTATGACAAAACCAAGAAAAACCACATGATTAGTGCAAAAAGAATACTTTTCCAAGTTAGCACATAGTTTTTCCTTTCTAAGGACATGCAAGACAGATTAGAGATGTGCAATATGCTCAACAAAACTCTTGGAATATATCAAAATATCATCAAAGTATACTACCACAAATTTTCCAAGAAATTCTCTTAAGACATGGTTCATAAGCCTCATAAAAGTGCTTGGTGCATTAGTTAACCCAAAAGACATTACCAACCATTCATACAATCCATATTTGGTTTTGAAAGTTGTTTTCCATTCTTCCCCTTCCCTTATCCTAATTTGATGGTACCCACTTTTCAAATCAATTTTAGAAAAGAAGCAAACATCATGCAATTCATCAAGCAAATCATCAAGTCTAGGGATAGGATGTCTATACTGAATTGTGATGTTGTTGATGGCTCTACAGACAGTGCGTATCCTCCATGATCCATCCTTTTTAGGCACCAAAATTATGGGTACAACACAAGGACTTAAACTTTATCTAACTCATACTTTTTGCAATAACTCCTCCACTTGATTTTGTATCTCCTTTGTTGCTTGAGGGTTGCTCCTATAAGCTGACCTATTGGGCAGAGAAGCGCCAGGAATAAGATCTATTTGGTGTTCAATCCCCCTCATTGGAGGCAAGCCGTGAGGTACTTCCTTGGGAAACACATCCTCAAAATCTTGCACAATAACAACAACATCACTAGTCAAGGAGTTAGTATTAGATTCCAAGCAAATTTCCTTGCACAAAATAAGAAATATAGGCTGCCTTGTCAAATAAGGTTTCTTCGCCTCACTTCCTCTTGTAAACAAATTTTCTATTTTTCTCTCTTTCTTTTCCTCATTCTCTCTTTTCTTTTGAATTTTGTCCTCAAAATCAAGTATTTTCTTTTTCACACACACTTTTTTTTTTTCTTAAGCTCTTGCTCTTCTTTTTCTCTTTTCTCTCTCATTTTTATTTGATCCTCACAAACCTCCCTAGGTGATAACGGTACAAGTGTGACTTTGCGAGAATTGTGGACAAAAGAGAAGTTGTTGGAGAGTCCATCATGGTGAGCTCGCCTATCAAACTGCCAAGGTCTTCCAAGAAGAATGTGGCTTGCCTCCATAGGCACAATATCACATAGAACTTGATCTTCATATTTACCAATGGAAAAATTAATCAACACTTGCTGGTTCACTACCAATTTACCACTATTACTTAGCCATTGGAGTTTATATGGTCTTGCATGTGGTGTAGTCTTGAGATTGAGTTTGGTGACCAACCTAGTGCTTGCCACATTGGTACAACTTCCACCATCAATGAGCATGCCTTACCTTGAATAAGGCAGCGGGTATGAAAAATATTTTCTCTTTGGTCCTCGTCATGCTCCTTGGCTTGGCTTCCCAATAATCTCCTAACCACCAAGAGATCTCCATCTTGCACATAGGCTGCTCCATCATTTTCCTCATCGCTTGAGGAAGAGGAATGAGAAGAAATTTCTTCACTAGAGATACTCCCATTATCCCTCACCACCATAGTCTTCTTATTCGGGCATTCGGATGAAATATGACCTTTTCCCAAACACCTAAAACACTTGATATCCTTAGAATTAGAAGTGGAAGAAGAGATAGTAGGAATAGGCTTCTTAGTGCTTGTTGCCTCCTTAGAATTTGAAGAAGAACCCTCCTTCTTTGGCTTGTCCTTCCAACTTGAAGAGTAGTTTGGAGAAGATGATTTATTCATAACGCCCTTTCTCTTTAATTGTTGCTCTACATTCATTGCTTGATGCACTAAGTCATCAAGCTCCACATAATGTTGCAACTCCACAATGTCTCCAATATCTCGGTTTAGGCCATGGAGAAACCAAGCCATGGTAGCTTCCCTATCCTCCACAATATTGGCTTTAATATCAAAGCCACCTCCATCTCCTTGTAGTAATCATCCACACTCCTACTCCCTTGGGTGAGTCTTTGCAATTTGTTGTGCAATTCTCTATGGTAATGGTAAGGCACAAATCTCCTTCTCATCAAAGTCTTCATTTCGTCCCAAGTGTTGATAGGATGCTCTCCATACCTTCTTCTCTCCTTTTGTAATTGATCCCACCAAATTAAGTCATAATCGGTGAACTCAAGGGAAACCACCTTTACTTTTTTTGCATCATTGTAATTGTAGCTTGAGAAGATTTGTTCTATTTTTATCTCCCACTCAAGATATGTTTCGGGGTCATTCCTCCCTTGGAAGGAAGGTATCTGGACTTTGATACCTCCTAGATCATCTTCTCATCTATGGTCTCTACCTCCTCTTTCACGTCTTCTTCCCCCTTCATGCCTCATTCTTTCTCTTGGTGAATCATAGAATGCGTCACTTTGACGAGATTCTTCATGATGAGAATTGCCCCCACAGTTGGAAACATTTTCTCCTTCAAGTCGGTCCATCCTTTCGTGTATTTCTTCAAGTTGTCTTTGAAGCATTCTTTCAAATTGTTAAGTAAGTGCCTCCATTTGAAGCCTATTAAGATCTCGCCTAGGGGAATGAGGTGATTTTCCCCCACTCATGAATGCAAAAAAAAAAAAAAAAAAAAGATGACAAGGAAAATTATAAAAGAAATGTTAGATGGACCTCACCACTCTACTCACGTGGTTGCACTCAAATTTATCCACTCAGCTTCCTTTATATGCTCTTAAGGAAAGAACCTTATCAATGTCTTTCTCAAGACATCAAGTAGACAATCAAGTGAACAAGAAACGAACAAGAGAAATATGAGTAGAATAAGAGAAATAAACGAATAAAATGAGAAATTCAGCAACAATCAAGAGCAATGAAAGGAATATCTTTGAATTTAGATTTCACAAAGAAAGAATATTGAGTCCTTTCAATTCACAAATCCTCCTTTTTTTAAATTAGAAATAAATCACTAATGATTCCTCTTTTTTTTTTTTTTCTAAATTTTCCTTTTTTTTTTAGTTGAGGACCCAAATAGTGAATAGAAATTTACGACAGATAGGGACAGAGAGATCAACACAGATGGACAAGAACAAAGATGAAAACAAGACACAAACCTGAAAATCAAGGAGCTAAGGCTCTGATACCAAATGATAAAGAACCTTGTAAATAAATCACCTTAAAATTCAGCTTGGGGAAGGGTATTGACGCCACACTCAAGCAAGATGAGAAGGTGAGTGATAAGTCATGGGGTTTGATCACCACAAGTTGCCTTGATAAGATCGGAATTAGTTCTTTTCCTAAGAACTAGAAGGAAGCTCTCACCAAAGAAAAACTAAAATTTTCATTCAAACTTGATTTTCCATACAAGAGTTCTCCTATTTAACATCCCTTAAGATCCACTATGCACTAATTATGCAATAAATATCATGCTTACATGCATGGTATTTATTATCCACTAATGCAACCACTAATCCCTAATACTATCTTAATGCAACCATGCATGCATGGTATTTATTATACTAGCTTAGGAACTCTCAAAAATGCATTAAAACCCCACAAAGGACATCAAAAGTCACTTTAGAAAAAAATCTCCAAAAATGCATACGAAAATGTCCCTCATGTTGGTCCAATTTCACTTTCAATTTGAAGGAATGTGATCCATTTAGTTGTTGCCTCCATTGTGCATTTATCCTCCTTTTCCTTGAGCCCCATTATTAAGCCTTCCAAAGCTTGCTTCATTCTCTTAGTTTTGACCTCATCATGGGTCCCCCAATCCCCTTCAATGCCTCTTCTTGGCTCACATCAACAGGACTTTGATTCGAGACGAGCGTCTCGACGTGGGATCTATTTCGGATACGATCTCCATTTTTGAGGCGGGTACCTTGACTTATCTTTTTGATATTGCCATTTGATATGCGTAGTAGATTATAACGAGTAGTAATGATTATGTCTATATCTGCATTGGTAAGTCAAGTCTTTACTTGATACCTGTAGCATGCTTTATTTGTTGTCTGCTATACATCCATGCTTATACCCTCTTGATTATTGCCATATGTATTTATGTTCATAGAGGTAGTGACCTACCATGCCTTATTGTGTACAGGACTAGTTATTTGCCATACTTGTCAGGTGTACCTAGATCATTTTGTTGGATCTATTTACCTTTTGGTACATACTTTATGGAGGTGGATATATTCAAGATTTACATGCTTAGTGACATGCACCATCTTACATGATTGCATGTTGAGTGATTGTCGACTCTATTATTGTTGAGCATATCGCTAGTTACATGGATCTGCACACACAACCACTCATGGGTTAGTGGTATATCAGGCAGGATGTGTTGCAGTAGGTTGCTCTATCAAGGGCTCTGATGGCCCGCTCATGGGTAATGGCGACGCAACATGGTAGTAGGACAGGGATCGCTCCTCTGGACTATGACTCAGGGAGATGAGAGCATTGAGATCCCCCACTTTGTTTAGGATAGGAGGATAGGTGTACTCCGACAGCATCCTGCCCACTCGGTCACTCATGACTAGTGATGGCAGAGTGCATAGTTGTCATAGCCCTACCCACTCGGTCTCACCATCGCGTGTGAAATGCCTTACTGGCATCAGGGATGACTAGGACATTTTGCATCATATCCATAGATTGCATGTATTGCTTGTGATTGCTGCATTTTAGATGTTACATTTTTGTGAATGCATATATTTGACATGCATACAGGATACATTATGTATTTGGTCTGATGACCCTGTATATGTTGGTGAGGTTCACACCCATATGTTCAGATAGGAGGTCCTGGTGAGTACAATTTCTTTTGTTATTCAGTTTTGCATTTTCTGTTATTAGTCAGGAGACTGTACTCCATGATTATTACTAGTAGTTATAGTTTACTATGCATATCCAATTGATACCCGTTGAGTTGTTGAACTCACTACCCCTTATTTTTCCTGTTGTTTTCAGGTTAGCACATAGATATGTCCTGACGCTTGGAGTATTTTGTCTGCTGGTCCCATGTCACATCAAAAGACAGTTTACCTCGCTCTTGATTTTTTTTATATATTCTTTATTGATTTAGCATTGTATTGGGGTTTAGCCATGTGCCTATTTCGTTGTTTTGGTGTTGTATTTGTGTTTAAGCCGTGCCGATACGCATTGTGTTATTTTGGTTTGTATGAACTTTCCTTTTGTTTTTTCGTTGTGTTCTTAGTACAGCCGTGTGGGTTGTTATATATATAATTGCGTGGTTGTGGTTATTTTGTTCCAACTGAGTGGACTGAGTATATAACTGTGTGGTTGTATATATATATATATATATATATTTCAACCGTGTGGGCTGATGTATGTTGTTTGTGATGTATTCATGCTTCAGATTGTCACCGGTACAGGGGAGATACTGTCGAATTTTCCTCTGGTAGGGACTCCTCTAGGGCGTGTCACTCATCACCGGACTCACAAATCTCAGAGAAAAGATAACCAACCAAGATTCGCTAAGGTATGCGCTTAACGTATTTCTTAAGACTTCTGAATGGTCAACCCTAGTAGATGTATATTTCATCTCTAGGGACTTAGAGGTAAATAATTTAGAGGAATTATTTTCGATATTTGAAATTCACAAATCTAGATATGCGGATCTAAAGATAAAGGCGATGCAGAAATGAAGGCGAAACATCCCTCGATGATGATAAAATGACATTCATGGTAAGAAAGTTCAAAAGTTTTTTTAAAACTAATAAGTTTAATCAAGTGCAGGTCAAAAGAAGGAAAAGGAAAGTAAGGTGCTATCATTGCAATGAAGAAGGGCACATTAAAGATAACTGTCCAAAACTGAAGAATAAGGACAAGGATAAGGAAAAGGACAAAAGAGCGGCTTAGAAGAAGCACAAGAATCCAAAGGCAACATGGGACGAAATATCTTCATTAGATTCGGACATCGTAACTTATGCCAGACTTGCATTGATGGCAAGTCACCAAGAAGACGACGAAGTAAGTTCATCAGAGATAAGCATTGAGAGCATCAATGAAGGGGGAGCAACGTCAGAATAAAACAGCTCTACAGGAGGAGCATCAGATAATGAGATCGACAAGATAAGTCAAGTACGATCTCTACCTCCTGATCAGCTATATGAATTTATTAAAATGTTATCACAACATTCCTGTAAATTATAAAATTAGAATAAAAAATTATTAGCAGAAAACAAAGAGCTGAAAGGAACTTTAGTAAGATCTTGTCGACAAGAATATTTTGACAAAATAAAATTAGAAAATGAAAAATTACAAGAACGAATAGAGAATTTGAAAAATTTTGCACGTTCGATTATTGCTAATTCAAATTTTAAAACTTATCAAAAACTAAATTAATATTTTAGATAACACAAGGACTAAATTAGAAAACTATCAAGAAAATATTTTTCTAAAATATTCTTGATTAATACAGTAGGTAGGAACCTATATTGGGTTCCAAGATTGTATTTAAATTAAATTTTTATGTGTGTCATACTTTTAAATTGATTTAATTTTTTTACTTAGAATTATCTAAATAAATTATTTAATATAATTTATATTGGAAATTAATTTCTTATTTAAATTTTTTGAGAAAGAAAATCTATCACTTATCTATAGGAAAATTTTTAAAATTTTTTATCGTTAAATTATTTTTTATAAATTTTTTAACAAAAATTATATTTTTTAATTTAAAAATAATTTACAGAGTAATTTTTGCAAACTTTTTTTTCGTGAAAAGCTATCTTGTTCTTTATTCAAGAAAATATTTTTAAAATTTTTTTTTGACCATTATTGAATTTTATATGAATTATTTATTCAAATGCTACCTTTTAATATTAAAAATTCTCAAAAAGTTATTTTTTTAATTTTTTTTTTGCAAAGATACTGCTATAATATATGTTGAAAAAAATTTTCAAGATATTGCAAGTTTAAAAACTATTTTAAAGAAATTTTTTACAAAAATATATCTTTATGTAGAAAAGAATTTATTACTGCTTAGATTAATTTCAATTTTTAGTAAAAAGTTTATCTCTACTTTGACTATGTCTATTTAACAGTTATAAAAATTTTCAAAATTTTTTTCACGATTAAAAATATTTTTTTCCAATTATTTTTTTCCCAAAGATGGTTTATAAATTGTGAAAATCCAGATTTTTGAAATTTAAAGTTCATGATTTTTCTAGATGAAAGTCATTCTATTGTTATCCCTTAGACTCTGTTTTGAATTTATTTCAAGTATTACCCTATTTTTAATGTGATCAAAGAGAGAGAATTAGAGGTTAAGTTTAGGGGGAGGGTACATCTTTTTTTTTTTTACACATTTTGTTAATTGCAAAATTTTATACTAGTTACCTTACTGTTAATTGTTTTAATTTACCCTAACTTAATTTGAGTTACTCACATCAAAAAGGGGGAGATTATAAGTACCCCATGATAGTTTTGATGTGATCAACAAGTCAAAGTTAGGTCTTGTTATCTTTTGATATCTTGTGTCTAAGTGTGCAGGAACTTAGGAACATAAGAAGTCGAGCGAAAGATGTAGCTAACAAGAAGGACAGCAGGGAGAGAGTCAATGGGCACGATGTGTCTGAGGGACAAGATGCTGCGGAAGAGTACGCTGGTGGACGAGAAGGAGGCGCGTAGCGTTTTCGAGGGATGAGAAACCGGAGCGGAAGGTTGTTTGAGATGGCCGAAAAATGGGTTTGGATGAGATCTATTCCGAATGGTCTAAATCACCCAAGCGAGCATAGCCGGAGCGGATGACTCGGATGAAAAGTCAACTTGAAGTTGTGTAAAATACGGTACCCCAAATGTTAATTAAATAATAAGGTTAAATAGAGGAAGAACCTTAACAGAATTTTTCAAAATTTTTAGAAATTTTCTAAGAATTTTTCGGAGACTGTATGGTGTAGGTTACGGGGATAAATTATGGGACCAAGGGAAAGCCTGTTTAAGCTACCCCATTTAAGCGAGGAAAAGTTTGATTTTTCATTTGTTTTTCTTTTTCCCCTGCGTGCCCTATTTCTCTTTTCATCCTTCTCCCGTCACCTAACTCGCCTGATTCTTCTCCTCTCTTCTCTTCTTCACCTCTTTGGCTCCTCCATCCGACGGCGCCGCCGCGACCCTTCTCCTCCCCTTCTTCTTCCCTATCTCCTCTTCCCATCTCTACCCTAGCCTCTGCCCTGATTTCCCTTTCTCTGCATCTTCATCGCCACCGACGAGAAGGGAGCAACGCCAAGTGAAGGTTTCCTCACCTAGCCGATGTCGTCTCTATGTTGAAGACCAGATTGGTGACGCCACCGGTCGAGGTAGGGTTGTCGATCTCGTCCCGTGCCCTAGATTTCCCCTTTCTTGCATATCCTTGCCCTGATCTGCTCGTCGCCACTACTGGATTTCCATTTTTGGCCACAGGTACCAAAGGGGCTCTCGGCAGCCAAGCTTCTGATCATGCCATAGAGTTGCCTTCGGGTTGCCTCTTTCCGATCTAGCACCAGCTCATTGTGCTGGCGTCTCCCGTGTCCTAGCACCAACACAATTCCAGTGTTGGGCCTCACAACATAGTCTGACCGAGAGGAATCTGTGGACACGGTTTAGGGCTTTGACCACCAATTTCGGTAGCGAGTACTTTTAGCTAGCAAATTCCAGCATCTCATCGGATCTGCTGCCATCACCGAAGAAGAGGAAAGTTAGGTAAAGATCCTTGTTAACTTCAACAATGGCGTGGATTTAGGTAAATTATTGTTAGAATTCCTAACTAGTTGGATTTGGGATCGTTTTGCAAATGGCAGTAGAGGGTTGAGTGCAGTTGCTTGGTTCCAGCTTTGGACCCAGCCGCTATAGCTCCGGTTGTGAGCAACAACACGAATGGATTTTTGGGTAAGTTGGGCTATGAAATTATTACATTTAGTATTGGTTTAGATTAAGTTGTTGTGATTGATTATGCTTATTACAAATCCTAATTTGATTGGATTAGTTAAAATTGATTGAGGAGTTAGATGATCAATTAGGGTTGATAATTGGATTTGGATTTAGGTTAGCTTCTCGGGGATTTGATCTAGCTAATTAATTTATATGTAATTAGCTAAATTTGTATATCATGTATTACAGGACTTTGATTTGAAACGACGTCTCGACGTGGGGTCTATTTTGGAGACGATCTCCATTTTGAGGCGGGTACCTTGACTTATCTCTTTTGATATGTCATGTTGATATGCGTAGTAGGTTATAGCCTTTAGTAATAATTATGTTTATCATTGCTTTAGTATGTCACTACATGATACCGCTGCATGCTTTCATTTATTCTGTATTTATGATTTATTATTGCCATGATTATTTATGTTCAAAGAGGTAGTGACATACCATGTCCTGTGATACACCAGACTAGACATTTACCATATCTGACTCGCGTACCTAGATATGTTTATTTGATCCATTTATTTTTGGTACATATTTTATGGAGGTTGATATGGTCAGAATTTGCATGCTTAATGTCATGTACCATCTTGCATGATTCCATGCTTGCATGCTATGCGATTGGTAGCCCCATTATTATTGAGGTCATCGCTAGTTACATGGATCTGCCCACACAACCACTCATGGGTTAGTGGTATATCAGGCAGGGTGTGTGGCAGGTTTGTCTGTTAGGCTCCGTTGGTCCGCTCATGGGTAGTGGTGACGCAACGTGGTAGCTGGCAGATAGTTTTGTTCTATTAGGCTCCGCTGGTCCGCTCATGGGTAGTGGTGACGCACCGTGGTAGCCGGCAGGGATCCCTCCTCTTGGATTGTCTCAGGGAGATGAGAGCATTGAACTCCCCTACTTATGATTTAGGGTAGGAGGATAGATGTACTCCGATAGCTTCCTGTCTACTCGGTCACTCAATAGGAGCAGTGATGGTGGAGTGCACAGTTGTCATAGCCCTACCCACTCGGTCTCACCATCATGTGTGAGATAGCTGACTGACGTCAGGGGTGACCAGGACATGTCATTGGCATCATATGCATGATTGCATTATTGCTTGTATTTGCTGCATATTGGATGGATGTATATGTTTGACATGCGGTGTTAGCTATTTTTGCATGTCACTTGGCACATCAAATTAATAAAAATTGGAACCCATTTGTAAACTAAAATAACACGTGTAGTAAGGAGTCCCAAGTCGTATTTTTCCAAGGGTAACTAGTGAGTGTGTGAAAATTCTAAAATTGATTCAAATTGAGTTATCACATCCACAAGGTCAAGCTAGCACTTCCATTTGATTCACAACTCAAACTAAATTCTTCTATAATCAAGAATTAAATCAAACAAGGTTCATTCTCATCTTCACATGACACACTCATCTCAACAACTTCGTGTCAATTAAATTTGGATTCTTATTCATCCACAATTCAGAAACACAAATACAATCAACAATCAAACTCATAGAACCCAAATTAGCATTCCATTCACATCTATAATCAAATTCAAAAACTAAACTCAAATGCTTAATCACAGTAACCTCCAACAAAAGAACACAAACAAAATTCTCTAGTTAAGCATTCACGAATTCATCTTCATCACAGAAACAGGTAATCTCACAAGCTCAACACTTCAATATTGAACAAAAATGACATTCTAGGGCTCAAGTTAAACATCAAACATTTATGCTAGATCATAGTCATAAGATCAATTGTATTGAGCTAGAATTTGTAAATGGAACAAAACTACAAACAATTAACTAAACAAAACTGAAAGAAAAAGGTTAGCAATTAACTAAACTACAAATAATTGAAATAGATTTTAGATTGCAGACTCAACAATAACAAAGCTGTAAACGGAATTCAGAATTGGATTTGAGAAAGAAATTTAACAAAACGAAATAGCAAGAAAATGAATCAGATCTGAGGATCTGAGCAAGTTCAATAGCAATTCAAAAACAAAACAAAGAAATCTAAAAACCCTAAAACATTCCACAAACTGAATCCATAGCAAAACTTCTTCAATCTGCCAAGAAACAGAGCACCTCTGAGAAACACCCTTCGGGTGACCACCAACGACAAAACAAACTTCCAACTAATCCAGCCGACTCCTCATAGCATCTGGGAAACACCCTCGATCTCACAATCGGCTGAAGTTTTCAACGCACGAAGAAACAACGGTTGAATCTGGATTTTGCGCACACTCGATTGGCTGATCAGATCCAGTCGAATGCAGCTGATGAAATGGGGAGGAAATGCGATCAGAAGCTTATGGGAAACACCCTCGAGAGCATCCGATGCCGATGGAAATCCAGATCTGGGAAACACCCTCGAGCTGGATTGCGGCGGACAGAACAAGCACTGCGGACTGGGAAATACCCTCGACCGCTCTCTGTGACCTCGGACGAAGATCGCCGGAGCTCGGGAATCGCCGGCGATGAAGAAGAATTGCTCATTGATCTGGAATTTGGAACGGGGACTTCGGCGTCACGGTGGAGAAGAAGAAGCTACAGTGGAATGTCGCGAGGAAGCCGAGCCCAACATCACTGTAGCTTCTCTCGGGTTTAAATACTCCTCAAATTAAATCGGACGGTCCAGATTGTTCGGGCTTGATCAACGGCTGTGATGTCTTCAGATCTGTATCAAAACTCTCGGATCTTCATCAATGGCTCAGATCTGCTCCTCATTAGGTCGGATTGACCAGATTCTCAACGGATGGATCAGATCTCTCTGATCTTCAACGGACGGTTCATAATGCTCCAAGGTTTGATCGCCTCATTAAGCCCTTGATTTGAGCCCAAATGCGGTCTGATTTGATCGGGTCCATGACCCTTTTGATGCCTACAAAATAATAATCAAAGATTAGCATCAAATACCATGATAATTGGCTAAATTGCAATTAAGTCCAAGATCACATGCAATTATGAAATATAATATATATGTGAGATTAAACTATGAAAAGACCATTAAAAATGTGCATTATGAATTAAGATAATATAGCCAAAATTATGATTATCAAATCCCCCACACTTAGTCTTGGACGTCCCGTTCACGTAAAGAAAACCTAAAATAATCTCCACACAAGTTTCCTAGCAATACCTAGAAGATAGTAAAAAGAATTTAACTAAGGTCATCTTAAAGATCACAAATAATCATGAATACAATCCAAACAATAATCAGTAGGTATGGTGGTTTCAATCAAATTGAAAAATTAAGCAAGTTGCAATCTCACAAGGTATTCACCTATTCTAGCCCTCACATTCAAAAATGCATTTTAGTGGAGCTCACTCAATGCAACTCACAACATTTCACTACCATAAGCTTGCTTATTTTCTACTTCTCCACCACTAAAAACATGGCATACATGAATCAAAAGGAATTTATCATTAAGAATTGAGATGAAATCAAGAAGAACAATTAAAGTGAATGAAATAAGAAAAGGCATTAATGAAGAAAATGAGAAGATGAGAGTATTGGAGGAGTATACTTGATGAGTTGACCATTTTGATGTATAAAGAGATGAATACCATTTGTTATTACCAATTTAACATATCAGCTAACCTCTCCTTCAATTTAACGACCAACAAAGAATCTTGATACTCTATCTTCACCTTTGATACATTTTTTATGTGCCATTTATTAATTTTTTCTTTTCACTGTTTTTCCATTTTTTCACTTAAATCCCAGCATTTTGAAGCTTAACAATCTCACATCATGTAATAGAGAAGAGCTCCCTCCCCCACACTTAAAATCTTGGCCGTCTCGGACAATGAAATATATTGTGCCATTTAGTTATTTGATGCATCTCTACTCACTGTTTTTCTTGTTTCCTTCATGAATTACACAACTTGTAGAATGATCACCATAATGCCACAGTTCTGGATTACTAAACAGTCTTCAAGGTGGAGTTAAATTCTCTAATATATGAAATCTGAAACAAATTCAGAATTAGCACTAGGTAGAAGCTTAATTTGACACTTTCATTTACATCTCTTATCAGAGTTTCACTCCTACTCCATTTAAAATCTGATACCCAAGCTGCTGCAATCTTAAAATATCATACTTGAGTTTCAGAAATTTGATTCCAAAAGAATCCCTTCTTACTCCATGACGAGTTAATCTTGGAAAAGGATTACAATTAGCATGAGAGTATTTAGAGCTTGAATTCTCCATGATGACAAACATATCAACTTCAGCCCTTCCAAGTTCAGGATTCATCACATAAAAATTTAAATCTTGATGTTTGCATTCCCATTGTATTGACTAAACAGATTAAACTCATCAAATTCCCTGCTTATCTTATCAAGCACATCTGATATCTGCATTTCAGGAATCAGTTTCAATAGGTTTAATCTCAAAGTTCATATTCTTGAATTTGAAAGGTCTTGACTCACAAGAAAATAAAATAGATTTTAATTTCCTATCAAATTCTAAATCTAGATACTCAATTTTGGCATGAACCCAAAACATTGAAGTTCATTCTGTCACAGCAACAAACAAATCTTGAAATCAGAGCTATCTACGGCTATTATCACTTCCCTCCCTGCTTATGAATGACCTCAAGTTAGTGTGGAGCTCAATACAAAGCTGGCACACACAAATCAGAAATCTACAAAGAACTTGGCACTTGGACTTAGAACAATTGTTCCTGCATGTTAACCTCTACACATTTCACAGCTTTTGAGTCAATAAGGGTGACTTCATGGAACGTATGGAACATCACAGGATATTGAAAACCAATATTTAAATTGGACAGAAACAACCATCAAAATTTCAGAATCTGAATTCTGATTTTCTTTCAATTCTGTGCAATGCATAATTCTGAATTTTTCAACACATTAAGTGATGGAATAATAATTCAAAACCAATTCTAACACAAGCTCAGAAACCCAGGAATCCAGTCCAAAATACCCAACATCAGATTCCAAAATATAGATATTGAAATTTGTAGCTCAGTTTCAGAACCAGGAAAATACAAACTTCTTTCAGCAGCATTCAAATCCAGAAATCAGATTCAGTGTTAGTTTCAAGTTTAAGTCTTGATGAACTTAAGTGTAAGGAAAATATTTCAGCAACTTCCAGAAATTCAGCACTCACCACAGTAGCACAACTGGGAAAATTCCAGGTAGAAGAGTAAAATTCAGCAACTTTTGTGAAATTCCAGCACTTCAGTTTGTTAACATTCCATAATTCTCAGCTTCTAGCAGCTACAACTTCAGTAACCGAATCCAGGAAATCAGTTTGATAAATTCAGTTCCAGTTCTGATTTCTGGATGACAGATTCAAGCTCCATGATTGTTCATATTTGCCATTTTAAAAGTAACTTCTCTTCCTCAAAGATCTTGAGACCAATAAAGGTAAACTTCATGGAAACATAAATGCATCAAATTGCAAAGTGAAGAACTCAATTTGGCATAACAGCTATCCAGATTTTTATATTGGAAGTTGGCACAAAACAATTCTAATGCTCTTTTGTTCCCATGTATTCTTTTCTTTCTTTCTGGATCAAAGAAACAACTTGTTCTTTACTTACTGTGAATGTTCCAGATTCGAGCTTGACAAGCAAATCTATAAATCACAACTCATCCTCTCTTCAGATTCCAGATTCCAAGAAATTCCAAATTTCTGGATAATTCGAAGCTTGAATCTGGTCACGAAATGGCACATAGATTTCTCACAGCATTTGCACTAAAATCAACTTCAAAACTCAGATATTTTGTAATGCAATCACATTGAAGAAAGTAGGAAATTAGCCCAGAAACTGTTATTAGCTCAAGTTCAGAATTTCCCAAAAGGATCTCAATCCATGCTTAAATCATTACAATTCAGCCTTTTCATGATCTGTTAGTATTTTGTACACTTCTGAATTCTGAAATTGCTGCACAGAAAATGCAATAGCAATAGAAATTGGCACCAACATTCAGTGATTAACTTCATTATTACCTCCCAACAGCTACACACATTCACTAAGATTTCAGCATTCCCAAAACCTTCATACCACATATGTCTCTTACAATTTTGAATGCATCAACATAGTATCAAGTCTTACACTTCAAAACAATTGGAGCTCACTCTTGATATGATAAAACTCAAGATATGAATATATTAAGCATACAATCTAAAGAGTACTTAATTCATAATAGCATTCTTCCAAAACTCCATCATTGGCATGAATTTTCCCAACCGTTAACAAGTGCATCCAAAAATTCAAAAACACTACACACCTCCCCCACACTTAATCCTTTATCATCTTGCAAAATCTAACTCATCAAGTATTTCAACCAAAGCTCTCAATTAAAGAATGACAAGCAAAGATGATCAAGAATTAAAGTACTAGATGAGAATGTATAAAGAAAATTGTGCGGAAAGGAATTGGGAAGTATGAAGGGAAACAAAATTGACAAAGTCCTCAATTTCCATGCATACCAATGTTATTGTGACTTTGTAAAGAAACTAAGCAAGTTCTAGAGTTCAATTGCTATGATTGCATGTCACACAAGAGAGAATAATAGTGTATAGGCTTGAAGTGGTCCTCACTAGGTAATTTTTTTTATTACAAACAAGCTCAATCAATCAAATTGAAATTCACCACCATTTTAACCAATTTCATGTAAGAAAAGCATCCAATCATGCCAAGTGACCTAAAATTGATGATCAAATTTAAGAAGCATTTACCATCTTAGAGATATCACTTAGAAAATTCCCATGAAGAATCTTATTCCAATTGAAATGCTATGTATACTAGACAAAAATGCAAAGTGTGAAAACAAAGTGTGGAAGTAAAATGCAAATATAGGAAAATGAAACTAAAGAGATGTATAAAGCAAAAATAAAAGCAAGGAACAAACTCCCCTAGATTCCGGGTGGTTGAAGAAGATTAAGTAAAAGAAGCCACCCCGGTAGTGGAGTATCCTTGGTTGTAGTCAACTTCTTTTTATTGATCATTTTTCCATCGAAAGCTTTTTCTGGAGGTCGGAGGCGGTTCAGTGTAAGCATCCATCCGGGAGCTTGTATTCTCCTACAACATCAACAAAAGAAAACACCTCCCACACACATGTGAGGTAAAAAGAAAATAGGAGAATATTAGTGTGGGTAGAAAATTTATCAAGAAACGAATCACACCTAATGAAATCAACAAGCAGTACCTCTATTAAATTTTCTGATAAATCACAAGAAAAACTCACCTTTTCATGTTGAAAGGTACCTGGAGTGGTGATTGTTACCTTCTTTTCATCATGATATGGCTCAAGCTCTTGTTCTTGTGAATGTTCATCCTCATGTAGTGATTCTTGGGTGCTTGGCTCCATAGCACAAGTCCCTACACTTACATCCTCTATCCTTGGTGATTCTTGAGGTAATGCTTCCAGTAAGCATTCCCCTACACTTAAATCATCTTCAAAAATATGTTCAGAACCTGAATCACTAACAACATCTTCAACAACAATATCAGTAGGATCAGAAATTTACATAATCATATAATCATCACAAAAAATACTAGAAAAATCATGTGAAGTAATGGAAGTAGGGTCAGGCCTGATAGAATCGCTACTTTCCATCTCTCCACTGGAGTTTTGTGCTTGCAGCTGATTGATGGATGATGCAATTTGATCTAACTGAATCTGTAAGTTCTGTATCCTTGAAAATTGTTGCTCTTGATGTTCATTCATTTGTTGCATGATCTCCTTGAGTCTCCATGTTGACTCATCCATTTGAGGTTCATTTTGTTGAAAAGATTGTGGGATAAAATTTGTTGAAACTTCTTGGAACCCATATGAACTCTGGTAGGTTGGAAATGACTCCACAAATTGTCCTTGTGCAATGTCATACCTGAAACATGAATTATCCACCCAATTAGCATTAAATCCATTTGAAAATGACTCATACATATTTTGTTGATCCATGTTTGGGTAAAACTGATACTCAGGTTGAAAACACTGATAACTCTCGATTCCATCTCCATAATTCTGAAAATATGGATCCATGCTAAAGAAATCTCTTGTTCTTCACTACAACACTAAAAATCAAGATTAGAAGATTCAAGAGCACAAAGTTTCAAACACATGAAAATATGAACAGTAAAAGCACTTAAAAATTCAAGAATAAACTAACATGAAAATACAAAAAGAATTAAGCAATCAAATCAATCAACATGCTAACAAAATAAACTCACTCAATGATCAATCTAAAATAAACACACACTACTAGTTAGTTGCTCCCCGACAACGGCGCCAAAATATGGTGTTAGCCCTTTTTGCATGTCACTTGGCACATCAAATTAATAAAGATTGGAACTCATTTGTAACTAAAATAACACGTGTAGTAAGGAGTCCCAAGTCGTTTTTCCAAGGGTAACTAGTGAGTGTGTGAAAATTCTAAAATTGATTCAAATTGAGTTATCACATCCACAAGGTCAAGCTAGCACTTCCATTCGATTCACAACTCAAACTAAATTCTTCTATAATCAAGAATTAAACCAAACAAGGTTCATTCTCATCTTCACATGACACACTCATCTCAACAACTTCGTGTCAATTAAATTTGGATTCTTATTCATCCACAATTCAGAAACACAAATACAATCAACAATCAAACTCATAGAACCCAAATTAGCATTCCATTCACATCTATAATCAAATTCAAAAACTAAACTCAAATGCTTAATCACAGTAACCTCCAACAAAAGAACACAAACAAAATTCTCTAGTTAAGCATTCACGAATTCATCTTCATCACAGAAACAGGTAATCTCACAAGCTCAACACTTCAATATTGAACAAAAATTACACTCTAGGGCTCAAGTTAAACATCAAACATTCATGCTAGATCATAGTCATAAGATCAATTGTATTGAGCTAGAATTTGTAAACGGAACAAAACTACAAACAATTAACTAAACAAAACTGAAAGAAAAAGGTTAACAATTAACTAAACTACAAACAATTGAAACAGATTTTAGATTGCAGACTCAACAATAACAAAGCTGTAAACGGAATTCAGAATTGGATTTGAGAAAGAAATTTAACAAAATGAAATAGCAAGAAAATGAATCAGATCTGAGGATCTGAGCAAGTTCAATAGCAATTCAAAAACAAAACAAAGAAATCTAAAAACCCTAAAACATTCCACAAATCGAATCCGTAGCAAAACTTCTTCAATCTGCCAAGAAACAGAGCACCTCTGAGAAACACCCTTCGGGTGACCACCAACGACAAAACAAACTTCCAACTAATCCAGCCGACTCCTCATAGCATCTGGGAAACACCCTCGATCTCACAATCGGCTGAAGTTTTCAACGCACGAAGAAACAACGGCTGAATCTGGATTTTACGCACACTCGATTGGATGATCAGATCCAGTCGAATGCAGTTGATGAAATGGGGAGGAAATGCGATCAGAAGCTTCTGGGAAACACCCTCGAGAGCATCCGATGCCGATGGAAATCCAGATCTGGGAAACACCCTCGAGCTGGATTGCGGCAGACAGAACAAGCACTACGGACTGGGAAACACCCTCGACCGCTCTCTGTGACCTCGGACGAAGATCGCCGGAGCTCGGGAATCGCCGGCGATGAAGAAGAATTGCTCACTGATATGGAATTTGGAATGGGGACTTCGGCGTCACGGTGGAGAAGAAGAAGCTACAGTGGAATGTCGCGAGGAAGTCGAGCCCAGCATCACTGTAGCTTCTCTCGGGTTTAAATACTCCTCAGATTAAATCGGACGGTCCAGATTGCTCGGGCTTGATCAACGGCTGTGATGTCTTCAGATCTGGATCAAAACTCTCGAATCTCCATCAATGGCTCAGATCTGCTCCTCATTAGGTCGGATTGACCAGATTCTCAACGGATGGATCAGATCTCTCTGATCTTCAACGGACGGTTCATAATGCTCCAAGGTTTGATCGCCTTATTAAGCCCTTGATTTGAGCCCAAATGCGGTCTGATTTGATTGGGTCCATGACCCTTTTGATGCTTATAAAATAATAATCAAAGATTAGCATCAAATACCATGATAATTGGCTAAATTGCAATTAAGTCCAAGATCACATGTAATTATGAAATATAATGTATATGTGAGATTAAGCTATGAAAAGACCATTAAAAATGTGCATTATGAATCAAGATAATATAGCCAAAATCATGGTTATCAACATGCATACAGGAACTTGTTAATTTTGGTCTGACGACCTTATTATTCTGATAGGAGGTCCTGATGAGTGCAGCTTCTCCTTTTCTTACAGTTTTACATTTTCCACTACTCCAAGAGACTCTACACATATTTATTATTATTGGTTATTTCGTATTATGTATGTCAACTTGGTATATGCTGAGTGTTGGACTCACCCCGTTGATATTTTCTTATTTCAAGTTAAGGCCTTCAGGAGATTTCAGTTGCTAGTTCCCTGGTCACGAGAGTTTATGTATTAGTCTTGTGGTTTTCTGTTTGTTTCGGACTTATATTGGTTTTGCACTTTGGATTGTATGGTTTTTCTTAAGACATTGTGATGGTTGGATTTTTGCTTGTTTAGTAGATTTGTAATTGTTATGTTTCGCTACGCGCCTGCCGATAGACAGAAGAGGTAAGTTAGATGTTGTTTTTGTTTTCTTTTGTATTGTGGTGATAGCCATAGGTTGTTTGGATATAAACTGCATGGTTTGTTAGTATTTTTATATTTATTGTTCTGACCGTGTTGGCCGTGTATGAGTTGGTTGTAGTAAAGTTTTATATTGTCACTCGTATAGGGAAGATGCTGCCGAAATTTCTTCTGGCAAGGACTACCTAGGGGCGCGACAATATTTTTGGTATCAGAGCGGGTTTACGTGTTATATTTTCCGTGTTTCAGATTTTCAAGTTAATTTGATACTAATATTTTTGGTATCAGAGCTCGGTTTTACGAGTCTATCTGAGTAATTTTTGGATTTGTACGGATTTTCGTTATATTCATGTTTCGGAATTCTGTTATTGATTTTCGTTGAATTTCTCATTTCCGAGTTCTGAGGTCATAATTGGGGACTGGACAGTGACGAAACATCTCCAGATGGCAAATAGGTGAAATGTTAATTTTGATACTTGTAGTAATATCTGGGATATAATTTAATAGATATGACGAGATCTACATGTGTTCCCGCTCCGAGACATGGTACAGGACGATCACGCAAGAGGACATTGGAATCCTTGGCGACTGAGTCGCCAGAGATGTTTGCTGGGGTCGAGCCTATCGGTTAGGGACAGACTCCACATGGTACTGCGGCGCGTCGGGCTCTCAGACTCCGATGGTTTCAGAGGTACCTACCTCGACCGTACTCGTCGTACCCACTCCCACAGTATGATATAAATCTAGAATAATAGACCATGCATTCATTTGGATCTATTTGGTACAAGATTGTACTTGTACTCTTCCACAAGGATAACCGATTGGACTTCCTAAAATATCTTTTTCTTCTTGTATTTGATTCCGCCATTCATTCCTTTGCTTTCCCTATCCTTTCTTACCCCCTCTACAACACACTTACATGAGTTATGTTATTCATCTTCCTTTGCCTAGTCCTCCTCCTCCTACGTCTAGGGTTGGTGATTAGTACAACCACTAATATTTAGTGGCTTCCTCCACTTAGAGTTGTGTTAGGGACCAATACTAACACCTCGGACACTTGAAATGTCTCATTCTGACAGTGGATTGAAAACCTATCTTGGTTAGGAGCAAATGAAATACATTGTAGCAGACCCTTACCAAGTTAAGTTTCGGCACCGATATTTAATTCACTGAGCATGGTAGTGTTGATTGCTACTCAGAATATCGTACCGGTTCCCCTGTACAAAAATTTTGTACAAGTCCTGAACCTTTCTTAACAACCTCTTGTGTTCTTTAGAAATTAAATTCGGAATCGTAAACAGAACTTAACATTATTGATTTCAAATTTAATTTATCTGTTCTTAGAGGTTTAGACTTGGATTGCAAACGATACTTAACATTATACATCCAAATCCACCTTTGTTACAAATTCAATTAAATATTTATTTCAAAGATTGGCTCCCAGGTCAAACATAGCGAGGCACTTGGCCTTCTTGGGTATGGGAACATCCACCACTGTCTCGACAAAGCCTCTCAACGAAATTCAATATTTAATTTCCTTATAGTAATCCTAGGTTTAACCAAAAAGAACAATCAAATTACAAGATCGAAAAACAAATAAACACAAATTTGAATCACAAATCTGAAACCTAAAATCATATGTCTCTTGTGTTTGGTATTTCAAAAATTCATACAAAGAAAAACTAGTATGATGCGGAATAGAATTATTAATTATAACTTTCTTTGTAAGCAACAACCTCTTGATCTTCTATCGTATTCCTCTTCTTATCTCGGACGTTGTGTGGGCAACGATCTACCAAGATGAGAACCACCAAGACACCTTCCTTCTTGCAAGTTTCGGCCACCAACCTTCACTACAAGAAAATTGGGATTCTACAACACTTAAACAACAACACTTTTTTTAAAAATCGTTGTCTATTTTTTTTAACAACGCTTTTAGTGAAAAGCGTTGTCTATTTTATTATTTTGTTATTAATAGACAATGTTTTTCTAAAAACCGTTGTCTATTAGTGATTTTTATGGGTTAAAGACAACGCTTCATAAAAAACATTGTCTATTAGTCTTTTTTTGAGTGTCTACGAAAATGATTTTTAAAAAGCGTTGTCTACTATCAAGTTATCATCTCAATCTTAAGTGATCTAGACCGCTTATCTCAAGATCTGACGGCTGGATCTTCATCCATCTTCATCACAATATGGACGACCTAGATTAAAGGAGAAGAAAACTTCGTTTCCTTTTACCTATGCGACGACACAGTGCTGGTGATTCCTTTCTATTCGCGACATCTCCTCTCGTGCGGCTAGGGCACGCGACCTCCCACCGTCGGTCGTCTCTTCTTCCTCACCATCGGCCGACAGCTCTTGTTGGTGCAATTTCCATTAGGTCAAGGTTGACCTAGTTGACCAAGCGTAAACCTTGGTCATGGTTTCGATGTTTGACAATACAGAAAGATATGTAGATGGACAATGCAGGTGCAGTTGTCCATGCGGAGAGATACTGATCAGGGTCTGATCAGGTTGGATGAAGAAGAGTCAAGTAGGTCAAGGTTGACCGGATACTTGACTGGGAAGCCAAGACTGGAATGTTAGGCAGTTCGGAAAGTCCTGGTGAGTGAAACCAGGCAGTTCGGAAAGTCTTGGTGAGTGAAGCCAGGCAGTTCGGAAAGTCCTGGTGAGTGAAACCAGGCAGTTCGGAAAGTCCTGGTGAGTGAAGCCAAGCAGTTCGGAAAGTCCTGGTGAGTGAAGCCAGGCAGTCGAGAAATTCTGGTGAGTGAAGCCAGGTGAAAATCCTAGTGAGTGAAGCTAGGTGAAAGTGAAAGTCCTGGTGAGTGAAGCCAGGCAGTTGGGGAAAGTCCTGGTGAGTGAAACCAGGCAAGGGAAATCCAGATGGGTCAAGGTTGACCAGACATCTGGTGAAAAGTCTAAGCAGGGAGCTTGGCACGGGAAAATTTCAAGTATGGAGACTTGGCACAGAGATGGCACGAAAAGTCGGAGAGGGCTCGGTAGCTCGTTCTCTGGACCGGACTATGGTCAGAGAGGGCTCGGTAGCTCGTTCTCTGGACCGGACGAAGTCAGAAAGGGCTTGGTAGCTCGTTCTCCGGACTAGGTCAAGAGAGGGCTCGGTAGCTCGTTCTCAGGACCATTTAGGGTTTAGGGCTGGAGCCCTAAACCTGGATCGGTCTGGTGACCTATCCAGCGATACGAGTGATCGGTCTGGTGACCGATCAGTAACCACACAGTGAGCTTCTGTGTGTTATCTGATCGGTCTGGAGACCGATCAGAAGGTCGATCAGAAGGAGGCAACAGGCTCGGGAAGGAACAGCTGATCGGTCTGGGGACCGATCAGGCTAGGGCCTGATCGGTCCCCATGACCGATCAGATAGGCTCTGGACCGATCAGGGTGGAGCCTGATCGGTCCAGGCCTAGCCGTTGTGACTCAACGGCTAGGTTATTTCGGGCGTCTGTGTTCTGGCCTTTTTGCTTGCAGGTTCGCAGGTTGGCTCAGGATATCAGAGGTTATAAAAGGATCGAGGGCTTCTACAGCGATACTTCTTCCTTCTTCTTCCTCCTACTGACTGCTGAAGTATTTCTGCTTGAGCTTTGTTGAGCTCTTCTTCGCTGAAGCTTCGCGTGAGCTTCCCTCGGCTGGGACTTCAACTGGACAGTTGGTGCTGTGGTTGGATTCCCGTGAAGTTGCTGCTTCATCCAGTCGACAAGAAGGCAAGCTAGGGTTAATACATTTTTTGTATTGTACTTAGTTTCTTGCTATATTCTTGTACTCCTGTTTATCTTGCTGTTGTAAGACATTGTGGCGAGGTTTCTCCACCCAGAAGGAGTGATTATTAGCCGGGTTTCCGGGGTCTCATCCACCGACGGATTGGTAGGCTTTGTCCACCTTATGGACACGCCGAGGAGTAGGAGTTTCATCTCCGAACCTCGTTACATCATCGCGTTGAGATTTGCTCATCCTTATTTTCATTTCTATTATTTTATTTTCCGCTGCGCTAACCTGATTTGTAGAAAGAAACGCGAAGAATTTGGGGTCGGCTATTCACACCCCCCCTCTCTAGCCGCGACCATCGATCCTAACAAGTGGTATCAAAGCCAGGTTGCTCTTCGCCGGATTAACACCCGAGGGAGCACAAGCTAGAGATGGATCAACTCGGAGAAGACATCACCATTCCACCTTTCTATGACCGCGACGACTTCGCGTATTGGAAGGTAAGAATGAGGTATTTTCTTATGACTAACCTTAAAAATTGGAGTTGTGTTCAATTAGGTTTCAAGCCTCCAATGGATAAGGAAGGAAAACCACTCGAGAAGAAGAAGTGGACAAGGGAACAAATCCACCATTCCACAATCAACGATGAGGTAATGAAAGTATTTGAATTCTCATTACCTAATGACATTCTATGTAAGATAGGTGGATACAACAATGCCAAGGAGTTGTGGAACAACTTGACTAAGTTCCATGAGGGGAACTCCACTTCAAGCCATGAACAGGAGTCAAGTGAGACAAGGAGTTCACTTCATGGAGGAATGGATTTAGAAGTTGAGGGTCACTCAACATCTAAAGAAGAAGAGGAGGAGAGTTCTTCTTCAAGTTCAGAGCAAGAAGAAGAAGCTTCTACCTCCGGAAGGGATGAAGGAGAGAGCGTTTATCCATCCTCAACTCTAGGTAACTCAAGCCATTTAGTTTCTAGCAAATTACACATAATGTGCTTTGAGTGTAGGGAATTTGGACATTACAAGAGTAAATGTCCAAAGAGGGTTAGAAAGACTCCACCGGCGCCAAAGGTCAAGGAAGCCGGAGTCCCAACACGCAAGGGCAAGGAGCACGTGGTGTGCTTCCAATGCAAGCGAAGGGGACATTATCGGAGCCAATGTCCGAGGGGGAGGCAACCTCACAAGGACAAGAGATCGAGCACATGTATAGGGGGAGCTAGGGCAAACCCTAAGGTAATCTCTAAGGCACATTCTTGCAATTCTAGTAGGATGCATGCTAGTAGCCTTATTGCTATTGTTAAGAATGATAAGCATGTTAATTATAGGAATCAATACATGAGCTTAGGAGCCAAACATGTGAGCCTAGATAAGGATAATACTAGAAATGCCAACCCTAGAATTAACCCATCTAAGGATAAGGAAAACCTAGGTAGGAATCCCAAATCAACTAGATACATGCCTAGGAATGCCTCAAAGAAAAATGACAAATCAAGTCTTGAGGTATTAAAGAAGGAAAATCAAGTCTTGAGGTCAAGACTTGACATGTTAGAAAAGACCCTTAAAAATTTAGAGAAGTCAACTCTAGGGTCTAAGGGTCAAAAACTCAAGTCCAAGGACATGAAAGGGTTGGGTCATTGCCTAAGTCCCAAGTGGTCAAGCCCACTTATCACAATGTTCCATTCGATTATGGAACAAAATCTAGGGCTAGAAAGACCATCACCAAGGTCACAAGGGGAGTCACCCCTAGAGTGGATCTTGATGAGTCCCAAATGACCAAGGCTTTAAAGCCTAGGAGGGTCATTAGGAGGGTTGCTAGGGAAGTCATCCCTAGTGAATATTTAGTGAACCCAATGAGCTCCAATAGGTATTGGGTTCCTAGGAGCGTGATTTCATCACGCTAGATGAGTTAGGGTGTGCCAACCTTACTTGAATAGGTAGTTAACCTAATCATGACAAAAGGTGGCACCTTAGGAATTTTCAAAGTATAATCAAGCCTTGAAAATGAAATTAAGAATTATTCCTAAGGTGATTAGAATGTGCCAATAAAATTTGAGGAGTTTTCTATAGTCAATCTAATTGGCACATAGTGATCTAAAAATCTTTGGTATAAGATGCTAGGTCTATTACACTTAGGAATATAGAACCTATGGCAAAATGATCAAAATTATCAAAAAATAACAACTAAGGCTAGAATTAGGTATTTTCTATACCTTGACATGTTATTTGCCATATATTGTTTGCCATATACCATGTCATGACATCATATTTAATCTATGATCATTTGAAATGTCATGATAATGCTTAGGTCATTTATATGTCATGCTTTAGTCAAGTTTCATACTTTATGCCATGACATCATGACATTGACACATATTTTTACTTATGATATCATTATATGCCATGTCATCATCTCTTGCTTTTATAATCAAGTAATTTGATTTAAGGACAAAAACACAATTTGATATGGAGATCAAATTGTTATTTAGAAAATGTATGAGAACTTAGCCTAAGATGACCTAAACTCATATCTCACATCAAAATTGACTTGGATGTGTTTGATACACCTTAGATGTGTGTGAGATATTAGGATTGTGAGTTAGGATCAAGGTGCATAGTTCTTGTACCTAGATGAGCCTAATTCAAAATTGGGGATCATAGGGAAAGCTTATGTACAAGTCATGTACATTTAGCCCAAAGATTGTGGTCCTAAATTAAATGTTTTAAAATCATTTCAAAATTGATTTGAAAAAACCTTGATGAAGCTTTTCTAGTGATAGCATTCATCATTGAACAAGTTGATACAAAGATGAGTTAACTTTGAGCTATTTCAAAGACTTGTGAACTTTGTATCAAGATTGAAAAATGGAAGCTATTTTCATAGAAAACTATTTTTCCATGATAGTATATGTTATGAGGAATGTATCCTCAAAATTTTACAATTTTTGAAATTTTCTGTGATTTTCTAGAGGTTTCTGAATTTCGGGAGAAGAAAAATTCAGAAATCAGAAATCAGAGGTCGTGGACCGATCAGGAGGTTCCCTGATCGGTCCAGGTCTGTTTGGATCGGTCACTAGGACCGATCCAGGAGAGTTTGGATCGGTCTGGTGACCGATCCAGTGAAGGCTGATCGGTCTGGTGACCGATCAGAGCGTGCCAAATGTTGAATTTCGACTGTTTGTCTGAAATTGCAGCTATGGAAGTGGTGAAACTCTCCAAGACATTGTTGGTGCAATGGTCAAGGGGGAGTTGACCTTTAGGGGAAGTTTTACATATTAGTCAAGGAGGAGTTGACTTTTAGGGGGAGTTTTTACTCCTAAAGACTTGAGTGATATGGGATTATCACTAAGTTGATTGTTGAATTTAGTATCAAGGGGGAAATTAAGGGTTTCAATGAAAGGTATGGGACTTTCATTAGGAAGAAACTCTTGACCTTGATTCACTCTTTTTGATGTGTGTCAAAAAGGGGGAGAATGGAGAATGTCTAGAGAATGTTCAAGGAAGAACATTGGAGTTAGTGGGAGAGTTTGTTGATCACAACGAGTGAAGTTGTGAACAACGATAACTTACTCTTCAGGGGGAGAGTTTGTTGATGTGTGCCAATAGGGGGAGAATGAAGGGTTTAAGTTATGCCTTCATTATCTAAGAAGGAGATTGCCTTCTTAGAAGGAGAATGTAAGGTTGTAACTTATGTTTTAGTACCTAGTGGCATGAGGGAAGTTGAGGCTATTGGATTAGCCTAACTTAAAGGTATTGTCAAACATCAAAAAGGGGGAGATTGTTGGTGCAATTTCCATTAGGTCAAGGTTGACCTAGTTGACCAAGCGTAAACCTTGGTCATGGTTTCGATGTTTGACAATACAGAAAGATATGTAGATGGACAATGCAGGTGCAGTTGTCCATGCGGAGAGATACTGATCAGGGTCTGATCAAGTTGGATGAAGAAGAGTCAAGTAGGTCAAGGTTGACCGGATACTTGACTGGGAAGTTAAGACTGGAATGTTAGGCAGTTCGGAAAGTCCTGGTGAGTGAAACTAGGCAGTTCGGAAAGTCCTGGTGAATGAAGCCAGGCAGTCGAGAAATTCTGGTGAGTGAAGCCATGTGAAAATCCTAGTGAGTGAAGCTAGGTGAAAGTGAAAGTCCTGGTGAGTGAAGCCAGGCAGTTGGGGAAAGTCCTGGTGAGTGAAACCAGGCAAGGGAAATCCATATGAGTCAAGGTTGACCAGACATCTGGTGAAAAGTCTAAGCAGGGAGCTTGACACAGGAAAAGTCCAAGTATGGAGACTTGGCACGGAGATGGCACGAAAAGTCGGAGAGGGCTCGGTAGCTTGTTCTCCGGACTGTGGTCAGAGAGGGCTCGGTAGCTCGTTCTCTGGACCGGACTGTGGTCAGAGAGGGCTCGGTAGCTCGTTCTCTGGACCGGACGAAGTCGGAAAGGGCTCGGTAGCTCGTTCTCCGGACTTGGTCAAGAGAGGGCTCGGTAGCTCGTTCTCAGGACCATTTAGGGTTTAGGGCCGGAGCCCTAAACCTGGATCGGTCTGGTGACCTATCCAGCGATACGAGTGATAGGTCTGGTGACCGATCAGTAACCACACAGTGAGCTTCTGTGTGTTATCTGATCAGTCTAGAGACCGATCAGAAGGTCGATCAGAAGGAGGCAACATGCTCGGGAAGGAACAGCTGATCGGTCTGGGGACCGATCAGGCTAGGGCCTGATCGGTCCCCATGACCCATCAGATAGGCTCTGGACCGATCAGGGTGGAGCCTGATCGGTCCAAGCCTAGCCGTTGTGACTCAACGGCTAGGCTATTTTGGGCGTCTATGTTCTGGCCTTTTTGCTTGCAGGTTCGCAGGTTGGCTCAGGATATCAGAGGTTATAAAAGGATCGAGGGCTTCTACAGCGATACTTCTTCCTTCTTCTTCCTCCTACTGACTGCTGAAGTATTTCTGCTTGAGCTTTGTTGAGCTCTTCTTCGCTGAAGCTTCGCGTGAGCTTCCCTCGGCTGGGACTTCAACTGGACAGTTGGTTCTGTGGTTGGATTCCCGTGAAGTTGCTGCTTCATCCAGTCGACAAGAAGGCAAGCTAGGGTTATTACATTTTTTGTATTGTACTTAGTTTCTTGCTGTATTCTTGTACTCCTGTTTATCTTGCTGTTGTAAGACATTGTGGCGAGGTTTCTCCACCCAGAAGGAGTGATTATTAGCCGGGTTTCCGGGGTCTCATCCACCAACGGATTGGTAGGCTTCGTCCACCTTACGGACACACCGAGGAGTAGGAGTTTCATCTCCGAACCTCGTTACATCATCGCGTTGAGATTTGCTCATCCTTATTTTCATTTCTATTGTTTTATTTTCCGCTGCGCTAACCTGATTTGTAGAAAGAAACGCGAAGAATTTGGGGTCGGCTATTCACACCCCCCCTCTCTAGCCGCGACCATCGATCCTAACAACTCTTTCTTCTCTTCATTGCCGTCGGCCCGACCTCCATAGCCCACCCTTCTTCTTGATTCCAGCGGCGACAGCAGCAAGCATCGACGATGACTCCGAGCATCCACCTCACCTGTATGCCATGTGGTTGAAGCACATCGATGCATCATGCGGGTTCTCTGCCTCAGGTCCGAAAGGCTATTTCCTTTTCGCTATTCCTCATCCTTTCTGTCTCCTTCAAAGTTGGCTTTTTGGTTGATACGAGGAACATCTCCTAGTGGATTCTTATTTAGCTTCTGTGTGCTTAGTCCCTACCTTATTCAGCTTCTGTGGATTTTTTGTAACGGCCCAATTTTCCCTATTTCAAGTTCTAAATGTCCTTAAAAATATTTGGAAATACTTTTAAAATATTCTAGAGATTTTTAGAAATTTTTAGAGTATTTTTATGTAATTTTTGGAGATCATTTGGTATTTTCACTAAACGAAAGAAATTTCGACAAAAAATTGTCCAAGCCGAGATTTGAACCGGAAACCTCGTGTTAAGCAAAGATTCGCTTAACCAACAGACCAGTCAAACTTTTCTTAACTAAACCTATATCGAAACATATTTAAGGTATAGTTAATAATGAAACTAGAGTAATAAAAGAGAACTTAGGTTTTCTTCTTACTAAACCCGAAACCCTTCGCTCCTCTCCTCTCTCGCGACGACGCTTCCCCTCTCGGTCGAAAACGAAGCCGCACCTAGGGCTTGGACTCCGGCGGCTGGCGAGCACCCTTCTCCGCGGGTTCTTCACAGATCCGAGCTCCTCTCGGCGAGGTGAACGCGCGGGCACAAGGAGAGGCCGTGAGTTGCAAGTCTCCGAACCCTAGCAGCCTTTTCTTCGGTTGTAAGTCCAAGAATAGTCAGTAAGTACTACTCACCTGTGGTAGGAGTTGCTCCGAGCTTTTGGTTTTCATTTCCTTGCTTTCGAATTTTTCTGTGCCAAGTAGAACTATATGCTAGGGTTTCTCTTTCCAGGTTCTGTTTATCTAGCCGAATTGCTAAGGTTAGGTTTGCTATGCTGAATTTAATGTGCTAGGGATATAGTTTCTCTTGTTTGGATCATGTGTGCAGAATTTAGGGATTAAGGGAAACTTCCAAGATTTGTTTTCCTCTTGTTGTATCTGCCGTGGCATGTTTCAAAGAACTTGGTTTGATTCAAAGTCCGAACCCAAGGATTATGCAGAATAGGCACAGCATTATTCAAGTAGTTGTTTTTTTTCTAGTGTGGATGTTCCCTTGATAGTTCTGAGCATGAAAAGGGGCCTTAGTTCATGGGTGTAGTTTAGATTCCCTTTGGGATTTTGCTTACTTTCACAGCATGTTTATGTACTTGACTTTCACTGTGTTCGGTAAGAAATTGGGGGTGCCTTATTTCCACGAGCCTCTTAAAGCATGCCACCTTAAGTTCTTTGCTGATGAACTGTTTCGTCTTTGACATTACAGTTTTGAGTTCTTGCTGTTTCCCAGGAGCATGAGTAGCTTTTAGCTTGTTTCGTGATTTCCATACACATGCAATTTTGAGAATTTCTGATACTTGCTAATTATGGTAGTATAAACATGGATGAATACGTGCTGTAGGTTTTAAAGGTGTTCCTTGAAGCATGGAAACTTAATAGCATGAGTAGGTAGTTTAGATATTTCTGTTGTAGTTTCAGAATGTAATTTTGTAATCTTCCTGTTACTACTGTAAGCATGAATAGCTTACATACCGTGAACAGCAGTTTAGTTTTTTCTTGCTAACTTTATGTTAGCATATCAGTTTAGTTTTGGTGCTATTTCTTGAGATGAATAGCCATGTATTTTGGTGGAATGATTATGTGCCCTATTAAACCTTTTTAGAGGATTATGAGAAGTTATGAGTAGAGAAAAGACCAAGGTCTAATTAGAAAAGATAACAAGTAATTTAAAGTAAGAGGCTAGTACCCGACTTCCAAGGTTGTCGTTAAATGAATCCAGGTGACCAATTCCAAGGTCTTGGCCCTGGTAAGACCGAGGTCTTTACCCTCATAGGACTGGAGGCTCGCTACCTCAGTCACTATTAGAGAGCGCGCATAAGATGGTACTAAGCCTGAGCCCAAGAAAGAGAAGAAGAAAGTTAAATATTAATTTCAAGTATAAGGCAATAAGTAAATGAAACAAGTATCACCTATGTTTAGAACCAGTAAAGTTTAGCTCTTATAATGCTAAGCTTACAGTATTAGTTTTCATTTGCTTCCTTATGAGTTTATTGAGTATGATTAGCTTTATTTCCAGTATGCAGATTTATTCTTATATCATGAGTATGCAGATTATTTTAGTGCTTTGCTATAGATGAGCATGTGTAGCTTTTCTTTTTAACATTTCAATTTTAGCATCCTTTGCATCTTATGCACTTTGAGTTTTAGTGTAACGCCCGAAATTTCTCAAAATAATTATTAGAAATATTCTATGATTTTTATGGAATTTTAGAATATTTTTATGGAATTTTTAGAGTAGTGGAGGTAGCAAAAATAAATAGAAAATGAAAATAGCCTACGCGGGAATTGAACCCAAGACCTAGCGAACCCTATGACTTATAGATAGCTTTAGTAAACCAAGTGAACCCAGCAGGGCCGTGATGAAAGGAAAGGGAAACAATTAGATTTATATTTGGGTTGGGTGAATTACCCACTTAATATAAATAAGGAATTAATTAGTGGGGAGAATTTCTAACGTAACTTGTCTTCTCCTCAACCTAATTCCGCCGACCCCACTCCCTTCCTCTTCTTCTCTCGGCGCCAACCACAAGCAAGGCTAGGGTTCCGTCCCCAAGGGCACTTTCCGGCGACGACTTTGACACGAGGACGCTCCTCTTCGCGAGAAGAACGCATAGACGTGAGAAGATCGTCAAGTAGATCGTCTCCTCCGGAAATCTAGCGATTAGAATCGTAAGAAAATCCGAACAGGAGGTAAGAAACCCCTCACCTGTAGTATAAGTAGCTTCCGTGTGAATTCCATATTTTAGTTAGTAGTATATAGCTTTTCGGCACAAAGGATGCGAATTAGCGCATACCAAGTGTTCGATTAAATTACTAGCACAGTTAAAATGTAATTTAGGCATTTTAATAGCTTAGTTAAATGCAATAGAAGCATTTCACAGCTCATATAGTCTTTCTACAGCTTTTATAGGACTAGATGTCCAATGGGTGGGCTCCCACAGCCGCCTCTAGGTTTAGATAACCTAGTTCTGGGTTGAGACAACCTAGTAAAAGCAAGACAAGAATTTATTAGCTTATGTTCAGTATTTTACTTTCTCAGTGGCACTGTACTGGATTAGATATCCATTGGGTTGGGCTCCCACAGTCGTCCCTAGGTTCAGATAACCTAGTAACCCTACTAAATTTGGGACTTGCAAACCCGGGTCTAGTTAGGGATGCGCGTACAGCACGTACAGTTGTCGGGCCCAAACACCAGCATGATTAGTATTTTCATCTATTATATATGTAGTTTTAAACTCTCACAAAATAGTTAGGTGAAATCAGTATAGCTTTAGCATTTGCTAGAATTAGCTCAGTTCATGCTTCAGTTCAGCTAACTCTTATGATTATGTATGATAGCTCTATGTTCAGTTTTTATTACACATGCTTTAGATAATAGTATGCCTTGACTAGCTTTGATTTCTATGTATGATAGCGTGCCATGTTTTAGTCTAAACAGTACATATTTCAAATAGCATGTTTTAAAAGCATATTGCATCGAAAGCATGTTTTTGTGAGGTAGATGGTTTCTTACAGATACTTTTTCCTTATACTGCAGATAGAGGTAAAGGAAAAATGGACTAGTGGAGGCTGGAGGTCAATGCGATGAAGATGTGTGTGGATGGAACTTGGAACAAAGGTCTTAGGGAATCGCAGTGAACCTTGTTTTGGACATTTATGAACTTAGCATTTCTTATTACGCTACTTTTACTCATTTAAGTGTTTGCATGCATGGAGTAATAGAAACTCTGCTTAGATTGTTAGTAACCTGTTTAGAATGCTAGCTGATTGTTATTAGAATGCTTTTTAGTCATTTTAGAACTTGTAATGTGATTGAGGCATGAAACAGTGCTGAAATCAGAGCTTAGCTGCAAAATCAGAAACCCCAATCGATCGGTGGATCGATTGGGGGTTCCCAATCGATCAGCTGATCGATTGGACAATTTGTTCCGCGAACAGAAGGCTTCTGGATCGATCAGCCGATCGATCCAGCAATTTCTGTCGCGAACAGAGAGCTCCGGGATCGATCGTTGGATCGATTGACTAGACTGGATCGATCAGCCGATCGATCCAGAATATTGCCCCGAGCACAGTAGCGTGCTGAATCGATCACTGGATCGATCCAACCCAAGTTCCGCATACAGTAGCATGTTGGATCGATCACCGGATCGATTTGACTATTCCAATCGATCCGTGGATCGATTGGGAGGCCTGATATTAGCTAGAAACCTTTAGTTAAGTTCCTTGACCATAAGGGGAGGTAATAATGACATGAATAGTTTAGATTACACCCCTTAGCACATGTAGAATAGAGAAAAGATAATAGTTTAGCAAAATTTTAATTAGTACAGCTTCCGCACCTAGATTTAGTAATGGTCATGGAATAGTTTAGCACAGCATAATGTGACGGTCCGGCCTTACAGTCTAGCCAGTAGAAGGCGGGTCGTTACAGAGTGGTATCAGAGCAAAGTTCCATACTTCCTTCACACACATCAGCATTGAACCTGCAGCTTCCAAGTAAGAATACCTCTCACTTTGTTATGTTTATTGCTTTCCTGTTTGTAGATAACTAAAGTATGCTTATATGTGATAGTAACTAACATGATAGTATTAGCTATGTAAACATGATGCTTTAGTTATGTATGTCCTCTCTTCCTTTTGAAATGGCAAGAGGACGCCCAGCTAGAAGGGCACCAGCTACTGAGCCCCAGCATGAGGCAGGCAGTTCAGTGCCTCCCCCAGACCTTACAACATTAGTGGCTCAGTTACAGCAGCAGCTAGCTGAACAACAACAGGAGATAGCCACCTTAAAGGCTAATCAGCAGAATACCCCCACAGTCACCCCGGAACCAGACCTAGCAACGCCAGTAGTCTTAGAGGTTCCACAGTCCAGCCTACAGCACCAGTAGCCCCAGCAACAGAGGCAAGAAGAGAAGCCTATCTGATCCAGTGGCAGAGAGTCAAGCCCGAGAACTTCTCAGAAACTGAGATGCTCAAGCCTGGTTCAAAACACTGGAGAGCACGATGGAGCTTTTAGACTGGCCAGAGCATGAAAAGGTGAAGTGCACCTCCTTCTGCTTGACAGGAGATGCACGTATGTGGTGGGAGAGAATTTGAGCGAAGCGCCCAGTGAACCAGATGACATGGGCTGACTTCGAGAAGGAATTCTTTGAGGAGTTCTTTCACATGCGGGTCACAAACCGCCACTACGACGAGTTCACGGAGTTTCATCAAGGCAACCTATCAGTTGAGGAAGCCGTGAAGAAATTCAACAGATTGGCTCGTCTATGCCCTGAACTAGTCGGCCTGAGAAAAGAACGAGTCGGTTGATGCTCAAGATGCCGAGGCCGAAATAGCAATGAACGTGGTGGCGGCGTATAGGCCGCAAACCACCGAAGAACTAGTCAGCAGTGCTCTGACCACCGAGCACTACCAGAACAATATCAAGCAGCAGAAGCAAGTCCTCTCAGAGTCCAAAGGGCAAGGAGGCTCAGGTACTCAGAAACAACCGGGCCACAGCTCTAACTGGAAAGGGAACTCCAGCAACAAGCTTAAACCAGGGAGTTACCCAAAAGGAGGACCAGCTAGCAAACAACCTAGTTATCCCAAATGTGCTACTTGTGGGAAATTTCACCCAGGAGTTTGTCGCAAGGGCACACGAGGATGCTTTGAATGTGGACAGGAAGGGCATATGGCTAAGCAGTGCCCAAATAAGATTAGTCTTCCTCAACCCCAGCCGATTCAGTACGAGGGCCAGCCAGCTCAGTTACATCAGATGCAGGCCGCTTTAGATGGTCCACACATCAGCCAGGGCAGACTAGAAGCCCCTCCAACTATGACCAATGCGAGGATCTACGCACTCACCAGAGAGGACGTAACGAATGCCTCGACAGTTGTTTCAGGTCAGATCAGTATTTTACAGCAATGTACAACTATCTTATTCGATACTGGGGCAACCCATTCATATATATTCAGGACATTTGCAAAGAAATTAGCGATACCCCCAGAGGTACTCAGTAGTCAGTTTCTGACGATGTTACCTTCAGGAGAAATTATGGCATCCACGCACTGGCTCAGAGCAGTGCCAGTCATTATAGCAGACAGAGAACTCTTTTGTGATCTGATAGTGCTAGATATGACTGATTATGAAGTCATCTTTGGAATGGACTTCCTGATTAGATACGGTGCCTCTATAGAGTGCCGTAAACAGAAAGTCGTATTCCAACCTGAAGCAGAAGCACAGTTCGAGTTCATCGGGGAACCCAAGAGAAAAGCCAAGAAATTTCTCTCAGCTATGAAGGCACAGAGATTAATGGATTCAGGGTGTACGGGATTTTTAGCACATGTAGTCAATACCGGTCAGGACAAGGACCAACAGCTAGCAGAGGTCCTAGTCGTATGTGACTACCCAGTAGTCTTCCCTGAAGAGTTACCAGGCTTAGCACCAGACAGGGAGATTGAATTCGAGATAGAACTCATTCCCGGTGTGAATCCTATCTCCAAAGTGCCTTACCGCATGGCTCCAGTAGAACTGAAGGAACTTCATGAGCAACTACAGGAGCTGCTTGAAAAAGGCTTCATACACCCTAGTCACTCACCATGGGGAGCGCCTGTGTTGTTCGTGAAGAAGAAGGACGGGGGCATGCGCCTGTGTATAGATTACCGGGCACTGAACCAAGTTACCATCAAGAACAGGTATCCTCTTCCCAGAATAGATAACCTGTTCGATCAGCTAAGGGGAGCAGCAGTGTTCTCTAAGATAGACCTCAGATCAGGTTATCATCAGGTGAAAGTTAAAGAAGGGGATATACCCAAGACAACATTCAGGACTAGATACGGACATTACGAGTTCGTAGTCATGCCCTTTGGCGTGACAAATGCTCCAGCTACTTTCATGGACCTCATGAATAGGGTATTCAGAGAATACTTAGATAAGTTCGTTATCGTATTCATCGATGACATTCTTATCTATTCAGGAACTCAGGAAGAACACGCAGAACACTTGAAAATAGTATTGCAGACCCTTCAGCAGAACCAGCTGTATGCCAAGTTCACGAAGTGTGAATTTTGGTTAGATCAGGTGTCCTTCCTGGGTCACATCATCTCAAAGGATGGTATCATGGTAGATCCCAGTAAGATAGAAGCTGTGAGTAGTTAGAAAAGACCCATTAGCAGGTTATTACAGAAAGTTTGTAGAGGACTTCTCCAGGATAGCCTCCCCACTGACAGCTCTTACCAGAAAGAACAAAAAAATTCCAGTGGACAGAGGACTGTGAGAACAGTTTCAGCGAGCTGAAGAGGAGATTGACCAGTGCACCTATTCTGACAGTACCAGAAAATATAGACAGCTTTGATATATATAGTGATGCCTCTAAGTTGGGACTAGGAGCAGTGCTGATGCAAAATGGCAAGGTGATCGCCTATGCCTCCAGACAACTCAAGGATTATGAGAGGAATTACCCTACTCATGACCTTGAGCTTGCAGCAGTGGTGTTCGCTCTCAAGATTTGGAGACATTACTTGTATGGAGCTCAGTGCAGAGTGTATACAGATCATCAGAGTCTGAAGTACTTCTTCACTCAGAAGGATCTGAATATGCGACAGCGCAGATGGCTAGAGCTGGTCAAAGACTATGACGTAGACATCCTCTACCACCCAGGAAAAGCAAATAGGGTAGCAGATGCACTTAGCAGAAAGTCCAGTGCTGCCTTATTATCTCTAGCAGCCATGTCACCACCCTTACAGAAAGAGATCTCAGATTTTGGTCTCGAACTCATAGTTGGACAGCTCTCTACTATGACATTAGAGTCCACCTTGCTTGGTGACATCCAGACAGCTTAGGAGCAGGATCCTGAAATTCAGAAAATCAAGCAAGGATTAGCAGAATCAGAAAGTGGAGAATTCAGAGTATCCGCTAGCGGGGTGTTGTGTTATGGTGACAAGCTATGTGTTCCAGATCAGGAGGAACTACGAAGAAAGATTTTAGATGAGGCTCACAAGACTCCCTATGCGATGCATCCTGGCTCCACCAAAATGTATCAGGACTTGAAGAAGCATTTTTGGTGGCCTGGGATAAAGAGAGACATCGCTCGATATGTCAGCACCTGCTTAACCTATAAGAGGGTTAAGGCAGAACATCAGAGACCAGGAGGAGTTTTACAGCCCATTCAGATTCCAGAATGGAAGTGGGAAGATATTTCTATGGATTTCATAGTGGGACTACCCAGAACCACGAATAATTTTGATACTATTTGGGTAATAGTCGATAGGTTGACTAAATCAGCCCACTTCTTAGCTATCAGGATATCCTACTCCATGGAACAGCTAGCACAGTTATATCTCAAGGAGATCGTTAGACTACATGGAGTCCCACGAACCATTATTTCAGACAGGGACAGTAGGTTCACATCACACTTCTGGGAGTGTGTACAGTCAGCTTTGGGCACGAAGCTAAAGTTCAGCACAGTCTTCCATCCTCAGACCGATGGACAGACGGAGCGAGTAAATCAGGTACTCGAAGATATGCTCCGAGCATGTGCCCTAGACTTCAAGGGAAGTTGGTGCAAATATCTGAGTTTAGCAGAATTTGCATACAACAACAGCTATCAGGCCACCATCGACATGACACCTTACGAGGCTCTCTATGGGCGGAGGTGTAGATCTCCAATCTGCTGGTATGAGAGTGGTGAACAGAAAGAACTAGAACTCCAGACAGAGCTAGTGGCAGCCACCACAGCAGCTATACAGCAGATCCGCCAGAGGATAGAGATAGCTCAGAGCCGCCAGAAAAGCTATGCTGATACACGGCGCAGACCTTTAGAGTTTTCAGTTGGGGATACAGTGTTCCTCAGAGTGGCTCCCATGAAGGGAGTAATGCATTTTGGGAAGAAGGGCAAACTAAGTCCCAGATATGTGGGACCATACCTTATGAGCAGAAGAGTTGGCAAGGTAGCATATGAGCTAGAGCTACCACAGGAGATGTCAGCCATCCATAATGTATTTTATGTCTCTATGATGAAGAAGCATATCCCAGATGCCACCCAGGTGATTGAGCCCCAGTCGGTACCAGTCCGCGAAGACCTCAGCTATGATAGTCGGCCTATTCAGATAATAGATCGAGCAGTTAAGAAATTGCGGAACAAGGAGGTACCATTAGTAAAAGTCATTTGGCAAAATCACTCAGCAGAAGAGGCAACTTGGGAGACAGAAGCTAGTATGAGGCAGAAGTACCCAGAGTTATTCTAAGTTCGAGGATGAACTTTTTATAAGGTATGGAGGATTGTAACGCCCTAAATTTCTCAAAATAATTATTAGAAATATTCTATGATTTTTCTGGAATTTTAGAATATTTTTATGGAATTTTTAGAGTAGTGGAGGTAGCAAAATAAATAGAAAATGAAAATAGCCTACGCGGGAATTGAACCCGAGACCTAGAGAACCCTATGACTTATAGATAGCTTTAGTAAACCAAGTGAACCCAGCAAGGCCGTGCTGAAAGGAAAGGGAAACAATTAGATTTATATTTGGGTTGGGTGAATTATCCACTTAATATAAATAAGGAATTAATTAGTGGGGAGAATTTCTAACGTAACTTGTCTTCTCCTCAACCTAATTCCGCTGACCCCTCTCCCTTCCTCTTCTTCTCTCGGCGCCAACCACAAGCAAGGCTAGGGTTCCGTCCCCAAGGGCACTTTCCGGCGACGACTTCGACACGAGGATGCTCCTCTTCGTGAGAAGAACGCATAGACGTGAGAAGAACGTCAAGTAGATCGTCTCCTCCGGAAATCTAGCGATTAGAATCGTAAGAAAATCCGAACAGGAGGTAAGAAACCCCTCACCTGCAGTATAAGTAGCTTCCGTGTGAATTCCATATTTTAGTTAGTAGTATATAGCTTTTCGGCACAAAGGATGCGAATTAGCGCATACCAAGTGTTCGATTAAATTACTAGCATAGTTAAAATGCAATTTAGGCATTTTAATAGCTTAGTTAAATGCAATAGAAGCATTTCACAGCTCATATAGTCTTGCTACAGCTTTTACAGGACTAGATGTCCAATGGGTGGGCTCCCACAGTCGCCTATAGGTTTAGATAACCTAGTTCTGGGTTGAGACAACCTAGTAAAAGCAAGACAAGAATTTATTAGCTTATGTTCAATATTTTACTTTCTCAATGGCACTGTACTGGATTAGATATTCATTGGGTTGGGCTCCCACAGTCGTCCTTAGGTTTAGATAACCTAGTAACCCTACTAAATTTGGGACTTGCAAACCCGGGTCTAGTTAGGGATGCGCGCACAGCACGTACAGTTTCCGGGCCCAAACACCAGCATGATTAGTATTTTCATCTATTATATATGTAGTTTTAAACTCTCACAAAATAGTTAGGTGAAATCAGTATAGCTTTAGCATTTGCTAGAATTAGCTCAGTTCATGCTTCAGTTCAGCTAACTCTTATGATTATGTATGATAGCTCTATGTTCAGTTTTTATTACACATGCTTTAGATGATAGTATGCCTTGACTAGCTTTGATTTCTATGTATGATAGCATGCCATGTTTTAGTCTAAACAGTACATATTTCAAATAGCATGTTTTAAAAGCATATTGCATCGAAAACATGTTTTTGTGAGGTAGATGGTTTCTTACTAAGCGAAAGCTTACAGATACTTTTTCCTTATACTGCAGATAGAGGTAAAGGAAAAATGGACTAGTGGAGGCTGGAGGTTAATGCGATGAAGATGTGTGTGGATGGAACCTGGAACAAAGGTCTTAGGGAATCGCAGTGAACCTTGTTTTGGACATTTATGAACTTAGCATTTCTTATTACGCTACTTTTACTCATTTAAGTGTTTGCATGCATGGAGTAATAGAAACTCTGCTTAGATTGTTAGTAAACCTATTTAGAATGCTAGCTGATTGTTATTAGAATGTTTTTTAGTCATTTTAGAACTTGTAATGTGATTGAGGCACGAAACAGTGCTGAAATCAGAGCTTAGCTGCAAAATCAGAAACCCCAATCGATCGGTGGATCGATTGGGGATTCCAAATCGATCAGCTGATCGATTGGGCAATTTGTTCCGCGAACAATAGGCTTCTGGATCGATCAGCCGATCGATCTAGCAATTTCTGTCGCGAACAGAGAGCTCCGGGATCGATCGCTGGATCGATTAACCAGACTGGATCGATCAGCCGATCGATCCAGAATATTGCCCCGAGCACAGTAGCGTGCTGAATCGATCACTGGATCGATCACCGGATCGATTCGACTATTCCAATCGATCCGTGGATCGATTGGGAGGCCTGATATTAGCTAGAAAACCTTAGTTAAGTTCCTTGACCATAAGGGGAGGTAATAATGACATGAATAGTTTAGATTACACCCCTTAGCACATGTAGAATAGAGAAAAGATAATAGTTTAGCAAAATTTTAATTAGTACAGCTTCCACACCTAGATTTAGTAATGGTCATGGAATAGTTTAGCACAACATAATGTGACGGTCCGGCCTTACAGCCTAGCCAGTAGAAGGCGGGTCGTTACATTTAGTGAGATAGTTTAGTACTTACTAAGCATTTCTCTTATAGATTTATTTTTCTCCTACTGCAGATAAAGGGAAAGCTAAAGTATACGAAGGAAGGCGACAAGGAGATGCGTGAGGGGCGTGTGATGTCTGGACTATGGGAGAGATCTGGGAACATTATTAAGTTATTTTGAGTTTTGGTGAAAACATTTGAGACTGCATCATTTATTTTAGGTCCTTGAGATTATCTTTGGTTCTAGATTGCATGCTATAATGTAATTGTTAGTAAGTTAGTACTTTGATGCTTTCTTGAGTTATAGTTTTGATATGTTTCTGTTAGTATAGTTATGTTATAAATGCATGTGATGTATGTATTGGATTTTAGTCCGCTGAACAGTAGATATTCTGTCGAAATTTTAAGTTTTCTAGAAACATTTAGTACAGCTTACTACACTAGTTGTTTTAGAATCTATAGTAGTTAAGTAGTGGTCACCTTTAGAGAGTAGTAAGAAGGGTGGTCATTACATTTTTGGCAGAGAGAATGACTTGGACGCTGATGAAGAGGGTCCAGATGTTTCTCTGAAAAGCTTGGACTGGCAAGGTATTTCACTGTTCAAATTCTCATTGTTTCGCATTACATATATGTATATACGTTTAAGGATTCTGATTCCAGATGTTTTTCCCAGATTCAATCGTTGTTCAATTCATGATTAGATGCTCAAAAATAGAACACGGAGCTTCAGTAAGTCTATACCACTTTCCTGTAATTAGAAAAAAAGTAATCAATATTTGTCAGACTTTTCAACTTATATTTTCTTGTTGGAGTTATCAAAAGAGATGCTTTGCAGATTGGTGTTACTGGAAGTGCCTACCAATTAGGCAAATGGAAGACACAGGATGGACTAAGGCTAAAATATGCAGGAGACAATACTTGGAAAGCAGAATGTGTGTTGAGGAAATATGAGTTCCCACTTAAATATCCTTTTCTTTGGCCATCCAAATTTAAATTATTAAAATTGTTTTTGTGCCATTTTAGTGGATTGCCCCGTTCTATTTATTGTGTATTTTACTGGCCTACTTCATATTTTTGTCCTTAATCATAGTCACACGTATAAATAAGTGAAGTCAAAATTAATTCCCCTGCCTTTTGGTGTTCAGGGTATAACAATGACTACTATGCAATATTTCCTTTGATATAGTAAGATGTGCTATGTGAATTAGAATCCTTGCATGTTCACCTGATGCTGATATGTTTGTTATCTTGCTTCTCAGGAAGTTAGTTATCTACACCATCTGTGCTCGTAGGAAATCTTTGTTCATCATTGGACGTTCATTTTATTGTGCTTGAGTTGATTGCTTGCTGGACATTGACTCAGTACACATTGAGAAGTGTAAAGTTTTTCTTATGATGGTAATTCGAAAATTAGTTTGTATTCTTATTAGCTTTAAATGAAGGAGATTTGCTCCTGTTCTTCTTGATCCTGCAATAGAATTCACGTTTCTAAATTACAATAGCAGGATGTTTTTAGCCTAGATAGTTGGATTTGTATCATATGTAGTTCTTTTAGTGAGAACTCAAAATGATAAAATCATTAGATTCTGAGGAGTACCTTTGTCATTTCATTTACTCATGTTTCAACTTACATCAAATAAGAGTTCAAACACATTATTTTCCTGAGTGAGTGTAACGACCCAATTTTCCCTATTTTAAGTTCTAAAAGTCCAAAAAATATTTGGAAATACTTTTAAAATATTCTAGAGATTTTTTAGAAATTTTTAGAGTATTTTTACGTAATTTTTGGAGGTCGTTTGGTAGGGTTACAAAAAGAAAAGAAGTTGTGACAAAAATTGTTGAAGGTGAGACTCGAACCCAAGACCTCCGGCCGAACCCGACCTAATCGGACGCAGCCAACCAACTGGGCTACGCGTGGTTTGTTAATAAGTATGAAGCGGATATATATGAGTCATAGTAAAGGGCAAAGTTAAACCTAGGTTATAGAAGGGATAAGTTAAGGGGAGAAGGGGAGTATTCCCGTAACCTAATCTCGCGATCCCTTCCTCTCTCGCGGCGCCGACTTCCTCTCGGGCGAAATCGCAGCCGCCGCTCGGGCTTCGCCTCCGGCGGTCGGACAAGGACACTGCCGTGAGCTCCTCTTGGACCCGAGCTTCTCTCGTCGAAGGGAGCACGCGGACATAAAGGAACGCCGAGACTTGAAGCTAGCCGAAACCCTAGAGACCTCTTCTCCGATTGTAAGTCCAAGAGAGCAAGTAAGTACTACTCTCACCTGTGGTAGGAGTTGCTTCGTTTGGTATGGTTGCTTTCGGATTTTTGCTTGCCGTGTAGATTTGTAAGCTCGGTTTTGTTTCCTTTCCATGCCCTGTTCATAGCCGAACAACATCCTTTAACATTAGGGTTTGTAGATTTCGGTTTTAAGCCTAAGTCTAGCATGATTTGAGCTTGCGGGGTTGAAGTGGGTGGATTTTTGGTGCCATCCGAGTGCTGCCGAGACCTGCACAGGAAGCCTTGATACCTGCCGTGACCTGCACATGAAGTTTGGGTTTATGCCGTGACCTGCATAGGGAACTCCAAGTATCATCTAGGCTAATTGAGCAAGTAGAATGGTTTAGTGCTAATTAGAATTGTATGCATTTTATTCTTGAGCGTATGTTGTTCATGAACCTCTTTGCTTTAGGGTCATGTTGTACATACTTAAGTTTGATAAGTAAATATTTTGGACAGCATGCTTATAAAACCTGAGTCGCATTCCTTTGCTTCCATTATAGCATGATGAGAATTTCTAAGTAGCATCCTATACTTGTCTTTACAACATACTTAGAAGGCCAAGAAATTAGTTTCCTTTACGCTTCGTTTATAGCATGTTTAAGAAGTTTAAAGTAGCATGTTACCTTATTTTGTATAGCATGTTTAAAGGCCTTAAAGTAGTATTCTTTGTCATGTTTTAATAGCAGGTTTAGAAGCCCTTAAAGTAGCATTCCATGCTCTGTTTCTACAACATGATAGAAAGTGTAGAGTTACATATATTGCTTTTATTACAGCATACTTAGAAAGCCCAAAGTTAGCTTCCTTTTGCTTTATTTATAGCATGATTAGAATCATTCCATACTTGATTTTACAGCATGTTTAGAAGCACTAAAATAGCATCCTTTGCCATGTTTTCACCGTATGATTCAAAGGCTTTAAATTGCTTTCTTTAGTTTAGCTTATAGCATGATCAGTAAGCTTTAAGTTACTTGTTTTATTCTGTTATATAGCATGGTTAGTTGATTATACACCCATACTTGTTAAGTATATTTAAAGGACTCCCACAATCTTTAATAAAAGATAATAAGGAAGATAAAAGAATAAGAAAGATAACAAGTAAGTCAAGCAAGAGGCTAGTACCCGACATCCAAGAGCTTGTCGTTAAACAAATCCAGGTGACCATTTCCGAGGTCTTGGCCCTGGTAGACCGAGGTCTGCTCTTTTAGGATTGGTGGCTCGCAACCCCAACCTATTAGGGAACGCGCATGAGATGGTACTAAGCCTGGGCCCAAAGAAAAGAAAACTAAAAGAAAGAAAGAAAGAAAGAAGAAGAAAGTAAAAGATAGAAATTAAAAGATTAATTTCTATTACAAGGATATAAGAAAATATAATAAGTTTTATGCTTAGAATAAATAAAAAGTTAGTTTCTTTAATTCTAAGCTTACAGTGTTCATTTTTTATTATCCTGTTAGATAGTGAGCATGTTTAGTATTCAGTTTCATTTTCTGTATACCATGAGCACATGCAGATTGGCTTTAGCATTTCAGTTTCAGTATTATTGCATTACATTTATGCATTTCGAGTTTTGTGAGATAGATTAGTACTTACTAAGCGTTTTCGCTTATAGATCTTTTCTTTTTCCTCCTACCGCAGATAAAGGAAAAGCTAAGATATGAAGGGAGACGACAGGATGGTGGTGGTGATGAAGGTGTGTGATGACTGCGACTATGGAGAGATCCAGAGAGTGTTATCAAACTTGCAGGACCTATTTGATTAGAGTTTATGTTTTAGTTCTTTCCTTTAACACTATTATGAAGTTTGTGAGATTGTAGTTGAGTTTATTTCCGCATATGCATTTAGTCACTTTAATTATTTGTGGAGTGAAATAGTTGGTTGTCTTTACTGTTGTTTTATAACTGCGTGGTTGGGAAAAATGAGTTCCAGCCGCCTGTGGCTGCGTATATATATCTTGTGTATTATGGATTTGGTCACCGGTACAGGGGAGATTCTGCCGAAATTTTTGGTAGGAATTCCTCTGAACCGTGATAAATCTAACTGACTCTAATAATAGCGTCAGTGACACTAGATAGAGAGTTGTAGTTAGGTGACATTCGCCCTTAGAGAGTAGAAGTAAGAAGGGTAGGTTGTTACAGTTGGTATCAGAGCAGTGTTCCATTCTCCAGCATCACACACACATCAGCATCATCCTCGCCGTCCCCAAGTAAGAAAGTATTTAAATCCTTTCTTTATTCTGCTTTCCTTATTATTAACTGCAGTATAGAGTACTTGTTTTTTTTAGTACTAAAGTAAGATAAAAGATTTAGTTTCCCTTTTCTTTATTCATATTTATGTATGATTAGAAGGGTTAAAGTAAGATATCAAGCCTTTACCTTGCATAATTAGATGGCGAGAAGAGGACGTCCCCGTACTACTCACACTGAGGAGCCAGCTCGAGAGAACGAAGTGCCTAGAGCAACTGAGCCCAACCTTTCTGAAGTAGTTGCTCAGCTCCAGAGGCAAGTAGCAGAGCAGCAGCAAGTGATTGCCAATCTGATGGCAAACCAGCCAGCAGTTCCTCCCCCTCCTCCAGCTGTCACTGCAGAGACCCCAGTGGTAACTGAGACTCCACCAGCTACTCAGGGAGCCGTCATAGCACCCCAGAGACCAGAAGCTTATCTTATACAGTGGCTGAAGCTGAAACCAGAGAGCTTCTCAGGCACGACTGAGCCCTGGGATGCCCAGGCTTGGTTTAAAACACTAGAGAGCACTATGGAGCTTCTTGACTGGCCAGAAGTCGAGAAGGTCAAGTGCGCCTCTTTCTGCCTGTCTGGAGACGCTCGTATGTGGTGGGAGAGGATAAAGACCAAGAGAGCAGCTGATCAGATGACCTGGGCAGATTTCCAGTCAGAGTTCTATGAAGAGTTCTTCCACCTGCAGATTACCAACAAGCACTACGAGGAGTTTATAGAGTTCAAACAAGGTGACTTGTCAGTGGAAGAAGCAGCCAAGAAGTTCAACAGACTAGCTCGTCTCTGCCCAGAGCTAGTAAGTACAGAGAAGGAGCGAGTCAGGCTGATGCTCAGAATGTTGAGACCACAGATAGCACTGAATGTGAGTAGTGGAGCTCACCGGCCCCAGACTGGCGAAGAGTTGATCAGTAGAGCACTAATTGCTGAACATTACATGAACAACATCAAAGCACAGCGAGCACAACATAAGCCGGTGAAGACAGAGGACAAGACAGCAGGAAGCCAGAAGTCACAGTCAAGTAAGCAGAATTGGAAAGGCAAGGGGAAAAGGAAGCAGTGGAACACAGGAGGTAGCCAGAAGGGAGGGCCAGCAAACAAGCAGACAAAGCTCCCTCCCTGTCCCAAATGTGGGAGAACACATCCAGGAGCCTGTCTTTTGGGTAAGACTGGATGTTACTCCTGTGGTCAGGAAGGACACATGGCTAAAGAGTGTCCTAACAAATTCAAAGCACCTCAGCCACAGCCATTGCAATATGGAGGCCAGCCTGCACAGTTGCACCACATGGGAGCGGCATTGGAGGGACCCTATATCAGTCAAGGAAGGTTAGAAGCCCCACCAGTCCCAGCCTTTGATGGAGCCAGAGTATTCTCCCTCACCAAAGAAGAAGCTGCTAGTGCCTCCACGGTCGTAACAGGTCAAGTAGTTATTTTCCAGCACGTAGCTACTGTACTATTTGACACTGGGGCGACCCATTCTTTTATATCGATACCTTTTGCCAGTAGTTTACAGGTGCCTACAGAAAGTACGAACTCCAAGTTTTTGACAACCCTACCTTCTGGAGAAGTCATGGAATCCAATCAGTGGCTTCGAGCTGTACTGGTTAGAATTGTAGATCGAGAATTATATGTAAATCTAATAGTTCTCGCCATGCAGGATTTCGATATCATTTTTGGTATGGATTTCCTCAGCAAGTACAGTGCCTCAGTGGACTGTCGCAGAAAGAAAGTAATTTTTAGTCCAGAAGGTGAGCCAACTTTTGAGTTCACAGGAGTGCCAAGGAGGAAGACCCAGAAGCTCCTCTCATCCCTAGCAGCACACCAGATGTTAGCTAAAGGGTGTGCAGGTTTTCTTGCATACATAGTAAAGGCAGCAGAGCAGAAGGGACCCAAGCAGGAGGAGGTCCGGGTAGTATGCGAGTATCCAGAAGTATTTCCAGAAGAGCTGCCTGGATTACCTCCCAACAGAGAGGTGGAATTTGAGATTGAATTGGTTCCTGGAACCGGCCCAATTTCAAAAGCTCCGTATCGCATGTCCCCAGCAGAGCTGAAAGAGTTACAAGAGCAACTACAGGAGTTACTTGACAAAGGCTTCATTCGCCCTAGTCACTCACCTTGGGGAGCTCCTGTGTTGTTTGTCAAGAAGAAAGATGGATCAATACGGATGTGCATAGATTACAGAGCTTTGAATCAAGTGACGATCAAGAACAAGTACCCCCTTCCCAGGATCGATGACTTATTTGATCAGTTAAGAGGAGCGACGGTGTTCTCAAAGATAGACCTGCGCTCTGGGTACCATCAGCTGAAGGTGAAAGAAAGAGATATACCCAGAACGGCATTCAGGACCAGATATGGACACTACGAGTTTGTGGTCATGCCTTTTGGAGTGACCAATGCACCTGCGGTCTTCATGGACTTAATGAACAAGGTGTTCAGAGAGTATCTTGACAAATTTGTCATTGTATTCATCGATGACATTCTGGTCTATTCAAGGACCCCAGAGGAGCATGACACGCACTTGAGGATAGTACTGCAGACTCTTCAGCAGAAGCAGCTTTATGCTAAATTCTCTAAGTGCGAGTTCTGGTTAAATCAGGTGACGTTTTTAGGTCACATAATTTCTAAAGAAGGCATTCAAGTAGATCCAGCCAAAGTGGAAGCGGTCAACAACTGGAGTAGACCCAAGAACATCCGAGAGATCAGAAGCTTCCTTGGTTTAGCAGGGTACTACAGGAAGTTCGTGGAGGATTTTTCCAGGATAGCTTCTCCACTAACAGCCCTCACCAGAAAGAACAAGAGATTCGAATGGTCAGATAAATGTGAGCAGAGTTTTCAAGAGCTAAAGAAGAGATTGATTAGCGCTCCCATTCTGACTGTTCCACAGAGCGACAAGAGTTTCGACATCTACAGTGATGCTTCCAAGATGGGTTTAGGAGCTGTACTCATGCAAGAAGGAAAAGTCATAGCTTATGCTTCCAGACAACTCAAAGACTATGAGAAGAACTACCCTACTCATGATCTCGAGCTGGCAGCTGTGGTTTTTGCACTTAAACTCTGGCGACATTATTTGTATGGGGTCCAGTGTAGAATTTTCACAGATCATCAGAGTCTCAAGTACTTCTTCACTCAGAAGGACTTAAACATGAGACAGCGTAGGTGGCTGGAGTTGGTCAAAGATTACGACTGTGAAATTCTCTACCACCCAGGCAAAGCTAACAAAGTGGCAGATGCACTCAGCCGAAAATCTAGTGCATCCCTGATGTCCTTGTCATCACTAGCCCTGCCACTGCAGAAGGAGTTGTCAGATTTTGGACTTGAAATTATCGAAGGACAGCTCTCTGCATTGACCTTAGAGTCTACATTGCTTGTGGAGATACAGAGAAAGCAAAGCGAAGATCCGGACATCCAGAAGATCAAGCAGGGGATACAGAAAGAAGACAACTCAGAGTTTAGAGTGACAGATAGCGGAATTCTTTATCAGGGGAGTCGCATTTGCGTGCCCAATGATGAGGAACTGAGGAAGAAGATCCTAGAGGAAGCTCACAGTACACCATATTCCATGCATCCTGGTTCTTCCAAGATGTACCAAGATGTGAGACAGAGATTTTGGTGGTCAGGACTCAAAAGAGATGTAGCTAAGTATGTCAGTACCTGCTTGACATGTCAGAGAGTCAAAGCAGAACACCAGAGACCAGGAGGAGTTCTTCAACCTCTTCCAATACCAGAATGGAAATGGGAAGACATTTCCATGGACTTCATAACAGGTCTTCCAAGAACCACCAATGGATATGATGCGATATGGGTAATAGTAGACCGATTGACCAAGTCTGCTCACTTCCTAGCCATCAAGGTGTCCCACTCCATAGAGCAGTTGGCCCAGCTATATGTTAAAGAGGTAGTCAGACTTCATGGAATTCCTAAATCTATCGTTTCTGATAGAGATGGGCGCTTCACCTCACACTTTTGGGAGTGCGTTCAGAATGCACTAGGTACCAAACTCAAGTTCAGCACAGCTTTCCATCCACAGACTGATGGACAGACAGAGCGAGTGAATCATATTTTAGAAGACATGCTCAGAGCTTGTGCGCTAGATTTCAAAGGAAGTTGGTGCAAGTATTTGTGCTTAGCTGAATTCGCTTACAACAATAGCTATCAGGCCACCATCAAGATGGCACCTTATGAAGCACTTTATGGCAGGAAATGCAGATCACCCATATGCTGGCAAGAAGCAGGAGAGAGAAAAGAGATGGAAGCAGAGCTGGGCATTCAGACAGAGGTGATAGACGAGACTACTCAAGCAATCCAGAAAATCAGACAGAGAATTGAGACTGCCCAGAGCAGACAGAAGAGTTATGTTGACACGCGCCGTAGGCCATTGGAATTTCAAGTGGGAGATTCGGTTTTCCTCAAGGTCGCTCCTATGAAGGGAGTGATGAGATTTGGCAAGAAGGGCAAATTAAATCCTCGCTACGTAGGACCCTATCTGATCATAGAGAGGATTGGGAAAGTAGCTTATAGGCTGGACTTACCGCAAGACATGTCAGCAATACACAATGTATTTCATGTCTCTATGCTAAAGAAGTGTCTTCATGACCCGAGCCAAGTGATTCAGCCTCAGTCAGTGCAGATCCAAGAGGATCTTAGCTATGAGAGCAGACCTACACGGATAGTGGATAGAGCAGTTAAGAGACTAAGAAATAAAGAAGTACCACTAGTGAAGGTCATCTGGCAGAACCAGAAGCACGAGGAAGTCACTTGGGAGCGGGAGGACAGTATGAGACAGAAGTATCCAGAGCTATTCTAAGTTCGAGAATGAACTTTTTATAAGGTATGGGGGATTGTAACGACCCAATTTTCCCTATTTTAAGTTCTAAAAGTCCAAAAAATATTTGGAAATACTTTTAAAATATTCTAGAGATTTTTAGGAATTTTTAAAGTATTTTTACGTAATTTTTGGAGGTCGTTTGGTAGGGTTACAAAAAGAAAAGAAGTTGTGACAAAAATCGTTGAAGGTGAGACTCGAACCCAAGACCTCCGGCCGAACCCGACCTAATCGGACGCAGCCAACCAACTGGGCTACGCGTGGTTTGTTAATAAGTATGAAGCGGATATATATGAGTCATAGTAAAGGGCAAAGTTAAACCTAGGTTATAGAAGGGATAAGTTAAGGGGAGAAGGGGAGTATTCCCGTAACCTAATCTCGCGATCCCTTCCTCTCTCGCGGCGCCGACTTCCTCTCGGGCGAAATCGCAGCCGCCGCTCGGGCTTCGCCTCCGGCGGTCGGACAAGGACACTGCCGTGAGCTCCTCTTGGACCCGAGCTTCTCTCGTCAAAGGGAGCACGCGGACATAAAGGAACGCCGAGACTTGAAGCTAGCCGAAACCCTAGAGACCTCTTCTCCGATTGTAAGTCCAAGAGAGCAAGTAAGTACTACTCTCACCTGTGGTAGGAGTTGCTTCGTTTGGTATGGTTGCTTTCGGATTTTTGCTTGCCGTGTAGATTTGTAAGCTCGGTTTTGTTTCCTTTCCATGCCCTGTTCATAGCCGAACAACATCCTTTAACATTAGGGTTTGTAGATTTCGGTTTTAAGCCTAAGTCTAGCATGATTTGAGCTTGCGGGGTTGAAGTGGGTGGATTTTTGGTGCCATCCGAGTGCTGCCGAGACCTGCACAGGAAGCCTTGATACCTGCCGTGACCTGCACATGAAGTTTGGGTTTATGCCGTGACCTGCATAGGGAACTCCAAGTATCATCTAGGCTAATTGAGCAAGTAGAATGGTTTAGTGCTAATTAGAATTGTATGCATTTTATTCTTGAGCGTATGTTGTTCATGAACCTCTTTGCTTTAGGGTCATGTTGTACATACTTAAGTTTGATAAGTAAATATTTTGGACAGCATGCTTATAAAACCTGAGTCGCATTCCTTTGCTTCCATTATAGCATGATGAGAATTTCTAAGTAGCATCCTATACTTGTCTTTACAGCATACTTAGAAGGCCAAGAAATTAGTTTCCTTTACGCTTCGTTTATAGCATGTTTAAGAAGTTTAAAGTAGCATGTTACCTTATTTTGTATAGCATGTTTAAAGGCCTTAAAGTAGTATTCTTTGTCATGTTTTAATAGCAGGTTTAGAAGCCCTTAAAGTAGCATTCCATGCTCTGTTTCTACAACATGATAGAAAGTGTAGAGTTACATATATTGCTTTTATTACAGCATACTTAGAAAGCCCAAAGTTAGCTTCCTTTTGCTTTATTTATAGCATGATTAGAATCATTCCATACTTGATTTTACAGCATGTTTAGAAGCACTAAAATAGCATCCTTTGCCATGTTTTCACCGTATGATTCAAAGGCTTTAAATTGCTTTCTTTAGTTTAGCTTATAGCATGATCAGTAAGCTTTAAGTTACTTGTTTTATTCTATTATATAGCATGGTTAGTTGATTATACACCCATACTTGTTAAGTATATTTAAAGGACTCCCACAATCTTTAATAAAAGATAATAAGGAAGATAAAAGAATAAGAAAGATAACAAGTAAGTCAAGCAAGAGGCTAGTACCCGACATCCAAGAGCTTGTCGTTAAACAAATCCAGGTGACCATTTCCGAGGTCTTGGCCCTGGTAGACCGAGGTCTGCTCTTTTAGGATTGGTGGCTCGCAACCCCAACCTATTAGGGAACGCGCATGAGATGGTACTAAGCCTGGGCCCAAAGAAAAGAAAACCAAAAGAAAGAAAGAAAGAAAGAAGAAGAAAGTAAAAGATAGAAATTAAAAGATTAATTTCTATTACAAGGATATAAGAAAATATAATAAGTTTTATGCTTAGAATAAATAAAAAGTTAGTTTCTTTAATTCTAAGCTTACAGTGTTCATTTTTTATTATCCTATTAGATAGTGAGCATGTTTAGTATTCAGTTTCATTTTTCTGTATACCATGAGCACATGCAGATTGACTTTAGCATTTCAGTTTCAGTATTATTGCATTACATTTATGCATTTCGAGTTTTGTGAGATAGATTAGTACTTACTAAGCGTTTTCGCTTATAGATCTTTTCTTTTTCCTCCTACCGCAGATAAAGGAAAAGCTAAGATATGAAGGGAGACGACAGGATGGTGGTGGTGATGAAGGTGTGTGATGACTGCGACTATGGAGAGATCCAGAGAGTATTATCAAACTTGCAGGACCTATTTGATTAGAGTTTATGTTTTAGTTCTTTCCTTTAACACTATTATGAAGTTTGTGAGATTGTAGTTGAGTTTATTTCCGCATATGCATTTAGTCACTTTAATTATTTGTGGAGTGAAATAGTTGGTTGTCTTTACTGTTGTTTTATAACTGCGTGGTTGGGAAAAATGAGTTCCAGCCGCCTGTGGCTGCGTATATATATCTTGTGTATTATGGATTTGGTCACCGGTACAGGGGAGATTCTGCCGAAATTTTTTGGTAGGAATTCCTCTGAACCGTGATAAATCTAACTGACTCTAATAATAGCGTCAGTGACACTAGATAGAGAGTTGTAGTTAGGTGACATTCGCCCTTAGAGAGTAGAAGTAAGAAGGGTAGGTTGTTACAGTGAGAAATAAACATAAACCTGTTGTGAATTCTTCACATCTGTCAAGCTCTTTCCATCAAACCACGCAATAGTTTATCAGGGGTAAGGATAGCTAAAAAGTGAAATGCTATTGTTCATAGGAAAACCCTTTGGATGCTGATAGGTTAGCTGATTGAGTCTTTTCTATTTTAGAGCTTTATGTAGATTTCATTTCATGCTTTAGGTTTCGTTCTATGTTTTTCTTCATGTTGTCTTTCATATTGAGTAATGTTTTATGTGAATGTTAAGTGCTTGTATTAATTTGACCTCCTATGTTTCAATTTGCACACATTATGATTTCATTGACTCATGCACATCAAGTGTTTGATTAAATGTCTCTTCCATTATATAGATTTTAGTTGATACATTTTCTTTAGTTTAATTCCATGTAATGCATGTTAGTTTAGTGATTTATGTTCCTATGATGTTTGTTCTTTATTTGAATGCAATTAGTTTAGATTTTGTTACATGCTCTAGTTTTTGTTTCACTAGATGTTTACTTGATGTGTTTTTACTTTCCATGCTCTAGATTAGATTGGATAAAAAATCCAGACTATGAATAAGTGAGTTTCCTACTTTTCCTTGCAAATTGTTGACATGCATATATAGTTTGTCATTGGATGATTATCTCATCTGTAATGAAAATATATTTATTTTCATTTATCTTTTATTTGTCTTTGGTATTAAAAGACAATAGTTTAAACTTCTTATCTTCTATTAAGAAAACAACGCTTTTTTATGCATTATGAGACCTTACCATATGTTCAGAACAATTTGTATTGATGGATGCCTGGTGAGCATGGCTGGTGAATGTACTAGAATGTGTTTTATGCTATATGATTTGCCAAACAAAGAATGATATGCAATGAATGACAAATAATATAGTCTGTAGATGTATCTTACTGTTGCTTTTTCAATAGATGAGGACTACTTATTATCTTGTCAAACATTTGACAATGAGAAGGAATTTCAGTAATGCGAGAAAAATATATCTATGTGATTTATAGCATTAATATGCCTGTTAAAGAAATGTAGCAAGTAAAATATAAAACCAATCCAAGATATCATTCTAGGTTCTATGTATAGAATCATGTGTGGCTTTGGTTGCCTTTTTTCTTGTGCACTAATTTACTTGCCAAAGATCCATTTCTTTCTTCTGTCTTTCTCAATCCAAATTTTCTCATTGTTGTATGGTGTGAACTATGACCTTTGTTTTCAACTTTAAGAGTGAAAATTTCTTTTGCATAATATTGATGGTATTATTTTCTGTGGCAGATACATAGTGGTAGATGTTTTATCCCAGTCTCAAGCCGACAATCCTTTTTGATCAGTATATCTAGTAGAAGTAAGCATGCAGATCGTTGTCTTCGAGGCCGACTAGCTATTTTGTGCTTTTTTTTGTTTTAAATTCGAATGTCACTATCTACTTTGAAACAGAACTATTTAGTCTTTGTGTATAGTTGAATTCTCCTGTAAATACTAATACTTTGTAATTGAATTCTATTGTTTTGGTACGAGTTTGAAATCATTAGCTGAGCTAATTAATGTTATTTTATATGTCAAATTCAAATCTAGACATGGTAAAAGAAAATTAATAATTTTGTAAATATAAAAAAAATGATTTTGTAAATAGATTCTTTTATTTTTATTTTAAAAAGACAACGCTTTTAAAGCGTTGCACAAGTGTTGTCTTTGCCAAAAACAACAACGCTTTTAAAGCGTTGCTAAGATGATGTTTTTGCAAAAAATACACAACGCTTTTAAAGCGTTGTCTTCACTACAAACGACAACGCTTTAAAAGTGTTGTCGTTGAGCATACTTTTAACAACAGTGCCTTTAACAACGCTTTTTTAGGCACAAAGACAACGCTTTAAAAGCGTTGTCTATTAGCTTTTTTCTTGTAGTGCTTCAACCTCCAAGGGATGCAAGGGCAAAGCCTCCTTTCTCTCCTTCTTCTCCTAACAAGAACCGACCACCACAAGAACTCCAAGAGAAGGATGCACCGCCCACTAAAGAAGAAGAGAAAAGGAGAAGAGAATAGGGTCGGCCACACCAAGGAAGAGAATAGAGGAATACTAGATGATATGTTGTGAGGTGAGGCACCTCTACCATCTCTTTTATATTCCTTGGTCTTAACAAATAAAGAAATTTAATTATTATTAAATTCCCTTATTTCCCTTGCCATTGGTTAATAAGGAAAATTTAATTAAAAATTCCTTTAAACCCTTCTCATGGCCGACCCCTTCACATGCTCCAAATAAGGCAAGTTTTAAACACAAAATTAAAATTTCCTTCTTTATTTCCGGAAATTTTTAAAATAAAAATTTCTCTTTAAAAAATTCCCTTCATGGTTGGTTATTAAAGGAAACTTTTATAAATTAAAATTTCTCTATTAAAACATGTGGATGATTTTCAAAAAGGAAAGTTTTCTTTAAAATTAAAATCTTTCTTTCAATCTACAAATAAGGAAAGATATCAAATCTTTTCTCTTAATCTTTTGTAGAAACTATAAAAGGAAATATTTAAATTTTAAAACTCTCTTTTAAAATCATGAGGATGGTTACAAAAAAGGAAAGTTTTATCAAAAATTAAAATCTTCCTTTTAACTATAAATAAGGAAAGATATCAAACATTTCTCTTAATCTTTTGTAGAAAGCTATAAAAGGAAAGATTTAAATTTAAAACTCTCTTTTAAAACCATGACATCCACATAAGAAAGATTTTAAAAATAAAATCCTGTTAATTTTATAGTGGTCGGCCACACCAAGCTTGGGCTCCAAGCTATGGCCGGCCAACCTACTTGGCTCAAGCCTTTGGCTTGGTCGGCCCAAGGTTGGGCTCCAAGCCTGCTTGGCCGGCCACCTAAGGGTGGGTAGGAAGTGGGTATTTAGTGGATATAATTCTCTATATATAAGAGGCTACGATAGGGACCGAGAGGAGGAATTGGTTTTGATCTTCTGATGAAATTAAGCTTCCCGTGTTCGCCCCGAACACCCAACTTAATTTCATCAATAATAATTCATACTACTAAAGAATTATTATTGAACTACTGCACCAATCCAAAATTACATTTTGGGTTCCTTATCATGAGTGTGTTAATCTCCCTGTGTTTAAGATGTCGAATGTCCACTAATTAAATGAGTTACTGACAACTCACTTTAATTAATATCTTAGTCCAAGAGTAGTACCACTCAATCTTATTGTCGTGTCAGACTAAGTCCACCTATAGGTTTAACATGACAATCCTTATGAGCTCCTCTTGGGGACATTATCAACCTTGATTACTAGGACACAGTTTCATTCTATAATCAATAATACACCATATAAATAATACCATTTCTCAACTTATCGGGCCTATTGATTTATCGAACTAAATCACACCCTTTGATAAATCAAAGAAATGAATATTAAGTATATGTGATTGTTATTATATCATGATTAAGAGCACACACTTCCATAATAACAAAGGTCTTATTCTTTTATTCAGTCAGTATAAAAAGAACTTATCTTAAATGGTCTAGCTCAATACACTCTGAGTGTACTAGTGTAATATTATAGTCAAGATAAACTAATACCAAATTACACTACGACTATTCCAATGGTTTGTTCCTATCCATCTTAGTCGTGAGCAACTATTTATAATTTATAAAGAACTGATAACATTATCTTCTGTGTGTGACACCACACATTATGTTATCTACAATATAAATTAATTGAACAACTACACTTAGCATAAATATAGATATGTGACCAATGTGATTCTTTTATTTCAAAAATAAATGTTTACAAAAAGCTAGACTTTTAGTATACACTCTAACAATCTCCCACTTATACTAAAAGACTATGCTGCCATATACCCTGCCATACATCTGATTCCCAATCCCTCAACATGCTCATCAAAAGCTCTTGCCTTAAGGGTCTTAGTGAAAGGATCTTTTCAGGTTATCATCTGATGCAATCTAGGTGACAACAACTTCTCCTCATTATACGATGTCTCGTATTGGGTGGTACTTGCGCTCTATGTGTTTACTTGCCTTATGGGCTTGTGGTTCGTTCGAGTTTGCTACTGCACCAAATTATTTTGGGCAAACCAAGAATCACATCTAAGTCCATCATGAGGTTACTGAGCCATTCAGCTTCTATGGCTACCTCTGAGGCCGCCACATACTCAACTTCCATGGTGGAGTCTGAAAAGCATCTATTCTTAACACTCCTCCATAGTTATGGCTTCACCTCCTAAAGTAAACACAAATCCTGAGGTTGACTTACTATTATCCCTATCCAATTGGAAGTCTAAATCCGTGTAACCCACAGGGAGCAAATCATCTGCCTGCATGGCATACCAACATATAATCTCTAGTCCTTCTCAGGTACTTCAATATATGCTTTACAACAGTCCAATGTCTTTGTCCAGGGTTACTTTGATATTTGCTAACCATGCCCACGACAAAACAGATATCCGATCTCGTGCATAATATAGCATACATTAGGCTTTCGACAGCTGAAGCATAAGGAACTGCCTTCATATCCTCTATCTCCTTTGATGTCTTCGGAGACATCTCTTTAGATAAAGCTATTCCATGTCTAAAAGGTAGAAAACCTTTCTTGGAGTCTTGCATGCTAAAAGGAGCAAGGATTGTATCAATATATAAAGCTTGGGACAAGCACAACATCCTTTTTTACGATCCCTTATTACTTTGATCCCAACATTATGTGTGCATTCTCCTAAGTCCTTCATATCGAATTGCTTGGACAACCATACCCTTACTTCCGACAACACTTTGATATTGTTTCCAACTAACAAAATGTCATCTACGTATAGTATAAGAAATACTACCACGTTTCCATCACACTTCTTGTATACACAAGACTCATCCGGTCACTGAATAAATCCATATGATTGGATTTCTTCATTAAACCGGATGTTCCAAGACCTTGAACCTTGCTTCAGTCCATAAATAGACTGATTTAGCTTGCACACTAGATGCTCTTTGCCTTTTTTAATGAACCCCTCTGGTTGCTTCATATGGATGTTTTCTTCAAGACTTCCGTTAAAGAAAGCTGTCTTGATATCCATTTGCCAAACCTCATAATCCATATGAGCGGCAATAGATAAGAGTATCCAGATAGACTTAAGCATTGCTACCGGTGAAAAAGTTTCCTCATAATCAATTCCCTCTTTCTGAGTGTACCCTTTTGCAACAAGCCTTGCTTTGAAGGTTTTCGCCTTCCCATCTGTCCCTCTTTTTCTTTTATAGATCCACTTACATCCAACGACTTTTACACCATTCGGTGGTTCTACAAGCTCCCAGACCGTATTAGAATACATAGATTCTATTTTAGAATTCAACGCTCTTTACCAAGATGCTACATCTATATCTTGGAGTGCTTCGTCGTATGTTTGGGGATCAGGTTCATGTTTACCTGGGACCAAGTCTGACGACTCTCCCAAAAACATGAATCTTTTAGGTTGCCTAACAACCCTCCCACTACGACAATGCACTATCTGTTGTTGTGTATCATTTGTGATATGTGTTGCAGTTTCTTGTGAAATTTCATCTTGTACTGTTGGTACTAAGTGTTGGTTAGTCCTAGGAAAATGTACCGGTTCCACTGTAAAAAAATTTTTGTACAAGTGTTGAACCTTTCCTTAAATAACCTATTATGTTCTTTAGAAGTTAAATTAGGAATCGCAGAGGGAACTTAACATCATTGATTCCAAATTTAACTTATCTGTTCTTAATGGTTTAGATTTGAATCGCAAGCGGAACTTTACACTATTGATTCAAATCTACCTATGTTATTAATTCCATTAAATATTAATTTCTAAAATTGGCTTCCAGGACTGCATGGCGAGGCACATGGCCTTCTTGGATATGGGAGCAACCATCACCGCCTAGATAAAGCCTTTTAAGGAAATCTAATATTTAATTTCCTTAAATAACTCTAAGTTAACCAAAAAGAACAATCGAATCACAAATTCGAAAAAGAAGAAAACACAAACTCGAAAAATAAATTCGATAAACTAGATCTAATTACCTCTTGTATTTAGAATTCTTACAAAGAAAATAACTAGTATAATGCGGAAGAAAATTACTAGTTATACCTTCTCTTTGTAAGCTAATGACCTCGAGATCTTCTGCTATATTCCTCGCCTCGCCTTGGACGTCGTGTGGGCGACGATCCTCCAAGATGAACACCACCCAAAAGCTTCTTCCTCTTCTTCTAAAATCTTGCCACCACCACCACCAAGGAGAAGAGAGCAAAAGGGAAAAGAGAAGGGAGAGGGTCGGCCACACCAAGAGAGTCTCCAAGCAAGAGAATAAGAGTTGTATCTCATGAGGCCTCCTCACCCCTTCTTTTATATTACTTGCCCAAGGTAAATAAAGGAATAATTTTTACAAAAATTAAAATCTTCCAAGAGTTTTTCCTTTTTCCTTTTATTTTTTCCTTTTCTTTCCTCTTGATTGAATTAATCACCAAATTAGTTGGATGATGATTTTATTTTAATTTTAATTATTGTCGGCCCCTTGCTTGGGCACCAAGCAAGGTGGCCGGCCACCTCATCAAGGGAAAAAGGAAAAATATTTTTTATAAAATTTATTAGAAGAAAAACTCTTATAAAATTTTACAAGCTCTCTTTCCTAAAGTAGGATTTAAAAAAAGGAAAGTTCTAAAAATTAAAACCATGTTTTAAAATTTAAAACTTTTCTTATAAAATTTTCTTTTTTAACATGATGATAGAAAATTTAAATTTTAAAACCTATCTTACTTTTTTCTTAAACCATGAGGATGGTTAAAAAAGGAAAGTTTTAAAACTTTTAAAACTCTCTATTAAAACATGTGGCCTAATTCAAATAAGGAGTACAAGCCATACATAAAGTAAAGTAGCATGTCATACATATCATAGTTCTTATCATTTCATGCATATCATATTTCTTAACATATCATAAAACATGCATATTTGGGCACACAACACATGCATGGATCATAAGCATACATAATGAACATGTCATTTATCATATCATAAAGCATGCATATTTGGGCACACAGCACATGCATGGATCATAAGCATACATAATGAACATGTCATTTATCATATCATAAAGCATGCATAATTGGGCACATAGCACATGCATGGATCATAAGCATACATAATGAACATATCACCTATCATAGAAAGTCATAATCATACATGAAATCATTAAATAACATCTCTTAATTCATAACATAGCATGTGAGGCACACCTAGTTCACTAAACTTATTATGGCCGAAAGTTCAAGAGTAGGGACATGAACTCTAGACAACATACAAATATAATAATCTCATGATAACTTCACATCCTATCATAAGAAAGATCATAAGCATATTAACCTAAATTTTAAGCCCTCCTAGGTTTCTAATTCTTTCATGGCCGAAACCTTCATGAAGAGTAAACAAGTTCTTAGCAACATGCAAACATGTAAACCCTAAACTTATATCATATCATATTTCATAAGGAACAACTTGAGCATGTTTAGTTTGGGTTCTAAGTTCCCTAAGCTTCTAACCTTATCATGGCCGAACCCTAGCAAGCCTCATTCTAGGTTACAAGTAGCATGAAAGTGTTGAACCTTAAGCCAATATCCTACACATTTCTTGAGGAACATCATAAGCACATTTGGTTCAAGTTCCAAACTTCCTAAGCCCATTAATTTAAGGTGGCCGAAACATGTTAAGCATGGAAACTAGGTTTCTAGTGGCATAAGAGCATGGAAACCACAAACACATTTCATAGCATTTATTACAAGAAACATCATGAGCATATCTAAGTTGGGTTCTAAGTTTCCCTAGGCCTTTAGACCAATAGTGGCCGAAACATGTGAGGCATAGATTTGTTTTTCATGTGGCCTAAAAGCATGGAAACCCTACACAATTTTCATGTCATCATTACAAGAAACAACATGAGTAAACTTAGTTTAAAATCTAAGCATCCTAGCCTTAAAACTTTGTGTGGCCGAAAGTCATATGTAACCAAATTTCTATGTAACAAGCAAACATAAGAACATCAAACTAGTTTCATATCATTTCATCAAGAAGGTCATGAGCATCTTAGACTTATTTTAAACTTTCCTAGGCCTCAAATCTCAACATGGCCGAATCTTCATAAGCATGAAATAGAGTTCAAACCAACATACAATCATGGGCATAACATTTTAGCTTCATATCTTGTCTCAGGAAAAATCATAGCATGCTTAGTTTTAGGTTTAAAGCTCTCCTAGGCTTTAGTTCTTCCATGGCCGAATATTCATGAGCATGAAAATGGAGTTTCAATCAACATACAAGTAAGAGAAAAAGTTAACAACACCATTATCATAGGGTACATAACACAAGAACAAGGGAGCATGTTTAGTTTGAGTCTTAAGCTTACCTAGTCCTCTTGTTCATGCTTGGCCGAGAGTCTAAGGTTCATGGATCTAAGTTCTCATTAATCATTCTAGCATGGAAACATTAGATTAACCTCCTACACAAGATACATGTCACAAGAAATATAATAAGCATATCTAGTTTAAAATTTCTTAGACTCTTCCTTTTGTCTTGGCCGAAATTTCCATGAAGCAACCCTAGGTTTTTAAGCAATCTATCTTCATGAAAATCATATGAGCTATTGTACCACAGGTGAGGGGAAGCTTACCTAGTGTTCACTTGTTGATCCCTAAGGAAATGGTACCCTTGGTGAAGAGGAAGAAGAGAGCTTCTTCTTCTAGCACTCCTTTTGATTTCTCTTGCTTGGAAGGGTACACCTTGAAGGCTCCTTCTTGAAATTTAGTTTTCTCTTAGAGAGAAAACCTAAACTTGGCTTTTGGAGATGAGGGAGGAGAGCTCTAGTTTCGGCAATGGTGAGGAAGAAGGAAGAAAATGAAATCCTTTCCTCTCTTTCCTTTTTATGCTAAGTAGGTGGAAGAAACAAAGATGAACTTTGCTTCCCTTTCTCTTTAATTCATTTATATCCTTTCCTAATGAGAATATGTCCCCATTCATCTCCCTTAATTCTTCTCATCCTCACTCTCTTAATTCCCATGAAAAATAGAGAGAAAAGAGAAAAAAAAAAGAAAAGACAACTTATCTTTTGCTTATTCCTTTTCTTAACCAAGAGGTAAACAAGAGGAAGAAAGCTACTTGATTTTCTCTTGTTCCCTTACTTAATTATATCCTCACTTTTAACTACAATTTCCATCATTTTTCATTCATATGTTATTCATTATCCTAGTGGTTATCATACAATTTTATTTCTATCCTTTGTGAGAGGTCCAAGGTTCAAACCTTCACCTCTCTTTTTATTTCTCTTATTTCTTTTTCTTTTGATTCTTCTTACTTTTATGCTCTAAAGCAAATAACACCCATATACTTATCTTATAATTTTATGGGTGTTACACTTATAACCTCATAAATTCACAAAACTTCAAATGAGTCCAATCAGACCTATGTAAATCCATCAGTGAGTTTCGATCAGAATCCACTTATGGACCTAGATATGTCCGATTGGACTTATTTCAGGTCCTATGGATTCTAAGGCTGTAAGGAGTCAAACAGTACTATCCATTGCTTATTTTTATTTTTCAGGGGTGTTAAAATATTTTTAGAAGAATTGGTTTCTCAAGAGGCTTTTTAATTTCATGTTATCATGCATGCAAAAGATAGGAAAGCGAAAAGAGGAGAAGAAAGAGAAGAGATATTGTGTGTATAGGAGGAAAGAGAAGAGAGAGAGAAATGATAGAGAAAAGAAAAAGAAAAATAGTTAAATTTGTCAGAAGGGTAGAATGGGAAAAGCACTGTAAAAAGGTGCGCCTTTGGTAAATACTAAAGTAGTGTGTACCTTTTAGTAAATTTGAAAACCTAACTACATCGTTTAGTAAATTGCCAAAAAAAATTGAAGCAAGGCTATTAAAGATGGTAAAAGGCAACTATTATGAGATTGAGGGTGGAGTGAACTTATAATTGGGCAAGGGTAGAGCTCAACCTAGTTGGACTCAGTCTGTAGATGGATTAAATTCAAATTAACAATCAAACTAAGACACTCAATTGAGGATTAGATAGCTAAGATAGTAGAAATCTAATATAAACTTGTTGTATGAGGTGCGGTTGACCAATGGTTTATGATTAGTCGGCCACTAGTTTAATTGGTCAAGAGTTTACGTCCGGTGAACTAAAGGGTTTAGCCAACCAAAACATTTGTTAATGAACGACTACTGCTAGTGGAAGGAGTCACGACAAAATAGGTCAAAGGTATTTGACCAAACTAAGATAGTTGGTGGACTAACAAATTTAGTCGACCATTCACAAACTAGGACAGGTGGTTCAGTAACAACTTTAGTCGACCAACCAATGCGGTTTAATTGACCAAAAGGCTTGTATATCATAATTAGAGGACCAGGTAAATGTAAGTTGACCAAATGGAGTAATTAAATTCATAGTATTTAGTTATATCGGATATAATTATTCTGATTTATGAGCTCCTCTTAGGGACATTTTCAACCTAGATAACTAGGACACAGATTCCTTCTATAATCAACAACACACACTATAAGTAATATCATTTCCCAACTTATCAGACATATTGATTTATTGAGCTAAACCTCACCCTTTGATAAGTCAAAGAAATAAATATTAAATAAATGTGCTTGTTATTATATTAAAATTAAAAGCACACACTTCCATAATAACTAAGGTTTAGTTCTTTTATTAAGTCAGTACAAAAAGAACTTACCTAAATGGTCATACTCAATACACTTAGAGTGTACCAGTATAATTTATTAATCAAGATAAACTAATATTTAATTACACTACGACTATTCCGATGGTTCGTTCCTTTCCATCTTAGTCATGAGCAACTGTTTATAATTTATAAAGAACCGTCAACATGATCTTCTTTGTGTGACACCACACACCATGTTGTCTACTATATAAATTAATTGAACAATTACATTTAATAAATAAATGTAGATATTGACCAATGTGATTCTTTTATTTCAAAAATAAATGTTTACAAAAGCTAGGCTTTTAGTATACACTCCAACAATCTCTCACTTATAATAAAAGACTAAGCTGCCATATCTGTTGCCATACATCTGATTCCCATCCCCTCCACATGCCGATCAAAAGCTTTCGCCGGAAGGGCCTTAGTGAAAGGATCTGCCAGGTTATCTACTGATGCAATCTTGGCGACGACAACTTCTCCTCGCTTGACGATGTCTCGTATCAGGTGGTACTTGCGCTCTATATGTTTACTTGCCTTATGGGCTCGTGGTTCCTTCGAGTTTGCAACTGCACCGCTATTATCACAATAAATTGTGATGATCTTGGGCAAACCAGGAATCACATCTAAGTCCATTAGAAAGTTCCTGAGCCATACAACTTCTTTGGCTACCTCAGAGGCTGCCACATACTCAACTTCCATGGTTGAGTCCGATACGCATTTCTGCTTAACACTCCTCCATGCAATGGCTCCACCTCCTAGAGTAAACACATAGCCTGATGTAGACTTACTGTTGTCCCTATCTAATTGGAAGTCCGAATCCGTATAACCAAAGGGAGCAAATCGTCTGCCTGGTAAACTAGCATATAGTCTCTAGTCCTTCTAAGGTATTTTAATATATGCTGTACTGCAGTCCAATGTCCTTGTCCAGGGTTACTCTGATATCTGCTAACTATGCCCATGCCAAAACAGATATCAGGTCTCGTACACAGCATTGCATACATAAGGCTTCCTACAGCCGAGGCATAAGGAACTGCCTTCATGTCCTCTATCTCCTTTGATGTCTTTGGAGACATCTCTTTAGATAAAGCTACTCCATGCCTGAAAGGTAAGAAACCTTTCTTGAAGTTCTGCATGCTAAAACGAGTAAGGATCGTATCTATATATGAAGCTTGAAATAGGCACAACATTCTTTTCTTACGATCCCTTATGACTTTGATCCCAAGAATGTGTGCACATTCTCCTAAGTCCTTCATATCAAATTGTTTGGACAACCATACCCTTACGTCCGATAATACCATGACATTGTTGCCAATTAATAAAATATCATCTACGTATAGTACAAGAAATACCACCACGTTTCCGTTACACTTCTTGTATACACAAGACTCATCCGGACACTGAATAAATCCATATGACTGGATTACTTCATTAAACTAGATGTTCCAAGATCTTGAAACTTACTTTAGTCGATAAATGGACCGATTGAGCTTGCACACTAGATGCTCTTTGCACTTTTCATTAAACCCTTCTAGTTGCTTCATATGAATGTTTTCTTCAAGACTTCCATTAAGGAAAGCTGTCTTGACATCCATTTGCCAAATCTCATAATCTATATGAGCGGCAATGGATAAGAGTATCTGGATAGACTTAAGCATAGCTACCGGCGAAAAAGTCTCCTCATAATCTATTCCCTCTTTCTGAGTGTACCCCTACGCAACAAGCCTTGCTTTGAAGGTTTCTACTGTTGGTGCGGTTAGCACTAACGATTTAACCCAGGTTTTGATGAATGACAAATCAGGTTAAGTTAGTCTGTTGTTGTCTAACACTCCGACCGAGTGTGCAGGAGAAGTCCAGACAGGTCGACGGGCCGACCGGATGTCTGGCACGAAGCCCAGCTAGGTCGACGGGCTGACCGGATAGCTGGCAAGAAGTCCAAGAGGGTCGACGGGCTGACCGGATAGCTGGCGAGAAGTCCAGACGGGTCGAAGGGCTGACCGGACGTCTGGCAGGTAAGGTAGGTAAGTCACTGGAGGGGAGTGACTGCGAGGACGCGTTCACGGGAAGGGAACATTAGGCGTCGACCCGACTTAGATCCATTTCAGATATCTAAGTCGAGATCGTGACTAGATTCCGGTCTCGGAAAGACGGAATCTAAGTCATACTTCTTATACTAAACTCATAAAACTGTGCTAACACTTTATTTTTCAGGATCTACTTGTCTCGGACTAACCTTGTTTTGCAGGAAAGCTGTTCGCTGGAAAAAGGTGGTCCGGGCGCCCGGAGGGGATTCGGGCGCCCGGAGGTCCAGGCGCCCGGAAGGGATCCGGGCGCCCTGAGGTCCAGGCGCCCGGAAGGGATCCGGGCGCCCTGGAGGCAAAAACTATCCTGATCGCGCGTCGCCACTTGGAGCTCGCTGGTTGGACTTGCCACGTCTCACCAGGGCACCCGGAAGGCATCCAGGGCGCCCCGAGCATTATATAAAAGAAGGGTCAGAGAGGAGCTTCAGAACAACAACGAAAAGAAAAGTCTTCTATTGCTCTGCGCTTCTGCGACGCTAACAAAGCTCCGACAATACGCTCCTCTCTTTTTCTTATTAAATTCTTGTCGGTATTTTTCATTAAGCATTCATTGTACTATTTTTGTAATCATTATTTCGAATTGCTAGTGAATTGCCCAACGAAAGTACTCACGGAGTACGGGCCTTCGAGTAGGAGTCGTCATAGGCTCCGAACGAAGTAAAAAACACCGTATTCAGTTTCTCTAAGCTTTTTATTATTCCGCTGCGCTTAACTCTTATTAACACTGTTTTTCGAATCGATATTCACCCCCCCCTCTATCGACGTTTCACGATCCAACATGTGGTATCAGAGCAGGTACCGCTCTGATTTGGTGCAACCACCAATCAGACAGGGGGTGAAAATTTTTTTTTTCCTTTTGTGCTTTATGCTCAATTCTAAAGTTGATATTATTATTAATTTAGAATTTTTTTTCTCGTTGCAATTAAGTCTAAATTGGTGCAATACCAATTTAGATACATCTATTATTTTTTCCCGCACTACTAATCCAAGACCAAGTCTTGGAATATTTTTTTTCTTGTTTACTTGTGTGCAGGATGTCTCAACTAGAAGGCTATAGCACAGTACACCCTCTCCTATTCAACGGGGATGACTTCTCGTACTGGAAGAAAAGAATGGAGGTGTACCTAAAGACAGACTACGATCAATGGTTCAACGTTATAAAGGCGTACCGAACTCCAGTCGACAACTCCGGAAATCCACTAGACCCGGAATAGTGGACTCTGGATATGAGGAAAAAGGCATCAACAGAAAACAAGGCAATCAACACGCTACATTGCGGCCTAACACGAGAAGAGCTGAATCGCGTCGGACCACATCAGAATGCTAAAGAATTGTGGGACAAACTGGTCGAGTTGCACGAAGGAACAAGCGACGCGAAGGTAACAAAAAGAGACCTACTTTTAAATAAAATATTTAATATAAAAATGCAGGAAGGGGAAACGACAAGTCAACTGCATGCAAGAATCAAGGGCGTCCTCAACGGACTCCACGCGATAGGCCACCAGATGGAAAACAGAGATTTAATAAGGTACGCACTAAATGCCTTTCCTCGTAATAGCTTGTGGGCATCAATCGTAGATGCCTACAAAATTTTGAAAAATTTATCTAAGTTAAAATTAGACGAGCTTTTCTGTGAGTTAGAATTGCATGAACAAACTAATGTTGGAGCCGAGAAAGGTATTGCTTTATTTGCAGGCTCATCCAAAGAAAAGAAGAACAAGCCTGAATCTGAAGAAGATTCTGATCAAGATACTGAAGACGAAGAACACCTGGTGAACTTGGTAAGAAAAATGTTCACCAGGAGAAAAAGAAGCTTCAGCAAGAAGGACCTTCAAAAGATCAGTTCTCCCTCAGAACAAAAGAACGTAACGTGCTTCGGATGCAATAAAAAGGGGCACTACAAGAACGAATGCTCAAGACTGAAGTTCGACAAACCGAAGCCAACCAAAAAGAAGGCCCTCAAAGCAACGTGGGACGACTCCTCAGACGAATCGGAGGCAGAAGAGCAGAAACACCAGAGCCATCTCGCGCTGATGGCCCGGAAGCTGAAACGGAAGACGAGTCAGAAGATGAAGACGGGTCTGAACCCGAATCAAGCCACGAGTCCAAACTCGTTTCCGAAGGCCCGGATGAGGTACATTTTATTTTAAACAAAAAGTTTTTTAAAATTATTTCCTTCTTAAATAGTAAGTTAATTAAAATAGAAAATGAAAACAAAACAATCCTTGAGGGAAATCAAGACCTCAAGGAACAAATAAAAATTTTAAATCCAACTCAAGATCTAATACTTGAAGAGAATTCATCATTAAAATCAGAAATTAATAACTTAAAAGAAATACTAGAGAAATTCACTACAAGATCAAAAAATCTAGACTTAATCCTGAACAATCAAAAAGCATGTTATAATAAAACCGGACTTGGATACAAGTCGAACTCAAATAAAACCTTTAAGTCATTAATAACCCAATACAAATCAACTAATCAAGCTTGGGTTCCGAAAGCGTGTTTGACCACGCAAGTAGGAATTAATCAATATTACATACCTAAAGAAAAAATATATTATATAAACTCGAATAAACACAAATCAAAGAAATCAAAATTTAAAAAACAACAAAATATAAACTATCACCAAGTCAATTACAATTATAAAAGAAATCGACACAAACCTAAAACGAAAACTTAAGTTAAAGGCCAATAATTCAGGGGGAGGCTCCAGAATAGCTGGCACCTCCAAAACTAACTTACCCGACAGGGTAACCTGAACAAACTAACTCGGCAGGGTAATTAAGGATTAGTTAAAAAGAGACCAAGTTTAACTTGAATCATGGTACTGGTGAAATTTATGGATGATAGTACGTTAGGGAAGCTTGGGCATCGCATGTCTAGAAAGATATGGCTTCGATCTGGTGCATTTGGCCAAGTGGAACTGACCGAAGCTACCCTTAAATGGATCCTAACTAGTTAGACCAAGGTTTAGTACTAAGCTCAGTGGATAGGACTATTCGGAAAACCTCGAAAGGTTGGTTACTTCTAATGACGTCCAAGTGACTCACCAAGCTTAGAAGTTTATCCGAAGAATACCTACTTGTTGAGACCAAAGCTAAACCTGAATCTAACACAAGTTAAACCAAACTTCATAATTAAAATCCAATTCATCTCACAAAATTATAGGATTCCCTGATTGAAAACCTAGACCGGGTGAGATGACTAAGGATCAAAACTAAATTTCTAATTAAATTAAATTAAATTTCGAATTAAATAAATTAATTAAACTTCAAATTAAGTTAATTAAATTTCAAATTAAATTAATCTAATTAAATTTCGAATTAACTTAGTTAAGTTAAATTTTGAACTAATTTCGAATTAAATAACTATAATGAATTACGATTAACTTTAAAAAAAATAATAATAATTTAAATTAACTCTGAAAAACTATTTTTAAGACTAACCTTAAATCCTATTCATTGTAGGAAACCAAGTGGATTTTGGACAGTGGTTGCTCCAAACACATGACTGGAGATCACACCAAGTTCACTCAACTCACCTACAAAAGCTTAGGAACAGTTGCCTTTGGAAACAACGGCAAACTCAAGGTGATCGGAATAGGTAATATTGAATTAAAAATAGATTTCATAATTACAAATGTTCTACTTGTCGAGAATTTTAAATACAATCTCCTGAGTATAAGTCAATTGTGTGATACTAGGTATAAGGTTAAATTTCTATCCACAGAGTGTTTAATCAAACATCTAGATAACCCTACTATAAGCCTAAAAGGTTTTAGAAAATACAACATCTATGCTATCAACTTAACCACCTCTTCAATTAAGTGTTATTTAACACAAAAAGAAGAGACTTGGTTATGACATAGGAGAATGTCTCACACAAACTTTAGAAATATAAGCAAATTAAATGGACTAGTGAGAGGCTTACCGAAATTACCTAACCTAGATTCAACCATATGTAATGCTTGTCAACAAGGTAAACAAACAAAATCCACTCACAAACCAACCAATCAACCACAAACCAACTCGATATTAGAACTTCTACATTTAGACCTTTTTGACTCCCATGGAGTCAAATCCATAAATGGAAACTTATACTGTTTAGTAATAATAGATGACTATTCTAGGTTTACTTGGGTTAAATTTTTAAAACATAAAGACGAAACTTTTGAAATCTTTGCAAACTTTTGCAAACAAATTGAAAACGAAAAAGATATTAAAATTAAAAGAATTAGAAGTGACAACGGGGGAGAATTTAAAAATCATAATTTCAACAAGTTCTATCTTGAGAATGGCTATCATCACGAATTTTCGTATCCTAAAACCTCCCAACAAAATGGAATTGTAGAAAGAAAAAATAGAACTTTACTAGAAGCCTCTAGAACTATGTTAAATGAATATAACCTACCTAAATATTTTTGGGCAGAAGCTGTAAGTACAGCCTGCTATGTACAAAATAGAACAACATTAAATAAAAGACATAATAAAACTTTCTTTGAAATATTTTATAACAAATAATCCAACATAAAATATTTTAAAGTATTTGGGTGTCCAGCCTATATTGTAACAACCACCCTTCTTACTACTACTATTCTCTAAGGGCGACCGTTACCTAACTCCTACTCTACTTACTAGTGTCACTTATGCTATTATTAGCGACACTTAGATTTATCACGGTTCAGAGAAATTCCTACCGAAAAATTTCGGCAGAGTCTCCCCTGTACCGGTGACTAAATCTATAATACACAAGATATATACACAGCCACATGTGGCTGGACCACAATTTATTCACAACCACGCAGTAATAAATCATATCATAATCAAAAACTAATCTAGCAACATGAACTAAACTCAAGCTCCCAGAATGAAGCATAATAAGCTACAATGCACATCAAACTCAATCATAAACTCATAATTTCATAACAGAAATAAGGAAAATGAACTAGACATAAACTCTAAATAAATAAGTCTTGCTAGTCCCCTCTGGACCTCTCCATAGTTCAGTCACCACACACATCCATCATCACCACCACCTTGTCGCCTCCCTTCATATCTTAGCTTTTCCTTTATCTGCAGTAGGAGGAAAGAAAGCAAGATCTATAAGCGAAAACGCTTAGTAAGTACTAATCTATCTCACAAAACTCGAAATGCATAAATGAAATGCATAAGTGCTGAAACTGAAATAATAAAGCTATCTGCATGTGCTCATGGTATACAGAAAATGAATGGAATATAAATCATACTCAGTATCAAGCAGGATAACAAGAAACTAACAATGTAAACTTAGAATCAAAGAAACTAACCATTCTTATTTATTCTAAGCTTGGAACTTATTTCATTTCTTGTATCCTTGTGTTAGAAATTAATCTTTTAATTTCTATCTTTTACTTTCTTCTTCTTTCTTTCTTCCTTCTTACTTAACTTTTCTTTTCTTTCTTCCTTCTTACTTAACTTTTCTTTTCTTTGGTTTTCTTTTCTTGGGCCCAGGCCTAGTACCAACTCATGCTCGTTCCCTAATAGGTTGGGGTTGCGAGCCACCAATCCTAAAAGAGCAGACCTCGGTCTACCAGGGCCAAGACCTCGGAAATGGTCACCTGGATTTGTTTAACGACAAGCTCTTGGATGTCGGGTACTAGCCTCTTACTTTAATTTACTTGTTATCTCTTTTTAATTAGACCTTGGTCTTTTTCTTTACTCATACTTCTCATAATCCTTTATTAGAGCTTATTAGAATCCTTTAGATATATATCTAACAAGTATAGGATTACAACTAACCAAGCATGCTGTATAAAAATAACACAAAGGAAAACAAATCTGAACTCCCTAAGCCTGTTATAAAATAGAGCAAAGGAAAGCAAATCTGGACTTTCTAAACATGCTGTAAAATAGGGCAAAAATGCTACTTTAGGGATTCTAATCATGTTATAAAACATAGACAAAGAATACTACTTTAGGGTTTCTTAAGCATGCTGTAAAATAGACAAAGGATGCTACCTTTAGTGATCCTAATCATGCTGTAAAAACAAACAAACATAGAATGCTACTCAACTTCTTAAACATGCTGTAAAATAGAGCAAAAAAAAGCTAACTTGGACTTTCTAAACATGGTAGTAGCATGGAAAAGTCTAATTCTGCATGCTTAAATTAAATGGCACATAAATCTCAAGCTACATACTTTAAGATAGCATGCATATAAATTCTTCATGCACAAAAATACGCTAAATCTGTACACATGCTTATCATCACTAAAACTTACTGAAGCTTAAAATCTGTATAAACTTGTTGTAAAGAAAACTCATACTCTCACAAGGCAACAGAAATCAAAACTTGTTGCAACTATCTGTAGTGCCACGGCAGTAACTAAAGCTCTAAACAAAACAATCTAATAAAATTGTTCTTATTCCTCATATAGCAATGAAATTGAATCTAAAATCACATGCTCAGTTCTGTACATGTTTGTATATAAATTCTTCACGCTAAATCATTAAATTTGCTACTAGAAACTAAAGAGGTAATAACAACATATCTTCATGCTCTCCATCTGCTATGGAAGAAAACCAAAAATTCCAGCAAACTCCAAAGGAGAAAACTTTGGAATTAAACATTCCTTAAACATTCTTTACAGTAGCAATTGAACTAAAAAAGGACCTATATTTCTAGCAACCATATCCGGTCACAGCAGGTTCCAAAGCAAGGAACTAAAATCCCTAACCTATACCATCTTTCCTTCCTTTGTTCCCATTTGAGGCTCACGGCAACAACCTCAAAACCAAATCCGAATTGCAATGGAAGCAAGGCAAACCAATCGAAGCTCGGAACTACTCGGCACGGCAAAAACCGAAGCAAGGAAAACAAATCGAAGCTCGGAGCAACTCCTACCGCAGGTGAGTAGTACTTACCACGGTTTGCTTGCACTTACAACCGAAAAGGAGGAAGGGGCGATTATGGTTCCGGGTGGAGCTCGAAATCTCGGTCTCCTCTTGTGCTCGCGGGCTCTCTTCGACGGGAGGAACTCGGGTCCGCAAGGTTCGCCGGAAGAAGCCTTCGCTGGCCGCCGGAAAGAAGCTCCAAAGTGGCTGCGTTTCCGCCCGAGCATAGCGCCGTCGCGTCGGGAGAGGAGGAAAGTTAGGTTTTGGGAAAAGGTTTCGGGTTATGGTAAAACACTTAAGCTTTCCTTTAAATCTAGGGTTTCCATTATAACGATACTTTATATCCAATTCTCTCCATATTAGGTTGACAAAGTCCGTGTAGCTCAGCTGGTTTGGGCCGGTTTTGCTTAAAGCCCAGCTCATGGGTTTGAATCCCAGCCGCGCACTTTTATTCCCCTTTTATTCAAAACGCTCTAACTATAGCTTAAATATATTCCACCTCCTATATAATTAACAAAGCTTTTGTAGACCGGTTGGTTTGCTGCGCTTTGACTAAGTCGAGGCTCGCGGATTCGAGTCTCGGCTGCCACTATTTTCCTTCTTATTTATTCTTATTCCTAACTACTACTTATATACATATTGCTCCATATATAACTAACAAAAACTCGCTGGCTTAGTTGGTCAGGCCGGTTTTGGCTTGGGTCAGTCTGACCCGAGGTCCCGGGTTCAAACCTCACTTCCAACGCTTTTTGCCTAAACTTCTTTGGTTTTGTAAAAATGCTAAACGACCTCCAAAAATTACGCAAAAATACTCTAAAAATTTCTAAAAATCTCTAGAATATTTTAAAAGCATTTTCAAATATCTTTATGGACATTTGAAACTCAGAATAGGGAAAATTGGGTCGTTACAATCCCCCATACCTTATAAAAAGTTCGTCCTCGAACTTAGAATAGCTCTGGATACTTCTGTCTCATACTGTCCTCCCGCTCCCAAGTGATTTCCTCGTGCTTCTGGTTCTGCCAGACGACCTTCACTAGTGGTACTTCTTTGTTTCTCAATCTCTTGACTGCTCTGTCCACTATCTGTGTAGTTCTGCTCTCATAACTAAGATCCTCTTGGATCTGCATTGACTGAGGCTGAATCACTTGACTCGGGTCATGGAGACACTTCCTTAGCATGGAGACATGAAATACATTGTGTATTGCTGACATGTCTTGTGGTAAGTCCAGCCTGTAAGCTACTTTCCCAATCCTTTCTATGATTAGGTAAGGTCCTACATAGCGAGGACTTAATTTGCCCTTCTTGCCAAATCTCATCACTCCCTTCATAGGAGCGACCTTGAGGAAAACTGAATCTCCTACTTGGAATTCCAATGGCCTACGGCGTGTCTTCTGTCTGCTCTGGGCAGTCTCAATTCTCTGTCTGATTTTCTGGATTGCTTGAGTAGTCTCATCTATCACCTCTGTCTGAATGCCCAATTCTGCTTCTATCTCTTTTCTCTCTCCTGCTTCTTGCCAGCATATGGGTGATCTGCATTTCCTGCCATATAGTGCTTCATAAGGTGCCATCTTAATGGTAGCCTGATAGCTATTGTTGTAAGCGAATTCAGCTAAGCACAAATACTTGCACCAACTTCCTTTGAAATCTAGCGCACAAGCTCTGAGCATGTCCTCTAAAATATGGTTCACTCGCTCTGTCTGTCCATCAGTCTGCGGATGGAAAGCTGTGCTGAACTTGAGTTTGGTGCCTAGTGCATTTTGAACGCACTCCCCAAAAGTGTGAGGTGAAGCGCCCATCTCTATCAGAGACGATAGATTTAGGAACTCCATGAAGTCTGACTACCTCTTTAACATATAGCTGGGCCAACTGCTCTATGGAGTGGGACACCTTGATGGCTAGGAAGTGAGCAGACTTGGTCAATCGGTCTCCTATTACCCATATCGCATCATATCCACTGGTGGTTCTTGGAAGACCTGTTATGAAGTCCATGGAAATGTCTTCCCATTTCCATTCTGGTATTGCAAGAGGCTGAAGTCTCTGGTGTTCTGCTTGACTCTCTGGCATGTCAAGCGGTACCGACATACTTAGCTACATCTCTTTTGAGTCCCGACCACCAAAACCTTCGTTTACATCTTGGTACATCTTGGAAGAACCAGAATGCATGGAATATGGTGTATCGTGAGCTTCCTCTAAGATCTTCTTTCTCGTTCCTCATCATGGCACGCAAACGCGACTCCACGATAAAGAATTCCGCTATCCGTCACTCTAAACTCGAGTTGTCTTCTTCGTATCCCTTGCTTGATCTTCCGGATGTCCGGATCTTCACTTTGCTTTCTCTGTCTCAAGCAAGGTAGACTCTAAGGTCAATGTAGAGCTGTCCTTCGATAATTTCAAGCCCAAAATCTGACAACTCCTTGGCAGGGCTAGTGATGACAACGACATCGGTGATGCACTAGATTTTCTGCCGAGTGCATCCGCCACTGTTAGCTTTGCCGGGTGGTAGAGAATTTCACCGTCGTAATCTTTCCAGCCACCTACCCTGTCTCATGTTTAAGTCCTTCCGAGTGAAGAAGTACTTAAGACTCATGATCTGTGAAAATTCTACACTGGACTCCATACAAATAATGTCGCCGGAGTTTAAGTGCAAAACTACAACTGCTAGCTCGAGATCATGAGTAGGGTAGTTCTTCTCATAGTCTGAGTTGTCGGAAGCATAAGCTATGACTTTTCCTTCTTGCATGAGTACAGCCTCTTGGAAGCATCACTGTAGATGTCAAAACTCTTGTCGCTCTGTGGAACAGTCAGAATAGGAGCACTGATCAATCTCTTCTTTAGCTCTTCGAAACTTTGCTCACATTTATCTGGCCATTCGAATCTCTTGTTCTTTCTGGTGAGGGTTGTTAGTGGAGAGGCTATCCTGGAAAAGTCCCCCACGAACTTCCTGTAGTACCCAGCTAAACTAAGGAAGCTTCTGATCTCTCTGACGTTCTTGGGTCTACTCCAGTTGTTGACCGCTTCCACCTTGGCTGGATCCACTTGAATACCTTTTCCAGAAATAATGTGACTTAAAAACGCCACCTGATTTAACCAGAACTCACACTTTGAGAATTTAGCATAAAGCTGCTTTTGTTGAAGGGTCTACAATACTATTCTCAAATGCGTGTCATGCTCCTTTGGGGTCCTTGAATAGACTAGAATGTCGTCGATGAATCCGATGACAAATTTATCAAGGTATTCTCTGAACACTCTGTTCATTAAGTCCCTGAGGACTGCAGGTGCATTAGTCACTCCAAAAGGCATGACTACAAATTTGTAGTGTCCGTATGTGATCCTGAACGTCGTTTTGGGTATATCTCTTTCTTTCACCTTCAGCTGATGGTACCCAGAGCGCAAGTCTATCTTTGAGAACACCGTCGCTCCTCTTAACTGATCAAATAAGTCATCGATCCTGGGAAGGGGGTACTTGTTCTTGATTGTCACTTGATTCAAAGCTCTGTAGTCTATGCACATCCGCATTGTCCCATCTTTCTTCTTGACAAACAACACAGGAGCTCCCCAAGGTGAGTGACTAGGGCGAATGAAGCCTTTGTCCAGTAACTCCTGTAGTTGCTCTTGTAACTCCTTCAGCTCTGCTGGAGACATGCGATACGGAGCTTTTGAAATTGGACCGGTTCCAAGAACCAATTCAATCTCAAATCCATTCATTTATTGGGAGGTAGTCCAGGTAGATCTGTTGGGAATACCTCGGGATATCCACAGACCACCCAAACCCCCTCTTTCTTACCTTCTTTCTATTCTTCTACACTTACTTGACTGGGGTCTCTGTTTTCCCACTGTCTTGTCTTCTATCTTGGCTGACTTGAACTCTATAAACTCCTCTTAGTGCTTGTTGGTGATAGAACTCTTCATAGAACTCTAACTGAAAATCTGCCCAGCTCATCTGGTCGGCTGCTCTCTTGGTCTTTATCCTCTTCCACCACATACGAGCATCTCCAGACAGGCAGAAAGAGGCGCACTTGACCTTCTCGACTTCTGGCCAGTCAAGAAGCTCCATTGTGCTCTCAAGTGTCTTGAACCAAGTCTGGGCATCCCAAGGCTCAGTCGTGCCTGAGAATCTTTCTGGTTTCAGCTTCAGCCACTGGATAAGGTATGCTTCTTGTCTTCTAGGTGTTGTGGCGACTGCCAGGGCAACCGATAAGACTTCAGTCACCACTGGGGTTTCCACATTAATGGTTGGGGGAGTGGGAGTAGCTGGCTTCTGATTGGCCATTAGATTGGCAATCACTTGCTGTTGTTCTGCTACTTGTCTCTGGAGTTAGGCAACAACTTCAGAGAGATTGGGCTCAGTTGATCTAAGCTCTTCGTTCTCCTGATCTTGGTTCTCAGTACCAGCGGTACGAGGACGTCCTCTTCTTGACATCAAGTCAGGCAGAGGAAAAGAAAACTTACAATTATCACTATACTTTCTAGATATATCTTACTTATACATGATTCTTGACTTTCAACACCTATGAGTAGGTACTTCTAAACATTTCTCTATCCTTTCTAAACATACATAAATATGAATAAAGAAAAGGGAAACTAAATCTTCTATCTTACTTTAGTACTCAAAAAAAAGTACTCTATACTGCAGTTAATAATAAGGAAAGCAGAATAAAGAAAGGATTTAAATACTTTCTTACTTGGAGACGGCAAGGATGATGCTGATGTGTGTGTGATGCTGGAGAATGGAACAGTGCTCTGATACCAACTGTAACAACCACCCTTCTTACTACTACTATTCTCTAAGGGCGACCGTTACCTAACTCCTACTCTACTTACTAGTGTCACTTATGCTATTATTAGCGACACTTAGATTTATCACGGTTCAGAGAAATTCCTACCGAAAAATTTCGGCAGAGTCTCCCCTGTACCGGTGACCAAATCTATAATACACAAGATATATACACAGCCATATGCGGCTGGACCACAATTTATTCACAACCACGCAGTAATAAATCATATCATAATCAAAAACTAATCTAGCAACATGAACTAAACTCAAGCTCCCAGAATGAAGCATAATAAGCTACAATGCACATCAAACTCAATCATAAACTCATAATTTCATAACAGAAATAAGGAAAATGAACTAGACATAAACTCTAAATAAATAAGTCTTGCTAGTCCCCTCTGGACCTCTCCATAGTTCAGTCACCACACACATCCATCATCACCACCACCCTGTCGCCTCCCTTCATATCTTAGCTTTTCCTTTATCTGCAGTAGGAGGAAAGAAAACAAGATCTATAAGCGAAAACGCTTAGTAAGTACTAATCTATCTCACAAAACTCGAAATGCATAAATGAAATGCATAAGTGCTGAAACTGAAATAATAAAGCTATCTGCATGTGCTCATGGTATACAGAAAATGAACGGAATACAAATCATACTCAGTATCAAGCAGGATAACAAGAAACTAACAATGTAAACTTAGAATCAAAGAAACTAACCATTCTTATTTATTCTAAGCTTGGAACTTATTTCATTTCTTGTATCCTTGTGTTAGAAATTAATCTTTTAATTTCTATCTTTTACTTTCTTCTTCTTTCTTTCTTCCTTCTTACTTAACTTTTCTTTTCTTTCTTCCTTCTTACTTAACTTTTCTTTTCTTTGGTTTTCTTTTCTTGGGCCCAGGCCTAGTACCAACTCATGCGCGTTCCCTAATAGGTTGGGGTTGCGAGCCACCAATCCTAAAAGAGAAGACCTCGGTCTACCAGGGCCAAGACCTCGGAAATGGTCACCTGGATTTGTTTAACGACAAGCTCTTGGATGTCGGGTACTAGCCTCTTACTTTAATTTACTTGTTATCTCTTTTTAATTAGACCTTGGTCTTTTTCTTTACTCATACTTCTCATAATCCTTTATTAGAGCTTATTAGAATCCTTTAGATATATATCTAACAAGTATAGGATTACAACTAACCAAGCATGCTGTATAAAAATAACACAAAGGAAAACAAATCTGAACTCCCTAAGCCTGTTATAAAATAGAGCAAAGGAAAGCAAATCTGGACTTTCTAAACATGCTGTAAAATAGGGCAAAAAATGCTACTTTAGGGATTCTAATCATGTTATAAAACATAGACAAAGAATACTACTTTAGGGTTTCTTAAGCATGCTGTAAAATAGACAAAGGATGCTACCTTTAGTGATCCTAATCATGCTGTAAAAACAAACAGACATAGAATGCTACTCAACTTCTTAAACATGCTGTAAAATAGAGCAAAAAAAAGCTAACTTGGACTTTCTAAACATGGTAGTAGCATGGAAAAGTCTAATTCTGCATGCTTAAATTAAATGGCACATAAATCTCAAGCTACATACTTTAAGATAGCATGCATATAAATTCTTCATGCACAAAAATACGCTAAATCTGTACACATGCTTATCATCACTAAAACTTACTGAAGCTTAAAATCTGTATAAACTTGTTGTAAAGAAAACTCATACTCTCACAAGGCAACAGAAATCAAAACTTGTTGCAACTATCTGTAGTGCCACGGCAGTAACTAAAGCTCTAAACAAAACAATCTAATAAAATTGTTCTTATTCCTCATATAGCAATGAAATTGAATCTAAAATCACATGCTCAGTTCTGTACATGTTTGTATATAAATTCTTCACGCTAAATCATTAAATTTGCTACTAGAAACTAAAGAGGTAATAACAACATATCTTCATGCTCTCCATCTGCTATGGAAGAAAACCAAAAATTCCAGCAAACTCCAAAGGAGAAAACTTTGGAATTAAACATTCCTTAAACATTCTTTACAGTAGCAATTGAACTAAAAAAGGACCTATATTTCTAGCAACCATATCCGGTCACAGCAGGTTCCAAAGCAAGGAACTAAAATCCCTAACCTATACCATCTTTCCTTCCTTTGTTCCCATTTGAGGCTCACGGCAACAACCTCAAAACCAAATCCGAATTGCAATGGAAGCAAGGCAAACCAATCGAAGCTCGGAACTACTCGGCACGGCAAAAACCGAAGCAAGGAAAACAAATCGAAGCTCGGAGCAACTCCTACCGCAGGTGAGTAGTACTTACCACGGTTTGCTTGCACTTACAACCGAAAAGGAGGAAGGGGCGATTATGGTTCCGGGTGGAGCTCGAAATCTCGGTCTCCTCTTGTGCTCGCGGGCTCTCTTCGACGGGAGGAACTCGGGTCCGCAAGGTTCGCCGGAAGAAGCCTTCGCTGGCCGCCGGAAAGAAGCTCCAAAGTGGCTGCGTTTCCGCCCGAGCATAGCGCCGTCGCGTCGGGAGAGGAGGAAAGTTAGGTTTTGGGAAAAGGTTTCGGGTTATGGTAAAACACTTAAGCTTTCCTTTAAATCTAGGGTTTCCATTATAACTATACTTTATATCCAATTCTCTCCATATTAGGTTGACAAAGTCCGTGTAGCTCAGCTGGTTTGGGCCGGTTTTGCTTAAAGCCCAGCTCATGGGTTCGAATCCCAGCCGCGCACTTTTATTCCCCTTTTATTCAAAACGCTCTAACTATAGCTTAAATATATTCCACCTCCTATATAATTAACAAAGCTTTTGTAGACCGGTTGGTTTGCTGCGCTTTGACTAAGTCGAGGCTCGCGGATTCGAGTCTCGGCTGCCACTATTTTCCTTCTTATTATTCTTATTCCTAACTACTACTTATATACATATTGCTCCATATATAACTAACAAAAACTCGCTGGCTTAGTTGGTCAGGCCGGTTTTGGCTTGGGTCAGTCTGACCCGAGGTCCCGGGTTCAAACCTCACTTCCAACGCTTTTTGCCTAAACTTCTTTGGTTTTGTAAAAATGCTAAACGACCTCCAAAAATTACGCAAAAATACTCTAAAAATTTCTAAAAATCTCTAGAATATTTTAAAAGCATTTTCAAATATCTTTATGGACATTTGAAACTCAGAATAGGGAAAATTGGGTCGTTACATATATCTTAAATACTAGAGAACACTTAGGAAAATTTACCTCTAAAGTAGAAAATGGAATTTTTGTAGGATATTCTCTAAACAGTAGGGGTTACAAAATATATAATAAAATTATGCTAAAAATCGAGGAAACCACAAATGTAAAATTTGAAGAAACCCAAGAACAAACTCAACTTCAACCTATTGAAAATAATAATTCTGAAGAAACTAATCAATCCCTAGATCATGAAGAAGATGAACACACTCAAGCAAATCAACCTCCTAGAACTATAAGAATCAATCCTAGTCATCCAACTGATCAAATAATTGGTGACCCAGACCTAAGGGTTCAGACCAGATCATCCTTTAGGAACCTAAGTCAAATTTCCCTGATTTCAAAAATTGAACCCAAAACTGTAGCAGAATCCCTACTTGATCCAGATTGGATCATCGCTATGCAAGAGGAACTAGCTCAATTTGAGCGTAATGAAGTTTGGGATCTAGTACCACCACCTAAAGATAAGAAAATAATAGAAACAAAATGGGTATTTAGAAACAAATTAAGTGAATCTGGGAAAATTACTAGGAATAAAGCTAGGCTAGTTGCCAAAGGGTTTAGTCAAGTTGAAGGACTTGACTACGATGAAACCTATGCCCCAGTAGCCAGATTAGAATCCATTAGAATGTTACTAAGTTATGCAGCCCATAAGGGATTCAAACTATATCAAATGGATGTTAAGTCATCCTTTCTCAATGGACTGATAAAAGAAGAAGTTTATGTAGGTCAGCCTCCTGGATTTGAAAATCTAGAACATCCTGATTATATTTTTAAATTAAAGAAAGCATTATATGGACTTAAACAAGCACCTAGGGCATGGTATGAAAGGCTAACATCTTACTTAACATCCAAAGGATTCAACCAAGGTCAAATTGACCCAACCTTGTTTGTTAAATTACTAAAAAATGACATATTTATAGCACAGATATATGTAGATGATATAATGTTTGGTTCAACTAACTCAGACTTTTTAGAAGAATTTATCAACCTAATGGAACAAGAATTTGAAATGAGTTTAGTAGGAAAATTGACATATTTTCTAGGATTACAAATTAAACAAACAAATGAAGGAAATTACATTTATCAACATAAATACACTAAAGAATTACTTAAAAAATTCAGAATGGAAAATACAAAAGAAATAAAAACACCCATGGCAGTAAACACAATCTTAGACAATGACCCAAATGGAAAACCAGTAGATCTAAAGTATTATAGAAGTGCAATAGGCAGTCTACTCTACTTAACTGCAAGCCGACCTGATATCTTATTTGCAGTTAGTATGTGTGCTAGATACCAAACCTATGCTAAAGAATCCCATTTGACTCAAGTCAAAAGGATTTTTAGATATCTTAAGGGAACAACAAACGTAGGAATTTGGTATCCTAAGACCAGTGACTTTGAATTAATAGGATATTCTGATTCAGATTATGCTGGATGTAAATTAGACCGCAAAAGCACAAGAGGTAGATGTCAACTACTAGGTCCATCACTTGTTAGCTGGTTTAGTAGAAAGTAACTTTGTGTTGCACTATCTACAACTGAGTCAGAATACATAGCCATCGGAGAATGTGTAGCCCAATTATTATGGATGATGCACACCTTAAAAGATTTCAACTTAAAAATCACAAATATAAAAGTTTTAATTGACAATATTAGCTCAATAAATTTAACAAAAAATCCAGTGCATCATTCAAGAACCAAACACATTGAAATCAGGCACCACTTTATCAGGGATCATGTTACTAAGGGTGACATTGAGCTCAAATACGTTGAGTCCAAGTCAAACTTAGCTGACATATTTACTAAACCACTCCCTGAAAATGAATTCAGCCATTTACGTTGAAAACTAGGAATGTATCTTAATAGACTAGGAGTTTCAAATTTCAAAAATATTTCTCAAAAATAGGTTATTCTCAAAATTATAGGTTAAAACATGTTTCATTTTTAAAAACCTTCCTATTTTTTAGCCTTTTTGCTCAAAATGTTTTTAGCCTTAGACTAGTTCAAAATCCTTAGAGAACATGTACCCATAGGACTAGTTTTGAGCATCTCACCAAAACCCTAGGCTTACCTTGCTTGTGTTTGACAAACATAGAAAGGGGTGAGATACATAGGCCACTTGCCTAAGACTTAAGATGCTTATTTCAGTGCATCGACATAAGTCTGGGCATTAAATATAAAATATATATTAATCAAGTTAAGGTTGAATTTAACTTGACTAACCAAGTGAAAGTTGTTATCTTCTGATAAGTTAGTCAGTAACAAACTGGTTAGACATTTGATTTAATGTCAAGTTCAGGGGGAGAAATAAAACTACTTCAGTTTTTCATATTAAACTTTAAAATTATTTTTGACTCAACTTGATTAAAAATTGCAAATTTGTTTTGAAAAGTTGATTCTGAAAAAGAATTTTACAAAATTATTTTGAAAACTCCTTTGTCTACTTTGAATATTTTAAAACTATGTTTGCAAACTAACTCTTATACAATCAAATTGTTTTGGGTTTCACTTTTTATTGAAAATTGATTTTGAATATTAGATTTAACTTAGTTTTGAAAATTAAAAATCTAGTTCTCAAAATTTGATTTTACTTAAGTTTGACAATTTGAAAGTTAAATTTTAGTTTTCAAAATTGCTTTGAAAATTGTGGAAATTAGAGTTTTTCAAACCTAAGTTTCTCAAAATCATTTTTCTTAATTGAATCTTTTACAAACTTAGTTTAGCATTTCAAATAAAGTTTACAAATTAAGTTTCAAAAACTTATTTGAAAAGCATTTTATTGAAACTAGTTTTGAAAATTTAATTTTTAGTCTTGAAATTTAGAAATTATACACTTGTGTTTGAGATTTTTTTTGACTTAGCTATTTTTCTTAAATCTAAAAGTTAATGTTTTAAACAAGTTTTTCAAAAATTTAAACTCCCCCAGATTATCTTGACATTCTTTTTCTTTATCTGCTTATCTTGACATTTCAAAAAATCTATGCTTATTTAATCAATGCTTATTTTTGATGAATGCCAAAGGGGGAGGGTTAGATGGTTAAGTTAGCTAAACCAGAGTTGAAAATACAAACTAACTTAAAAACCCTTTAAATGCTTGTCTTTTCGTACATATGTTTTCACTTAACTTAACCAGGTTGTCATTCCATTAAAAAGGGGGAGATTGTTGGTGCGGTTAGCACTAACGATTTAACCCAGGTTTTGATGAATGGCAAATCAGGTTAAGTAAGTCTGTTGTTGTCTAACACTCTAACCGAGTGTGCAGGAGAAGTCCAGACAGGTCGACGGGCCGACCGGATGTCTGGCACGAAGCCCAGCTAGGTCGACGGGCTGACCGGATAGCTGGCAAGAAGTCCAAGCGGGTTGACGGGCTGACCGGACGCTTGGCGAGAAGTCCAGCTAAGTCGACGGGCTGACCAGATAGCTGGCGAGAAGTCCAGACGGGTCGAAGGGCTGACCGGACGTCTGGCAGGTAAGTGAGGTAAGTCACTGGAGGGGAGTGACTGCGAGGACGCATTCCTGGGAAGGGAACATTAGGCGTCGATCCGGCTTAGATCCATTTCGGATATCTAAGTCGAGATCGTGACTAGATTCCGGTCTCGGAAAGACGGAATCTAAGTCATACTTCTTATACTAAACTCATAAAACTGTGCTAACACTTTATTTTTCAGGATCTACTTGTCTCGGACTAACCTTGTTTTGCAGGAAAGCTGTTCGCTGGAAAAAGGTGATCCGGGCGCCTGGAGGGGATCCGGGCGCCCGGAGGTCCAGGCGCCCGGAAGGGATCCGGGCGCCCTGGAGGCAAAAATTATCCTTATTGCGCGTCGCCACTTGGGGCTCGCTGGTTGGACTTGCCACCTCTCACCAGGGCGCCCGGAAGGCATCCAGGGCACCCCGAGCATCATATAAAAGAAGGGTCAGAGGGGAGCTTCAGAACAACAATGAAAAGAAAAGTCTTCTACTGCTCTGCGCTTCTGCGACGCTAACAAAGCTCCGACAATACGCTCCTCTCTTTTTCTTATTAAATTCTTGTCAGTATTTTTCATTAAGCATTCATTGTACTGTTTTTGTAATCATTATTTCGAATTGCTAGTGAATTGCCCAACGAAAGTACTGACGGAGTACGGGCCTTCGAGTAGGAGTCGTCACAGGCTCCGAACGAAGTAAAAAACACCGTGTTCAGTTTCTCTAAGCTTTTTATTATTCCGCTGCGCTTAACTCTTATTAACACTATTTTTCGAATCGATATTCACCCCCCCCTCTATCGACGTTTCACGATCCAACATCTACCTTCCCATCTCTCCCTCTTTTCCTTTTGTAGATCCACTTACATCCAACAGCTTTTACACCATCAGGTGGTTCTACAAGCTCCCAGACCTTATTAGAGTACATAGACTCTATTTCAAAATTCATTGCCTTTTGCCAAGATACTGCATCTATATCTTGGAGTGCTTCATCATATGTCCGGGGATCAGGTTCATGTTTACCCGAGATCAAGTCCGAAGACTCTCCCAAAAACATGAATCTCTCAGGCTGCCTTACAACCCTCCCACTACGACGAGGCACCGTCTGTGGTTGTATATCATGTGTGACACATGTTGCAGTGTCTTGTGGTACTTCATCTTGTACTGTTGGTACTGAAGTAGACGTGTCCTCTCTAAGTTTTTCTAGAACAATTTTGCTACTGGGTTTGTGATCCATTATATAGTCTTCTTCTAAAAACTGGGCATTGGTGCTAACAATGACCTTCTGGTCTTTAGGACTATAAAATAAACCACCTTTCGTTCCTCTGGGATAACCCACAAACACACGAACTTCTATACGAGATTCTAACTTATCAGCATCTGGTTTCAGCACATGTGCTGGACTACCCCAAATCCGAATATGTCTTAGATTGGGCTTTCGCCCATTCTAAAATTCTGTGGGAGTAGAAGATACTGATTTAGAAGGTATTAAGTTCAGAATGTGTGTTGCCGTTTCCAGAGCATATCCCCAAAATGAATTTGGTAATTCTGAATAACTCATCATTGATCTAACCATCTCCATAAGTGTCCTATTCCTTCGTTCTGCCACACCATTCTGTTGGGGTGTACCCAGTGTGGACAATTGGGATTGAATCCCGACCTCTGATAAATAATTCCTAAACTCTCCTAAGAGGTATTCGCCACCACGATCAGACTGTAGTGTCTTGATACTTTTACCTAGACGTTTCTCCATATCAGCCTTGTACTCTTTGAACTTATCAAAGCACTCAGACTTGCGGCGCATCAGGTAAATGTATCCATATCTTGAATAATCGTCTATAAAAGAGACAAAATATTCAAAACCACCTCTAGCCTGGATAGACATATGACCACATAAATCAGAATGAACCAATTCTAACGCTTCTTTGGCTCTATACCCCTTGGCCTTAAAAGGCCTCTTGGTCATTTTACCTTCCAAGCAAGATTCACAAGTTAGAAAATTTTCCAACTCTAATGAACCCAAGAGTCCATCAGCTATAAGCCTTTGAATCCTACTTAAGTTAATATGACCAAGCCTTAGATGCCAAAGATACGCTTGGTTCATCTCCGAAGGATCTTTTCTCTTATTAGAATTAGAAGATGTGTTATTAATTTCCATTTGTTGCTTTTTGGGAGAAATTGGATTTAAAGTATATAAATTGCCAACCAATGCACCATAACAGATAATAACCCTATTTCTCTTTATAACCACATTGTTATTAAAGGAAACAGAATATTCATCCAAATACAGTTTAGAAACTGAAATTAAATTCTTTCTAAAACTGGGTACACAAAGACAATTTCTTAAAACCAATTTTCTATTCCTATCAAAAGATAAGTAGACGTCTCCCACTGCAACAGCAGCCACCTTAGTAGCATTGCCCATGTAGACAGTAATCACTCCTTCATATAGTCGTAGGGTTTCCTGGAACCCCTGCAAAGAATTGTAGACATGATCAATGGCTCCCATATCTACACACCAGGTGCTGGTAGATAACACCGCTAAACATGTTTCAACTACTAGAGCATCAAATATACCTTTATTATTCTAATTCCTACGAGGACAGTCTACCTTCCAATGCCTTGTCTGCTTGTAGATAAATCACTTGCCTTTCAGCTTCTTCATTCCAACTTTTTGTCCTGTACTCTGAGGTTTATTCACCTTCTTTGCTGAAAAGACCTGTTTCTTCTTCTTCTTGCCTTTGTAGAACCATTTTCAGCATAGTAAATCTGAGAACTTTGACGAAATATACCTTCTGCTGCCTGTAGTTCTGTCAGAAGTTCCGCCAACGTATACTCTCTTTTGTTCATGTTATAGTTCAGGCGGAACTGCTCAAAACTTCTCGGTAGCGTTTGGAGAATTATATCGACCTGGGTTTCCCCATCGATTTATCCTCCAAGAACTTGTATTTCGTTCAGATAGACCATCATTTTGAGGATATGATCCCTTACGAGTGTCCCCTCAGACATGGTGGCTGTCATTAGCTTTCTCATTGCCTCTTGCCTAGCAGTCCGACTCTGGTGCCCAAAGAGTTTTTTGAGATCGTTCATTATATCATAAGCTGTTGGTAAATCTTGATGCTGATGTTGTAATACATTTGACATTGATGCCAAAATGTAACACCGCGCCATCTCATCAGTTTTTACCCATTTCTTATAATACTCAATCTCCTCTAGGGTAGAGTCACCGTCAGGTGCATCAGGGCAAGTCTCAGTCAGTACAAACTTATAGCTTTCAGCAGTAAGGACAATGTCCAGGTTTCTTTTCCAATCTATATAGTTGGGTCTAGTAAGTTTGTTCTCTTTCAGTATAATGGCCAGTAGGTTGAAAGTCATCCTAAGAATCACAAAAATAACTTTGGTCAGGACTCTAAATTTAGAATAATATTGATTCCTCAAACAATACTATTTTAAATTAACCAACACCTCAAAACACCGTGAATTTTGTATGCCACGATAGCGTGGACGTATACAAATTCAACATTTGTAAAAGGAGGATGTAACCCATTAATTTTATTATCTTGTCAACCTAACTTTTGACAAATAAAAATTAATAGTTGGTTTCCTTCGGTCACACAAATAATAGCAGTGACTCCGATGGAGAGGATACTATAGACGTGCCTAAGTGTATACCATTACTTGACACCAAGTCCGTTAATAAGATTGTGCCCCTTCCGATGGGGAAGAACACACGCTCTTAATTAATTTCCTATAGTCATCCAAAATGGAAGTTTGATCTAGTGATCCGCAAATAAACTCATCCGATATGGAGAAAGGCATTCAGAGCCAACGCACAAGTTTGTTTGCATCACTTACAGATCAATAATGGAGACTGTGAAATTTATTAAAATAAATCCCTCTCCCACTTAATTATTTAAAGTGAGGAATTTTAAACTATCCTAGCATATATCTCATACATACACACACATCACAGTAAATAAAAGCAATAATTATAAAAATTATTTTTCCAACTATTATGGCCTTTTTCATCATTGTCCTCCGTGTGCTCCAACCCTAGCTGCTATCATCTTTAGCTACTGCCATCGGGTCGAGTTGTCGCATCCATCTTGCTTCTTATTCCGCTGCGCCTCTGGTGGTCCATAAGTACCATGCCTCACAAGAATCTGATCCACGATAAAAATAGAATTTTACATATATCGATCCTATATTCTACGAGAGAATGTACATGTAATCTAGATCGAAAATAAAATTCTAAAATCCTAGGGCTAATACAGCTCCTGCTGTATTAGTTACATACAATCATGCACATACAAAATATTGCCCTTGACATGCCCAAGGGTCCAATCACACACAATATCAATAAGCCATAATAGTTGGAGCCTGCAACCAAAGAGTTAACACATCCTACTATTATCCTGCCTAAATTATGTATGACATGTGCATAACCTATTTGAATTCTAAACACATAGAGGCAAACTCTAGCTCTGATACCAATTGTTGGTTAGTCCTAGGAAAACGTACCGATTCCACTGTACACAAATTTTTGTACAAGTATCAAACCTTTCCTTAAATAACCTATTGTATTCTTTAGAAGTTAAATTAGGAATCGCAGATAGAACTTAACATCATTGATTCCAAATTTAACTTATCTGTTCTTAATGGTTTAGATTTGAATCGCAAGCGGAACTTTACACTATTGATTCAAATCTACCTATGTTATTAATTCCATTAAATATTAATTTTCAAAATTGGCTTCCAGGACTGCATGGCGAGGCACATGGCCTTCTTGGATATGGGAGCAACCACCACCGCCTAGACAAAGCCTTTTAAGGAAAGCTAATATTTAATTTCCTTAAATAACTCTAGGTTAACCCAAAAGAACAATCGAATCATAAATTCGAAAAAGAAGACAACACAAACTCGAAAAATAAATTCAATAAACTAGATCTAATTGCCTCTTGTATTTATAATTCTTACAAAGAAAATAACTAGTATGATTCGGAAGAAAATTACTAGTTATACCTTCTCTTTGTAAGCTAATGACCTCGAGATCTTTTGCCGTATTCCTCACCTCGCCTTGGACGTCGTGTGGGTGATGATCCTCCAAGATGAACATCACTCAAAAGCTTCTTCCTCTTCCTTTAAAATCCGGCCACCACCACCACCAAGGAGAAGAGAGCAAAAGGGAAAAGAGAAGGGAGAGGGTCGGCCACACCAAGAGAGTCTCCAAGCAAGAGAATAAGAGTTGTATCTCATGAGGCCTCCTCACCCCTTCTTTTATATTACTTGCCCAAGGTAAATAAAGGAATAATTTTTACAAAAATTAAAATCTTCCAAGAGTTTTTCCTTTTCCCTTTTATTTTTTCCTTTTCTTTCCTCTTGATTGAATTAATCACCAAATTAGTTGGATGATGATTTTATTTTAATTTTAATTATGGTCGGCCCCTTGCTTGGGCACCAAGCAAGGTGGCCGGCCACCTCATCAAGGGAAAAAGAAAAAATATTTTTTATAAAATTTATTAGAAGAAAAACTCTTATAAAATTTTACAAGCTCACTTTCCTAAAGTAGGATTTTAAAAAAGGAAAGTTCTAAAAATTAAAACCATGTTTTAAAATTTAAAACTTCTCTTATAAAATTTTCTTTTTTAACATGATGATAGAAAATTTAAATTTTAAAACTTATATTCCTTTTTTCTTAAACCATGAGGATGGTTAAAAAAGGAAAGTTTTAAAACTTTTAAAACTCCCTATTAAAACATGTGGCCTAATTCAAATAAGGAAACTTTTTAAAATTAAAATCTCTCTTTTAAAACTTATAGTTTTCTATAAAGAGAAGATTTTAAAAATTCAAAAACAACCCTCCTTGTTTGAATATTGTGGCCGACCCTACTAGCTTGGTCACCAAGAAATAGGGCCGACCCCTATAGAAGAGGATGTGGTCGGCCCTTGCTTGGTCACCAAACATTGGACCGGCCCCCTTCTTGGTGTTGGATCGAAAGCGCTAGGGGGGGGGGGGGGGTGAATAGCACTCGTGGCTTTCCCACTTTTAGAATTCATAAAACTATCGAGTTATAAAGCAGCGGAATAAAATAAAGAACGCACACAAAAGCACATCAAGATTTACTTGGTTCGGAGCCTAGGGCAACTCTTACTCCAAGGCCCACGCTCGTTGAGCGTTTACAGCGGGCAACAACTATAATTCGTAAAATCTATTACAAGCTAAGTACAAATTAATTATAAATGAACTTTATACCGAAAATAGCAAAATGGAAATTGAAGCTTCGGGTCGTCGGGATGTTGTTGCAGCACTTCAGGATCGTCTTGTAGGCAGCTTGCAGCGTAAGGATTGCTTAGAATTTGTTGTTTCAAGCTATTGGTTGAAGTCCCCTTTTAAACAGTGTTGGAGGCGCCTCCAAGCCTGTCTAAAGCACCTCTAGGCCACCGAGTTGCACGGGTGGATAAGCTCTGATCTGGTCGCACCTTATGCCACTGAAGGCGCCTCCAAGCTGCTCCAAGGCGCCTCCAATGCCTGGTCCAAGGCACCTCCAGTGACCTCCGAGGTACCTCCAGCGTCTCTAGACAGCTGGCTTCGGCTAGCACCCGAGGCGCCTCCAAGACCCATGGAGGCGCCTCGGTCACTGTTCATCCGAGGTCAAAATGTGCTTCTTTTTTCCTACAAAATGTGTTAGTCCCAAAAACAAAAACCCTGCAAAACAAAGTTAGCACAGATAGATTATAAGTGATATAATCGACAGTCATCGGACTGTCTGGGTCTGACTTCAGATTTCCAACCGGAAACCCTAGGTCGACCCGACGACTACTGTTCCCTCTACGGGGAACGCGTCCTCACCTACTCCACTCAGGAGATTTACCTGTTGCCAGTGCGATCCTCCAGATCGGCTGGACTTTTGCTTTGCGTTCGAAGCTTCCAAACTTTCTGCTGGACTTCCGCATCCCGGCTCGTCCAGTCTTTCACCTGGTTCACGACACCAGGACTTTCCACCTAGGGTTCCCCCCTAGGACTTTTGCCTGAAGCTCTCGACCCGCTAAGACTTTCCACATAGGATTACCACCCCCTATGACCTAGGGTTACCACCCCCTAGGGGTTTCCACCTGCCTAACCGCGGCTAGGACTTTCCTGAAACACTCAATCAAGTGCATTAGATCACAAAACAACTTAACTTTGAATTCCTTTGCAATTATCAAAACAACGGTCGATCGTCGGATGCTTCCCGCACCAACAATCTCCCCCTTTTTTATTATGGCAACTAAAATTCAAAGCTAAGTAAAATAGATGCATAAAGTTTTAAGTAAGCAATCTTAATAAATTTTAAATGCACGAATGGTTAAGCTAAAACTTTAACTTTGTCAGGGTCCCCCTTAATAATGACATTATTTAAGAATTTTGAATTTCTCTACTCTCCCCCTTTGCCATTTATCAAAAAGAATGAACACGTTTGAAAAAATCTTAACTTTTCTCAAAAAATTTTAGGACAAAAGAAAAAATGGCTAAGTAAGGAAACTAAAAGCGATCAACTCGCTAAGTGAAATAGTTTGAGTTCGAAGTTAGTTTTCTAAAACTTTATCAATTAATTTTGTTAGAGAAAAATTTTCTTTTGTAGCATAGCAAAAGCAATTTTAGTTTTAAGCAATTTAGTCAAGATTTTGAAACATTAGGCTTTTAATAAAGGATAGAGTATTTTGGTAATACTTGGTTTTGTATAATATTCTTTAGCTAAGTGAAACCAAGGTCTAAAGATCAATTTTTTCTTTCAAAAAAGGCTAAAAAAATTGACTTTGAAAAATACTTAGTTAAATTTTCAGAATACTTAGCTTTTAAAATGATCAGAATTTTGAAAGCTTAGTCTAAAAAGTACAGCAAAAATGACTTTTGAAAGTTTAGAGTTTTGAAAACTTAGCTAAATTTGAAAGAATTTTTCTTTTAGACAAATAATTAATTTAAAGCTTTTGAGGGCAAGGGAGGAGCTTCAATCCTTAATGTCCAAGCATGAGTTAAGTTAGATTGATTGTAAATTAGCTAATTTTTCTTTAAGTAAGGTATCAGAGCCTTAATGTTCATGCCTGACTGAACTCAAAAGATTAAAAATCAAGCATGTGGGTTCGCGGCCACATGTCTAACCATTTAGCTACTAGCTGGTTACCTATAGGGCAACAACTTTCACTTGGTTAGTCAAGTCAAGTCAATAGTTCCAGTTAGATTTGACTAGTGCTGGAAGACTTGACTTGATTACTGTTAACTAGGTGTTTAACGCCCAGACTCATATTGATGCACAGATATAAGCATTCTTGAGTCCAGGCTGTACCCTATGCATCTCACGTCGTTCTATGTTTTTCAAACACAAGCAAGGTAAGCCTAGGTGTTTGTGAGATGCTCTAGCTGAATTCTAGGAGAGAAAGATTTCTAGGGTAGAGCCTAAGCTAATTCCATATTTTGAAAATCTAGTAAAATTGGAATTTTAAAAATAATATTTTCCTAGAATTTTTAAAACATAAGATGATTTTAAAAACTGTAGAAAACTGATTTGAAAATTAAAAACTATTCTACCCAACACATTCCTATTTGCCTTCTAAGTGCACTGAACTCAAGTTCAGGTAAGGGTTTAGTGAAAATGTCAGCTAGGTTTGACTTGGACTCAACATAGCTGAGTACAATTTCACCCTTAGCCACATGATCTCTTACAAAATGGTGTTTTACCTCTATGTGTTTGGTCCTGGAGTGGTGAATTGGATTTTTGGTTAAGTTAATTGAACTTATATTATCAATTAAAATTTTTATATTTTTGTATTCTAGCTGATAATCTTTTAGTGTATGCATCATCCACAAAAGTTGGGAAGCACATTCTCCTAGTGCTATGTATTTAGCTTCAGTAGTGGATAGAGCAACATAGTGTTGCTTTCTGCTTGACCAACTTACTAGGCATTGACCTAGAATTTGGCAACTCCCACTTGTGCTCTTTCTATCTAATTTGCACCCGACATAGTCTGAATCAGAATAGCCAAAAAGGTCAAGGGTGCAAGTTCTAGGGTACCAAAGTCCTACATTTAGGGTGCCCTTAATGTACCTAAGTATTCTTTTAGCATATGTTAGGTGTGACTCTTTTGCACAGGATTGGTATCTTGCACACATACCTACTGCAAATAAAATATCGGGCCGATTTGCAGTTAGGTAGAGTAGATTACCTATTATACTTCTATAGTACTTTGGGTCTACTGGTTTTCCATCTGGGTCAAAATCAATGTTGCTATTTGTTGCCATTGGAGTATTTATAATTTTTGAGATTCCATGCCAAATTTTTTAATTAATTCTTTGGCATATTTGGTTTGGTAAATGTAGATTCCATCTTTGGTTTGTTTAATTTGTAAACCTAAGAAAAAATTGAGTTCCCCCACCAAACTCATCTCAAATTCGTTTTCCATTAAATTAACAAATTCTTTTAACAGTTTAGTGTTGGTTGAGCCAAAAATTATGTCGTTTACATAGATTTGGGCAACAAAAATATCTTTTTCTATGGTTTTGACGAATAGAGTCTGGTCTATTTGACCTTGGTTAAAGCCCTTGGATATTAGGTAATTAGATAACCGTTCATACCATGCCCTAGGTGCTTGTTTTAGTCCATATAAGGCATTTTTAATCTAAATACATGGTTTAGATTATCTAAGTCCTCAAAACCTGGGGGTTGACCTACATATACCTCTTCTTTAATAAATCCATTCAAAAAGGCTGACTTGACATCCATTTGGTATAATCTAAATCCTTTATGTGCTGCATAAGCCAGCAACATCCTAATGGATTCGAGTCTAGCTACTGGTGCATAGGTTTCGTCATAATCTAAACCTTCAACCTGACTGAATCCTTTGGCTACTTGTCTGGCCTTGTTTCTAACTATTTCACCCTGATCATCCAATTTGTTCCTAAATACCCATTTGGTGTCAATTATGGACTTATCTATGGGTTTAGGTACAAGTTCCCAGACTTAGTTTCTATCGAATTGTGCTAGCTCTTCCTGCATAGCAATGATCCAGTCTGGGTCAGGTAGGGCTTCTTCTATCGTCTTAGGCTCAATCTTAAAAATAAGGACAATCTGACTTAGGTTTCTGTAAGAGGATCTAGTTCTAACTCCTAGAGTTGGGTCACCCAAAATCTGGTCAGGTGGGTGAGAACTACCTATTCTCGTTGGTCTTATATTTGTGTTAGGATTTAGTTCCTCTGGTTTACTAGTATTAAGTTGAATTTCATCGTCTTCTATAATTCTTGGGTTAATGTCTGCATCTTTATCTATATTTGGTAGATTGTTTTCTTCATCAAATATTACATTAGTTGATTCTTCAACTTTTAGTGTATTTTGGTTATAGACTCTATAGGCCCTACTGGTTGTAGAGTATCCTAAAAAGATTCCTTGGTTTGATTTGACTGTAAATTTTCCTAAGTAGTCTTTAGTGTTTAAAATATGAACTTTACATCCAAATACTTTTAAGTAGTTTAAGTTAGGTATTTTATTATAGTATATTTCATAAGGAGTTTTATTATAAAGTTTGTTAATTAAAATTTGATTTTGAATATAGTTTGCCGTATTTATTGCTTCAGCCCAAAATTGATGATTTAGATTATATTCGTTGAGCATGGTTCTAGCAGCTTATTGTAAGGTTCTATTCTTCAGTTCTACTAGCCCATTTTGTTGGGGGTCCTTGGGCATGAAAATTCATATTTGTATCCATTGATTTTACAAAATTGGATACATCTATGATTTTCAAATTCTCCCCCCCCCCCTTATCACTTCTAATCCTTTTAATTTTAGTATATTTTTCATTTTCTGTTAATTTACAAAAATTACAAAAAACTTCAAAGGTTTCATCTTTTGTTTTTAGAAATTTTACCCAGGTGAACCTAGAGTAGTCATCAATTATAACTAAGCAATACTGGTTCTTGCTTAGTGACTTGGCTCCATGTGAATCAAATAGGTCTAGGTGAAGGAGCTCAAGTAGAGAGTTAGTTCTTTCTAGATTGGTTGATTTGTGGATTGACTTGGTTTGTTTCCCTTGTTGACAAGGATGACAAATTGTATTCTCTAGGTTTCTTAATTTGGGCAATCCTCTAACTAAGCCATTTTGACTCATTTTCGAAATGAGTCTAATATGAGTGTGACTCAGTCTTCTGTGCCACAAGTTAGTTTCCTCTTGTTGTGTCAAGAGACACTTTATTGAGGAAAGGTCAATTATATAGATGTTAGTTTTCCTAAGTCCTTTAAGCCTGATTTCGGGGTTATTGATATTTTTAATTAGGCACCCAGAATTATCAAAGGTAACTAAGTATCCACTATCACATAATTGGCTAATACTTAATAGATTAAAATTAAAATTTTCAACTAATAGAACTTTTTGAATGACAAAATTGGAGTTAAGTTTGATATTACCTCTTCCGATTACCTTAAGTTTACCGTCGTTGCCGAACGCAACTGACCCTAGGTTCTTCAGTTTGAGCTTAGTAAACTTCAATTTATCTCCAGTCATATGTCTGGAGCATCCACTATCTATCATCCATTGATCCAATTCCTACACATAAAGTAGTTGATTTGGATTCTTTTAATGGATTGAAAGATAGTTCGATTGAATTAGGCTCTCTATTTTTCCATCTTACCCATATTAGGTTTTCAATCAGTTATTCATATCGGTGATTGTGAGATGGATGAATTAAGCTAATTATTTTTTAGAGAGGAAATTTAGGTTAATTAATTTTTGAAAAAGTAATTTAAGTTAATTAATTTTGAGAGAATAATTTAAGTTAATTAATTTTAAAAAATAAGTTAAGTTAATTAATTTTGAAAAATAATTTAAGTTAATTAATTTGAAAAATAATTTAAGTTAATTAATTTTGAAAAATAATTTAAGTTAATTAATTTTGAAAAATAATTTAAGTTAATTAATTTTGAAAAATAATTTAAGTTAATTAATTGAAAAATAATTTAAGTTAATTAATTTGAAAGATAATTTACGTTAATTAATTTGAAAAATAATTTAAGTTAATTAATTTTGAAAAATAATTTAAGTTAATTAATTTGAAAGATAATTTACGTTAATTAATTTGAAAAATAATTTAAGTTAATTAATTTTGACAAATAATTTAAGTTAATTAATTTGAAAATTTTAAGTTTATTAATTTGAAAGATAATTTACTTAATTAATTTGAAAAATAATTTAATTTAATTAATTTTGAAAAAAAATTTAAGTTAATTTAATTTTGAAAAATAATTTCAAAATTAATTTTGAATTTGAATTAATTTTAATTATGAATTTTAAATTTGAATTAATTTTAATTATGAACTTAATTTGAATTTGAATTAATTTTAATTATGAATTTAATTTTAAATTTGAATTAATTTTAATTATGAATTTAATTTGAATTTGAATTAATTTTAATTATGAATTTAGTTTTGAATTTGAATTTAAATTTGATTCTCTTTTAGATTTATATTCCTTAGTCATCTTACCCGATCTAAATTTTCAATCAAGGAATCCTATAATATATGTGAGATGAATTGAGTTCAATTTTAGGGTTTGGTTTAACTTTGTGTTAGATTTAGGTTTAGCTTTGGGTTCAATAAGTTGATGTTCTTTGGATAAACTTCTAGGCTATGGTGAGTCACAAGGACCTCATTAAAGTAACCATGCCTTCGAAGTTTTCCAAATAGTCCTACCCATTGACACTACAAGAAAAAAGCCTAACAACAACGGTTTTTCACCGTTGTCGTAGCCTTTTTAGAACTGTTGTTAAATGTCGTGTTGTTAAAAGGGGTGCCCAAAGACAACAGTTTTTAACCCTTGTCTTTGAAGGCAAAGTCAACATTTTTACAACAGTGAAAACTGTTGTCTTTTCCTTCAAAGACAACAGTTTTTCACCGTTGTCTTTGAGCGTCTACCTTCAATAACAGGATCTTCAACAACAATTTTAAACTATCTACGACAACGGTGAAAAATCGTTATCTTTTTTAGATAAAAAATAAAAAAATAATAATACACAATTTTCTAATATTATAAATCATTCAAAGTACTAAATTTCAAAATAAAATTTAATATACAATTTTCTAATATTCACAAATAATATCTATAACATTCTGAAGAAATTTCATAAGCAACCAACAAAATTTCATAAGCAACCAACAAAATGATAACACTATTAAAACAAAGGTAGAACAATATAACACGAGATTTTCTACTTAGATGTCGGTGAAGAGGAGGGATTGCAGCTCCTAGTGCTCCTTAATTTGTTAAAGTCTCTCCATTTTTTTAGCTTGTCGGCATTCTTCCCAATACTCTTGAGGACACCTATTCGAATAAAGATATATATTACAAATTAGAAACTAAGATGTACGTGTGATTCTAATTGCACTGCATAAATATTACATAAGCATAAAAATCATTTGATATAGTCATCTAACAGAAGTGCAAAAAGCGTTATCTATGTAACATAAATGGTAACCTCTTGAAACAATATAGTGGCTCTTAAATTTCTTATTAAGCAGAATTTTCATTCTATGTCACTGCATACAAAGCTTCTATTATAAACCATGTAAACATTATTTTTCCCAGTGATCAAGCAGCATTAATTCTAAAAGGTACAATCTAATGCAAACGTTCCCACACACTCCATATGATGCTAAGGAGTAAGTCATACATTAAATTCTAAAAGGGACCATTAAAGGAAAGAATGCCTTAAATAAAAATGAATCCAGAAAGTTACCATAGGCTTTGGATTAATACTTTAAGTTTACATTGATCATGAGCTAAATCATAAAAAGAGAAGTGGAGTGACATGTTATATCAGTTGACTTTCTAATCTTTAATTTAAGTTTCACCATTTAAAGAAACATGTCCATTTCTTCCTCTTGGAATCTCAAGATCTATTACATCATCAAGCTGATGCATAGGATACCAATTTAGATGTTAATATCTTATAAAGTATATTCCTCATTAAAATTGTGTCCTCACCTTAAGAAAAACTAGAATATACTATTTTAAAGTCATGAACACGTTAAGGTTTTCACCAACTATAGTAGGAATGGCTGCAGTAATTACCTGAAACAACATAAATCGTTAGTTTTGAAGGCAGAGTAGAGAGATGTCATGCAACTTTTAGAAATAAATGCAACATATCTTAAAGAATAACATTATAGAAGGATAAAGATGCTAAAAGAGCAGTAGATTGAAGAATAATCTATCATTGATCTAGACTTCTTTGGTCAAAAAGTATGCTACAATCCCAAATTAAGCATCATAGATGTATAATTCCATCAAAAGAACTAACTCGCTGTCCAAAAGTAAGTTAAAAAAATGCATAAAATGATTTAGAGACCTAACAAAACCTAATCTTAATCTAATTAGAAAACTCTATTTAGCTCCACCCAACCTATTCAATACTTGAAATGAAATGCATTACTAGGATTTGATGATGGACGAAAAAAGAGAACTACATATGTATTCTTAGAACTCCCACTCTTTTCACAAGTGATAGGAAATTGATTGGCGATAGACAAACTCTTATTACTAGGATTTGATGATGGACGAAAAGAAGGAAGAGCTTGAACTACATATCACTTATCATTTGTGCTTGTTGAAGGTTTTGCCCAAGCTGAAACAAATGTAGGTGCAGGACTGATTAAACCAACCTGCGGAGTTGTGACAGAAGCAGACACCCAGCTATTGAAGTGAGTGACTCTGGCTGATAGCTTTTGTCCGGACCATTTCTCTGGGCAATAAAACAACAGACATTTCACGTAACCATCTGAAGATCTTCAAGCTTAAATAAATTGTACATATTAATAAGAAAGCTAATGATATCAAATTGACCAACAGCATGTGCTAAAATGGAACTAGCCTATTTCATCCGCCAGAAATCTCGATGATGATAAAGAACATGAGCCAGAACTTACTAGTATCCATCCCTCAGACCACCAAATTTCTTCTGACCGCCTGTATCCCAATAATTAAATCTAATCTTCCCACAGTTTCTGAAGAAATACAAGGAACGGACCTCAACGCCAATAGTAGCTAAAAAGCCCCCAAGATAATATGATGCATATATTACCCATCAAAACAAATAAAAATTTCAAATTAACATGATACTCATGCTCATACTTCTTCTCGAATTCACGGTCAATGTCTCACAAATGTATGGGGACGAACTAGAAGCACTTCAAGTGAGGTGTTATGTTGCTCTAAAACAAACAGAAATTGAATGGGGAAAAAAAAGATGAAAGAAAATTTTGTGCATTCCGTCATTACACATTCAGGAATCGCGCAGCATTGAACGCTTAATCAACATAAACAAATATTAATTCTATACCAGCAGAAGCAATTTCTAGACAGACATTTCACGTAATAGAGGTCGAGATAAATAAAACAACAGTTCTGTATCTTCGTATACCGAAGTGGATAGATCGTGAACCACTGATTTGTAAACTAAATCATGCGGACAAAGATGCTGGCAAAGATGACGACTTGCGCCAGGAAAGAGGGAAAAAAAGGGAAGAAATCAGAACTATGTTACTTGTCCCACCATCACTGAACAAAGTATCCTAAGAATTGATTTCCAAAGGAGGAACCTTGAGTGAGATTATCGGCAATTCTGAATGTTCTACCGATTCGTACTGTGCCTGAATAAGGAATGTGCTTGTGAAAGTATATAGCGAGGAAGTTAACCGTTCCAAGAAGCAGGGAGGCTGGTGCATTTGCTTTTACCTGTTTAGTGCTTGGGTTCGGTGTCGCTCTTCGTGATGAATGACTTGTACAAACTCTTAAAATGAGCAGTAAATTCTGTAAAGAAAAATCATACGCTATATTAATCTATTCGAATTTGATAATGCTGGTGAGAGTTGTGAGATAAAGAAGTGAGAAAACCACCTTCGATCCTCATGAAGTAATGGAGGTTCTTCTTCGAGTCATTCCATTTATCAGAATCTTGTTGCTACTCAGTATCATATATGCACTAGGGCAGCGAAAGTTAGAGACAAAGAAGTATTAAGGTACTGAAATGAAATTTTCAGGCTTACATATTGGTATTTATGATAGAGGAATTCAACCTTGGCTTTTATATGTTCATCCAAATGTTTCTTCAGTTCCTCAAAAAGGGTCTGTAGATACAGGAATGGAAGAACATTAATATTGTTCTCTTTTAAAAGGGAAGAAAAAAATTATTCTCACTGTCAGCTGAAGCGTCAGAAGTCTAGGAAAAGCAAACACAATACGCTGAATATAAAATCTGGTGAAACATCATGCTCAATAAGATTCTTGAGCTTCCCACGGATGATATATAATCTGTCCAACAAAATGCAAAATCAACCCCTTTTCTCATTACAATATCATAGTTGGTGACAACAAGCACCATAGAAAGAACATGTGCATACTGTTTAGGGATTTTCTCTTTAATAAGACTTTTGTCTATTCCAGCAATGACATCTTCCCAGCCAGTTAGGATGTCCTTGTTCTCTTTCAATGAATAACTATAATAATCAATCACACAAATTCAGATATAAAGCACTATATAGGATGGATAACTAAAACAAATAATTCCTCAATCTACATTGAGAAAGAAAAATAAAACAAAATTTCTCTTTGATAATAGCTACTTGAATACTTTGATTTCCAAGATGCTTCGAATGAGCGAATTGCCTGTCAAAAAACAAAGTATCCAGGATAATGTTTCTCATTATCTTAATAAGAATTGATTTCCGAGAAGAACAAGAGGCAAGTGGATCAGAGTCCATGGACGTCACCATTGGATTGACTTCAGATAGGCAAGATGATAAAGATGTGGAAGTAGGGCCTGCGATTTCAAAGGGCGATGCGACGGCGACTGGCGAACCCCATACGGCTACGAGTTGGCATCGTTTCCCCTCCCATGCAAAGCCCTGCTTCATGGGAACGCGACTCACTCAGCCGTTAGATTTCACGAAAGAGTCCAATGATGCCGCCGTCATGTAGAGAAATCAAAACCCTAGGAAGGTTCATGGTGTCATGGCGCAGCGAAAAAAAAGGAGGTGGGGAGGAGTGGAGCAGGGCGAAAGATGACATGGTCGATCTCCAGCGAGTCTCATCTAGCGCCAATCCTAGGTCGCCACCTTGTTCCCCAACACCGTCCTCCACAGTCGGATATATCGCACACGCTCCCATGATCTAAACCCTCGTTGTCGCCCTACAATTGCTCTTCCCGGCTGCTGCTACTCCTGCGCGGCTTCGGTGAGCGAGAGATTGTGAGAAAAGAGGGACGGAAATGCTTAGGGATCAAGAAGGTAAAGGAGAATACGGCGGCAAAAAAAATTTCGGGGAGAGGGAAAGAAAAAACGCGGCGGCAAAAATTAGCGAAGGGAAAAACGGTGAAGGAAAAAAAACACCAGTATTCAACATCACTTAATAGACAACGGTTTTCAAAAACCGTTGTCGTAATCACAAAAAAATGCACATAGACAACAGTTTTCAAAAACTATTGTCGTAGTCTTTAAAAACTATTGTCGTAGTCTCAAAAAAAATATAAATAGACAACAGTTTTTAAAAACCGTTGTCGTAGGCAAAAATTGTCGTAGGCAAAAAAAACTGCTAAAAGACAACGGTTTTTGTTAAAACCGTTGTTAAAAGGCAAAACAACAACAATTTGGCAAAAAAACCATTGTTATTTGAGTGTTGTTAAATGAGGATTTTCTTGTAGTGTGAACTTAATACAAAACCTTGGTCTAACTGGTTAGGATCCATAAAGGGTAGCTTCGGTCAGTTCCACTTAGCCAAATGCACCAGGTCGAAGCCATATCTTCCTAGACATGCGATGGCTAAGTTTCTCCAACGTACTATCATCCAATACTTCACCAGTACCGTGGGTCAAGTTAAACCTAGCTCATTTTAATCTAACCTTAATTACCCGGCCGGGTAGTCTACTCTTGTTTACTCTTATCGGGTGGATTAATTTCGGAGGTACCAGCTATTCTGGAGCCTTCCTTTGGATTTTAATTTGATTTAGTTTGAATTTAATTTTAATTTGATTTTATTTTAATTTATTGTTAATTAATTTTAATTTAATTTAATTAAATTTGAATTTAATTTAATTTGAATTTAAAGTTTATTCAATTTAATTTTGATTTAATTTGAATTTTGTTTTATTTTTATCGTTTTTCTTCTAGCTCCCCTTGGATCATAGCCTCGATATAGTCTATCGAGATAATGTATTTGATCCTTAGGGACCCAATATTGTCCAAGTCCAACTTGATTGATCAGGTTGGACTTGGGGACCCATGCTTGGATCATTTTTCTATTTGTTCTTTGTATAAGTGATAAATATGACTTATATTTCTTTTTCGATTTGAATCCTAGTCCAAGTCTATTGTAGATTGCCCTTTGTGTTCCAAGAATTAGGTCAAGGTTCTTGGAACCCAAAGAGAATCGTTCTAATGTTTTCTCCAGATCCTTGACTTGTGTTTTCAGACTAGAATTCTCTTCCTCAAGTTTTTGGACTTGAGTCGAGTTTCTAGTCTGAACTGGTTCAGTCAAAGATTCGGAGTTAGTCACTTCTTTAAGGAACGTTACTTCCTTTAGAAGTGACTTAATTCTAAGATTAGACTTAGCTAATTTTCGTAACAAGTAATTAACTAGATTGTTTAGTCGAGGGATACTTACAGATGGATCGGGCCCTTCGGAAATGAATACGGATCTGTGGCTTCTTTCCGATTCTGCTTCCGACTCGCTCTCGCTCTCGAACACATCGATCTGGTCTCGGGCCATTAGGGCAAGAAGGCTCGTCTGTTCGAGCTCGTCGTCGGTATCCTCTTCTGACGATTCTTCAAAGGTTGCTTTTAGTACCTTCTTCTTTCTCTGCTTCTTTGCCTCCTTCTGATTGGGGCAGTTGGCCTTGATATGCCCCTTCTGGTTGCACCCATAACAGATTACCTCAAACTTGACCTTTGAGCTTGGTTGACCCTCCTTGGATTGGACTGCCTTCTTTAGGTCTTTCTTGTTGAAGCCCTTCTTCTTGTAGAGCTTCTTTACCAAGTTCACGAGTTTGGTTGTTAGTTCGTCGTCTTCATCGTTCGAGTCTGATTTTGGTTCCGACTCTGGCTCGGTTCTTCGTCGTGATCTTGGTTCGCGTGTTCTACTGGTACCTGCAAGTAAAGCTACACCTTTCTCGGGTGGCTGTGTATTAGTCTGCTCATGAAGTTCAAATTCAGAAAATAATTCATCTAATCTAATGGAAGTTAAATCCTTGGAGACTTTGTAGGCATCTACCATCGATGCCCACAATGTACTCCTCGGAAAAGCATTAAGTGCGTACCTTATAATGCCCCTGTTCTCAACCTTTTACCCGATAGCGTGGAGGGAGTTGAGGATGTCTTGAATCCATGCATGGAGTTGACTTGCTGTCTCTCCTTCTTGCATTTTCAAATTATATAATTTATTGAACAAGAGATCTCTCTTGCTTACCTTGGTGTCGGAGGTACCCTCATGGAGTTCGATCAGCTTCTCCCAAAGATCTTTTGTGCTGGAGAAGGGTCCAACTCTGTTGAGTTCCTCCTTGGTCAGTCCACACTGGAGGGTGCATGTCGCTCTAGCATCAGCTTCCACCTTCTTGATTAGGGTTGGTTCCCATTTTTCGCAGGGTGTCGGCTTGCCGTCTTCGTCGGATGGCAGTTGTAGTCTAGTCTTGATAATCATCCACGTGTCGAACTGTGTCTTGAAAAAGGTTTCCATTTGCCCCTTCCAATATCCAAAGTCTTCTTCGGAGAAAAGTGGGGGGCGAACGGTGCTGAAACCTTCTTGTTGGGCCATTAGTAATATGCAACAACAAACAAAAAAAATGTCCCAAGACTAGGTCTTGGATTAGCAGTGTGGGAAATAAAGTTAAGAATTTGCGAACTCGAGTGGTGTTGCACCAGTCTCGAGCAAAATCCGATTCGAAAAAAATTAATTAGAATATAACTAATAAGCTACTTCTAATTGACTTCGTAAAACTGAAAATACCACGAAAAAAAATTGCGTGATTGGTGGTTGCACCAGATCAACGCGACCCCGCTCTGATATCAATTGTTGGATCGAAAGCGCTAGAGGGGGTGAATAGCGCTCGTGGCTTTCACACTTTTCGAATTCATAAAACTATCGAGTTATAAAGCAGCGGAATAAAATAAAGAATACACACAAAAGCACACCAAGATTTACTTGGTTCGGAGCCTAGGGTGACTCCTACTCCAAGGCCCACACTCGTTGAGCGTTTACGGTGGGCAACAACTATAATTCGTAAAATCTATTACAAGCTAAGTACAAATTAATTATAAATGAACTTTATACCGAAAATAGCAAAATGGAAATTGAAGCTTCGGGTCGTCGGGATGTTGTTGCAGCACTTCGAGATCGTCTCGAAGGCAGCTTGCAGCGTAAGGATTGCTTAGAATTTGTTGTTTCAAGCTGCTGGTCGAAGTCCCCTTTTAAACAGTGCTGGAGGCGCCTCCAAGCCTGTCCAAGGCGCCTCCAGGCCGTCGAGTCGCACGCGTGGATCAGCTCTGATCTAGTCGCACCTTATCCCACTGAAGGTGCCTCCAAGCTGCTCTAAGGCACCTCCAATGTCGGGTCCAAGGTGCCTCCAGTGACCTCCGAGGCGCCTCCAGCGTCTCTGGACAGCTGGCTTCGGCTAGCACCCGAGGCGCCTCCAAGCCCCATGGAGGCGCCTCGGACACTGTTCATCCGAGGTCAAAATGTGCTTCTTTGTTCCTGCAAAATGTGTTAGTCCCAAACACAAAAACCCTGTAAAACAAAGTTAGCACAGACAGATTATAAGTGATATAATCGACAGTCATCGGACTGTCCGGGCCTGACTTCGGATTTCCAATCGAAAACCCTAGGTCGACCCGACGCCTACTATTCCCTCTACGGGGAACACGTCCTCACCTACTCCACTCAGGAGATTTACCTGTTGCCAATGCGATCCTCCAGATCGACTGGACTTTTGCTCAGCGTTCGAAACTTCTGGACTTTCTGCTGGACTTCCGCATCCTGGCTCATCCAGTCTTTCACTTGGTTCGCGACACTAGGACTTTCCACCTAGGGTTATCCCCCTAGGACTTTTTCCTGAAGCTCTCGACCCGTTAAGACTTTCCACATAGGGTTATCACCCCCTATGACCTAGGGTTACCGCCCCCTAGGGTTTTCCACCTGCCTAACCGCAGCTAGGACTTTCTTGAAACACGCAATCAAGTGCATTAGATCACAAAACAACTTAACTTTGAATTCCTTTGCCATTATCAAAACAACGGTTGATTGTCGGATGCTTCCCACACCAACACTTGGACACCAAGAAGAGCCTTACATTTGGATGGACTTGAGGCTATAATGAGGCTACGACAGGGACCTATAGGAGAAATTGGCTTTGGCCTTCTGATGAGCTTAAGTATCCCGTGTTCGCCTCGAACACACAACTCAAGTTCATCGATAACAACTCATTCCACTAGAGAGTTATTATCGCACTACCACATCAATCCCAAATTACATTATGGGCTCTTTCTTATCATGAGTGTGTTAGTCTCCCTGTGTTTAAGATTACGAATGTCCACTAATTAAGTAAGTAACTGACAACTTACTTAATTAATATCTAGCTCCAAGAGTAGTACCACTCAACTTCATTGTCATGTCGGACTAAGTCCACCTACAGGGTTTAACATGACAATCCTTATGAGCTCCTCTTGGGGGCATTCTCAACCTAGATAACTAGGACACAGATTCCTTCTATAATCAACAACACACACTATAAGTAATATCATTTCCCAACTTATCGGGCATATTGATTTATCGAGCTAAACCTCACCCTTTGATAAGTCAAAGAAATAAATATTAAATAAATGTGCTTGTTATTATATTAGGATTAAGAGCACACACTTCTATAATAACTAAGATTTAGTTCTTTTATTAAGTCAGTATAAAAAGAACTTACCTAAATGGTCCTACTCAATACACTTAGAGTGTACCAGTGTAATTTATTAATCAAGATAAACTAATACTTAATTACACTACAACTATTCCGATGGTTTGTTCCTTTCCATCTTAGTCATGAGCAACTGCTTATAATTTATAAAGAACCGTCAACATGATCTTCTGTGTGTGACACTACACACCATGTTGTCTACTATATAAATTAATTGAAGAATTACATTTAACAAATAAATGTAGATATTGACCAATGTGATTCTTTTATTTCAAAAATAAATGTTTACAAAAGCTAGGCTTTTAGTATACACTCCAACACTAAGGTAGGCGTGTCCTCTCGCATTTCTTTTAGAACAATTTCATGGGCTTATGTTTATTACATAATCTTCCTCTAAAAATCGAGCATTGATGCTAACAATGATCTTTTGATTTTTAGGATTATAAAACAAACCACCTTTCGTTCCCTTAGGATATCCTACAAACAGACAAACTTCTGTATGTGATTCCAACTTGTCAGTATCTCCCTTCAGCACATATGCTGGACTCCCCCATATCCGAATATGACTCAGACTAGGCTTACACCCATTCCATAATTCTATGGGAGTAAAGGGTACTGATTTAGAAGGTATCTGAAACATCCCAAGTTTTTTTTTTTTTTAACCAATCTCTCACAACAACTACGATTTGAATAATCACATTGCAATACCATAAGAGAATTATCATAACCAATAGACATAACTGTAACAACAAATGTTTATCGACAAGAACAATAACTCCTCAACATTCCCCACCCGAATGACAAGAAAACGAAAATCTCTCGCGGTAGATCTAGTATGCATTGCCCTCCCGACAACGAACAGCACCATGCATCCATCCCGCCTCCTCGTCTACTCCGTCCATGGGCCTTCCAGCATATCCTGGAAGTCATCTTCACCTGTGATATAAATCTGGTGAGTCTATGACCCAGCAAGTACATACCAATATGAGTATGAAGATATCCATAAGGTAGTAGAAACAGCAACTAGAAGCCTTTTAAAGAAAACCTAGCATAACCAAGTACGACATAAGAAAGATATAACATGCAATAGTGTTCCTACGTAGCTAATAAGGTGAATATGTCACATATCCGGTAACCACAATTAGAGCCAGTCAACAGTCCCATGAACCTAGAGGTACCTCGTAGAGAACATGAATCCAGTCATATAGCCGAAGCTAACCATATCAGTCAAGTTTTGATGGGCCCTCCTCGGAGCTCATCCCGGGTCACCCATCCCGTACTGCTACCACATATGCTCATACACATCCCATTAGCCACATAAGATTTATATACCCATAATAAATTCCAGTCATTCATTCCATAGCATATTTCAGTCATTCCTTCCATATCCGTTCCTGTAACCATGGCCTATTTCATTTATTCCTTAAGCATATCCATTCGCAACGAAAACTTATCAAAACCAGGTTTGTGCATTTCATAAATAATCTACGGAGAAATAATTCAACTCATGCATAACCAAAATGGAGGATAGCTCACAAGTATTAAAACTAGCATAGAAAAACTTGGACAACAGCAAACTACCATAACTAGAAGAAAACCAAACCATTCCGATACAAAATTCCAAGTTCATCGGTAAAACACATGAACAAACTCAAAATCAACACATCACCCTCTACATTTATCCAGAGTTCGAACACCCACTAAAGCACCAAAACCAACTCACAAACCATTATACAATTCCACAAATTCAACACTTACAGCAAATGGTCATAACTAAAAAGAACTACTCACATAATAAGAACTAAGGTAGAAGTTGACACAGCATATAGGAATAAGTAAAGAACTGGAATGAGTTCAGCATAACAACAGAAACAAACTACCATAGAATTAGCACTACCACCTATCAATCCATACATAAATCATGGCAATCTCAAATGAATCCCGAGAACAGCAATAAATACCCGAAACCACAACTAAGCAAAGAAACAGAACAGATTCAAGTTAAAACACCAAACCCCATAGCCCTTCTGTGGAATAGAAACACAACGGATAGACCCTGTGCCAATCAAATCTGTTCACAACTTCCGAAATAATCGAACAAACGAGAGCATCTTCCATCAAGGCCTAAAGCACAGGCAATCTGTTCAACTTCTTCAAAGGTATTAACAAACACAAAACACCATCCCAAGGAACATATACGACACAAAACCAAATCACCACTTCCAATTCAACCTACTAGCAAAAGAGGAAGTAAAACTTCTTAGATCAAACCTAATTCCATTCGCAACCAGTTCCAAAACCTTTGGAAACAACATGTAGAGGCAGAACCAGATCAAGTTGAATCCAACCAAATTCCACTGCAATTCGGTAGATCAGTACTTCATCGAAGAAAATCCATCTATCCAAGCAATCCAGCAATTCTAGAAGAAATTAAGAAACGCAAAGGCATCTTCAATCAAAGCTTGAATGCCACAATCTGTCCAGGCTTTCGGAGCCTATCGAAGGGAGCAAAACTTCATCGGACTAGCCGAAACCACCAAAACCTGAACCAAAAGCTCAATCGATCCAAAGAAACCCGTACGACATCAGATTTAACCATCGTCCTCCAAATTCTTCGCGAAAACTCAAAGAAACACAAGATAAAGCAAGAAAACTCAAATCGCAACCCATTCAATCAAACGGACCGCATAGATAAGCTTATCCACATCTCCTAGGTTCCTATCCCTTACCTCACAGATCTCATACATTCATAGGAAAAATACTTGCCTCTTCCTTCCCTCATCGCTGCCGAATCCCTAGCTCGTGAGGTTGCGCCGACAGAGTACGCGAATGCCCCTGTGTCTCGTCGTCGTGTCCCCCGTTGCTCGCCGGCTTGAGGAGTTGCTTGGCCGGAGTCCCGATCCTCGACGGAAGCTTCGTCGAAGCGGCCAAGATCGGCAGCGAAGAGTTCGGCGATTTGGCGTGGGGAAATGAGCCGAACTTAGGTTAGGGACTTTATACCTAGGCTAACTAGATCAATTAACTCCCATCTTAATTGGCGTATTTCTAAACAGGCTTTCTCCTACCCAATTATACCCCTTAAAATTTAACATAATTCCCTAAAAATTCATAAAAATTCCAGTAAACTCCATAAATCCATATCAACTTAATTCCTGATAAATTATTCATGAAAACATATTTATTCACTATTTAAAAAAAAAAAAAATCTAGCTAGGTTAGATTTTTAATTGTTTCCACCTTTATCTATATTGTTGGTATCTAATAACCTTATGTATTTATTTTATACTCATCCAAGTCATACAAAATTTATAATTTACATCACCAAATTTCTCTCTTTTTTTTTTAATAAGTTTTATGCATTTTTGGATCATAAAATTTATTTAAGTTCAAATATACCTTATCCGATTTAATTAACATAATTAAAACTAACCACTTAAGTTAAACTTCATTCTAATTATACCCCACTAATTAAATGATTACTTTCAATTTAAAACAATTAGTTTTGGGACATTACAGTATCATATTCAGAATGTACACTGCAATTTCCAGAGCATATCCCCAAAATGAATTTGGTAATTCTGAATAACTCATCATCGATCTAACCATTTCCATAAGAGTCCTATTCCTATGTTCTACCACACCATTCTGTTGGGGTATACCAAGTGCAGACAATTGAGATTGAATCCCGACCTCTAATAAGTAATTCCTAAACTCTCCAAAGAGGTATTCGCCACCACGATCAGACCGTAGTGTCTTGATACTTTTACCATGATGTTTCTCCACATCATCCTTGTACTCTTTGAACTTATCAAAGCATTCAGACTTGTGGTACATCAGGTAAATGTATCTAAATCTCGAATAGTCACCTATAAAAGAGATAAAATATTCAAAACCACCTCTTGCCTGGATAGACATAGGACCATACAAATCAGAATGAACCAGTTCCAACACATCTTTGGCTCTATACCCCTTGGCCTTAAAAGGTCTCTTGGTCATTTTACCTTCCAGGCAAGATTCATAAGTTGGAAAGTTTTCCAATACTAATGAACCCAAGAGTCCATCGGCTATAAGCCTTTGAATCTTACTCAAGTTAATATGACCAAGACTTAGATGCCAAATATATGTTTGGTTATTTGAGAAGGTTTCTTTCTCTTATTAGAATTAGAAGATATGTTATTAATTTCCATTTGTTGCATCGTGAGAGTTATTGGATTTAGAGTATACAAATTGCCATCTAACGTATCAGAACAGATAACTTCCCTATTTTTCTTGATAACACCTTTGTTATCAAAATAGACAGAATATCCATCCTTGTATTGTTTAGAAAGTGAAATCAAGTCCTTTCTAAAACTTGGTACATAAAGACAATTTCTCAAAACCAATATTTTATTCCTATAAAGATCTCCCACTGCAACAGTTGCTACTTTTGTAGCATTGCCCATGTAAACAGTGATTTCTCCTTCGTGTAGTTGTCGGGTTTCCTGGAACCCCTGCAATGATTTGCAGACATGATCAGTGGTTCTAATATCTACACACCAGGTACCGATAGATAACACCACTAAATATGTTTCAACTACTAGAGAATAAGATATACCTATATTGTTCTCTTCCTACGAGGACAGTCCACCTACAAATGTCCAGACTGCTTGCAAATGAAGCACTTGCCTTTCGGCTTTTTCATTCTTGCTTTTAGTTCAGTACCTAGAGATCATATAGTCTTGCCTATCAGCCCGATTCTAGTGTCTGAAGAGTTCCTTGAGATTGTACATCATGTCATGGCTAGTACATTTGATATAAAAGCCAAATGTAACTCCACGCCATCTCATCTGCCTACACCCATTTCCTATGATACTCAATCTCCTCTTCACTAGAATCACTATTAGGCACATTAGGGCAGACCTCTATCAGTACAAACTAGCCTTCAGCAGTTAGGACAATGTCTAAGTTTCTTTTCCAATCTATGTAGTTGGGACCAGTAAGTTTGTTCTCTTTTAGTATAATAGCCAGTGGTTGAAAGACATCCTAAGAATCACAAAATAAACTTTTGGTCAATACTCTAAATTTAGAATAATATTGATTCCTCAAACAATACTATTTAAATTTACCAACACCTCAAAACACCGTGAATTTTGCATGCCACGTTAGTGTGGATGTATACAAAATCAAACATTTGTAAGAGGAGGGTCTTACCCATTAATTTTATTATCTTGTCATCCTAACTTTATGGCAAATAAAATTAATAGTTGGTATTCCTTTGGTCACACAAATAATAACAGTGACTCCATTGGGGAGGATACTATTAAATGTGTCTAAGTGTATACCATTACTACTTAGTCCATTAAATAAAATTCTGCCCCTTCAGTTGGAGAAGATCATACACTCCTAAATAATTTCCTATAACCATCCATAAAGGAAGTTTGACCTAGTGATCCACAAACAAACTCATCCATTGTGGAGGGAGGCACTCAAAACCAACATACAAGTTTGTTGCATCACTTACAATCCAGTAATGGAGACCGTGGAATTTATTTACTAATCCATCTCTCACTTAGTTATTTAAGGTGAGGAATTTTAACCATGCACACACACATCACAGCAAATAAATCAATAAATATGAAAAAATAATTTTTCAACTATTATGGTCTTTTCCATCACTGCCCTCCGTGTGCTGTCAACCCTAGTTGCTGTCATCTTTAGCCACCGCAATTGTGTCTAGTCGCCGCATCTATCTTGCTACCTTTTCTGCTGCGCCTCTGGTCCATAAATAGTACCACACCTCGCAAGGATACGATCCGCGATAAAAATAGAATTTTACATATATCGATACTATATTCCACAAAGGAATGCACATGTAATCTAGATCGAAACAAAAATGTAAAATCCTAAAACTAATACAGCTCCTGCTGTATTTAATACATACAATCATGCACACAAATAAAATGCCCTTGACATGTCAAAGGGTCCAATCACACACAATCTCTATAAGCCATAATAGTTGGAGCCTGGAACCACAAAATTAGCATATCCTACTATTATCCTGCCTAAATTATGTATGACATGTGCATAATTAAACTGAAACCAAACACACAGAGGCAAATCCTAGCTCTGATACCAATTATTGGTTGCTACTAAGAATATCGTACCGGTTCCCCTGTACAAAAATTCTGTACAAGTCCTGAACCTTTCCTAACAACCTATTGTGTTCTTTAGAAATTAAATTCGGAATCGGAAACAGAACTTAACATTATTGATTCCAAAGTTAACTTATATGTTCTTAGATGTTTAGACTTGGACCGCAAACGATACTTAACATTATAGATCCAAATCCACCTATGTTACAAATTCAATTAAATATTTATTTCAGAGATCGACTCCCAGGTCAAACATGGTGAGACACTTGGCCTTCTTGGGTATGAGAACATCCACCACTGCCTCGACAAAGCCTCTCAATGAAATTCAATATTTAATTTCCTTATAGTAACCCTAGGTTTAACCAAAAAGAACAATCGAATCACAAGATCGAAAAACAAAGAAACACAAATTCGAATCACAAATCTGAAACCTAAAATCATATGCCTCTTGTGTTTGGTATTTCAAAAATTCATACAAAGAAAAACTAGTATAATGCGTAATAGAATTACTAGTTATACTTTTCTTTGTAAGCAACAACCTCTTGATCTTATATCGTATTCCTCTTCTTATCTCGGACGTTGTGTGGGCAACGATCTACCGAGATGAGAACCACCAAGACACCTTCCTTCTTGCAAGTTTCGGCCACCAACCTTCAAGCTCCAAGGGATGCAAGAGCAAAGCCTCCTTTCTCTCCTTCTTCCCCTAACAAGAACTGGCCACCACAAGAACTCCAAGAGAAGGATGCACTGCCCACTAAAGAAGAAGAGAATAGGGTCGACCACACCAAGGAAGAGAAGAGAGGAATACTAGATGATATGTTGTGAGATGAGGCACCTCTACCCTCTCTTTTATATTCCTTGGTCTTGGCAAATAAAGAAATTTAATTATTATTAAAATTCCCTTATTTCCCTTGATATTGGTTAATAAGGAAAATTTAATTAAAAATTCCTTTTAACCCTTCTCATGGCCGACCGCTTCACATGCTCCAAATAAGGCAAGTTTTAAACACAAAAGTAAAACTTCCTTATTTATTTCAAAAAATTTTTAAAATAAAAATTTCTCTTTAAAAAATTCCCTTCATGGTTGGTTATTAAAGGAAACTTTTATAAATTAAAATCTCTCTATTAAAACATGTGGATGATCTCCAAAAAGAAAAGTTTTTTTCAAAATTAAAATCTTTCTTTCAATCTATAAATAAGGAAAGATATCAAATCTTTTCTCTTACTCTTTTGTAGAAACTATAAAAGGAAAGTTTAAAATTTTAAAACTCTCTTTTAAAATCATGAGGATGGTTACAAAAAAGGAAAGTTTTGTCAAAAATTAAAATCTTCCTTTTAACTACAGATAAGTAAAGATATCAAATCTTTCTCTTAATCTTTTATAGAAAGCTATAAAAGGAAATATTTAAATTTTAAACTCTCTTTTAAAACCATGGCATCCATATAAGAAAGATTTTAAAAATAAAATCCTTTTAATTTTATAGTGGTCGGCCACACCAAGCTTGGGCTCCAAGCTATGGCCGGACAACCTACTTGGCTCAAGCCTTTTGGCTTGGCCGACCCAAGCTTGGGCTCGAAGCTTGCTTGGTCGACCACCTAAGGGTGGGTAGGAAGTGGGTATTTGGTGGATATAATTCTCTATATATAAGAGGCTACGATGTGGACCGAGAGGAGGAATTGGTTTTGGTCTCCTGATGAAATTAAGCTTTCCGTGTTCACCTCGAACACCCAACTTAATTTCATCAATAATAATTCATACCACTAAAGAATTATTATTGAACTACCGCACCAATTTCAAATTACATTTTGGGCTTCTTCTTATCATGAGTGTATTAATCTTCCTATGTTTAGGGATGTAAACGAGCCAAACCGAGCCGAACAATGTTAGGCTCGAGCTCAGCTCGTTTAAGTTATATTCGGGCTCGAGCTCAGCTCGAGCTCGAATCGAGCTTTTATCACAAGGCTCGAGCTCAACTAGTTTTAGAATTATCAGGCCCACGAATAGTTTGAGCTCAGCTCGTTATTAGCTCGATTATCAAAGTTAACGAGCCTAACTCATTAAGCGAGCTCGGGCTCGTTTTCGGGCTCGTTTAGAGCTCATTTTTGGCTTGTTTTAGAGCTCATTTTTGGCTTATTTTAAAGCTCATTTTTGGCTTATTTTAAAGCTCATTTTAAGGCTCATTTTAGAGCTTATTTTTTGGCTCATTTTAGAGCTTTTTTTGGCTCATTTTAGAGCTCGTTTTTTGGCTCGGTTTAAGGCTCTTTTTAAAGCTCATTTTTTTGGCTCGCGAGCCTATAAACGAACATGTTCGCGAGCTCATGATCCAAATATCCTTAAGCTCGAGCTCGACTTGATAAAACTGTCAAGCTCGAAATCGAGATTGAGCTCGACTCGATAAGATAAACGAACGAACTCGAACGAGCTTTTTACTGAATCGAGCTCCGAATGGCTCGCGGACCATTTGGTTCATTTACATCCCTACCGTGTTTAAGATGTCGAATGTCTACTAATTAAATGAGTTACTGACAACTCACTTTAATTAATATCTTAGTCCAAGAGTAGTACCACTCAACCTTATTGTCGTGTCGGACTAAGTCCACCTGTAGGGTTTAACATGACAATCCTTATGAGCTCCTCTTGGGGACATTATCAACCTAAATTACTAAGACACAGTTTCATTCTATAATCAACAACGCACCATATAAATAATATCATTTCTCAACTTATCGGGCCTATTGATTTATCAAACTAAATCACACCCTTTGATAAAGAAATGAATATTAAGTATACGTACTTGTTATTATATCATGATTAAGAGCACACACTTCCATAATAACAAAAGTCTTGTTCTTTTATTTAGTCAGTATAAAAAGAACTTACCTTAAATGATCCAACTCAATACACTCTGAGTGTACTAGTGTAATTTAATAGTCAAGATAAACTAATACCAAATTACACTACGACTATTCCAATGGTTTGTTCCTATCCATCTTAGTCATGAGCAACTATTTATAATTTATAAAGAACTGATAACATTATCTTCTGTGTGTGACACCACACACCATATTATCTATAATATAAATTAATTGAACAACTACACTTAGCATAAATGTAGATATTTGACCAATGTGATTCTTTTATTTCAAAAATAAATATTTACAAAAAACTAGACTTTTGTATACACTCTAATAAGTAGGCCAGAGACTGGACGAATTCACGCAATTACTAGAAAGGATGCGCAACGGGTCGACAGATCCATTTTCCGTGGTATGATTTTACTTTATGAATTATCCATTGATATGCTGATAGATACTGGTAGCTCGTATTCCTTTATTTCTCATGCCTTTATGAGGAACATAGGTAGACTACCTACCCTTAGACCGTAGCAACTGACCATCTCCCTACCGTCTAGTGATACATTGGACGTCACTCAGGAGGTTAGAGGTTGCTTGTTAGACTTTGGCAACATTATACTCACGGTTGATTTACTAGTACTGGAAATGGTCGAGTTCGACATGATCCTTAACATGGATTGGTTGTCTGCATATCATGCCACGGTTGATTGCCAGACAAGGGTGGTCACATTCTGACCTCTGAACCAACCCTCGTGGGATTTCACTAACATCAGGGACGATGATATATCGATCATTTATGTCATTCAAGCTCAGAAGCTGTTGTCGCATGGCTGTCATGGATTTCTTCTGTCTTTGATTAATACTAATGACAACAGTAGTACTCAGTTCTCAGACATTCCAGTGGTCCAAGAGTATCCGGATGTATTTCTAGATGAGTTACCAGGCTTGCTTCCCAGAAGGCAAGTGGAGTTTGCTATTGAGCTGATTCCGGGAACCGCGCCGACATCGAAAGCTCCATATCGTATGACACTGAAAGAGTTGGACGAGCTAAAGGTCCAACTCCAGGAGTTATTGGACAAGGGATTTATTCACCCTAGTGTTTTTTCGTGGGGTTCTCCGGTATTGTTTGTCGAGAAAAAGGATGGTACTCTAAGGTTGTGCATCAATTACAGACAGCTGAATGCAGTAACCGTTAGGAATAAGTACCCCTTACCATGGATCAAGAATTTATTTGATCAGCTCAGAGGTACATCAGTATATTCTAAGATTGATCTGTGGTTCGAATATCATCAGCTGAGAGTTAAAGAATCTGATATTTAGAAGATAGTATTCTGTATCAGATACGGATATTATGAATTTTTGGTAATGTCATTTGGGCTTACCAATACTTCAGCGGTGTTTATGGATTTGATGAACCGCATCTTTCTGGAGTATCTAGATTATTTCATTGTTATCTTCATCGATGGCATTTTGATCTACTCGCATTCTGAGGAGGAACATGCACAACATCTTCGCATAGTCTTGGAGATTCTTCGACGACATCGTCTATACGCGAAGTTTAGCTAGTGTGCTTTTTGGCTACCCTCAGTTGATTTTCTGGGTCACATAGTTTCCAACCGAGGTATTTCAGTAGACCCTCAGAAGATCGAGGCTGTCATCAATTAGGAGTAGCCGAAATCAGTTCAGGAGATCCAGAGTTTCTTGGGATTGGCCGGATGTTACATACGTTTCATCGAGGGTTTTTCTCGTATTGCTATGCTGCTGACACGCCTGATTAGGAAAGGTGTGAAGTTCACTGGTCAGAAGCCTACAAGACTAGCTTCCAGGAGTTAAAGTGGTGATTAGTGTCGGCACCAGTTTTGGTTTTACCTTCTGGAGAGGATGGATTTGTACTCTACACCGACGCTTCTCTTCAGGGTTTGGGCGTTATCCTGATGCAACACGACAGGGTGGTCTCTTATGCTTCTCGTCAGTTGAAGGAGCATGAGAAGAACTACCCAGTACATGATTTGGAGCTAGCCGCCATTATATTTGCTTTGAAGATTTGGAGACATTACCTTTATGGTATTATATTTGAGATTCTCACTGATCATAAGAGTCTTAAATACCTTTTCACTCAGAAGGAACTCAATCTCCGACAGAGGAGATGGATGGAGTTCCTGAAGGATTACGACTATACTATTAGCTACCACCTAGGGAAAGCTAATGTGGTTACCGATGCGTTTAGCCAGAAGTCCAGAGGGACTTTAGCTTGCCACCGAGTTATGGTCACGGACTTGATTCAAGATTTCTCCGAGTTGGGCCTTGAGGAGTAGGGGTGGACAGAGCAGGGTATTCTGGTTACCATGGTTGCTCAGTCGTCAATCAGGATGAGGATACGAGAGGCCCAAGCCGGTGATCAGCACTTAGAGTCCATTAGCAGCTAGATAGCTTCTGGGTAGCAGACAGAGTTCACCTGAGATGATGCAGGTATTATATATTTCCAAGGTCAACTATGCATACCTCTATCTCACCCGGTCAAGGAGGAGTTACTTCAGGAGGCTCATCGCTCCTGATTTGCTATCCACCCAGGTGGGACCGCATGTATCAAGACTTGAGGCGTTCCTATTGGTGGAACGGTATGAAGAAAGACATCGTGAAATTTGTAGCTAGATGTCTTGTCTGTCAGCAGGTGAAGGCTGAGCACCAGAGACCTGCCAGATTACTTCAGAGGAATCTGATTCTAGAGTGGAAATGCATCACTATGGATTTCGTGGTGGGATTGCCTAGGACACGACGAGGCCATGACGCGATTTGGATAATCGTTGACCGATTAACCAAATCTTCACACTTCTTAGCTATTTGGAAGACCTATTCTCTGGATCGATTGACAAAGCTGTATTGTCGAGAGATCATCAGATTGCATGGTGTTTCATTGAGTATTATATCAGATCGAGACCCATGACTCACGTCTCGGTTCTGGCAAAGTCTGCAGCAAGCCTTGGGCATGTTAGAGTGTATACTAAAAGCCATGGAAGCTGAGTATGTGGCAGCCTCTGAGGCAGCCAAAGAAGCTGTATGGCTCAGGAACTTTCTAATGGACTTTGATGTGATTCATGGTTTGCCCAAAATCATCACAATTTATTGTGATAATAGCGGTGCAGTTACAAACTCGAAGGAACCACGAGCCCATAAGGCAAGTAAACATATAGAGCGCAAGTACCACCTGATACGAGACATCGTCAAGCGAGGAGAAGTTGTCGTCGCCAAGATTGCATCAACAGATAACCTGGCAGATCCTTTCACTAAGGCCCTTCCAGTGAAAGCTTTTGATAGGCATGTGGAGGGGATAGGAATCAGATGTATGGCAGCAGATATGGCAGCTTAGTCTTTTAGTATAAGTGGAAGATTGTTAGAGTGTATACTAAAAGCCCAGCTTTTTGTAAACATTTATTTATGAAATAAAAGAATCACATTGGTCAAATGTCTACATTTTATTTGTTAAGTGTAGTTGTTCAATTAATTTATATTGTAGATAATATGGTGTGGTGTCACACACAGAAGATCATGTTATCAGCTCTTTATAAATTATAAATAGTTGCTCACGACTAAGATGGAAAGGAAAAAACCATTGGAATAGTCGTAGTGTAATTAGGTATTAGTTTATCTTGACTAATAAATTACACTAGTACACTCTAAGTGTATTGAGTACGACCATTGTAGGTAAGTTCTTTTTATACTGACTTAATAAAAGAATTAGACCTTAGTTATTATAGAAGTGTGTGCTCTTAATCCTAAAATAATAACAAGCACATATATTTAGTATTTATTTCTTTAACTTATCAAAGGGTGAGATTTAGTTTGATAAATTAATAGGCCCGATAAGTTGGGAAATGATATTACTTATAGTGTGCTGTTGATTATAGAAGGAATCTGTGTCCTAGTTATCTATGTTGAGAATGTCCCCAAGAGGAGCTCATAAGGATTGTCATGTTAAACCCTGTAGGTGGACTTAGTCCAACATGACAATGAAGTTGAGTGGTACTACTCTTGAAGCTAGATATTAATTAAGTGAGTTGTCAGTAACTTACTTAATTAGTGGGCATTCGTTATCTTAAACACAGGCAGACTAACACACTCATGATATGAAGGAGCCCATAATGTAATTTGGGATTGGTGCGGTAGTACAATAATAACTCTCTAGTGGAATGAGTTATTATTGATAAACTTGAGTTGTGTGTTCGGGGCGAACACGGGATACTCAAGCTCATCGGAAGGCCAAAACCAATTTATCCTCTAGGTCCCTGTCGTAGCCTCAATAAAGCCTCAAGTCCACCCATATAAAGCCCTTCTTGGTGTCCAAGAAGAGGTCGACCCATGGCTTGGTGACCAAGCCAAAGGGGTCGGCCAATCTCCTTCACAAAGGGGCCGACCTTTTGCTTGGTGTCCAAGTAAAGAGGGGTCGACCATAATATGTCAAATTAGGAGGGGTGTTTTGAATTTTTAAAATCTTCTCTTTGTAGAAAACTACAAGTTTAAGAGAGAGATTTTAAAATATAAAACTTTCCTTATTTGAATTAGGCCACATGATTTAAAAGAAAATTTAAAAGTTTTAAAACTTTCCTTTTTTAACCGTCTTCATGGTTTTTAGAAAAAAGGAAGAGAAGTTTTAAAATTAAAATTTTCTAATTTTGTAACCATGTTAAAATAGGAAGTTTTAGAAGAGAAGTTTTAAATTTTAAAACTTGGTTTTAATTTTTAAAACTTTCCTTTTTCTAACATCCACAATAGGTAAGAGAGCTTGTAAAATTTTATAAGAGGATTTTTTCTTTTATAAAATTTTATCAAAATTATTTACTTCCTTTTTAAGGGGTCGGCCAAATTAAATCATCATCCAATCTATGATTGATGATTGATTTAATCAAGAGGAAAGAAAAAGAAAATAAAAGGAGAAAAGGAAAAATAAGAGGAAGATTTTATTTTTTATAAAAAGTCTTTCCTTATTTGCCTTGGGCAAGTAATATAAAAGAAGGGGAGAGGAGGCATCAATAATTATCAATTCTTATTCTCTTGTTGGTGATCTCCATAGTGGCTGGCCCTCTCCCTATTCCCTTTCCCCTTGCTCTCTTTGGTTCCTTTATGGTGGTGGTGGCCGAAATCTAGAGAAGGAGGAGAAGCTCTTTGGGTGGTGTTCATCTTGGAGGATCGTCGCCCACACGACGTTCAAGAGGAGGCGAGAAATACGGCAGAAGATCTCGAGGTCATTAGCATACAAAGAGAAGGTATAACTAGTAATTTTCTTCCGCATCATGCTAGTTATTTTTCTTTGTATGAATTCCAAACACAAGAGACATTAGATTCTAGTTTTTCGGATTTGTTTCGAAGTTGTGTTTTTTTTTTCAAATTTGTGATTCGATTGTTCCTTTTGGTTAAACCTAGAGTTATATAAGGAAATTAAATATTAGCTTTCCTGAAAAGGCTTTGTCTAGGCGGTGGTGGATGCTCCCATACCCAAGAAGGTCATGTGCCTCGTCATGCAGTCCTCGAAGCTAATTTTAGAAATTAATATTTAATTGAATTTATAACATAGGTGGATTTGGATCAATAGTATTAAGTTTTGCTTGCGATCCAAGTCTAAACCATTAAGAACAGATAAGTTAAATTTGGAATCAATAATGTTAAGTTCCGTTTGCGATTCCTAATTTAACTTCTAAAGAACACAATAGGTTATTTAGGAAAAGCTCGACACTTGTACAAAATTTTTGTACAGTGGAACCTGTACGATCTTCCTAGGACCAACCAACAGGGCACACAGCTCCGTTTCAATACAACTTTCCATCCGCAGATAGATGGACAGTCAGAGTGGACCATTCAGACTCTAGAGGACTTGTTGAGGTATTGTGTTATGGATTTTAGAGGCAGTTGGGAGGACGACTTGCCATTGGTAGAGTTCGCCTACAACAATAGCTATCACTCAGCTATCCAGATGGCACCGTTTGAAGCGTTGTATGGTAGACCTTGTTGGACACTCACCCTCTGGGAGGAGGTTGGGGAGGCCCAGCTGCTAGGACCGCAGAGAGCTCAGCAGGAGGGGGAGTTGGTCTATACTATCAGACGGAGGATGTCAAAGGCATAGGACCGCTAGAAGAGTTATGTTGATCAGAGACGTAGACCCCTGGAGTTCTCTTCTGGCGACCATATTTTTCTGAGAGTCTCACCCACAAAAGGGGTGGAAGAGATTTGGCCTCCGAGGTAAACTAGCTCTACGATACATTGGATCTTTCCAAATATTGGAGAGTATTGGTAGAGTAGCTTATCGTCTAGTGCTACCACCGACTATGGCAGGCGTTCATAATGTATTCTATGTGTCTATGCTAAGAAGATACATAGCCGACCCAACACATGTACTGTCAGATATACCAGTTCTCATTTAGCCTGACGTTACCTACGAGGAGCTTCCGGTATACATTCTGGACCACAAGGAGCGTCAGTTGCGGAACAAGACTATTCGGCTGATTAAAGTCAGATGACAACATCATTCCGACAAGGAGGCTACATGGGAGCTCGAGGATACGATCCGAGCTCGATACCCCCATCTTTTTACTTGAGGTATGTGAGTTAGATTTCCGTTCAGCATTTATACTATCTTTTTATTGCTAGTGCTTGCTGATGGTAAATAACGAAATTTGGGGACCAAATTTTTATCAATGGAGGAGAATATAAAATATAGTACCCTAAATATTAATTAAATAATAAGGTTAAATAGAGGAAGAACCTTAATGGAATTTTCTGAAATTTTTAGAAATTTTCTGGAAATTTTTTGGAGACCGTATGGTATAGGTTACGGGGATCAATTATGGGGCCAAAGAAAAGCCTGTTTAAGCTACCCTAATTTAAGTGAGGAAAAGTTTGATTTTTCATTTGTTTTTCTTTTTCTTTATTTTTCCCCCCGCGTATCCTATTTCTCTTTTCTCCCTTCTCCCGTCGTCGAACTCGCCCGATTCTTCTCCTCTCTTCTCTTCTTCACCTCTTCGGCTCCTCCACCCGACGGTGCCACCGCGACCCTTCTCCTCCCCTTCTTCTTCCCCATCTCCTCATCCCGTCTCTGCCCTAGCCTCTACCCTAATTTCCCTTTCTCTGCGTCTTCATCGCCACCGACGAGCAGGGAGCAACGCCAAGCGAAGGTTTCCTCCCCTAGCCGATGTCGTCTCTATGTTGAAGACCAAATTGGTGACGCCACCGGTCGAGGTAGGGTTGTCAATCTCTTCATGTGCCCTAGATTTCCCCTTTCTTGCACATCCTTGCCCTGATCTGCTCGTCGCCACTGCTAGATTTCCATTTTTGGCCGAGGTACCAAAGGGGCTCTCAGTAGCCAAGCTTCTGATCGTGCCATAGAGTTTCCTTCGGGTCGCCTCTTTCTGATCTAGCACCAGCTCACTGTGCTGGCATCTCCTGTGTCCTAGCACCGGCACAATTCCAATGTTGGGCCTCACAATGTAGTCTGACCGAGAGTAATCTGTGGACACGGTTTAGGGCTTCGACCACCAATTTTGACAGTGAGTACTTTTGGCTAGCAAATTCCAACATCTGATCGGATCTGCTGCAATCACCAAAGAAGAGGAAAGTTAGGGAAAGATCCTTGTTAACTTCAACAGCGATGTGGATTTAGGTAAATTATTGTTAGAATTCCTAACTAGTTAGATTTGGGATCGTTTTGCAAATGGCAGTAGAGGGTTGAGTGCAGTTACTTGGTTCCAGCTTTGGACCCAGCCGCTATAGTTCCGATTGCGTGCAACAGCACGAACGGATTTTTGGGTAAGTTGGGCTATGAAATTAATACATTTAGTATTGGTTTAGATTAAGTTGTTGTGATTGATTATGCTTATTGCAAATCCTAATTTGATTGGATTAGTTAAAATTGATTGAGTTAGATGATCAAATTAGGGTTGATAATTGGATTTGGATTTAGGTTAGCTTCTCGGGAATTTGATCTAGCTAATTAATTTATATGTAATTAGCTAAATATGTATATCATGTATTACAGGACTTTGATTCGAGACGGCGTCTCGATGTGGGGTCTATTTCAGAGACGATCTCCATTTTAAGGTGGGTACCTTGACTTATCTCTTTTGATATGTTATGTTGATATGCGTAGTAGATTATAGCCTTTAGTAATAATTATGTTTATCATTGCTTTAGTATGTCATTACATGATACCGTTGCATGCTTTCATCTGTTCTGCATTTATGATTTATTATTGCCATGATTATTTATGCTCATTGAGGTAGTGACGTACTATGCCTTGTGATACACCGGACTAGACATTTACCATATATGACCTGTGTACCTAGATCTGTTTATTTGATCCATTTATTTTTGGTACATGTTTTATGGAGGTAGATATGGTCAGGATTTGCATGCTTAGTATCATGCATCATCTTTCATGATTTCATGTTGTGCGATTGGTAGCCCCATTATTGTTGAGCTCATCGCTAATTACATGGATCTGTCCATACAACCACTCATGGGTTAGTGGTATATTAGGTAGGGTGTGTGGCAGTTTTTCTCTGTTAGGCTCCGCTGGTCCACTCATGGGTAGTGGTGACGCAACGTGGTAGCTAGCAGGCAGTTTTGCTCTGTTAGGCTCCGCTGGTCCGCTCATGGGTAGTGGTGATGCAACGTGATAGTCGGCAGGGATCCCTCATCCGGATTGTCTCAGGGAGATGAGAGCATTAAGCTCCCCCACTTATGATTTGGGGTAGGAGGATAGGTGTACTCCGACATCATCTTATCCACTCTGTCACTCATCAGGAGCAGTGATGGCAGAGTTCATAGTTATCATAGTCCTACCCACTCGGTCTCACCATCGTGTGTGAGATGGTTGACTGGCGTCAGGGGTGATCAGGATATGTCATTGGCATCATATGCATGATTGCATTATTGCTTGTGTTTGCTGCACTTTATTTGCTACATATTGGATGGATGCATATGTTTGACATGCATACAGGAACTTGTTACTTTTGATCTAACAACCTTATTATTTTGATAGGAGGTCCTGGTGAGTACAGCTTCTCCTTTTCTTACAATTCTACATTTTCCACTACTCCAGGAGACTGTACACATATTTATTACTATTGGTTATTTCGTATTATGCATATCAACTTGGTATCCGCTGAGTGTTGGACTCATCCCGTTGATATTTTCTTATTTAAGGTTGAGGTCGTCAGAAGGTTCCAGTTGCTAGTCCCCTGGTCATGAGAGTTTATGTATTAGTCTTGTGGTTTTCTATTTGTTTCAGACTTATATTGGTTTTGCACTTTGGATTGTATGGTTTTTCTTAAGACATTGCGATGATTGGATTTTTGCTTGTTTAGTATATTTGTAATTGTTATGTTTCGCTACGCGCCTGCCGATCAGAAGAAGAGGTAAGTTAGATGTTGTTTTTGTTTTCTTTTGTATTGTGGTGATAGCCAGAGGTTGTTTGGATATAAACTGTGTGGTTTGTTAATATTTTTATATTTATTGTTCCGGCCATGTTGGTCGTGTATGAGTTGGTTGTAGTAAAGTTTCATATTGACACTCGTACAAGGGAGATATTGTCGAAATTTCTTCTGGCAGGGATTACCTGGGGCGTGACAAGTTGATTGTTGTCCATGCGCTCAGAGCTACTCTGGGCACTGGGAGCTACTCTGGGTGTCTAGACCAATCTAGTCCCCAGGGCACCTTAGCGAGGTGCCCCTGTGCCAAGGAGGTCCGAGTGCCCGAAACTATTCTAGATGCCCGAACCAGAGAGTTTATCCAAACCCGTTGTGATACGATTCCTTGCGACATGGATAAAGTTTTATCCACGCCCAGGTTCCCGGAACCTTTCGAGACACCCGGATCAAGGCTATAAATATAATCTTGATCCCAATAGTTCAAAACAACACTTGTAAAATGATTCTCTTTCTATTCTACTACTTTGTTTGTGAGCTGTCAATGTTGTAAGAGTCTACTCCACCGAAAGGAGATTTTTAGTGAGCTTTAATTGCCTTGGATTAGTAATCCTTTGATTGCAAATCAAGTAAATCTTTCTATGCCTCTCTCTTTAATTAATTAGTTTCTAAATTCTTTTGTACAAGTGTTTGTCTTAATCAAGCTATAAGATCGAGAAAGGTTTGTGCTTGTATTTTCAGGCAATTCACCCTTCTTGTCGGCCACAAGGAACCAACACATTTTGGTCATTCATGCTAATAAAAGTGTAATACCCCGGTTCTGAGATTCTGGTTAAGTATGGCTTAAAAGGTTAGATGGTACTATCCATATCACCAAGGTGCACCTTTCTTTTCGAAAGACCAAACTTAAGAACTCCAAAGTTGAGTGCTTGGCATGGAGAAATCTGAGGATGGGTGATCTCCTGGGAAGTTTTCCAGGCTGCGCGAGTGAGGACAAAGTACGCTGAAAGGATCTCCGGTGGTTTGTGGAGCTAGTCGTCAACCCGATGGGCAATTATGGTGGCGTTCCCGGTTCAGTTCCGGTGGGGCCCGCCCGGGCCGGGGCGTTACAAAAAGGATGTCATCACAGTTGAGCATCACTTTCATTATGATATATTTAATATTGTAATAGATTTTCAATTGGAAGAGTTAAACTATAGATTCAGTGATGAGATAATAGAACTTCTTGTGCTTAGCTCTGCTTTGGATCCATAAGATAATTTTAATTGGTTCAACATTGATAAGATTTGTACTCTCGCTGAGAAGTATTATCCCGAGGACTTCACTGAACAGGAAATGCATAATTTGAGGTGTTAGCAACAACACTATGAGCTTGATGTGCTTTGTCATGAAAATTTCCAAAAAATGTCCACTATCTCAGAATTGTGTTAAGGGTTATTTGAAACAAAAATATTACAGTACTATAATTTGATCGACAAGTTGATTAGTCTAATTTTAACATTGCCTGTTTCTACGGCAACTACAAAGTGTGCATTTTCAGCTATGAAGCATATTAAAACAGTTCTTCGTAATAGAATGGGAGAGGATTTTCTAACAGATTCTATGATTATCTACATTGAGAGAGAGTTTGCTTCTAGTATTGATACAGATTCTATCATTGATGAATATTATACTTTGAAGAATCGTAGATCACAACTTTGATAATGTAACAACCCAAATTTCCTCATTTCGAGTCCTAATAGTAATTAAAATATTTAGAAATACCTTAGAAATATTCTAGAGATTTTTAGAAATTTTTAGAGTATTTTTATGTAATTTTTAGGGTTCGTTTGACATTTTTACCAAAAGGAGGAAGTTTCAAAAAAATAAATAGGTTCGGCCGAGGTTCGAACCCGCGACCTCCGACCGTTCCAAGTCTTAAATGGTTTCGGCTAGCCAAGCGTCCCAACGGGTGTTTCATGAATAAATCAATAACAAATTGGTCTTAAACCATAACAGAAATTCTAAGTTACAAGAGGGATAAGTGTTGTTTTGTTGCCGTGACCGAAACCTAATTCCCTTCTCCTTACCTCTCGCGTGCGACGGTGACTCGGCGGAAGCGCAAGAAGGAAACTAGGGTTCACTTTCGGCGGCCGGCGAGGGGCTAACTCCGGGAGTTCGTCACCAATACGAGGTCCTCTTGTCGAGGAGAAGCCGTAGGCACGAAGGAGAGGCTGAGATTCCAAGTGTACCGAAACCCTAGCTGCCTTTCTTCTCAGTTGTGAGTCCAAGAAACCAAGGTAAGTTGCTACTCACCTGTGGTAAGAGTAGTTTCGAGTTTGATTTAGTGTTTCCCTTGGGTTTTCAGAATATGATGTAAAGATTTGTTGACTAGAAAGCTTGATGCCGTAAGTTTTACAAAGAAGATTGTTCATTCCTTTAGGCTTTCGGATTTTGTTATAAAGAATTGCGGAAATGCTAGGGATTTAGTTTTCTTTTGGATTTTGGAATAGGCTGTACAAAATTAGTTGTTAGAGGTAAGAGTAGTTTCAAGATTTTATCTTCTTCTTTACATTATTGTTGAAACATGCTTAAAGATTCTATTGCTCTATATAAGTATAAGATTTCAATTTCAGATTTAGTTTCTTATGCTTTCTTAATTAGTTGGAACAACCATGCCTTAAGCTTGCTGGTTAGGTCTTTTTATGCTTTGCATTGGGCAAGAACAGCCCTATATTTAGCATTTCTGTTTAGACCTTTTTATGCAATGTAGTGGCACGAACAACCCTTAATCTAAGTACATAGTGTTAGTTTTCTTTGCTATTTAATAAATATGATCAACCCTGTTTAATAGCATTGCATATTCAGCCTCTTCGTTATTTAAGCATGATATTCTGTTGAGTATGTGCAACATTGATTCCTTTATTTCTAGTTTCCTTGCTATAGAATGAGTATGTGCAACATTGTTTCCTTTATTTCTAGTTTCCTTGCTATTAAATGTGCACGAGCAGATTTCTAGTTTTCTTTGCAATTAGATATACATGAGCAGATTTTCTAGTTTTCATTTGCTATTAGATAAGCGGATTTTTCATGTTGCTATTAGTAGAGCACGAGCAGTATTTTTTCTAGCTTTCCCTATTGCTGTTATTTGAGCATGAACAGATTTTTAGTTTGTATTTAGTTCCTAGATTTCTTTGTGTAGCAGTAGGTGTGCACAACAAATGAAGCAATGCAGATCTTTAATTTCATTTAGCTCCTAGTTTTCGTAGTGCAGTTTAGATCTCCTTGTAGTGCAGATTGTGTTAAGCATTAGTGCAGATTTCTGTTAAGCTTTAGTGCAGATTTCTGTTAAGCATTAGTGCAAATTTTTATTATGCATTGCAGTACAGATTTTTCATTAAGCATTTTTGTTTCAGATTTTGAGTTCCTTATCAGTATTTTAAGTTTTATAAGAAAGCTAAAGGAAAGAAAGAAAAAGGCCAAGGCCATAAGTAGATTCCAAAGTCAAGACTTTAGGGATTTTGGCACACAAGGTGTTTGAAAAAAATGCCGAGGCATTATATATTAGAAGTAATAAAAGATAACAAGTATTTTATTTTATTTTTAATAGGCTAGTACCCGACTTCCGAGGTTGTCGTTAAACAAATCCAGGTGACCAATTCCGAGGTCATGGCCCTGGTAAGACCGAGGTCTTTACCCTCGTAGGATTGGTGGCTCGCTACCCCAGTTTTTTTTAGGGAGCGTGCTTTGGTACTACGCCTGGGCCCAAGAAGAGATTGATTATTATTTTGAAGTATTAAAGTATAAGTTTTTTTTTAAAACAAGTAAAATAAATTTCACTTAAGTTTAAAATTCAGCAAGTTAGCTTCTTTTAATTTCGAAGCATGCAGTATTAGTTTTATTTGTTTCCTGATTAGCCTTGTCTTTCAGCATGCAGTTTTATTCTTGTATATCATGAGTATGCAAATTTTAGTGCTTTGCTATTAGATGACCATGAGTAGTTTTCTTTTTACAGATTCAATTTTTTTAGCATTATTGTATTTATATGCACATTCGAGTTTTTGTGAGTTAGACAACGCTTACTAAGCATTCGTTTATAGTTTGCATTTCCTCTTATTGCAGATAAAGGAAAGGAAAAGCTATAGCAAAGGAAGGCGGAGGTGTTCGATGATGTGTGTGATGCCAGGACTACGGGAGAGACTTGGGACATTATTAAGTATCCATGTTGTAGTGGATAAGAAACATTTGAGATTGTACTTTATATTCCATATCATTTGAGATTATTCTTGTTTTAGATTGCATGCTAAGATGAGTTCAGTTTAGTAAGTAGGTACTTTTGTGTTTGCATTGAGATATAGTTTCATATGTTTTCTGTTATTATGAGTTATAGGTGCATGTCAGTATTGCATTGTATTTTAGTCCTGCTGAACTGCATATACTCTACTGAAATTTTAAGTTTTCTGGAAAAATTTTAATGTACAGTTTGCTATACTAGTTAAGAAAGAATCTATAGTAGATATGTAACGGTCACCTTTAGAGAGTAGTGAGAAGGGTGGTCATCACAGGTTGGTATCAGAGCAGTTCCCATTCTCCAGCATCACACACACATCAGCATCAGTCTTGCCGTCTTCAAGTAAGAAAGTATTTAAATTTTTTCAGCATGCTTTTCTTATTCGTTACAGTAAAGAGAAGTTTTTAGAAGTATTTGATTTTATGTGCAGAATAATGAGGTGTTTTAGAAGTGCTTACTCATAAATGTTTAAAGTTAAGAATTTTGCTTAGTTTCCTCTCTCTACATAACTACATGTCAAGAAGAGGACGTCCCCGTACCGCTCGTACTGAGGACCCAGCACAGGAGAACGAAGAGCCCAGAACAACTGAAAGAAATCTCTCTGAAGTTGTTGCTCAACTCCAGAGACAAGTGGCAGAGCAGCAACAAGTGATCGTCAATCTGATGGCGAATCGGCAGTCAGTCCCTCCCACTCCTCCAACGATCAATGTGGAGACTCCAGTGGTGGCTGAGGTCCCACCAGCCGCCCTGGAAGTTCCCACAACACCTAGAAGACAGGAAGCATACCTGATACAGTGGCTGAAGCTGAAGCCAGAAAGTTTCTCCGACACGACTGAGCCCTGGGATGCTTAGGCTTGGTTTAAGACACTGGAGAGCACCATCTTGACTGGCCAGAAGTCGAGAAGGTCAAGTGTGCCTCTTTCTGCCTATCAGGGGATGCTCGTATGTGGTGGGAGAGAGTTAAGAGCAAGAGAGCAGTCAACCAAATGAGCTGGGTTGATTTCGAGGCAGAGTTTTACGAAGAATTCTACCGCCAGCGGATCACCAATAAACACTATAAGGAGTTTATAGAATTCAGACAAGGTGACCTGCCCGTGGAAGAAGCAGTTAAAAGATTCAATAGGCTAGCTCGTCTCTGCCCAGAGCTAGTAAGTACAGAGAAGGAACGAGTCAGATTGATGTTTCGAATGTTGAGACCAGAGATAGCACTTAATGTGAGTAGTGGAACTCACCGGCCGTAGACTGGTGAAGAACTGGTCAGTAGTGCATTAATCGCTGAGCACTATCTGAACAACATCAAGGTACAACAAACGCAACTCAAGCAACTCAAGATAGAGGACAAGACAGCAGGAAATCAGAAACCTCAGGCAAGTAAGCAGAACAGAAGGATAAAAAGGACCCAAGCAGGAAGATGTTCGGGTAGTCTGTGAGTATCCAAAGCTATTTCCAGAAGAGCTACCTGGACTACCTCCCAACAGAGAAGTGGAGTTTGAAATTGAATTGGTTCTTGGTACTAGTCCAATTTCAAAAGCTCTGTACCGAATGTCCCCAGCAGAGTTGAAAGAGTTACAAGAACAACTTCAGGAGCTACTTGACAAGGGATTCATCCGCCCTAGTCATTCACCCTGGGGAGCCCCTGTGTTGTTTGTCAAGAAGAAGGACGGATTCATGCGAATGTGCATAGATTATAAAGCGCTGAACAAAGTGATAATTAAGAATAAGTACCCTCTTCCCAGAATAGATGATTTCTTTGATCGGCTAAGAGGGGCCACAGTGTTCTCAAAGATAGATTTATGCTCTGGATATCACCAGCTGAAGGTTAAAGAAAGTGATATACCCAGAACAGCTTTCAGGACCAGATACGGACACTACCAATTTGTAGTGATGCCATTTGGAGTAACCAATGCTCCATCAGTCTTTATGGAGCTGATGAATCATGTCTTCAGGGAATATTTGGACAAATTTGTCATCGTGTTCATTGACGACATTTTGGTCTATTCAAGAACCCCAGAGGAGCATGACACGCACTTGAGGATAGTACTACAGACCCTTCAACAAAAGCAGCTTTATGCTAAATTCTCAAAATGCGAGTTCTGGTTAGAGCAGGTGGCGTTTCTAGGTCACATCATTTCTAAAGAAGGTATTCAAGTGGATCCTACCAAAATAGAAGCGGTCAACAACTGGAGTAGACCCAAGAATGCCAGGGAGATCAGAAGCTTCCTTGGTTTAGCTGGGTACTATAGGAAATTTGTGGAGGACTTTTCCCGGATAGCCTCTCCACTTACAGCCCTGACGAGGAAGAATAAGAAGTTTGAATGGTCAGACAAATGCGAGCAAAGTTTTCAAGAGTTGAAGAAAAGGCTGACCAGTGCCCATATTCTGACAGTCCCAGAAAGTGACAAGAGTTTTGACATCTATAGTGATGCTTCCAAGATAGGCCTAGGAGATGTACTCATGCAAGGAGGGAAAGTTATAGCTTATGCTTCCAGACAACTCAAAGACTATGAGAAGAATTACCCTACTCATGATCTTGAGCTGGCAGCTGTGGTTTTTGCACTAAAACTCTAGCGACATTATTTGTATGGTGTCCGGTGCAAAATCTTCACAGACCATCAGAGCTTGAAGTATTTCTTTACCCAGAGGGATTTAAACATGAGACAGCGCAGGTGGTTAGAGTTGGTCAATGATTATGACTGTGAAATCCTCTACCACCCAGGTAAAGCTAACAAAGTGGCAGATGCACTAAGCAGAAAGTCTAGTGCACTCCTGATGTCTTTGTCATCATTAGCCCTGCCACTGTAGGAGTTGTCAGATTTCAGACTTGAAGTTATTTATGAGCAACTCTCTGCATTGACCTTAGAGTTAACCCTGCTTGAGGATATACAGAGAAAGTAAAGTGAAGATTCAGATATCCAGAAGCTCAAGCAAGGGATACAAAAAGAAGAAGATACAGAGTTTCGAGTATCAGACAGTAGAGTTCTTTATCAGGGGAGCCGCCCTTGTGTTCCCAATGATGAGGAATTGAGAAAGAAGATTCTAGAAGAAACTTATAGTACACCATACTCTATGCATCCTGGTTCAACCAAGATGTATCAAGATTTGAAGCAGAGATTCTGGTGGTCTGGGCTCAAGAGGGATGTAGCAAAATATGTCAGTACCTGTCTGACATGCCAGAGAGTCAAAGCAGAGCACCAGAGACCAGGAGGAGTTCTACAGTCTCTCCCTATACCAGAGTGGAAGTGGGAAGAAATATCCATGGAATTCATAACAGGTCTTCCAAGAACTACAAATGGATATGATGCGATATGGGTGATAGTGGACAGATTGACCAAGTCTGTCCATTTTCTAGCCATAAAGGTGTCCCACTCTATAGAGCAGTTGGCACAACTATATATTAAGGAAGTGATCAGACTTCACGGAGTTCCGAAGTCGATCGTTTCTGCCTGAGATGGACGCTTTAGCTCTCATTTTTGGGAGTGTGTACAGAATGCATTAGGCACCAAACTCAATTTCAGCACAGCCTTCCATCCCCAGACACATGGACAGACAGAATGAGTGAATCGGATTTTAGAAGACATGCTCAGGGCTTGTGCACTAGATTTCAAAGGTAGTTGGTGTAAGTATCTGTACTTAGCTGAATTCGCCTACAACAATAGCTACCAGGCCACTATCAAGATGGCACCTTACGAGGCACTGTATGGCCGAAAGTGTAGATCACCTATATGCTGGTTAGAGACTGGGGAAAGAAAAGAGATGGAATCGGAATTGGGTAGGCAGCCCGAGATGATAGAAGAAACACACAGGCTATCCAGAAGATTAGACAGAGGATTGAGACTGCCCAGAGCAGACAGAAAAGTTATGCTGACACACGCCATATGTAACACCCCTAGAAAGCCTAGATAAGAAAGTAAGGATAATGAGAGTTTGAAGGTAGTGAAAAGAAGGTGTAAATATTCTAAGTTGAATATTAAGATGGGAAGGATTTAGATGATTAAAACTTTATGAAAGAAAATAAAGTTGAGAATATAAATCATCTATATTTATAATACATGGAATTAATGTAAACAAAAGGAAGGCATATGAGATAATATATATGTGTATGAAATATTTATGCATAATGCATAATATGGTGATATATGAATTATTATGTACAAAAGAATATCAATAATATGTTAGAAGAGAAATAGGATTGAACCTTGGACCTCTTGTAAGGAACATGTATAGGATATCAAAGGGGATAGGAGAATTATTGATAAGAAGAGAAAGGACTAAGTAGTTAAGAATAAGAAAGGATTCTTTTTACTTAAAAGGAAAAGGAAGTAAAAAGAAGTAAAAATATACATAACCAAGTTTTGATCCTTGGTTCTCTTGTGGATGCATGCATATGTTAACCAAGTGTGATAGGAGAGGATATTGTAAGAGGAGAGATAGGAATTTTAATTAAAGGAAAGAAAAGAGAGAAATTAAAGGAAAGAAAAGAGAGAACTCAAGAAGCATTTCTCTAGAATATTCTTATCATTAAAGAGGAGAAATAAATAAGGAGGATGAATCAAGTCAAGTTTTCCTCCCCTCATTTTAGTATAAATAGGCATGGAGGGGTGGCTTCATCCTCAACTCACTCTCCTCCTCTTCTCCTAGAGGTGCCGAGACACTCCCTCTTTTCTTTCTTTCTTTTTGTTGCCGAGCAACACAAGAGGAAGAAGCCTCCTCTTCTTCCTCTTCCTCTCCACCAAAAGACCTAGCCACTTCTTTCTCCATTGGTGCCGAGCAAAGCAAGTAAGGAAGAAAGGTCCACAAGCAAGTTCTCAACTCTAGGAAACTTAAGCAAAGAAGGTAAGCTTCCCCTCACCTGTGGTACAAGGCTTTTATGTGATTTTCGGATTTATAAGGATTAGAAAACCTAGGAAAGAATTTAAGAAAATTCGGCTAAAGAAAAGGTTTTCAAATCTAAGATGATTTAAACAAGACCTCATTTCATGATAAGATTTTCTATGCTATGTAGAAGGATTCTTTTCCATGATTTTATACTGATATGATGTATGATCAGAGGAGTATCTAACCCTAGGATTTAACCAAAAATATTTTAAAGAGGCTAGGAAGATTATAGTCTAACCAAACTAGTGCAAGGTTCCTTCTATGAAATGCTAAGGACCTTTCTATGGTTTTCTTGCTTGGAAATTAATTGGAACCAAAAGAAAACTCACTTGTATGCTTCGGACCAGAAAGGTTAAGGGTTAGAAAGACTAAACATGCTCCTATGATAGGATATAAAGTTTCTTAAAGGGTGTTCACATTGCTAGAAACTCATGAACTCTTTTTAGGGTTTTTCGGCCATGATAAAAGGGATAGCTTAGATTAGCCTAAACAAAAATATTAATATGCTCAAGACCTCTGTGATATTATGATATGAAAGTTGATTAATGCTCTCATGTTTAATTGGAATGTAGAAAATTAGTTACATGATATAAGACATGTAAGATCACAAGAGTCCTAACTTGTTTATGATCCAATTTTGTGTATGATGTTCTTAGTAACTTTTGCCATGATATTTACTTAGGCTTTCCATGCTTTAGGCCACTTAAGAAACCTAGCTTAAGGACTGGTAGGTTTCGGCCATGAAGGAAAATAAAAGAAAAAGGGAAAGAAACCTAGGAAATGCTATACATAATGAGAAGAAATGAAATTATGTTATGTAATATGCTATGATATGTTATAGCATAGGAAATGCTATACATAATGAGAAGAAATGAAATTATGTTATGTAATATGCCATGATATGTTATAGCATAGGAAATGCTATACATAATAAGAAGAAATGAAATTATGTTATGTAATATGCCATGATATGTTATAGCATAGGAAATGCTATACATAATGAGAAGAAATGAAATTATGTTATGTAATATGCTATGATATGTTATAGCATAGGAAATGCTATACATAATGAAAAGAAATGAAATTATGTTACGTAATATGCCATGATATGTTATAGCATAGGAAATGCTATACATAATGAGAAGAAATGAAATTATGTTACGTAATGATATGTTATAGCATAGGAAATGCTATACATAATGAAAAGAAATGAAAAAGGAAATGCATGAAAGATTGTTAGGGACATGATATGATAGTTATGCATGATAAGTTATTTTTTTTGTATGGTTTGTACCAAGGGTGGGCTCCGTAAACGCCCCGGGGTCGGGCCTCGTCAGTAATGGGCCTCTGAATGCCCTAGGTCGATGGAGTAAGACTCGGGCCTAGTATGTATGCATGGTAGGGTTCAAGACTTGCTACCTTGGACCTACCTATGAAGCGCGCGCATTATGTATGTGGTACAAACCGGGATCCCCTTTAATGATGATATTAATTTCAAGTACTTATAAGTATAAGTTTTCAAATTCATGATGCATTGCCTACATATGTGCTTGAATTATCTGATGATTAGATATAATGTCATGTGATATTATGATATGAATATGAATATGATGCCCTTGTATGTCGTATGCTTATGATACCTCGCATGATATTGATATGCAATGATATGAATTCGGTTTTAGTGAGTAGGAAAGGAACTTACTGAGCCATGAGTGCTCATAGCTTACTTTCCTTGTACCGCAGATATGGGGGACGGATATTCGGAACGACGGAGCAGCAGGAGGAGCAGATAGTGATGTGTGTGGTGGTGGCTCGGCAAGAACGATTCGGACAAATTAATATTTTTTAGTTATATGATCAATATATGCACATTCGAACTAATCAGAATATGTGATATCTTGCTTATTTAAATAAAAGGAATGATTTAAAATTTTCCGCTGTTATAGTATAACTAAAGCATGTACATAAGTAGTATAAGATCGTAGCGCCGCCCTTGGGTAAGAAGGGTGGGCGTTTACACCGTAGACCACTGGAATTCCAAGTAGGGGATTCAGTCTTTCTCAAGGTTGCTCCGATGAAGGGAGTGATGAGATTTGGCAAGAAGGGCAAGTTAAGTCCCCGCTATGTAGGACCCTACCTGATCACAGAAAGGATTGGGAAAGTAGCATACAAGCTGGATTTACCTCAAGACATGTCAGCAATACATAATGTATTTCATGTCTCCATGCTAAAGAAGTGTCTCCACGACCCTAGCCAAGTGATTCAGCCTCAGTTAGTGCAGATCCAGGAGGATCTTAGCTATAAGAGCAGACCTGCACAGATAGTGGACAGAGAAGTTAAGAGACTAAGGAACAAAGAAGTGCCACTAGTGAAGGTCATTTGGCAGAATCAGAAGCAGGAGGAAGTCACTTGGGAGCGTGAGGACAGCATGAGACAGAAATATCCAGAATTATTCTAAGTTCGGGGATGAACTTTTTATAAGGTATGGGGAATTGTAACAACCCAAATTTCCTCATTTCAAGTCCTAATAGTAATTAAAAATATTTAGAAATGCCTTAGAAATATTCTAGAGATTTTTAAAAATTTTTAGATTATTTTTATGTAATTTTTGGAGTTCGTTTGACATTTTTACCAAAAGGAGGAAGTTTCAAAAAAATAAATAGGTTCGGCCGAGGTTCAAACCCACGACCTCTGACCGTTCCAAGTCTTAAATGGTTTCGGCTAGCCAGGCATCCCAACGGGTGTTTCGTGAACAAATCAATAATGAATTGGTCTTAAGCCATAACAGAAATTCTAAGTTATAAGAGGGATAAATGTTGTTTTGTTGCCGTGACGGAAACCTAATTCCCTTCTCCTTTCCCTCTTGCGTGCGACGACAACTCGGTGGAAGCGCAAGAAGGAAACTAGGGTTTACTTTCGGCGGCCGGCGAGGGGCTAACTCCGGGAGTTCGTCACCAATACGAGGTCCTCTCGTCGAGGAGAAGTCATAGGCACTAAGGAGAGGCTGAGATTCCAAGTGTACCGAAACCCTAGCTGCCTTTCTTCTCAGTTGTGAGTCCAAGAAACCAAGGTAAGTTGCTACTCACCTGCGGTAAGAGTAGTTTTGAGTTTGATTTAGTGTTTCCCTTGGGTTTTCAGAATATGATGTAAAGATTTGTTGACTAGAAAGCTTGATGCCGTAAGTTTTACAAAGAAGATTGTTCATTCCTTTAGGCTTTCGGATTTTGTTATAAAGAATTACGGAAATGCTAGGGATTTAGTTTTCTTTTGGATTTTGGAATAGGCTGTACAGAATTAGTTGTTAGAGGTAAGAGTAGTTTCAAGATTTTACCTTCTTCTTTACATTATTGTTGAAACATGCTTAAAGATTCTATTGCTCTATATAAGTATTAGATTTCAATTTCAGATTTAGTTTCTTATGCTTTCTTAATTAGTTGGAACAGCCATGCCTTAAGCTTGCTGGTTTGGTCTTTTTATGCTTCGCATTGGGCAAGAACAACCCTATATTTAGCATTTCTGTTTAGACCTTTTTATGCAATGTAGTGGCACGAACAACCCTTAATCTAAGTACATAGTGTTAGTTTTCTTTGCTATTTAATAAATATGATCAGCCCTGTTTAATAGCATTGCATATTCAACCTCTTCGTTATTTAAGCATGATATTTTGTTGAGTATGTGCAGCATTGATTCCTTTATTTCTAGTTTCCTTGCTATAGAATGAGTATGTGCAGCATTGTTTCCTTTATTTCTAGTTTCCTTGCTATTAAATGTGCACGAGCAGATTTCTAGTTTTCTTTGCTATTAGATATACAAGAGCAAATTTTCTAGTTTTTCATAAGCGGATTTTTCATGTTGCTATTAGTAGAGCACGAGCAGTATTTTTTCTAGCTTTCCCTATTGTTGTTATTTGAGCATGAGCAGATTTTTAGTTTGCATTTAGTTCCTAGATTTCTTTGTGTAGCAGTAGGCGTGCACAACAAATGAAGCAATGCAAATCTTTAATTTCATTTAGCTCCTAGTTTTCGTAGTGCGGTTTAGATCTCCTTGTAGTGCAGAATTTTAGTGCAGATTGTGTTAAGCATTAGTGCAGATTTCTGTTAAGCTTTAGTGTAGATTTCTATTAAGCATTAGTGCAGATTTTTATTATGCATTGCAGTACAGATTTTTCATTAAGCATTTCTGTTTCAGATTTTGAGTTCCTTATCAGTATTTTAAGTTTTATAAGAAAGCTAAAGGAAAGAAAGAAAAAGGTCAAGGCCTTAAGTAAATTCCAAAGTCAAGACTTTAGGGATTTTGGCACACAAGGTGTTTGAAGAAAATGCCGAGGCATTATATATTAGAAGTAATAAAAGATAACAAGTATTTTATTTTTTTTTAAGAGGCTAGTACCCGACTTCCGAGGTTGTCGTTAAACAAATCCAGGTGACCAATTCCGAGGTCTTGGCCCTGGTAATACCGAGGTCTTTATCCTCGTAGGATTGGTGGCTCGCTACCCCAGTTTCTATTAGGGAGCGCGCTTTGGTACTACGCCTGGGCCCAAGAATAGATTGATTATTATTTTGAAGTATTAAAGTATAAGTTTTTTTTAAACAAGTAAAATAAGTTTCACTTAAGTTTAAAATTCAGCAAGTTAGCTTCTTTTAATTCGAAGCATGCAGTATTAGTTTTATTTGTTTCCTGATTAGTTTATTGAGCATGATTAGCCTTGTCTTTCAGTATGCAGTTTTATTCTTGTATATCATGAGTATGAAAATTTTAGTGCTTTGCTATTAGATGAGCATGAGTAGTTTTCTTCTTACAGATTCAATTTTTTTAGCATTGTTGTATTTATATGCACATTCGAGTTTTTGTGAGTTAGACAGCGCTTACTAAGCTGTAACGACCCGCCTTCTACTACTAGGCTATAAGGCGAATCGCTACAGTTGTACTGTGCTAAACTATACTGTGCGGAAAGCTGGGCTAATTAAAATTTTACTCTACTATAACTAAGACAGCTGATAAGAAAGGTCTAAAGACCTCCTTTGCTGGTGTACATGTGCTAAAGAGGGGAAACTAAACATCCCAACTTAGCTAGGGACTCATAATTTACTTCCCAGCTAGCTGCTGATCGATCCACGGATCGATCGGACTGCCACTCTGTTCTCACCGGATCGGCCGGCGATCGATCAGTATCTGATCGGTCGGCGACCGATCCAGAACCCGGAATTCTCCGGTTATCAGATATACCGGATCGGTCGGTGGCGACCGATCTGTTCGATCGGGCACCGATCCGGAACCCGGGAATTCTCCGGTTATCAGATATACCGGATCGGCCGACCGATCCAGAGGATATGAGAGCATATCAGATCCGTCGGATCGGTCGGCCGATCCAGCTGGCATCGATCAGGTCGATCGGTCCCAGGTAACGCTTGAAGCGAAAATCAGACTTCAGACACTTTGGCGTGCCAAAATACAATCTAACGACTACCTACTGCATAATAAACTATTCTAACAACATGTAATAACATTCTAACATGATTACTGACATTTTAAAACATTCTTTCATAGTTCAATGCGTTCCAAATCTAAATTGCATGAAAATGAAAGTATCAAAACTAATAAGCTGAAAGTGCTGAACGTAAATGCTAACGAGTTCTAATGCATAATTAAAACTTGTTAGATCCCTGAGATCTTTCATTCCAGTTCCACACACACACATCCTCATCTGCATTGACCTCTAGCCTCCACTGCTAATCCACTTTTCTTTTACCTGTATCTGCAGTATAAGAAAAGTAGTACCTGTAAGCTAACGCTTAGTAAGAAACCATCTACCTCACAAAATCATGCATACGATGCAGTTATGATTTGAAAACATGCTATTCGAAAATATTTTGAACAGGCTAGCATGGCATGGCATACAATCATAGAAACATGGCATACTGAACAATTCATGGCATAGCATACAACTAATCATAAAGCTAACATAGAGAACTGAACTGAAACATAATACTGAGCTAAACTAAACTAAACTGAAGCTGAAATCAACTCAACTAACATAACTGATTTTGAGTTTGAAACTAATACATAATAAGTGAAAATAATAAACATGCTGTAGGGCCCGGCAACCGTACTTTGCTGTGCGCGCATCCCTAACTAGACCCGGGTTTGCAAGTCCCGAATTTAGTAGGGTTAACTAGGTTATCTAAACCTAGGGACGACTGTGGGAGCCCAACCCAATGGATATCTAATCCAGTACAGTGCCAACTGAAAGTTGAATAGCTAATCTGTTTTGCTGAAACTAGGTTATCTGAACCTAGGACTAGGTTATCTGAACCTAGAGGCGACTATGGGAGCCCACCCATTGGATATCTAATCCATATTAGCTGAAATAACTATTTTACTGGTTTAAATGCTTCTAATGCATTTATCTAAGCTGTTAAAACGCCTAAGTTGCATTTTAGCTGATCTAATCATTTTATCGAACACTTGGTGTGCCTAAACCCTCCTCTCCATTAGGGAATCGCTTCTAGGCACCCAACAGCGTCTATGATCCCCAACTGAAGGAGAACAGACGTATTCGGCCCATCTAAAAGCGCTAAACTAATCCCTAATTGGCGAAGAGAGCTAAATACACCCTAGGTATCGATAAAAATCTGCATACATCCTAACTAGAGCATAAAAATTCAAGCGGAAACTATTATACTGCAGGTGAGGGGTTTCTTACCTTCTAATCGTAATTTCTTACGATTCTATTCGCTAGAACTCCGGTGGAGGTGGTCCTCTCGACGATCCGCTCACGTCTTCGCGTTCCTCTCGCGGAGGAGAGCCTCTTTCGTGTAGGAGTCGTCGCCGGAAGATGGCCCTAGGGACCTTGGGGCTTGGTGTGCCGTGCGTGAGGGAGAGGAGAGGGTGGCGTCGGCGTTGAGGGTTTGGAGAGGGAGAAGGTTGCCGAACCAAGCAAAAATAAACCAAACCCACTTAAACCTTCTATTTATATTAAGTGGTTAATTCGGCTAAACCCAACTTAAATATAATCGTTCCCCTCCTCTTTCAGCACAGCCCTGCTGGGTCAACTGGTTATGACATTGTCCCTCTAAATCATAGGTCTCGGGTTCAATCCCCGCCTAGGCCGTTTTACGCTTATATTTCTTTTTGCTACTTCCGCTACTCGGAAAATTCCGGAAAAATATCTAAAAATTCCAGAAAAATCCTAGAATATTTCTAAAATAAATTTGGGAATTTTTTCGGGCTTTACAATCCCCATACCTTATAAAAGTTAGTCCCGAACTTAAAACAGTCTGGTACATCTCATCGCCTCCTCCCAAGTCGCCTCAGTGTGATTTTGCCGACTTTAACTAATGGTACTTCCTTGTTCCGTAATTTCTTTACTGCTCGGTCTATTATCTGAATAGGCCGATTGTCATAGCTAAGATCATCACGGACTGTACTAACTGGGGCTCAATCAGGTGGCGTCTGGAATATGCTTCTTCAACATGGAGACATGGAATACGTTGTGGACGCTGACATCTCCCGAGGTAGCTCTAGCTCATATGCTACCTTGTCCACTCTCTTCGTGATAAGGTATGGTCCCACATATCCGGGAGCTAGCTTGCCTTCTTCCCAAACGCATGACTCTTCATGGGAGCTACTCGAGGAAAATCTGATCCCCAATGAGAACTCTAGGGTCTGCGTGTATCAAGATAGCTCTTCCGACGGCCTTGTCTCTATCCTCTGGCGAATCAGATGGTGCTGTGGTAGCCGCTACTAGATCTGTCAAGTTCTAGTTCCTTCTGCTCACCACTCTCATACCGGATTGGTGATCCGCACCTCCGCCCATAGAGTGCCTCATAAGGTGCCATGCCGATGGTGGCTCGATAACTGTTGTTGTATGCAAATTCGCTAGACTCGGATATTTGCACCAACTTCCTTGAAATCTAGGGCACAAGCTCGGAGCATATCTTGAGTACCGATTTACTCGCTCCGTCGACCATCCGTCTGAGGATGGAAAGTCATCTTGAATTTTAACCGGTGCCCATAGTGGTCGAACACACTTCCGGAAGTGTGATGTAAATCTCTGTCTGAAATGATGGTTCGTGGGACTCCATGTAGTCCGACGATCTCCTGGAGATACAACCGAGCTAGCTTCTCCATGGAGTAGGATATCTTGATAGCTAGAAAGTGGGCTGATTTAGTCAACCTGTCAACTATTACCCGGATGGCATCAAAACCATTTGTGGTTCTGGGTAGCCCCACTATGAAGTCCATCGAGATATCCTCCCACTTCCATTCTGGAATCTGTATAGGCTGCAGAACTCCTCCTGGTCGCTGATGTTCTGCCTTGACCCTCTGACAGGTGAGGCAGATGCTAACATATCTGGCGATGTCTCGCTTCATCCCGGACCACCAAAAGTGTTTCTTCAGGTCTTGATACATTTTGGTGGAGCCTGGATGCATCGCATAGGGAGTCCTGTGAGCCTCATCTAAAATCTGTCTCCGTAGCTCCTCCCGATCTGGAACACAGAGTCTGTCGCCAAAATACAACACCCCGCTATCGGACACTCTGAATTCTCTACTTTCTGATTCTGCTAGCCCTTGCTTGATTCTCTGAATCTCAGGGTCCTGATCCTGAGCTGACTGAATATCACCAAGCAAGGTAGACTCTAGGGTCATAGTAGAGAGCTGTCCCACGATGAGCTCGAGACCGAAATCCACGATCTCCTTCTGTAGGGGCGGCGACATGGCTGTAAGAGACAATAAGGTAGCACTGGATTTCCTGCTAAGTGCATCTGCTACCTTATTGGCTTTCCCTGGATGGTAGAGGATGTCTATATCGTAGTCCTTGACCAGCTCAAGCCATCTGCGCTGTCGCATATTCAGATCCTTCTGAGTGAAGAAGTACTTCAGACTCTGATGATCTGTATACACTCTGCACTGAGCTCCATATAAGTAATGTCTCCAAATTTTGAGAGAGAAGACGACTGCTGCAAGCTCAAGGTCATGAGTAGGGTAATTCTTCTCATAATCCTTGAGTTGTCTGGAGGCATAGGCGATCACCTTGCCGTTTTGCATCAGTACTGCTCCTAGTCCCAACTTAGAGGCATCACTATAGATGTCAAAGCTGCTGGTGTCGTCTGGTAAAGCCAAAATAGGAGCACCGGTCAATCTCCTTTTTAGCTCATTGTCGCTCACTCCGTCCACCGGAATTTCCTGTTCTTTCCGTAAGAGTCGCTGGGGAGGCTACCCGAGAAATCCTCTACAAACTTCCTGTAATATCCTCGCTAATCCCGAAAGCTCCCGATTTCACCGGGCGTTTTCTACCGCTTCGCCATTTATCGCTTCTATCTTGGGATCCACCATAATACCATCCTTTGAGATGATGTGACCCGAAAGGACACCGATCTAGCCAAAATTAGATTTCGTGAACTCGTAAAGTCGGTTCTCAAGTGTCCGCAATACTAGTTTCGTGTGCTCTGATGTTCTTCCCGAGTTCTAGTAGATAAGAATGTCATCGATAAACACAATAACAAACTTATCTAAATACTCCCTGAATACTCTGTTCATGAGATCCATGAATGTAGCTGGAGCATTGGTCACGCCAAAGGGCATGACCACGAACTCGTAGTGTCCGTATCTGGTTCTGAATGCTGTCTTTGGTATATCCCCTTCTTTAACCTTTACTTGATGATAACCTGATCTGAGATCTACCTTAGAGAACACTGATGCCCCCTTCAGCTGATCGAATAGGTCATCTATTCTGGGAAGAGGATACCTGTTTTTGATTGTGACCTGGTTCAGTGATCTGTAGTCTATGCACAGTCGCATGCTTCCATCCTTCTTCTTCACGAACAACACAGGCGCTCCCCATGGTGAGTGACTCGGGCGTATGAAACCCTTGTCAAGCAGCTCCTGTATTTGCTCCTGAAGTTCCTTCAGTTCTGCTGGAGCCATGCGGTATGGTGCCTTGGAAATTGGATTTGTGCCGGGAATAAGCTCTATCTCAAATTCAATCTCCCTGTCTGGTGCTAAGCCTGGTAGCTCTTCAGGGAAGACTGCTGGGTAGTCACAAACGACTCGGACCTCTGCTAGCTGTTGGCCCTTGTCCTTGACTACGTGTGCTAGGAATCCTGTGCATCCCGAATCCAGCCTGTGCCTTCATAGCTGAGAGAAACCTCTTGGCCTTTCTCCTTGGTTCCCCGAAAGCTGCTTCAGTTGGAACGTGATTTGCTTACATTTCTGACTCGATAGAGGCACCGATTGACCAAAAAGTCCATTCGAAGATAATGTCATAGTCGGTCATTTCTAGCACTATCGATCGCAAAAGAGCTCCCCTCGCTATAATGACCGCCTCGAGCCGGCGTGACGCCATGATCTCTCTCAAGGTAGCGTCGCCAAAACCGACCGAGTATCTCGAGGTACCTCTAATTTTTCGAGAACATCCTCGGCTATATATGAATGGGTTGCCCAGATCAAATAAAGAGCACTATATCGAAAAATGCTAATCGACTGTGACAACCCGAGGCATTGGCTACGTCCTCTCTGGTGAGTGAGTAGATCCTCGCATTCGTCATAGCTGGAGGGGCTTCTAATCTGCCCTGGCTGATAAGTGGACCTTCTAGAGCGGCCTGCATCTGATATAACTGAGCTGGCTGGCCTGCATACTGAATCTGCTGTGGCTGAGGAAGACCGGTCTTGTTCGGGCACTGCTTGGCCATGTGCCCTTCTTGTCCACATTCAAAGCATCCTCGTGTGCCCTTGCGACAAACCCCTGGGTGGAATTTCCCACAAGTAGCACACTTTGGATAACTGGGTCGCTTGCTAGATGGTCCTCCTTTTGAGTCACTCCCTGATTTGCGCTTGCTGTTGGAGTTCCCTTTCCAGTTGGAGCTGTGGCCTTGCTGTTTCTGAGTGTGAGAGCTTCCTTGGCCTTTGGACTCTGAGGAGACTTGCTTCTGTTGCTTCATGCTGTTCTGGTAATGCTCTGTGGTCAAGGCACTGCTCACTAGCTCCTCCGTGGTCTGTGGCCTATGAATGCCACCAGCCACGTTCACTGCGATCTCGGGCCTCAGCATCTTGAGCATCAACCGGACTCGTTCCTTCTCGGTGCTGACTAACTCTGGACATAGACGAGCCAACCTGTTGAATTTCTTCACGGCTTCCTCCACTGAAAGGTTGCCCTGACGAAACTCCGTGAACTCGTCGTAGTGGCGGTTTGTAACCCGCATGTGAAAGAACTCCTCGAAGAATTCCTTCTCGAAGTCCCCCCATGACATCTGATTCACTGGGCGCTTCGTTCTGATCCTTTCCCACCACATGCGTGCATCTCCTGTCAAGCAGAAGGAGGCACACTTCACCTTCTCGTGTTCTGGCCAGTCCAGAAGCTCCATCGTGCTCTCCAGTGTTTTGAACCAGGCTTGAGCATCCCATGGTTCACTAGTGCCTGAGAAGTTCTCTGGCTTGACTCGCTGCCACTGGATTAGATAGGCTTCCTTCCTTGGCTCAGCTGCTGGGGCTGCTGGTGCTGGTGCTGGTGCTGTAGGCTGAGCTGGTGGAACCTCTAAGACTACCGGAGTTGTCAAATTCGGTTCCGGGGTGACTGTGGGGGTACTTTGCTGATTAGCCTTTAAGGTGGCTATCTCCTGTTGTTGTTCAGCCTGTAACTGAGCCACTAATGCTGTAAGGTCCGGAGGAGGCACTGAACTGCCTGCCTCTTGCTGGGGCTCAGTAGCTAGTGCCCTTCTAGCTGGGCGTCCTCGTGCCATTTCTAATGACATAGAGAACATATGTATAACTAATACTATCACAGTTATATAATTTCTGACATCATGTTTAAACTATCATGTACTAATCGGCAATAAGCATATAACATGGACTGTAACTATAAACAAGAACAATTAAGAGAGTAGAGGTATTCTTACTTGGAAGCTGCAGGTACAATGCTGATGTGTGTGTAGGAAGTATGGAACACTGCTCTGATACCACTCTGTAACGACCCGCCTTCTACTACTAGGCTGCAAGGCGAATCGCTAAAGTTAATGCTAAACTATACTGTGCGGAAAGCTGGGCTAATTAAAATTTTACTCTACTATAACTAAGACAGCTGATAAGAAAGGTCTAAAGACCTCCTTTGCTGGTGTACATGTGCTAAAGAGGGGAAACTAAACATCCCAACTTAGCTAGGGACTCATAATTTACTTCCCAGCTAGCTGCTGATCGATCCACGGATCGATCAGACCTGCTACGATTCTGTCCCCAGCTGGATCGGTCGGCAGACCGATCCAGGTATGTCTGGATCGGTCGGCAGACCGATCCAGGAACCTGGAAATTCTCCGAAAGCTACTGTATTGCGCTGGATCGGTCGGCAGACCGATCCAGGAACCTGGGAATTCTCCGGAAGCTACTGTATTGCGCTGGATCGGTCGGCTGACCGATCCAGGAGGATACAGTAGCATACTGTATCCGTCTGGATCGGTCGGCAGACCGATCCAGTGGCACGATCAGGCTCTGATCGGTCTGGAGACCGATCAGAGTCTGATTTCGCCCGGAAAATCAGACTTCAGCACTTTGGCGTGCCAAAATACAATCTAACGACTACCTACTGCATAATAAACTATTCTAACAACATGTAATAACATTCTAACATGATTACTGACATTTTAAAACATTCTTTCATAGTTCAATGCGTTCCAAATCTAAATTGCATGAAAATGAAAGTATCAAAACTAATAAGCTGAAAGTGCTGAACGTAAATGCTAACGAGTTCTAATGCATAATTAAAACTTGTTAGATCCCTGAGATCTTTCATTCCAGTTCCACATACACACATCCTCATCTGCATTGACCTCCAGCCTCCACTGCTAATCCACTTTTCTTTTACCTGTATCTGCAGTATAAGAAAAGTAGTACCTGTAAGCTAACGCTTAGTAAGAAACCATCTACCTCACAAAATCATGCATACGATGCAGTTATGATTTGAAAACATGCTATTCGAAAATATTTTGAACAGGCTAGCATGGCATGACATACAATCATAGAAACATGGCATACTGAACAAGTCATGGCATAGCATACAACTAATCATAAAGCTAACATAGAGAACTGAACTGAAACATAATACTGAGCTAAACTAAACTAAACTGAAGCTGAAATCAACTCAACTAACATAACTGATTTTGAGTTTGAAACTAATACATAATAAGTGAAAATAATAAACATGCTGTAGGGCCCGGCAACCGTACTTTGCTGTGCGCGCATCCCTAACTAGACCCGGGTTTGCAAGTCCCGAATTTAGTAGGGTTAACTAGGTTATCTAAACCTAGGGACGACTGTGGGAGCCCAACCCAATGGATATCTAATCCAGTACAGTGCCAACTGAAAGTAAAATACTGAATAGCTAATCTGTTTTGCTGAAACTAGGTTATCTGAACCTAGGACTAGGTTATCTGAACCTAGAGGCGACTATGGGAGCCCACCCATTGGATATCTAATCCATATTAGCTGAAATAACTATTTTACTGGTTTAAATGCTTCTAATGCATTTATCTAAGCTGTTAAAATGCCTAAGTTGCATTTTAGCTGATCTAATCATTTTATCGAACACTTGGTGTGCCTAAACCCTCCTCTCCATTAGGGAATCGCTTCTAGGCACCCAACAGCGTCTATGATCCCCAACTGAAGGAGAATAGACGTATTCGGCCCATCTAAAAGCGCTAAACTAATCCCTAATTGGCGAAGAGAGCTAAATACACCCTAGGTATCGATAAAAATCTGCATACATCCTAACTAGAGCATAAAAATTCAAGCGGAAACTATTATACTGCAGGTGAGGGGTTTCTTACCTTCTAATCGTAATTTCTTACGATTCTATTCGCTAGAACTCCGGTGGAGGTGGTCCTCTCGACGATCCGCTCACGTCTTCGCGTTCCTCTCGCGGAGGAGAGCCTCTTTCGTGTAGGAGTCGTCGCCGGAAGATGGCCCTAGGGACCTTGGGGCTTGGTGTGCCGTGCGTGAGGGAGAGGAGAGGGTGGCGTCGGCGTTGAGGGTTTGGAGAGGGAGAAGGTTGTCGAACCAAGCAAAAATAAACCAAACCCACTTAAACCTTCTATTTATATTAAGTGGTTAATTCGGCTAAACCCAACTTAAATATAATCGTTCCCCTCCTCTTTCAGCACAGCCCTGCTGGGTCAACTGGTTATGACATTGTCCCTCTAAATCATAGGTCTCGGGTTCAATCCCCGCCTAGGCCGTTTTACGCTTATATTTCTTTTTGCTACTTCCGCTACTCGGAAAATTCCGGAAAAATATCTAAAAATTCCAGAAAAATCCTAGAATATTTCTAAAATAAATTTGGGAATTTTTTTCGGGCTTTACATAAGCATTCGCTTATTGTTTGCATTTCCTCTTACTGCAGATAAAGGAAAGGAAAAGTTATAGCAAAGGAAGGCGACAAGGAGGTGTTTGATGATGTGTGTGATGCCAGGACTACGGGAGAGACTTGGGACATTATTAAGTTTCCGTGTTGTAGTGGATAAGAAACATTTGAGATTGTACTTTATATTCCATGTCATTTGAGATTATTCATGTTTTAGATTGCATGCTAAGATGAGTTTAGTTTAGTAAGTAGGTACTTTTGTGTTTGCATTGAGATATAGTTTCATATGTTTTCTTCTATTATGAGTTATAGGTGCATGTCAGTATTGTATTATATTTTAGTCCTGCTGAATTGCATATACTCTGCCGAAATTTTAAGTTTTCTGGAAAAATTTTAATGTATAGTTTGCTATACTAGTTAAGAAAGAATCTATAGTAGATATGTAACGGTCACCTTTAGAGAGTAGTGAGAAGGGTGATCGTCACAGATAATGTGTATATATATATAGATCATAAAATGATTTTTTTTTACTTTGTGAGTTATCTGTGCTAATTAATTTTTTTCTATTTTTATTTAGGAAATTGATGGTGTGAAAGTTTTTCAACTGGAAACTGCAGCTGGAGCACAATTCGAGTAGTTGGCTGATTAGATACATTTTCATGTTTGTCCCACTACCTGCTATATATTTCATTGGCCACTAAACCTTTCAAGACTTTTTATTTATTTGTATTTGCTACACTCCTAATATTTTAGATTAATGAGGTGAGATTAGTTTTCCTTTTTATGTTATTGAACTTTATAGCGCTAACATTTTATACTTGTCCTCTCATGTTTTGTAGGATTCGACCTACAAATACTTCGAGGTCATCACTGTTGATGCAGCTCATAGTATCATATCCGCAATGATCCAAGGATTAACTCCAGAGTTACCAACTTGCTTTTATAGTTACCTTTTTGTCTAGAATTTGATGTGATTTCAACTCAGAATTTTAGTTACCTATTTAATGTGCTTGTCGAGTCCATAAGTTTTGTGATTCTACTCAAATTTAGACTTCTATAAATCTTTTAATAATTTATATTTTGTTATATTTTTAGTATCTATCATTTTCCTATCTAGTTGATGAATGAGACAATGATTATAGTTGTTCTATTTATCTTGTAAAAGTTATTTTCTAAAATATTTGTATGGGATAATATTACATGTTTTTCTTAATATTTATTTTTTAAAAATATTAAGAAAATTAATGACAGATATTAAATTTCATGGCTAAATTTAGCAACGGATATTAAATTTCATCGCTAAGCAACGAATAATTGCTAAATTTAGTAACTAATATTAAATTTCATTGCTAAGCAACGTATATTAAATTTTACAGCTAAATTTAGTGATGAAATTAAATTTCCTTCGTAAAATGTATTAGCGATCAAAATTTTTATGATATATTAGTTTCTAATAGTTATTTGTTCATGTCTAATGCATATATATAATTTTATTTTTCGTTAAAATTTTTTAGCTTGAATAGATTATAATTCCTGGCTCCACCATTAATTGTAAGAGATTTTTCCTCTAGTTAGAAGTAGATCTAAGAATGATGTTGTTTGGAAAACCCGCCATATGTATTTTCTGATTTATTCTAATGATCAGTAGAAGATTTTTATAATATCAAACTAATCATCTAATATTTATCGGCTGAAGAATTAGATACATTGTGTCAACAAAAAAATAAGTTATAATAAATAATGTCTATCATGGTAAAAGGCCCGGGTGATGCCTTTAATATTTTCCTTATTATTTCAAGTCCATGTCAACAATGTGTATTGTGCCAACAATGCATACACTAGAAAAAAATAGCAGTCATTTAGGGACGAATTTAACAATGAATTTCAAAAAAAAAATCGTTGCAGATTCACAACGAATTCAATTTTCGTTACAGATTGCGACAAATTCTCGATTCGTTGTAGATTGCGATAAATATTAATTTTTATTGCAAAATTTCAATAGAAATAGTATATTATGATAAATTTACAATAAATCATTTTCGTCGCAAAATTTATTGCAAAAGTAATAAAAATTACCAATACTTTTCTTTTTTTGGTATTTACCATATATTCATACGCTGAATGCAATAAAAGTGAATTATCACACAAATACATCAAAAATGAATACAGACACAATAACATAACCAAAACATTCATCAACACAAATATATCCAAACATGTTCCATATCTCCAAATACAACTAACAAATAATATGTTTCATCAACCAAGTTTCAATACAACATATGACTAACAACTAACCAAGTTAGAATAGTCAACAATACAACAACAAAAATAAATACAACCAAGTTAAAACAAACATAATATCTAATAATTTCATACATACAATGTCTCAAAACCAAAAATAAATTAAAATAGAAGAAAATCTGGCACTTATGAGATCATTATCATTCCAATCTTCTTATACTACCTGCATCAGAAAATGAACAAATAAAAATGAAGATTTTTAAATCTCAATAAAATAAAAACTATCTCAACCCGTGTCTGATTACCATCCATAAACTCAACATTACTAGATACAAAATTTAAAAACTATCTCAACCCAGTGATAAACTCATCAGTTAAACCGTGACGTTCAGGTAAATTTTTATTATAGATCCAACTTCTTTCATTCTACATTTTACCTGTTTCCAATAAATTACATTGATAAAAACTCCTAAAAAATACACTAATAGTTAATACGAACTTAGTTCACATATTAATTCATTGCAAAATTTCAATAGAAATAGTATATTAAAATAAATTTACAATAAATCATTTTCGTCGCAAAATTCGTTGCAAAAGTAATAAAAATTACCAATACTTTTCTTTTTTTGGTATTTACCATATATTCATACGCTGAATGCAATAAAAGTGAATTATCACACAAATACATCAAAAATGAATACAGACACAATAACATAACCAAAACATTCATTAACACAAATATATCCAAACATGTTCCATATCTCCAAATACAACTAACAAACAATATGTTTCATCAACCAAGTTTCAATACAACATATGACTAACAACTAACCAAGTTAGAATAGTCAACAATACAACAACAAAAATAAATATAACCAAGTTAAAACAAACATAATATCTAATAATTTCATACATATAATGTCTCAAAACCAAAAATAAATTAAAATAGAAGATAATCTGACACTTATGAGATCATTATCATTCCAATCTTCTTATACTACCTGCATCAGAAAATGAACAAATAAAAATGAAGATTTTTAAATCTCAATAAAATAAAAACTGTCTCAACCCGTGTCTGATTAACATCCATAAACTCAACATTACTATATACAAAATTTAAAAACTATCTCAACCCAGTGATAAACTCTTCAGTTAAACCGTGACGTTCAGGTAAATTTTTATTATAGATCCAACTTCTTTCATTCTACATTTTACCTGTTTCCAATAAATTACATTGATAAAAACTCCTAAAAAATACACTAATAGTTAATACGAACTTAGTTCACATACAAATAGAATTAAAACTATTTATATAATAAAGAAAAATATATCATTCCTATACTATTCTATCACTATTAAAATATATTAATCCAACACTAATACTATCAATATCAAAATATATCATTCCTACACTAATGTTATCATTATTAAAATAACATGTGTAAATAAATATACCTAACAAAGGTGAACAAAAACGAGTGTCTCCCAGCAACGTCAAATATAAACCTGCACAAACAACAATATAAAGTTTACAATCAAATATAATAGCCCACAAATTAACAAAAATAATCTTGCTCGCTAGTGGCCAAGACAGCCACGGCGACCAGGGGACCAACAAGCACGCAAAGGGACCGCCCTGGCTGGTGGAGGCTGCCAACAGCCAACACAACCACGGCCAAGGCCGACAGGCGGGGACCAAGGCCACTAGAGGCCGACAGCGGCAAAGACAACCCCAGCCAAGGCCGACAATGGCTGGACCTGATCGCTGGCGGTCAATGGAGGAAGGTCCCGACCATTGGCGAATGCCAACCCGCGCGAGACCGCTTACGAGCACTACAAAAAATGGAGGTTTCAGCATCAGTTTTTTAGAACTGGTCAAATGACCGCTCTTATAGCTTGAATCAATTTTATAAAAATCGTTGCTATATATCTTGATTTGCAGCGGTTCACATAACCGACTCTAAATTATATAATTTACAACTGCCAAATGTGGTCGCTACATGATATCAATATTAGAAGCGGTTTGTGACCGCGGCAAAAGACATATTTTAGAATCAGTTTCTATAACTGCTCCTATAGCTGTAATGAGAACATTTAGTAGCGGTATGTAACCGCCGCAAATATTATGTCAAAAAAACCCTTAAATATTTATTTTGTGGGTCGATTGCATCCCTGTTTATACACTCTTGACTATGGGAAAAGTTGTGTTTACTAGCGAAAATATTCCTTCTAAATCGAATTTGGCTGGTAAATAAAAGATTTACCAGCTATACTGACTGTACTTTGACTAGTAAATAATTTTAATTACTGAAAAAAAAAATATTTGGCAGCCAATTTTAATTTATTATTAATACAAGTTTAATATGGTCGGTAATGTGTAATTTTTTTACCTAACAAAATTATATTTGGTATGTAATATTTAATTTATTTACTAACCAAAATTTGATTTGGCTAGTAATATTTAATTTTTTACTAGCCAAATATATTTGACCAATAATGTGTAATTTTTTACCGGTAATAGCTAAATTTATATGGTAATATTTAATTTTGTTTGTCGAAAAAAAATAAAAAATTTAGTTGATAATTATTATAATATAATTAAACTTTTAATCAACGTATGACCAATCTTAATTATTTAATTGTTAATCAATAATTAAAATTAGTTTATAATCGGTTTGTTTTATTTTAATCCAGCCGTACTTAATATTTTTTTTAATTTTCTTTATATCATTTTCTTTTTTTTTTATTCTCCTTAGGTTTCTTTTCCCAAACCTCCTCAACGCAAAACCCATCTCACGCGACCTTTCCTCTCTTCTATTCCCGCCGAAAAACCCTTCTTCTTCCTCTACTCACACCGAGAAGCTCTAAATCTCCGTTAATCCTTCGTTCGAACAAGTTATAGTCATTCCTTGCAATTATCACTCACTCCATTCTTTGGTTTTTGAATGTTCCTTTTAATTTGATGAATATCCTTTTGCGTTTGTGCCTTCTGTGCACTTATTTGAATAAACAGCAAGGTTGGAATCCTAAGGTTTAGGGTTCTGGAAGCTAAGGCTTAGCGCACTTATCTGTATTTTTTTTTTAATATGCAACTCCTCTCTTCACAGCTGTGAGTTGAAATCGCTACAAGAAGTAGCGATGCCGAGAGACCCCAAGAATCCAAAGTTTCTTCTTCCTCTTTACATCGAAGAAAATTGTAAGCGCAGGGATCATTTCGTTTATATTATATATTAGTATATTACTTTGTTGTATCTAATTTCATGTGAGTGTTTTTTCATAGACAAAATAAATGTAATAGAAAGAATAGTGAAATTATAAGATGACCTATTCAACCTTAATAGATCTAATTGATACTAGATAAAGCTCAAATTGAATACTTATCTAGTTAAAATTTAAAATAAGAATATCAATTAATGTAAGTAAGAATAAATTTAATCCTTATGAACTCAAATAACACTTGCCAATTTATACTTATACGACATGAAAATAATCTATGAACATTTTATTATGGCTTCTTTTAATTAGGACTAGCAAGTAAATTTTTTATTTATCTATTTATTGTATATCTTGACCAAGAATAACACCGTAGCTGAATCTTGAATTAATGTATTTTGATCATTTGAAGAGTAAAGATTATGAGATTTATTGTTTTATTAGTTACCATGAATTGATCTTTTGTACCTAGATACATGCACCAAATTTTGTATTTTTATTTTTATCTCATGTTTTTCAGTTATTAGTGATTGTAGGTGAAATTGTATTATCTTATCTGAAAAAAAAAGAAAATAAATTCTCCCATTTCTAACAAATATTTGATTTTAGAGATGGTTTTATAGGAAGAAAATTTTGTTACCTTGCATGTTGGTTTAAGAAATGAAGACACTAACATGAGATCTATGGTAGTTGTTCTTGTAATCGAACATGAAATTGATAATGTAGATATATAAAGTTTTTTGAGTAATAGTTTAGATTATTTAGTTGTTGCTGAAATTATTTGTTAATTTTTAATTCTTTTAATTTAAAAATATTTGAAGAGGATTTCATAATGCCGAAAGCATGGATGGAATGCCATCGTGATAGTCTTGAGTACCGAGTGGGAGTACTACACTTTTTACATTTCGCATTTGCTAATACAACTCATGGAGGCACGCAACCATGTCCTTGTTACAAATGTATAAACTCATTGAATCATGATCACGAAACAATACATGAACATCTGATTATAAATGGTATACTGCGAGATTATCGTATTTGGGATTATCATGGAGAAAAACCACCTGTTATGAAATCTCACGAAAGCATGGACAGTGGGCTTCAGACTTCGTTGGAACATATTCCTAGGATGACTAACCATAAACCCATGGAACAAGAAACATTAGTTGAAGCATTTGGGATGCCTGAAGGTTTATTTACAAGTAATGAAAATTACTCTGGTGCATCAACAAGTCATATGCCAATGGAGTCAAATGTAGAAGATTTTTATCGATTAATAGATGAAGGGAAACAACCGCTATATGTCGGATGCTCTGAGTTTTCTAAATTGACATTTCTTGTTGAGTTATTTCAGTTAAAAGTGAGTGGGAAATGGAGTGATAAATCCTTCACAGCATTATTGGATTTTCTGCGACGAGTGCTACCACCTGAAGCACAAGTGCCTAATTCTTTTTATGAGGCAAAGAAAATGATTTCTAAATTAGGACTTCATTATGAAAAAATACATGCATGTCCAAATGATTGCATGATTTATTGGGGGGAATGAGAAGAAACAGACATGAAAACTATGTAACCTTTCAAGATGGAAAAACTTACAGAAACAACCCAAGAGGTCACGTATCGGTGGAAAAAAAAACATCTTTTAGTTAAAACTTCGGCCAAGGTGTTTTGGTATTTTCCATTAAAACCAAGATTGCAGCGACTATTCATGTCATCTAAGATGTCTGAAAGTATGCAATGATATTTTAAGGGGCGAGTTGAGGATGGGAATCTAAGACATCCAGTCGATTCATCGGCATGGAAGGCATTTGATGAACGACATCATGAATTTGCATCTGATCCTAGAAATGTACGTTTGGGGCTCACTACAGATGGGTTTAATCCATTTAAAAATCAAAGTACTTCGCATAGTACTTGGCCTATTGTTCTGATGTCGTACCATTTGCCGCCTTGGGAATCCATGAAATCTCATTCTATTATTCTATCCACCTTAATTCCTGGTCCAAAAGCACCAGGAAATGACATTGATGTTTACTTGTCTCCCTTATTGACTGATTGGAAAGACTTGTGGGAAAATGAGATTGTAACTTATGATGCATGCAAGAAAGAAATGTTTCAAATGCGGACAGCTTTACTCTGGACCATTAGTGACTTTCCTGGTTTAGGATGTTTGTCTGGATGGAACACATATGCCAAGAACGCATGCCCAACATGTGCTGATAAGACAGATGCATTATACTTAAAGTATGGCAAGAAATGGTCATATAGAGGGCATCGTTGATTCTTACCCCCAGAAGCAGAAATTCAAACAATGGCAAGTTATGGCAAGCCAGAGTGACGTGAATTAGATTTGAAGCCATTGTCTGGAACTGAAGTTCTACAAATGACCCAAAACATAAATATGGTTTATGGTAAGAGTAATGCAGAAAAACCATCTACACGAGTAAAAATAGGGTCGATCGAACAAATATGGAGAAAAAAAGCATATTTTTTAGTTTACAGTACTGGGAATTTAATTTGATCAGACATAATCTGGATCCTATGCACATTGAGAAAAATGTTTGTGATAATATTCTTGGGACACTTTTGGATGATTCCAACAAGAGCAAAGATAATGCATTTGCACGTAGAGACTTGAAAATTTTAGGCATTATGAAGCAATTATGGCCACAGACTCAAGAAGATGGTATAGAATATTTGCCAGCCGCATGTTATTGTATGAACAAAGCTGAAAAAAAAAGTATTTTGTTCAATCTTGAAAGATATTCGTGTCCCTGATGGTATGTCATCTGACATTTCAAAGTGTGTAGATGTTAGGCGTTGTAAGATTATGGGTCTAAAAAGTCATGATTGCCATGTCATAATAGAACAATTTCTTCCAATTGCTCTTTGTCGTGTGTTGTCTAAAAAGGTAATTGCACCAATTATTATTTTGTGTGAATATTTTAAGACAGTGTGTGCAAAGTCCTTACGAGAAGATGAATTACAAAGGGTCGAAGAAGGGGTTGTGTTGGCGTTGTGTCAGCTGGAAAGAATTTTTCCACCATCTTTTTTTACAGTTATGGTGCACTTAGTGGTACATTTAGCATATGAGGCAAGAGTAGTCGGGCCTGTACACTATCGGTGGATGTATCCAATAGAAAGATATTTAGGGAAGCTTAAAAATTTTGTCAGAAATAAAGCTCATCCAGAAGCTAACATTACAAAAGCATATTTGGCAGATGAATGTGTTATATTCTGTTCTCGTTATTTGGAGGGTATGAACTCGCTATGCAATCATGGAAGACGACATAAAGAGGCACCAAGTGTTGATTTTCCTTCATTGACAATCTTTCCACATATGGGACGACCTAGAAAGGGCGCCAAGTTGTTACATTGGACCATAAAGCTCTGAATCAAGCTCATAGATATATCCTTTCTAATTGTGCAGCACTACAACCATATCGTGAGTAAGTATTCTTTTCAGAATTTTAATTTCATTTTATTGTTTCTTGAATAATGAAATTTACTAATTATTAATGTTATCACTAAGCAAAGAACTAAAAACTAAATTGAAGAGAAGACTTCGGTATAACCGTCATCCAAATAATAATGAGTTAGATAATATGGTTAGAATGCAATTTGCAAAATGGTTTGCCAGAAGGGTATGTTTCACATTGTAAATAATTATTAAATGGCATGATGATAGATGTTAGATATGTTATCCTTTAAAATGTTTATATCTTAACCAAGTTGCAACTTTAATACATTACAGGTTGATCGAACAAATGATCGAATTGATGACTTAGATCTAAGGGTGCTTTCTTGTGGCCCAAATCCTGTAGCATTTAGTTACCATGGGTTCAATATAAATGGTTTTTCATTTTGTACAGTGGAATCTGAAAGCAATAAAAAAGTGCAAAACAGTGGTGTTATGGTGCAGTTAATACATGATAATGATGATCATGAGTCAAATTATTATGGACGATTAACTGATGTTTTCTCACTTGAATATGGAGGTCTTGGAAGAATTTTTCTTTTCCGTTGTGATTGGGTTAATATTACTACTGGAATGAAAGTTGATCCATTAGGATTTACAATGGTGAACTTTTCATGTTTGATACATACAAGAAAATGTGAAGAACATGTTCCTTTTATTTTGGCTTCACAAGCTCAAATGGTTTATTATGTTTGTGATCCCAAAGAAGATGAGTGGTATTGTGTCATTCGTCACACACCAAGAGACACATACAACATGGGTGAAGGAGATGATATTGATACAATGCAGTTTACTCCTAACAACTTTTCTAATATGCAATCACTGTTAGGTGATGTAAATGGAGTTGATGTTGATTTAATTAGAACTGATATGAGGGGTTCGATAGTAGATGATATACCAAATGTGAACAATGAAAATGTTGATGAACATTCTGATTGACATTTGATATTTACTCTAATTTTATTGTTGAATCTAGTTGATATTGTATTAGTTATTTTTGTTTCATTAAAATATACTTGTCTAAAGTGTTGGATCGAGAAGCGCTGAGGGGGGTGAATAGCGCTCGTGGCTATTTTGTTCTTTTTGTAAAACTATCGGAGTGAAACACGCAGTGGAAATAAAGAAAAGGGAACAACACACGAACACGGTCGTTTACTTGGTTCGGAGCCTGTGGAGACTCCTACTCCAAGGCCCACGCTCGTTGAGCGTTTACGTTGGGCAACAACTATAATATCAGAAAATTATTACACGTTGAGTACAATTGAAAGTTGTAATAAAAGTTATACCGACAACAAAAGGCTAAATCTGAAGCTCCGGGTTGTCAGGATGTTGCTACAACACTTATGGAATGTTTCTTGAGCGGCACGTTGAAGAAGGACAACTTTTTGATTGATTTTTCAAGCTACTGCTCGAACCCTCCTTATAAACAGTGATGGAGGTGCCTCCAAGCCTGTCCGAGGCGCCTCCAGGCCGCCGAGTCGCACGCGTGGATCAGCTCTGATCTGGTCGCACCTTATCCCATTGAAGGCGCCTCTAAGCTGCTCCAAGGCGCCTCCAACGCCTGGTCCAAGGCGCTTTCAGCTTCCTCCGAGGTGCCTCCAGCTTCTCTGGACAGCTGGCTTCGTCTAGCACCTGAGGCACCTCCAAGCCCCATGGAGGCGCCTCGGACACTGTTCATCCGAGGCTAAGTGTGCTCCTTTGATCCTGCAAAATGTGTTAGTCCCAAACACAATCTCTGCAAAATAAAGTTAACACAATCTCGTTCGAAGCTTCCGGACTTTCTGCTGGACTTCCGCTTCCCGGCTGGTCCAGTCTTCCACCTGGTTCACGACACTAGGACTTTCCACCTAGGGTTATCCCCCCCCCCTTAGGACTTTTGCCTGAAGCTCTCGACCCGCCAAGACTTTCCGCATAGGGTTACCACCCCCTAGGATTTTCCACCTACCTAACCGCAGCTAGGACTTTTGCCTAAGTACACTTCGGACTTTTCTGCAAACTTGTTCAACATATTAGAAACCAAAACACCTTAACTTTGAACCCTTTGACATAATCAAAACATAGGTTCGATCGTCGAATGCTTCCCGCACTAACAATCTCCCCCTTTTTTATTATGGCAATACGGTTCTAAGTTAAGTAAAAAAGTATGACAGTAAGTACAGAAACTTAAACATGAGCATAAATAAAAAACTTAAACATGAGCATAAATAAAAAAACTTTATGCTTCCCCTATCATTATGTTTAAGTTTACTCTTTACTTAACTTTTCTCTCTCCCCCTTTGACATAAATCAAAAAGAAAACTAGGAAAAGAGAAAAACAAATATTCGATTTTAAACTCTCCCTGATGGGTAGCACATATTTTTTGAAAAGAAATCAACTTAGCTATATTTTTAGCTTTTAAAATGATTGCGTTGAAAAAGTACTTTGCCAGATAGCTAAGTTTGGAACATAATTTTAGTTTAAAGAAAACTTGATTAAGCTTGAGAAATACTTCACTTAAGGATAGATAACAGAGTCAAAATAAAAAGTATTTTAACTTGATTTTTCAATCAAAACTTAGTCAAATTTGAAGTAGTTTTAAAGAAGACTTAGTTAAAGTTGTTCGAAAGATAATTAAATTTGAAAAGCTTTCGAAAAAATATTTAGTTAACTTTTAAAATTATAAAATGATTTTAATAAGGATTTTTTTTAATACAGTAACGACCACCCTTCTTACTACTACTACTCTCTAAAGATGACCGTTACTTAACTACTAACTCTACTTAACCGGTATGATTAAAAATCATATGGAAACCCTACCGAAAAATTTCGGCAGAGTCTCCCCTGTACCGGTGACCATATTCAACAATACATGCAATATATACTCAGCCACAAGCGGCTGGAACACATATCAATCAACCACGCAGTATAATAAATCCAAAATAAAGAAAATAATACCACAACTCATCACACCATATCACAATTCATCTACTATGTCCTAATCACATCAAAATATCATATACTATCTCAAATACTTCTAACATTGCAAAAGACAATAGAAACTAAAAGAAAACTTCTTTCTTAGTCCCAAGGCTTCCATAGTCCTGGCATCACACATTCTTCGACCACCTCCTTGTCACCTTCCTTTCTATATCTTTTCCTTTCCTATATCTACAGTAAGAGGAAATGCAGTCTATAAGTAAAATTTGCTTAGTAAGCGTTATCTAACTCAAAAAAATATGAATATGCATGTTTACAGAAAGAACTAGAAACTATATGCTCTAAAAGAAAGTAAAGCATAAACATAACTGCTCATGTCAAACTAAAAGCAAAGAAAAGCTAAAGAAATCTACTCATGTAATTCTAATAGCTAATCATGCTATACAAGGACAAAACTGCATGCTGAAAGATAAAGCTAATCATGCTAAATATCAAATCAGGAAACAAACAAAACTAATACTATATGCTAGAATTCAAATGAATTAAACTTTCTGACTCTAAGCATAAATGAAGTTTGTTTCATTTGTTTCAAAACTTATACTTTATTACTTTAAAATAATAATCAACTTCTTTTGGGCCCTGCATTGTACCAATTTGCGCGCATCCTTAATATGAGTCGAGGTAGCTAATCCTGAAACTACTAAAGTATTTCTAGGCGATCTTGTGCCTAGGGGCGATCTAGGAGCCCACCCAATGGACCTTGTGTCCGGTACATGACATTAAAAAGTAAAATACTTACTTTCTTTTTAACTATAACTTCCTTATACTTGTTATTCTTTTAATACTTCTAATATATAATGCCTTGGCATTTTAATAAGCACCTTGTGTGCCAAAATCCCTAAAGTCTTGACTTTGAGATCTACTTAAGCCTTGGTCTTTTACTTTCTTTTCTTTATCTTTCTTATACTTTTCTTAAACTCAAAATACTATTAGGGTATTTTCCATATGCATCTATGAGTGAAACTAACTAGGTAACACACAATCATGCATATTGAAGTAGCAAAGAAACCTAAATCTATACTTTGCCACAAACTAATCACCTCAAGCTAGTATACAAAAAGAAATCTAGAACCCTAAATCTTTAAAAGAAAGGTTGCTCATGTTATTCTAATAGCAAATGAGAAATACTGCTCGTGCTCTACTAATAGCATAAATGAAAGCTGCATTTGCTAAAGAACTAAACTAAATCTGCACTTAATATTCTGCAGAGGAAACTGCTTATGTCTAGCTAATAACACAATGAAATCTGCACTTTAAATTCTGCAAACAATACTTATACAAATCTGCTTATTAAAAACTGCATACTATACTTATAAAAATCTGCATGCTATACTTATAAAAATCTACTTATTAAAATATGCACAGCTCTTCCTAATAAAAATATGCACTCTAAAGACTTAATCAAACTTCACTATAATCTTTTAAAACTGTACTATGAGGAGATCTAATGTAACGCCCCGACCCGGGCGGGTCCCCCCCCGGACCGAACCAGGAACGACACCAGAATTACCTATCGGTTTGATGACTAGCTCCACAGACCACCGGAGGTCCTTTCAGCGTGCTTTGTCCTCACTCGCACGCACCCTGGAAAACTTCCCAGGAGGTCCCCCATCCTCAGATTTCTCCAAGATAAGCACGCTTAACTTTGGAGTTCTTAAGTTTGGGCTTCCGAAAAGGAAGGTGCACCTTGGTGATATGGATAGTACCATCTAACCTTTTAAGTCATACTTAACCAGAATCTCAGAACCGGGGTATTTCAATCACCCCCACTTAAAGACACAACGTCCTCGTTGTGTAACCACAAATTACACCACAAACAAATCCCAGAATCTCCCTCGCTAGGTGGTGCCCTGGGTGTTCCTACCACAGGCGCACTTACGGTCGCAAGGTCGCTCTAATACCAAAAATTGTCACGCCCCAAAGAAGTCCCTGCCAGACAAAAATCCGGCAGAGCCTCCCCTGTACCAGTGACAATATGAAGCATCACTACAAGCAAAATACATCAGCCACATGCGACTGGAATATTTATATACAACCACGCAGTTATAATAACAGCCCACACGGCTGGAATGAAACAATCACAACCACGCAGTTATATATAAAACAGCCCACACGGCTGTACTAAAAACCAACACAGCGGAAAAACGAAAACGGAAAGCCCAATACAACACAATCAACACACTACTAGCCGGCTAGGCTTTATACAACAACCATAACAACAAATACAACAACACACCAAATACAACACATATCGAATACAAATAAAGATACACCAAAACCCGAAACGATCGTCGGATGTGACGTAGGACCCGGCAGACAGGATACTCCGAGCGACACTCCAACCATCTACCTGAAAACATAAAGATATACATGCGGTGGTGAGTATAGGTAACTCAGCGGGTAATAGGCAAGATAGTGCATGGTCCATAAACAAAACATGGAGATCACAAGTATACAGTCTCAGTAGGGAATAAGAACATGATCATACTATCATAATCAATGCATCTGAACATACCTGACATAATAACCTGACATAAACTATACAAACCACAACTAGCATAATGACATATACATACCCAATCTGGAATCGACACATGGTACAATGATCAGTAAACTCACCAGATCTGCAACAGACCTACTCGTGACACCTGTGCAATATAAATACGACTGCAAATACATGTAAAATAAATGACATGTATGCAGCATGACAACCATATGCAACAATCATATCGCAAACAAATGCAACATACCACAAACACATGCAACTAGTATCTAGTAAGCATGTATGCAAATATAACCCCCAGATGCACCGTGCATCATATGCAAAAGTGCATGCATGCTCCATGGTCACCCCCGCCACCTCTCCGAACACCACGACCCCTGTATGGCCGAGAGGCTTGGGTCTGTGACGACTGTACTACCCTCCAGCCCACTATATAGTGGTCGAGGCGGACAGTCCGCTAATAGCTATCTAGCTAAATAGCATCAGGGTCCCTGACTGCTCACAACGCCGGATCTCACTAAACCTCGTGACCGGGTGGCACGACAGGACTAGCAGCAACTGCTCCAACTACCACTACCCATGAGTGGCCGAGTGTGCGGTGCTAAACCAAACCAACTGATGACTCTCTCAACCACAAGGGAGACAACGGTCATCAGATGCAATGAATGATGAACATGATATATATATATATAATCATCATTCATGCAATAACCCCAAACCTCATACATACCTCCAACATGAGTATAATCGCCATGCTACCTCCACGTATCCCACCAAACATATGTACCCACTACACATGTATATTCAACCAAAACTCTAATAATCCCACCAGACACATGTACACAAAAATATAAGTACAATCAACCTGTATCCTCCAATAAAAACACAACGGACATGTTTATATACTCCGAACATACAATCAACACAACTCCTCCAAAAGTACATGACAAATACATGTGTACATACAACATGCAAATGCACGGTCAACAAGATGACTCCTATAACACATACCCACCTATGTACAGTCCACATCATATACCCAATCAGCATGGTAATACCAACAATCCGACAATCCCTACAAGACATACTCTATACGTGTAATCACAACAGAGTAGATATCAAAAGTGAAGACTGTATATGAATTACATAGATCATCACAAGGGTCAAGCATAAGTATCATGCAGGAAAAATAGCAACCGATCATGATATAAGATAAAGCAGCCTAATTCATCCAATAATAACCATGCACTAAGTACAAGAAAATCTACGTAGAGGCCAAGGAAGAAATATCCGCCTTAAAATGTAGACCGTGCCAAGTAATCCCACATCGAGACGCTCGCCTCGAATCAAAGTCCTGCGACCACATAATGTATTTAGCTAATTACATACGAAGTAAATAACTAAACAATTTTCCCCCCACCTAATTAGAATAACCCTAATCAAACATGATTATGAATTAATTCCCCCAACTAACCTTAACCATAATACAACCTAATTAGATTAGATTATACATGGTACATCTCCAAAACTCCTCCAAAACAATAACCCAATTTTATCCAACATCATAACAATACCTCCCAATTCAATAATCATCCAATCCACATCACACCACTTATAAATCAAAGCAAGCACAAACCCTACCATCCTTTAGAAACCTAATAGCAACATGCTACTAAGAATCAAAAGTGCATCACTGAAATACACTCACCTTGAGATAGAGCAGCCAAATCCAGTATCTCGCAACCCTACACCCACTGTCCAGAAGCTACAAAAGCGCACAAACATCTATGCTTCCAAGAAACAATCCAAAACATACCAATAATGATCATGTATCCATCTACATAAATCATTCACCAAATAACCATTACAAATCAATTCCAAAACTTACCCAAATTCAAATGCACTGTGCATAATCCAAATTCAAGGGTGGCTGCTGGATATTGGTAGCTAAGGTAAGGTGGGGTTGCTAAACTCCTAAACGAATATCCTAAAACACAATCGACATCTCAATATATGAGCATTAGATTCAAATCTCAATTCATCAACGAAACCAACCAACTTACCCTATTTGGATTGCTCCTCCATCGACTCACGGCCGGAGAGGTCACTGTCGGAACAGGAATGGCCAGAACCATGGTTATCCAGCGAACAAGGATGGCCAAAGCTACAAAGACCAGTCAAGAATCACATCTCAACATCCCCATTCGAAAATGGTGATTAGATCGCTAGGAAACTGATATGAGCCTTACCTTACTTCAATTCTGTGTCGGTAACCCGTCACACTCCAAGGACCAGCAGGTGATCCATGCCGGCAGAGAAGAGGAATCGGAATCCAATGGAGTTGGACCTCCCTGATCCAAGCTCCGACGACAAGGAGGCGCTGGACACCCACAATAGGTAACTAGGGCTCGAATCTCCCCTCCCTCACCGAGCCCTAGCCATACCGTGCCCTAGCCGCCGATCTCCCATCGACGGCGCACAAGAAATGGCCGAAGGGCCAACCGCTCAGCCGAATATGATCTGGACAAAGCTGGTATTGTCAAGGTCCGGCGGCTCTTCCTCAGGGACTCGACGAGGACAATCGTGGGTAGAAAGAGCTCTCCGTCGGCGATCCAGAGCAGAGACACGAGGAAGAGGAAAGGAGAGGGCGTCGGTAAAGCACGCAGAGGGAAGGACGAGGGGAGGACTGCTGCTACCGGTGATGAGCCCGTGGCGATCGGCGTCGGGGAATCGCGAGAAGAAATCGCCGGAGAGGGAAAAAGGGCTTCCGGGGAGAAGGAATCGGAGAGAAAGAGTAAGAATCGAGGGAGAAATTAAGGAAATTGGGATTTAAACCTATGTTAGATTAATTAAAGTCTAAGTCCATTCCCAAATCAACTCCCACTTAAATGGGTATTCCAAACAGGCCTCCAATTAGACCCACCGGTTCATCCCCTCAAAACAGGTCATACAGACTCCGTTTAAATCCCGAAAAATTTCTAAAAATTTCCGAAAAATCTAATAAGATTTTTCGTCTAATAATATTTATTATTAAATTTTACGGAATCTTACATTCTCCCCCACTAATAAAAATTTGGTCCCCAAATTTACTGGTCAACTCAGGGACCCTCCTCCAAGGTAACTACCAATCAACATACTCATATGCCACTCATCCAAGTATCATAAACAAATCTCCAACCCTAGTATCATAAACATATCTCCAAACATGATAATCCTCCTCCAAGTGACTAGCGATAACTTTGTGAGCTATAAACTTACCCTACTTCTGTTACTTCCACACTACTATCTAACCCACTATGGATAAATCAACTACCTCTGAAATCCAAAATCCACTATCATCTGATCCTCCAATATCTGTATAGGGTGCTCAAACTATCCATCAGTCTGAGAGTGAAATTTATACTGAAACGAATCTCCTAATCCAAAGTCTGCTGTAATCATCATCAAAACCATGACATGAATTCACTGATCTCCATCCAAAACCATACTCAGAGATACATCATCCAATCTGGTAATCCCTCTAGGTTATAATCCTAATACTCAATCCAAAAAAATCCGACCCACAAATCGATAGCTAGGGAGCAAAGTCATCACCTAATAATGATTACCTAAACCATCATATCCTCTCCATGTCCTCGATAATCCCACAACAAAATCCATCAAAACATGCTCCCAACTCCGTTCTAATATCCAAATCAACGGAGATAATCCTACTAATCTCTTATATTCAGCCTCCACTAGCTGACATATTAGACATCAAGCTACAAATCCGCGATGTCTTTCTTCATATCATCCCATCAATAAGAATACTCCAAGTCTCTATACATCGGGAGTCGCCCGAATATATCGCAAATCTAGATCAATGTGTTTCCTGCAGTAACTCCTCCTGGATAAAAAGTGACTCGAAAACACACACAATCTCCCATAGAGATCTATAAATCTCATTCCCATCACACGATAATTCGATATACTGGCATGAGACTACTCCGCTCATACCATATCGGAACTACACCAACTCCCAGATACGATACATCTGTGTAGAGTACAAATCCGTCTACACTAGAAAGCATAACTAAGACGGTGCAGTTAACAACTTTTCGTCCAACTCCCAAAACTAATCTCGTAAGCATCCGTCCAGGAAAGTTCTATTCCCTTCCTAGACAGCCCAATCAACGACATATCAATGCTAGAGAAAACCTCATCCAATCTCCGGTAGTATCCAGCTAGACCAGGGAAGCTACGAGTCACCTGTATAGACTACGACTACTCCCCACTGGTAACAATCTCTATCTCTTGCAGATCTACGGTATACTCCTACTGGTCACCACGTGTCTCAGTAATCTCACAGAAGACAATCACAATACGCACTACTGAACTTCATATGTAGATGTTCCCGTCGAAATATCTCTAGAACTATGCGAAGCCAGTGTACGTGATCTATCTCGGATCGAAAATAGATCGCAACATCGTCAATGAAGACAATGAAAACTGATCTAAATACCCTAGAAATACTAAGTACATCGAGTCCATGAAAACATCTAGGACACGGTATGCCTAATTGGTAACACCATAGACTCATAATATCTGTACAACAGGCACACCCAACCGTAAGATCCCCAACAACAAGCCTGTAATATAATCACTAACTACAAATCACCAAATCCATAAATATCACACATGTGCTACTCCCCATATCGCTATCAACCTCAAACACCAAATAATAGATCATCAAACCAAATATCCACCAATAGATCATCAAACCAATAACATGTCATCACACCTGTTCTCCCAATATCCATCAATCAAAAAAATCGTCCTCAACATCAATCAAACTGAATAACTTCACGTACAATGAGAGCGAAAACGAAAGCATCCAACCCTCAACACCTACTGCCAACAAACTAAATGTATCCAAAAAGTCTGTCAAATCCCATCATCTCATCTTTTCTAATAATCAAATATCTACAGTAGAGGAATGTCAATCCAAAGTCAAAGGTCACACAATCTCCTGACTAAGAGTCTACCCATCAAGAAGGTATCTCTACAACTCTCATAATCCTCCCATAAATGACCCTCGACAAATATCGATAAATGGCCAAACCCTCTAATATGAGACATAGACTACAAGATCTGGTAAAATGATCACGTGGTCAAGGTCTTAAGCCACCTGATAAAGACAATGTTAGTTGAGTCATCTAACCATTGTCTTGTACCCCATCATACTGTGATTGCTCCACCCTGAGGTTCAGCCACCTCCAGTATCGAGCAATGAACACAAAGATAGAGGAATGCTACAACTAAATAGCTGATCACAATATCCGTCAACCGACGCTCTACCCCTCGAAGATCGTCATCTGAAATTATACCTAGTTACGATCAGACCTCCTAGGTAGTACTCAACTAATACCACTTTCTCCGCACCATTGCGGGGTATATACCACTAAGTACATCATGGATATCTAATCATATCTAATAGTTCCATGAGTCAGGATCTCCCATGGAACAACGTTAGGCGAGTCGACTAATCATCGCCTTATAATCCATCGTGCTAACGAAGAAGTAGAGAACTACTCTCTCTCCAAACACCTTAAGGAAATCACTAAGTGATGACCTGATCTCCAAAAAGCATTCGCTGCTTCTTCCTTCACATGGTACCGGGTCACGTAAAGGTTAAGCAGCTAACTTCAACTCTTTCACATCAGTACAAATCATATATCCAAAGGTACTCTTCAACTCATACACCCTAGTAACGATTGTATCTCATAAGTGTTAAGCATGTAGCCTTACACTCTTCCCACATCAGTGGAGGTATCCTATTCGAATGTACCTTCTAAGTCAATCAACTAGGTGCAGACAGTCCATAATCAAAGTCCCCATGAAATAGGATATGACAATCCTCTACAGGCTGACTAAGCCGACAATGGTATACGACTAACTCAGTCCTCCCCCAAAATATCTAACAAAGCACATGTAAACCCAAAGATCAGAATATCTAAAAATAGGGTAAGTCAGTCCCCTACTAGTCAGACCAACAAAATAGATCGGTCAACTACTATCCAATCCAACAAGAGTAATTCAATCATCCACTGTTGAAACTAAGGTAAACCGATACCTAACTACAATTGTCAACAGGGTAAATCAGTCCACGGTCCTCTACAGACCTAACAAAAAAAAATCTAAAATAATCCTCTACTAACCGAACTAACAGGAGCACAAAGCCAACTAACATAAGTCAAACCATAATTACACAAGTCAACCAAGTAAATCAATCATAGACTGACTAAAGACACAGGAGTAAACCGATACTCTACCAACAGAGTCAATATGAGTATACAGATACCCTCCATTACCCAGCTAATAATAACCAGGACTGGTATGTGACTCTAAATCTCAACCAACTAGTAGTAGCAGTAACTACCACAAATGGTAGTATGATATGACCAATCCTCTGAGACTGTAATCCTTGATCTCCATTAGGTCAACCGTGATCAGTGATTGACCCAACACATGCAATGCATGCTACAATCAACTAGACAAGTACTAACAAGAGGACACTAACACATATCATAATGATCAGAATAACCATGCATATGTACTAACAAAATGTAAGGTAATAATATGCAAACATACCTCCTAAAGCCTGGAGATGTCCTGCTGCCTGGTCCCAAAACCCGAAAAGTCACATCAAGAAAATCGAATCACGAAATCCAAAACACAAATAACAGGCATCGTACCTGCTCTGATACCAAAAATTGGTATCAGATAAATCTCGAAAATCCAAAACAAAACAAAACAAGCATCAAACCCGCTCTGATACCATCTGTAACGCCCCGACCCGGGCGGGTCCCCCCCCCGGACCGAACCAGGAACGACACCAGAATTACCTATCGGTTTGATGACTAGCTCCACAGACCACCGGAGGTCCTTTCAGCGTGCTTTGTCCTCACTCGCACGCACCCTGGAAAACTTCCCAGGAGGTCACCCATCCTCAGATTTTTCCAAGCTAAGCACGCTTAACTTTGGAGTTCTTAAGTTTGGGCTTCCGAAAAGGAAGATGCACCTTGGTGATATGGATAGTACCATCTAACCTTTTAAGTCATACTTAACCAGAATCTCAGAACCGGGGTATTTCATCTAAACTACATTAAAACTTCCAAATTGATTTCAATTATCTCAGTTTCCCCACTCATCTAATATAAAAAATCTGCACTATACTAAACTTAACAAAAATCAGCATATTAAACTTATAAAATCTGCACTTGTGATCTTAATCAAATCTTCAATATACACTTAACTAAATCTGCATTATACACTTAACCAAATCTACATTATACACTTAATAAAATCTATAAAAGAAGTGGATGTTCTAAGCTCCGAATGGAGCTATTCATGTCTGCAGAATTTCACAAGGAGAAGGGTTGTTCTATGCTCCAAGTAAAGCTGTTCGTATCTACAGAAATGCACAAAGGAAGGGTTGTTCTATTTTTAACCCATCATCTACTACTTAACCCACCATATAAATGGCAAAACACATCAGGTATATCTACAGAAAACATGTAATCTGTGTCATCCTTTTCGATATTTCCTTACAGAGGAAGTCATGTTACATATTTACTACCAAACCATAGTGGTGCATCTACAGTGAGTATGCCAACAATCTCCTAGTTTATTTTTAATCGAATTATTAATCCCAATAAATTCATCTAATACTTGTTGAACGGATTAATACTCCAATACTCCTTTTACTTAGACTAACTAACTAGTTAATCAATCAAGCTTTAGACGACACTAAGTAATTCAATCTATCTTTAATACTTCGTCATTCGATCTTTTAACTCAGAGTTATTACCTCAATAAATCTGTTACATATTACACAAATGCTTAACAATCTCAAAACCTTGTTAATTAACTAACTTAAATTACTAAATACTAAGCGGCCTGGAATTAATCTCTACTAATTAAACCTTATCATCTCTCATCAACAAGAAACCGTAGATCATAATTGTACAAAAATATCTACTTATTGGAACTTAAACTTCTATAAAAAAAACTTGCTTAAATACTTATACTTCTTATAATAAAATGCCTTGGCATTTATTCAAACACTTGGTGTGCTTTTAATCCTCAAATACTGAAATTTGGGATCCTATCATGACCTTGAACTTGCTTTGCTTAGAACTTCTCATAAACCCCTAAACAGATTCAAATGGGGCACTTTACCATCCCTTCTATCTACAAATTCTAAGGTTCCATAGCACAACCATGCTCCTTAGGCTATGTTGCAAAGAATATAACAACTTAAACATGTTGTGAAAGCAAAGCTAAGCATACTGTGGAGATCAAAGGATTACTACTACTTGTCCCCTAAACTATAAGCTATCTTGAAGAACCAACACAAATTCATCACTTTCCAAATCAGTCTAATAAACCAAAATCAAAGTTATCACAAGAATCCAGAATGCAACAATAACCAATTCAGCATCTTCCAAAACTCAAAGAAAACTCCAAAGCCCTAGCAATAACACTTGTATCTAATTTCTGCATACATGAATCATATCAATTAAAACTAATCAATACCTTCAACGAATGAAATTCCAATACCGTCATCATCATTGCTGTAAGGTTTTAGAAATCGTTAACATGCTTCAACGGATTTGCACAGAAGAAATCAAATTCTTGGATCCATTCTAATAATCTCTAATATCATAATTCTCTTCAGCCAAAATCCGAAAGCCAAAAGAAATAGTTCGTCCTGTTCAGTGGCACAGCAACAATCCTAAGCCATCAGAATCCAATCAAAATACAAAGGAAACCCTAACCTTGCTTTACCTACAAAAAAAAAACCGAAACCTAATCCAATCAAAACCTCTTCTATCTTCTTTATGTGATTCACAGCAGCAAACCCTAACCCATCAGAATCCACAGAAATGCAGAAATCCTTAGGCATGTTACAACCGAAATGCAAAGGAAATTCATTCACAGCAGAATCCTTTATCAATGACTTACACGACAACTAAGCAAAAAGGAACCCAAATAGCAACTACATGGCACAAAAACAACCTCACGACAACAAACATGAATTCCCAATCTTCTTAGAAAATTCAAAAACAAGAAGGAATACGAATCCGGAACTATCCTACTGCAGGTGAGTAGCAACTTACCCTTGCTTTTAGGACTTACAACCGGACGCAAGGAGGACTTCTAGGTCTTGGAGCTCTGATCGGAAGACTCAAAATCGTGGCTCCTCCTCGTGCTCCAAACTTCTCCTCATTGAGAGGAGCTCGGCGGTGTGAAGAATCCACAGAACCTTGCCTTGGCCGGCCGCTGGAGTTGAGCCCTAAGCTCGGCTTCGTTTCCGCTCGAGAAGGAATCGCCGCCGCGCCGCGAGACAGGAGAAAGGGAATTTCGGGAGAAATTTTAGGTTTTAGGAAAAGGATTTAAATCTTATACTCAAGGTTATTTTCGTTTCCAACTATAGCTTAAATGGAACTTTTCTCCTAATTTAATAACAAACGATCGCTAGCACACTTGGTCAGCCCGGCTTTAACCAAATCCCAGGTCGTGGCTTTGATTCCTCAGCCGCGCACTTTTATTTCCAATTTATTTTACTGTTCCTAACTACTACTTATATATATCTCGCTCCATATATGTTCACAAGCAGGTCGTAGACCAGTTGGTTGGCTGAGCTCGATAAAAACCTGGTTCGGGTCTGAGGTCCCGGGTTCAAAACCCAGCTTCAACATATATATTTATTATTATTTTTTTATTTTTTTTTAAACTTCTTCCTCTTGGTAAAAATACCAAACGAACTCCAAAAATAACATAAAAATACTCTAAAAATCTCTAGAATTTTTCTATAACATTTCTAAATATTTTTGAATTATTTTTGGGGCTCAAAATGAGAAAATTTGGGTCGTTACAATTCTCCATACCTTATAAAAAGTTCGTCCTCGAACTTAGAATAATTCTAGATCTCTCTGTCTCATACTGTTCTTACGCTCCTAAATAATTTCCTCGTGCTTCTGGTTCCAAATAACTTTCACTAATGGTACTCTTTGTTCCTTAGTCTCTTAACTTCTCGGTCCTCTATCATTCATATCGAATCGTACCCATTAGTGGTCCTTGGAAGGCTTATTATAAGGTCTCTGAAGACCATAGGTGCATTAGTCACACCAAATGGCGTGACTACAAATTTGTAGTGTCCATTTCTGGTCCTGGAAACTGTTCTGGGTGCATCACTTCCTTTCACTTTCAACTGATGGTTCCCCAAAACGCAGGTCTGTTTTAGAGAACATTATTTCCCTCTTTAGCTGATCTAATAGATCATCTATTCTGGGAAGAAGGTACTTGTCCTTAACTGCTACTTTGCTCAGCACTCTAAAATCTATGCACATCCGCATAGATCCGTCTTTCTCCTTAACGAACAACTCTGGAGCTCTCCGGGGTGAATAACTAGGGCGAATGAAACCCTTGTCAAGTAGCTCCTAAAATTGTTCTTGTAACTCTCTTAGCTCTGCTAGAAAAATTCGATACAGAGCTTTTGAAATTGAACTGGTCTCAGGAAACAACTCAATTTCAAACTCTACTTCTATGTTGGGAGATAGTCCAAGTAGCTCTTTAGAAATTCCTCTGGGTATTCGCAGACTACCCGAACGTCTTCCTGCTTGGGTCTTTCCTGTTATCATTGTCCTTCTAATTCTAATTACTTAACTGAGTCTTCTAACTCCCCACTGTCTTATCCTCTATCTTAACATCTAGTTATGCCAAGAATAATACCTGATATCTTCTCTATCCTTTCTAAACATACTTATGTATATATGAATATACGAGAAACAAAACTAAAATTGTCTCTATTCTTTCTAAGCATATGTATCAAAACATAGAAAATCAAAACATGAATTTTCTTCTTTCCTAAGCACATATAAGCAGATACTCTATACTGCAAATAATAAAGAAAGCATAAAAGAAAATTAAATACTTTCTTACTTGAAGAAGGCAAGGATGGTGCTGATGTGTGATGCTGAAGAATGGGAACTGCTCAGATACCAACTGTAACGACCACCCTTCTTACTACTACTACTCTCTAAAGATGGTCGTTACTTAACTACTAACTCTACTTAACCAGTATGATTAAAAATCACATGGAAACCCTACCGAAAAATTTCGGCAGAGTCTCCCCTGTACCGGTGACCATATTCAACAATACATGCAATATATACTCAGCCACAAGCGGCTGGAACACATATCAATCAACCACGCAGTATAATAAATCCAAAATAAAGAAAACAATAGCACAACTCATCACACCATATCACAATTCATCTACTATGTCCTAATCACATCAAAATATCATGTACTATCTCAAATACTTCTAACATTGCAAAAGACAATAGAAACTAAAAGAAAACTTCTTTCTTAGTCCCAAGGCTTCCATAGTCCTGGCATCACACATTCTTCGACCACCTCCTTGTCGCCTTCCTTTCTATATCTTTTCCTTTCCTATATCTACAGTAAGAGGAAATGCAGTCTATAAGTAAAATTTGCTTAGTAAGCGTTATCTAACTCAAAAAAATATGAATATGCATGTTTATAGAAAGAACTAGAAACTATATGCTCTAAAAGAAAGTAAAGCATAAACATAATTGCTCATGTCAAACTAAAAGCAAAGAAAAGCTAAAGAAATCTACTCATGTAATTCTAATAGCTAATCATGCTATACAAGGACAAAACTGCATGCTGAAAGATAAAGCTAATCATGCTAAATATCAAATCAGGAAACAAACAAAACTAATACTACATGCTAGAATTCAAATGAATTAAACTTTCTGACTCTAAGCATAAATGAAGCTTGTTTCATTTGTTTCAAAACTTATATTTTATTACTTTAAAATAATAATCAACTTCTCTTGGGCCCGGCATTGTACCAATTTATGTGCATCCTTAATATGAGTCGAGGTAGCTAATCCCGAAACTACTAAGGTACTTCTAGGCGATCTTGTGCCTAGGGGCGATCTAGGAGCCCACCCAATGGACCTTGTGTCCGGTACATGCCATTAAAAAGTAAAATACTTACTTTCTTTTTAACTATAACTTCCTTATACTTCTTATTCTTTTAATACTTCTAATATATAATGCCTTGGCATTTTAATAAGCACCTTGTGTGCCAAAATCACTAAAGTCTTGACTTTGGGATCTACTTAAGCCTTGGTCTTTTACTTTCTTTTCTTTATCTTTCTTATACTTTTCTTAAACTCAAAATACTATTAGGGTATTTTCCATATGCATCTATGAGTGAAACTAACTAGGTAACACACAATCATGCATATTGAAGTAGCAAAGAAACCTAAATCTATACTTTGCCACAAACTAATCACCTCAAGCTAGTATACAAAAAGAAATCTAGAACCCTAAAGCTTTAAAAGAAAGGTTGCTCATGTTATTGTAATAGCAAATGAGAAATACTGCTCATGCTCTACTAATAGCATAAATGAAAGCTGCATTTGCTAAAGAACTAAACTAAATCTGCACTTAATATTCTGCAGAGGAAACTGCTTATGTCCAGCTAATAACACAATGAAATCTGCACTTTAAATTCTGCAAACAATACTTATACAAATCTGCTTATTAAAAACTGCATACTATACTTATAAAAATCTGCATGCTATACTTATAAAAATCTACTTATTAAAATCTGCACAGCTCTTCCTAATAAAAATCTGCACTCTAAAGACTTAATCAAACTTCACTATAATCTTTTAAAACTGCACTATGAGGAGATCTAAACTACATTAAAACTTCCAAATTGATTTCAAGTTTCCCCACTCATCTAATATCAAAAATCTGCACTATACTAAACTTAACAAAAATCAGCATATTAAACTTATAAAATCTGCACTTGTGATCTTAATCAAATCTTCATTATACACTTAACTAAATCTGCATTATACACTTAACCAAATCTGCATTATACACTTAATAAAATCTATAAAAGAAGTGGATGTTCTAAGCTCCGAATGGAGCTGTTCATGTCTGCAGAATTTCACAAGGAGAAGGGTTGTTCTATGCTCCAAGTAAAGCTGTCCGTATCTACAGAAATGCACAAAGGAAGGGTTATTCTATTCTTAACCCATCATCTACTACTTAACCCACCATATAAATGGCAAAACACATCAGGTATATCTACAGAAAACATGTAATCCGTGTCATCCTTTTCGATATTTCCTTACAGAGGAAGTCATGTTACATATTTACTACCAAACCATAGTGGTGCATCTACAGTGAGTATGCCAACAATCTCCTAGTTTATTTTTAATCGAATTATTAATCCTAATAAATTCATCTAATACTTGTTAAACGGATTAATACTCCAATACTCCTTTTACTTAGACTAACTAACTAGTTAATCAATCAAGCTATAGACGACACTAAGTAATTCAATCTATCTTTAATACTTCGTCATTCGATCTTTTAACTCAGAGTTATTACCTCAATAAATCTGTTACATATTACACAAATGCTTAACAACCTCAAAACCTTGTTAATTAACTAACTTAAATTACTAAATACTAAGCGGCCTGGAATTAATCTCTACTAATTAAACCTTATCATCTCTCATCAACAAGAAACCGTAGATCATAATTGTACAAAAATATCTACTTATTGGAACTTAAACTTCTATAAAAAAAAAACTTGCTTAAATACTTATACTTCTTATAATAAAATGCCTTGGCATTTATTCAAACACTTGGTGTGCTTTTAATCCTCAAATACTGAAATTTGGGATCCTATCATGACCTTGAACTTGCTTTGCTTAGAACTTCTCATAAACCCCTAAACAGATTCAAATGGGGCACTTTACCATCCCTTCTATCTACAAATTCTAAGGTTCCATAGCACAACCATGCTCCTTAGGCTATGTTGCAAAGAATATAACAACTTAAACATGTTGTGAAAGCAAAGCTAAGCATACTGTGGAGATCAAAGGATTACTACTACTTGTCCCCTAAACTATAAGCTATCTTGAAGAACCAACACAAATTCATCACTTTCCAAATCAGTCTAATAAACCAAAATCAAAGTTATCACAAGAATCCAGAATGCAACAATAACCAATTCAGCATCTTCCAAAACTCAAAGAAAACTCCAAAGCCCTAGCAATAACACTTGTATCTAATTTCTGCATACATGAATCATATCAATTAAAACTAATCAATACCTTCAACGAATGAAATTCCAGTACCGTCATCATCATTACTAGTTAAGCTCTTGTAAGGTTTTAGAAATCGTTAACATGCTTCAACAGATTTGCACAGAAGAAATCAAATTCTTGGATCCATTCTAATAATCTCTAATATCATAATTCTCTTCAGCCAAAATCCGAAAGCCAAAAGAAACAGTTCGTCCTGTTCAGTGGCACGGCAGCAATCCTAAGCCATCAGAATCCAATCGAAATACAAAGGAAACCCTAACCTTGCTTTACCTACAAAAAAAAAACCGAAACCTAATCCAATCAAAACCTCTTCTATCTTCTTTATGTGATTCACAGCAGCAAACCCTAACCCATCAGAATCCACAGAAATGCAGAAATCCTTAGGCATGTTACAATCGAAATGCAAAGGAAATTCATTCACAGCAGAATCCTTTATCAATGACTTACACGACAACTAAGCAAAAAGGAACCCAAATAGCAACTACATGGCACAAAAACAACCTCACGGCAACAAACATGAATTCCCAATCTTCTCAGAAAATTCAAAAACAAGAAGGAATACGAATCCGGAACTATCCTACTGCAGGTGAGTAGCAACTTACCCTTGCTTTTAGGACTTACAACCGGACGCAAGGAGGACTTCTAGGTCTCGGAGCTCTGATCGGAAGACTCAAAATCGTGGCTCCTCCTCGTGCTCCAAACTTCTCCTCGTCGAGAGGAGCTCGGCGGTGTGAAGAATCCACAGAACCTTGCCTTGGCCGGCCGCTGGAGTTGAGCCCTAAGCTCGGCTTCGTTTCCGCTCGAGAAGGAATCGTCGCCGCGCCGCGAGAGAGGAGAAAGGGAATTTCGGGAGAAATTTTAGGTTTTAAGAAAAGGATTTAAATCTTATACTCAAGGTTATTTTCGTTTCCAACTATAGCTTAAATGGAACTTTTCTCCTTCTTTAATAACAAACGATCGCTAGCACACTTGGTCAGCCCGGCTTTAACCAAATCCCAGGTTGCGGCTTTGATTCCTCAGCCGCGCACTTTTATTTCCAATTTATTTTATTGTTCCTAACTACTACTTATATATATCTCACTCCATATATGTTCACAAGCAGGTCATAGACTAGTTGGTTGGCTGAGCTCGATAAAAACCTGGTTCGGGTCTGAGGTCCTGGGTTTAAAACCCGGCTTCAACATATATATTTATTATTATTTTTTTATTTTTTTTAAACTTCTTCCTCTTGGTAAAAATATCAAACGAACTCCAAAAATAGCATAAAAATACTCTAAAAATCTCTAGAATTTTTCTATAACATTTCTAAATATTTTTGAATTATTTTTGGGGCTCAAAATGAGAAAATTTGGGTCGTTACTAATACTTAGTTAAATTCTTAGTTTGAAAAGTAGGGAGTTTGATAGGGGATAATAAAAAAATATAGCCAAATTAGAGATAGTTTTGAAAGATCATTTAACACTGAGTTAAATTTGAAAAGTTTTTCAAAAGATATTTAATTAAATTTGAAAAGCTTTTCAAAAGTTACTTGATACTTAGCTTGACTCCGCTCACTCCCCCTTAATTAATGCAAACATGAATCCCTAGGGTCCTAGAGTCCAAGCATGTATAAAATATAATAGGTCTTTTATATTTTGCCTAATTTTTCATCTCACCTATTCTAGGTTTTCAGGCATGTTTAGCTTATGAGTGAGTGTGAGATAAAGTTAACTTTGTCAATAAAACTATTGAAAATATAAGTGTAACGACCCGACCCTCTTGGCCCATTTGGCGGCCCATTTGGTGACCCTCGGGTCGTCGACCGTCGGCCCTTATGTCGTCGGCCCATTTGGTGACCTCTCATGTCGTCGACCGATGACCCTTGGCCGTGCCGTTACTCACTAAGACTTTTCACCCCTAGCAGTGGATTTTTGCCTCCCCCAGGATTCGAACTCTAAACCTCCAGGCTTAAGTATTAGAGTTTATGAATCCTTGTAACCAAGTGAGATCATCTCACTTGGTTACCAGGATTCATAAACTCTAATACTTAAGCCTGGAGGTTTAGAGTTCGAATCCTGGGGGAGGCAAAAATCCCGACACGGCCAAGGGTCGTCGGTCGACGACATGAGAGGTCGCCAAATGGGCCAAGAGGGTCGGGTCGTTATAATAAAAGGCCCCTTTTTATTGTAACGACCCGGCCCTCTTGGCCCATTTGGCGACCCAAGGGTCGTCGACCGTCGATCCTTATGTCGTCGGCCCATTTGGCGACCTCTCATGTCGTCAACCGACGACCCTTGGCCGTGCCTTCTTTTTATTATAACGACCCGGCCCTCTTGGCCCATTTGGCGACCCTCGGGTTGTCGACCGTCGGCCCTTATGTCGTCGGCCCATTTGGCGACCTCTAATGTCGTCGACCGATGACCCTTGGCCGTGTCGTTACTCACTAGGACTTTCCACCCCTGGTCAGTGGATTTTTGCCTCCCCCAGGATTCGAACTCTAAACCTCCAAGCTTAAGTATTAGAGTTTATGAATCCTGGTAACCAAGTGAGATGACCCGGCCCTTTTGGCCTCTTGGGCGGCCCTTGTGGCGGCCCAACTGGCAGCTCTTATGTTGTCGCCCCATTTGGTGACCTCTCATGTCGTCGACCGACGACCCTTTGACATGAGAGGTCGCCAAATGGCCCGACGACATAAGAGCCGACGGTCGACGACCCGAGGGTCGCCAAATGGGCCAAGAGGGTCGAGTCGTTACAAAAAGTTTGAATTTCAAATGAGTAAATATTAAACTTTTGACAATATATTACAAATTAACTGGAGTTAACATTTTCAATCATAATTTGACAGATATTTCAAACCCCTTTAAACTGATTGAAATTAATTGAATAATATTTTCAAATTAATTAACCATTTTAAGTTATTTTGAAATTAATTTTTCAAAGGTTTTGAAATTAAATGGTTTTCAAACAAATTTTTCAATGAATTTTGAATTTTTTTTTAAAAGATTTTTAACATGATTTTTCAAAGATTTTTCAAAAAATTTAGAAATTAAGTTTAAAAGATTTTTAAATTGTTTTTCAAAAGATTTTTCAAATAATTTTGAGATTAAGTTTTAAAAGATTTTTAAAATATTTGTTTAAAAAAAATTTCAAATAATTATGAAATTAAGTTTTAAAAGATTTAAAAAATAATTTTTAAAAGTATTTTTCAAATAATTTTGAAATTTATTTTAAAATCATTTTTAAAATCATTTTTAAAAGATTTGTCAAATAATTTTGAAACTAAGTTTTAAAAGATTTTTAAAATGATTTTTTGAAATATTTTTCAAATAATTTTGAAATTAAGTTTTAAAATATTTTCAAAATGATTTTTCAAATAATTTTGAAAATAAGTTTTAAAAGATTTTTAAAATGATTTTTTTTATTACTTTTTAAATTAAGTTTAAAAATATTTTTAAAATGATTTTTTAAAATATTTTTGAAATAATTTTGAAATTAAGTTTTAAAAGATTTTTAAAACTATTTTTTAAATAATTAAGAAATGATTTTTTAAAAGATTTTTAAAAATAAATTTGAAATTAAGTTTTAAAAGATTTTGAAAATTATTTTTTAAAATATTTTTAAATAACTTTGAAATTAAGTTTTAAAATATTTTTAAAATAATTTTTCAAAAGATTTTTAAAATAATTTTTCAAAAGATTTTTCAAATAATTTTGAAATTAAGTTTTAAAAGATTTTTAAAAGGATTTTTAAAAGTATTTTTCAAATAATTTTGAAATTAAGTTTTAAAAGATTTTTAAAATTATTTTTTAAAAGATATTTCAAAAAATTTTCAAATTAAGTTTTAAAAGATTTTTAAAATGATTTTTCAAAAGATTTTTCAAATAATTTGGAAATTAAGTTTTAAAAGATTTTTAAAATGATTTTTTAAAAGACTTTTCAAATAATTTTGAAATTAAGTTTTAAAAGATTTTTAAAATGATTTTTAAATGATTTTTCAAATAATTTTAAAATTAAGTTTTAAAAGATTTTAAAATGATTTTTAAAATATTTTTTATGGAATATTGAAAAGTTTTTTAAATAATTTTTAAAAGAATTTTGAAAATGATTTTCAAAATATTTTTAAAGAATTTTAAAAAGTTTTTTAAATAATTTTTAAAAGAATTTTGTAAAGGATTTTTAAAAGACTTTAAAAGAATTTTGAAATTTTTTTTAAATGATTTTTAAATAATTTTGAAAAGTTTTTAAATAATTTTTAAAAGCATTTTGAAAAGTTATTTTTAAAAATAATTTTTAAATAAATATTGAAAATGATTTTTAAAAGATTTTTAAAGAATTTTGAAAATATTTTAAAATAAATTTAAAAGAATTTTGAAAAGTTATTTAAAAGAATTTTGAAAAAGAAATTCAAAAGATTTTTAAACAATTTTGAAAAGTTTTTTAAAACATTTTTAAAGAATTTTGAAAAGTTTTTTGAAATATTTTTAAAAGAATTTTGAAAATGATTTTTAAAAGATTTTTAAAAGAATTTTGAAAATTAGTTTTAAATGTTTTTTAAAGAATTTTTTTTAAAGAATTTATAAAAAAAAATTTTGAAATGTTTTTTTTAAACAATTTTAAAAAAATTTTGAAAATGATTTTTAAAAGAATTTTGAAAAGTTTTTTAAAATAATTTTTAAAATAATTTTGTAAAGTATTTTTAAAAATAATTTTTAAAGAATTTTGAAACGGATTTTTAAATGATTTTTAAAGAATTTTGAAAGGTTTTTTTTTAAATAATTTTTAAAGAATTTTTAAAAGTTTTTTTAAAAAATAATTTATAAAGAATTTTGAAAAGTTTTTTTAAAAAATAATTTTTAAAAGAATATTGAAAAGGATTTTTAAAAGATTTTTAAAATAAGTTTGAAAAGTTTTTTTTAAATAATTTTTATAGAGTTTTGAAAAGTTTTTTTTTAAATAATTTTTAAATGGATTTTGAAAAAAAAATTAAAATAATTTTTAAAATGATTTTAAAAATATTTTTAAAAGAATTTTTAAAAGTTTTTTTAAAAGATTTTTTTAAAAAAATTGAAAAGTTTTTTTAATAATTTTTTAAAGAATTTTTAAAATGATTTTTAAAAATTTTTCAAATGATTTTAAAGAATTTTTAAAAGATTTTCATATAATTTTTTAAAGAATTTTAAAATGATTTTTAAATAATTTTTAAAATGATTTTTCAAATATTTTTCAAATTATAATTAAAGAATTTAAAATGATTTTTAAATAATTTTAGAATGATTTTAATGAATTTTTAACATGATTTTTAAAATATTTTTCAAATGATTTTTAAAAGATTTTTCAAATTATTTTTAAATTATTTTTGAAATAATTTTTAAAGAATTTTAAAAAGTTTTTTTTAATTATTTTTAAAAGAATTTTGAATAGTTAATTAAAGGAATTTTAAAAGAATTTCGAAAATGATTTTTAAAAGATTTTTAAAAAATTTTGAAAAGTTTTTAAAAATAATTTTTACAGAATTTTCAAAAGTTTTTTAAAAGATTTTTGAAAATGATTTTTAAAATATTTTTAAAGAATTTTTCAAAGTTTTATTGGGTTTAGTTGATTTTAATTAAATTTGCTTAATTTTTAAACAATTTGAATTTATTTAAACTGTCACCCGATTTTAAATTATCAATTAATCTTAAGTAATTTTGTGAGATAGTTATCTTTAATTTAGGTTATTTCTAAGGATTAATTTATATTTAATTTAAACTTAGGTTTTCCAATTAGTCAATTAAATATGTCTTTCCATGATTGATTCCCAGGTCAAGGCGAGACTCTAGGCCTTCTTGGGTATGGGATCATCCACCCCTTCCTAGATAGAATTGCTTAAAGAAATATATATTTAATTTTCTTTTTGAAACTCCTAGATTTAACTAGCAAGTGTAAATTACGCCTAGATCCTTAATCTATCCTAGTCTAAGCATGTATATTGCAAGGAAAATAAATAAACAAGCATCAATCAATTTATCTATTTATTGAGATGGTTTTTCTATTGGCTCCCCCTGGATCATAGCCTCGATGTGGTCTATCAAGGAAATGGATCTGATCCTTGGGGACCCAATAGTGACCAGGTCCAACTTGATTAACCAAATTTGACTTGGGGACTCATGCTTGAATTATGTTTCTATTATTTCTATTTACTAACGACAAATATGATTTATACTTTGTTTTGGTCTTAAATCTAAGTCCGGATTTGTTGTAAACGGCTCGCTTTTTTCCAAGAATCAGATCCAGATTCTTGGAACCCAAGGTGAACCGTTCCAACGTGTCCTTGAGTTCTTTAATTTGAGTTTTCAAATTAAAATTTTCTTCCTCAAGTTGTTGGAATTGAGTTGAACTTCCAATTTGAACTAACTCAGTTAAAGAACTCGAGTCAGTCGCTCCCTTAAGGGTTGTTACCTCCTTTTGGAGCGACTTAATCCGGACGTTGGATTTAGCCAACTTTTTAAATAAGTACGGAATTAAATTTTCCGAGTCATCTAAGTTAATACTAGACATTAAAGCACTTACTATAGGTTTTGGTCCTTCGGAAACGGATGCGGAGCCGTGGCTTCGCTCGGACTCGGTGTCTGATTCACTTTCGGTTTCATCAAGGTTTACTTGTACTGGCAATGCGAGGAGGCCTGTCGATTCTTCTTCGTCGGACCCGGATTCATCTGAAGACTCAGACCATGTTGCCTTCAGTGCTTTCCTCATCTTGTTTATTCCTGCAAATAATGTAACACCTTCCTCGGCCGAAGTAGTATCAGTCTACTCATTTAATTTTAATGAATCGTCCATTAAATTACACTTACTTACGTTCGTATCGGAAATACCTTCGTGTAGCTCGATTAATTTTTGCCACAATTCTTTTGCACTTGAGAAGGGGCCGACGCGGTTCAGCTCCTCATTGGTTAGGTCGCATTGTAGCATGCAAGTTGCTTTGGCATCGGCTTCAACTTTTTTCATTGTGCTAGAATCCCAGTTGATGCATGAGATAAGTTTTCCGGTGTCGTCACGTGGAAGCTCGAGTCCGATCTGGATAATGATCCACATCTCGACTTGCGTCTTGAGGTGGTATTCCATCAGGTTCTTCCAATATCCAAAGTCCTCGCCAGAAAAGAGTGGCGGGCGGACGGTACAAAATCCTTCTTGGAATGACATTGAATCTTGCACGAAAAAGTGAACAAAAAACTTGTCCCAGGACTTAATCCTGGATTAGCAGTGTGGTAGAAGGATAGAAAATAGAAATTCATGAATTTCAAGAAAAAATAATAAAATAATAATAAAATATTATTTAAAAAATATTAAAAAAATATTATTTCAAATTTTGCTAAATGCGATATTTTATCAATACTAATGAGTGGTGAAGAGATGAGAAGAATTTTTCAAAAATAATTTTGGAAGGAAAAAATGAAAAAGCGACGAAAAAAAATGCTCGAACGGTAGTTGTACCAATTGAGAGCAACCCCACTTTGATACCAATTGTTGGATCTAGAAGCGCTAGAGGGGGGTGAATAGCGTCCGTGGCTATTTCGTTCTTTTCGTAAAACTATCGGAGTGAAACACGCAGCGGAAATAAAGAAAAGGGAAAAACACACGAACACGGTCGTTTACTTGGTTCGGAGCCTGTGGCGACTCCTACTCCAAGGCCCGCGCACGTTGAGTGTTTATGTTGGGCAACAACTATAATATCAGAAAATTATTACACGTTGAGTACAATTGAAAGTTGTAATAAAAGTTATACCGACAACAAAAGGCTAAATCTGAAGCTTCGGGTAGTCGGGATGTTGCTACAGCACTTCTGGAATGTTTCTTGAGCAGTACGTTGAAGAAGGACAGCTTTTTGATTGATTTTTCAAGCTGCTGCTCGAACCCTCCTTATAAACAGTGATGGAGGTGCCTCCAAGCCTGTCCGAGGCGCCTCCAGGCCACCGAGTCGCACGTGTTGATTAGCTCTGATATGGCCGCACCTTATCCCATTGAAGGCGCCTCCAAGCTGCTCCAAGGTGCCTCCAACGCCTGGTCCAAGGCGCCTTCAGCTTCCTCTGAGGTGCCTCCAGCTTCTCTGGACAGCTGGCTTCGGCTAGCACCCGAGGTGCCTCCAAGCCCCATGGAGGCGCCTCGGACACTGTTCATCCGAGGCTAAGTGTGTTCCTTTGATCCTGCAAAATGTGTTAGTCCCAAACACAATCTCTGCAAAACAAAGTTAGCACAGAAACAATATGATAGATATAATTGACAGTCATCGGACTGTCCGAGTCTGACTTCGAATTTTCAACCGGAAACCCTAGGTCGACCCGACGCCTACTGTTCCCTCTACGGGGAACACGTCCTCACCTACTCCACTCAGGAGATTTACCTGTTGCCAGTGCGATCCTCCAGATCGACTGGGCTTTTGCTCAGTGTTCGAAGCTTCCGGACTTTCTGCCGGACTTCCGCTTCTCGGTTGGTCCAGTCTTCCACCTGGTTCGCAACACCAGGACTTTCCACCTAGGGTTATCCCCCCCCCCTCCCTTAGGACTTTTGCCTGAAGCTCTCGACCGGCCAAGACTTTCCGCATAGGATTACCACCCCCTAGGGTTTTCCACCTGCCTAACCGCAGCTAGGACTTTTGCCTAAGTACACTTCGGACTTTTCTGCAAACTTGTTCAACATATTAGAAACCAAAACACCTTAACTTTGAACCCTTTGACATAATCAAAACATAGGTTCGATCGTCGGATGCTTCCCGCACCAACATAAAGTATTGCAATTTTTATTGCTACTGCTGGTTATCAAACATGGAAAAAGTAATGTGGGCTTTGATGTTTCAGGATTTAAGATCTCATTTCTGAAAACTTTTTATTCATATTATGTTGTTTCAAGTGTCTATTTGGGATGTAATCTAGTTAATATCAATCAATGCAAACTAAACACTATATTCTATTTCAATTTTTGTTATTTTTAAATTGGGTGTAAGATACATTTTTGGTACTATGTGAAGGAAGATGATAAGTTTTCTTCTATTTTTTTGTGCATTATGTTATGGTGTAGGAAATTTTTTTATGTTTTATTTTTTGGGCAATTTTATACACTTTGATTGTTTATGGTGTAGGAAATTTGATTGTCATTTTTATTGTATGATAATGAAATAAGAAATCACTGGAATATGTTTTTTGCTTAACTAATTTTTCTATATTTAAGTTAGCTAGAAATTTGTTGTATACATGACTCTTAATTGTTTACTAGTGAGTTACTCCTGGACATCAAACTATACCTTATCAATCACCATTGAATGACATTGAGATATGGAATATTAATGTAAATTGATGATTTATCTATTGTTTAATGTTTGTATCTGCCAACATTGTTGTCTTAATGATACTTTTAATTGTCCTTTTACTTATTTATTGACTCTTTTTATTGGCTTTTGTTTTATATCTATAACAATAACTTCATGCAATTTTTAAGCATTATTTTCAGGTTATTACTGATAATGGTGAATAAAAGAAAGCAAAAGTTGATTCAAAATATCAGAGGACAAGAATTGAGAGACAATGATCTTCAAGATAAACATGAATCACATGATATAACATCAAATTCACAATTGGATACACAAAATGGTGCACTGGAACTAGATCAAAATGAGGAGTTTACTGAGGAGATGCTTACGTCTCAAAGGCAACAAAATAGACATGGGAGGACAGTGATGAGGGATGTGCATGCATTAGATCCTGATGACGTACTTGTAGTGCAATTTAATGAAAGAGGCCAGCCTTATGGGGATATACAACCAGTTCTTGCCAATTTTGTGGGTACTATTGCTAGAAATGGGAAATTGTTGCCCCTTAGTTTTCTTGATTGGAGAAAGATGCCCAAAAAATGCTTGAATGATGCATGGAGAAAAGTGACTGTAAGTTGTTAAGTGTTTAATTCCAAATTTGAATTTAATGCCTTCATATTATTTATTAATATTTATAGGCACATTTTGATATTCCCGATCACCATCGAGATATTATTATGCAAATGATGGGGGCAGCATGGAGGCGATGGAGGACTGAAATCAAAGCTAAGTTTTATGATCCGAATACTCCATTGGATGAGCTTGTTTCCATTCGTCCAGTTCCTCAAAAGTTGACTCCTGAAGTTTGGGAAGCATTGTGCCATTACTAGAACACTAATGAAGTAGTAAATATATTGATTGTTTTTTTTATATATGACTAGTGTCAAATTAAATGCAAATTTTTTTATAAAATTTCAAAAAATAATCAAGAAAATGCGAAGAAAAAAAGAGGGAGTCATGCGCTGGGTCGTACAAATATTCCATCCTTGGAGCATAAATTTGTAAGTATCAAATTATGTTTTGTTTTTACAACTAAATTAACATAATCCATTTATTGTATAGATCATAATAATCCTAAACTACTGAAGTTCTATGATTTTACTTAATATGTCATGATAGTGATCGATTATGATTGTTTTGCTACCCAATACTATAATTTTCTTTTTTGTGATTAGTTACTTATTTAATTGATAAAGAATATGATTTGATGTATGTTTTGTGTTTTTCTGTACAATATTATTAATGTGATGTAATTAGTTAGAGTCAAAATTTATTTCAATTATAGAGATGTGAAGTGCCTTAAAGTAGCGTAAATATAGTAATATTTCTTTGTGTGGTCTTTATGCATATTTAGTTAGAAGGTTTTCTCATTAAAATCCTTCCAATTCCTTTCATAATTCATCTCTTTGAATATTCATTCACTGATAAAAATCCACAATATTTGTTAATGTTACTTGACACTTGATCTAAAAATGATTTTTCCGTAAGTAGTTTCAGGAAAAGGGGAGAAAACCTACTCACATTGAGATAATAAAAATAAGTCGTCGAAGTAAAAAGAGAGGAGATGCTCCTATTGATGATGAAGTGATCCGAGTTGAGGTAGTAATTTCTTTTAATTTTCATGTTTATTTCTCAGTATTCTTCGCATTTTATCAAATATTTTTTTGATAGGCTTTACTAGATGGAGCTGTGCGGCATCGACTTTAAAACAAGCCTGAGGGAACTCAACCTACAAAAGTGCATGAGGATGCATTTTGGTTATAATTTCTTAAAAAAATTTTATTTATTTATGGTGGTTAAAGTTATTACAATTATACGATATTAAGTATTTTTTTTGGTAGTGATGTTTTTGGACCCGAACATTCTGGCTGAGTTCGATGTTTAGGTGCTGGTGCACTTCCTAGCCAAGTTTTCCATGAGTTGTGTAAGCGCACAATCTATACACCAAGTTATCACTCTAATTCAAATATGATAGCCGAATTCAAGGAAATGCAAGAAAAAATAAAAGAAATGGAGGCACGGGAAGTACAGAGGCAGATAGAAACAAGCAAATGATAAGGCAAATGCATGAGCAACAACTTCAAAATTTTGCACATATTATGCAGAGTATGATATCCGGAGCTGTTGGGGGATCTTGTGGCCCAAAATTGTTACCGACACAGGTAATAAAAAAATTTAATATTTATTAGTAACAATTGAACCATTCAAAAATATATAAATACATGCATCATTTTAACTAATATCTTTTTTTTTAATAGATAGCGACTATAATGGCAGAGATTATGCAACAAAATATAGATGCTCCACCAAATGCAAAAGGAAATGATCCTACACCTCCACCACCAACAGATGCATAGCGGAGACGTTAACCCCAGGCAGTGACACCCCGGGGATCGACCCCTGTGGCTGAAAGGTCCAGGGGTCGATCCCCGGGGTGTCACTGCCTGGGGTTAACATCTCCGCTATGCACTTTCCACTTGTGTACCTGCATTTACCTCCCTCCATATCCGTGGGACCGGCTCTAGGGGGGCCGCTGATGTGGCGGTTCCACATTTTTTTTTTATCTAATAATTAGATAAACATTTTAGAGAAAACTTTCTTTAAATTATGTTGTCACTTGTTAGTGCTATTCTGTTGTGTTGTTTTGGGGTATGCACATTTTTGTAAAAGAATTTCGTACTTGCTACTGATATGGTGGTGTTTTGGGGTATGTCGATTTTTGTAAAAGAAGTTCGTACTTGTTGTTGATATGGTGGTGTTTTGGGTATGCAGATTTTTATAAATGAATTTCTTATTAGTTTTGTGAATTGAAAGATTTAATATGAATGTTTTGTTGGTTAATCTATTGGTATTTTAATTTTTTTTGTTGAATGTTTTGTATTGATTATTAAAAATTAGGAATTCAAAAGATTTTGTAAACAAATATTTGAAAAATAGAATGATAATAGGAGCTTCATTGGGGTCCATCATTTGAAACAGGATTGGTTTTAAACTGTTGCTAATACACTTATCAGAAGCGGTAAATAACTTATCCAGGCAAATAAATTTAGAAGCGGCTTAATAACCGCTCCTAAACATGGTACGCGGGAGTGGTTACAAACTGCTGCTGAATTACTTTTGGAGCGGTTACAAACCACTACACTATTTAACTTCATAATCGGTTTAATAACCGCTTCTAATACATACCAATACAAGTGGTCATTAATCACATTTATAGTAGTTAACAAGTGCGGTTAGCAACCGCATCAAACCACATTTGGATAGGTTAAGGACCGATGATATTACAACCTATTAAGGCGGTTAATAACCGCTTCTATAGAGACATCAGCAGCGGTTGTTCTGTTTTCACCATCGGTTGCTATAATCAATGCCATTGATGCTAGGAGCGCAAGCTGTTGGATCGGTTGAAAACCACTTCTATAGTTTGTTAAAACCGCACCTAAAGACCAATTTTTTTGTAGTGGAGGCTGCCAGTGCCCGTGCAAGGCTGCCAGCGCTCGCGCAAGGCCCACTATGCCTGCACGAGGCCGCCAACGCCCGCATGGCCCGACTGAGGTCGACGAAGGCTACCCCTGGCGCTTCCCTAGATAAAAATCGTCGATGAAGCTGCTAGAGGAAGACTTACAGGCGTCGCTGAAGATAACGCTGCCGCCGCTGTAGATAATACTAGGGTTTTCTGGTTTTCTGGGACAAAATTATTTTGTCCCTTACTTCGTTGCAAATTTGCAATGAAAACATTGTTTCATTGCAAATTTTCAACGAAAATACTATTTCGTTTCAATTTACAATGAAACTACTGTTGTAGGACCGTTGCGGCCGGCTAGAAGGAGGGTTGAATAGCCCTGTAAAAATAAAAACAAAAACCCTTCTCGACTTTTCAAACTAACACTTGCATATAAGATAGAAATGCAATAAATCAAAACAGAAAAAGACGAGGAACAAGATGTTTACTTGGTTACAACCGGGAAGATTGTTAATCCAAGAAAAATGATCGCACTACTATCTCCTTTAGGTGGAGAAGCCTCTTTTACAGCAATGTAGGCACAAAAAGAAAGAAGCTATTCTAAACAGTCGAAGCGCACAAGCGTTGTTATAATTTCTGAACTGATTGAAAAGTTTCTGAACCAAGGCTATATTTATAGCCTTGGTCGAGGCACCTGGAGGGTTCCGAGAGCTCTGGGGGGGGATAAATTTTATCCCCAACGTTCAAATTGAGTCAAAGCTCGATCTGGTCAAACTTCACGGTCCGGGCACCCGGAAGGGTTCCGGGCGCCCCGGGCTGGTCCGGGCGCCCCGGACTGTTTCGGGCGCCCCGGACCCTAAAGTTAACTTTGACTTTTTCATCCGGGGACCACTGCTCTGGTTTAGTTCACCTCGGTCCGGGTCTTCTACTTCGGATTCGCTCGCTTGGGTGATCTCTGCCATCCGGAAAAGGGCTCACCCGAACCCAACTTCCTGTCTTCTCGAGCGGGTTTCCCTCCGGCTTCTCGTCCCTCGGAATCGCCTAGTGTTTCTTTCTCGTCCACCGGCGTACTCATCCGCAGTCTTCGTCCCTCGGACGCACCGCGTACCGTCCTTCTCGCTCGCTGTGTCTCTTGCTCCTCGAGTAGTCTTCCGCTCCGGCTTTCGTCCCTCGGAAACCCCGCACGCTTCCTTCTCGTCCGTCGATGTACTCTTCCGCAGCGCCTCGTCCCTCGGACGCACCTCGTGTCGTCCTTCTCGCTAGCTGCGTCTTCCACTCAACTACCTGTGCTCCTAAGCTCCTGCACACTTAGACACAAGGTTAGAAACACACAGGACCTAACTTAACTTGTTGATCACACCAAAACAACCTTGGGGTTCCAATAATCTCCCCCTTTTTGGTGTGAGCAACCCAATTTAAGCTAGGGTAAAAATAGACATGAAATAAACTTAACTAAATTTGTAATTAAGTGCAAAAATAAAACAAGTTAAATTTTGGTCTACCTCCCCCTAGACTTATACTAATCCTTCTCCCCCTTTGATCACAAAAAAATGGGGTTTAAAAAAATCTAAGGGTTAAAGACTTAGAAAATTTTGAAATCCTTAAAAATTTGCAATAATTTTCACATAAATAGTCTCAAAATGTAAGTAAAATTAAAAATTTTCCAAGTGAAATTACAAGAAAATTCTAAAAAACTTAAGCAGAAAATTTTAATTTCAGAACAGCTTTTAACTTAGGTAAAAAAATCTTCTGAAAATTATCCTAAGTATGAATTTAAGTCATTGCAAAAATTATTAAAAGAAAATCCTAACTTAAGATATTTCTAAGTAAAATTTTTTAAGTAAAAATATCACGTAAAAGTATTTTTCTAAGCATAAAAATTTTGAAAAAAAATGTTTGAAAAAACTTTTAAAAGCATTAATTAATTCTAATTTTAATGCTTTGACAGAAAGTTAATTAAATATTTATTTCAATATTTTGGCTTCCAGGTCGTGGCGAGGCACTAGGCCTTCTTGGTTATTGGAGCAACAACCACTTCCTTAGACAAAGCCTCATAGAGAAATTCATTGTTTAATTTTCTCACTGGAAAGCGCTAATTTTAATTTTAAAATTTAGACTAAGCAAGATTTAGGAACTCAATAAAGGTTCCAGCCTACTAGATTAACTAAAAACTTTTTAGGGACATATTCTCTTGAAATGTTCCTAATTTGTCCTAGGTGATATCTATAATACCAATTCAAATTTTTAAATTTTCTAAAATTAGATGAGCATGCATAGTTTTCAAGTTGTCTATTTGATTTTTCAAATTTTGATTTTCTAATTGTAATTTTTCATTTTCTAATTTTGATTTATCTAATTCTTCTAAAGGGCAGGATTTAGCTAAAATTATTTTTAAATTATTTATTTCTTTTTCTAATTTACAGCAGCCCTTAGTTAATAACTTAACAAACTTAAAAAGTTTATCGGGAGGAAGAGAACGTACCTGACTTACCTTGTCGAGTTCGTTATCCGTGTCTCCCCCTGACCTGCTGCTTTCTTCTGATAAAGCTCCCCCTTCATCGATGCTCTTGATGCTCATCTCGGAAGAGCTTGAGTTGCAGTCGTTGTCTTGATAACTCGCCATCAGTGCAAGTCTAGAGAATGCTTCGACTTCCGATTCAGACGACGTGTCGTCCCACGTCGCCTTTAGGGCCTTTCGCTTTTGGATAGGCTTCTTACCCTTCTCCTTGTCCTTGTTCTTCAGCTTGGGCCAGTTGTCCTTGACGTGCCCTTCTTCGTCGCAGTGGTAGCAGCGGATCGTTCTTTTCTTCTTTCCTTGCAGATGGTTAGTAGATCTGGATTTACAAAGTTTCTTGAATCTTCTTACCATCATTACCATTTCCTCGTCGTCGAGAGAGGATTCCGACTCTGGTTCGTCTCTCGAAGCTTTGAGGGCGACGTTGTTCTTGGGCTCCTTCATTCCTGCACATCTTGACTCATGCACTTCAAATGTTGAAAAGAATTCTTCTAATGAAATCTTTTCTAAATCTTTAGAAATGTAAGATGCATCTACTAATGATGCCCATTTGGTATTTCTAGGAAATGAATTTAAAGCGTACCTTAGCAAATCTCGGTTACTTATCTTTTCTCTGAGATTCGAAAGTCCAGTAATAATTTATTTTAGTCTCGAGTGCAGATGTGCGACTGTCTCGTCTTCCCCAAGTCACAAGCTGGTGAGCTGATTGCGAAGCAGATCTCTTCTGGCGAGCTTAGCTTCGGACGTCCCTTCGTGCAGCTTGAGGAATTTCTCCCAAAGTTCCTTTGCCGAGTCGTAGTGTCCGATCCTGTTGACTTCTTGAGGTGGAAGAACGCTTAGCTGATGGTATTCTACTTTGTCGTTCGCCACATATTCATCCTGCTCCTTTTTTTGTCCATTGACATTTTTCCTTAACTTATGGAGCTACAAAGCTAGATTCCATTGTTAAAACTAATTCGAAATCTATTATAAAAAAATACCTGCATCAATTTTTTCCAGGTGGCGAAGTCCCCTTCATATTTCGGCGGGTGGATGCTTGGTCTGGTCATCTCGTTGCTTCGTTCGACGGTTAGTCCTCCTGAAGTGTCTTGGCTCTGATACAACTTGTAGGACCGTTGCGGCCGGCTAGAAGGAGGGGGTTGAATAGCCCTGTAAAAATAAAAATAAAAACACTTCCCGACTTTTCAAACTAACACTTGCATATAAGATAGAAAAGGAATAAATCAAAATAGAAAAAAGACGAGGCACCAGATGTTTACTCGGTTACAACCGGGGAGGTTGTTAATCCAAGAAAAATGATCGCACTACTATCTCGTTCAGGCGGAGAAGCCTCTTTTATAGCAATGTAGGCACAGAAAGAAAGAAGCTATTCTAAACAGTCAAAGTGCACAAGCGTTGTTACAATTTCTGAACTGATTGAAAAACTTCTGGACCAAGGCTATATTTATAGCCTTGGTCGGGGCGCCTAGAGGGTTCCGGGCGCCCTAGGAGGGATAAATTTTATCCCCCAATTTTCAAATCGAGTCAAAGCTTGATCTGGTCAAACTTCACGGTCCGGGCGCCCGGAAGGGTTCCGGGTGCCCCGGGCTGGTCCGGGCGCCTCGGACCCTAAAGTCAACCAATGTTGACTTTTTCATCCGGGGACCATTGCTCCAGTTCAGTTCGCCTCGGTCCGGGTCTTCTACTCCTGATCCGCTCACTTGGGTGATCTCTGCCATCCGAAAAAGGGCTCACCCGAACCCAACTTCCGGTCTTCTCGAGCGGGCTTCCCTCCGGCTTCTCGTCCCTTGGAATCGCCTCGTGTTTCCTTCTCGTCCACCGGCGTACTCATCCGCAGTCTTCGTCCCTCGGACGCACCGCATGTCGTCCTTCTCGCTCGTTGCGTCTCTTGCTCCTCGAGCAGTCTTCCGCTCCGGCTTTCATCCCCCGGAACCCCCGCACGCTTCCTTCTCATCCGTCGGTGTACTCTTCCGCAGTGCCTCGTCCCTCGGACGCACCTCGTGTCGTCCTTCTCGCTAGCTACGTCTTTCACTTGACTACCTGTGCTCCTACGCTCCTGCACACTTAGACACAAGGTTAGAAACACACAGGACCTAACTTAACTTGTTGATCACACCAAAACAACCTTGGGGTTCCAACAACTGTTTCGTTGCAATTTGCAACAAAAATATTGTTTCGTTGCAATTTGCAATGAAAATACTGTTTCGTTGCAAATTGCAATGAAAATACTGTTTCGTTGCAAATTGTAATGAAAGATAATTTCATTGTAATTTGCAATGAAAATTGTTTCGTTACAATTTGCAATGAAAGAGTGATTCGTTACAAATTTAAAAATATTTTTTTCAAAAATAAAGTATATATGTTTGAAGCCGATTGATTGATCTAGAGACATCAGAATTAGATGAAATCAGTTCCTATGTGTTTGTATATTTGTCCTGATTATATAAATGTCCTTAAATATTTTTTAGTTAATATATTTTTTTAATGATTTTTTGATCACCTATGTGTCCGAAAAATATATTTCAGGTTTTAAAAATCACATATCCAAGATCTATTAGATCAAATTAATTTTTGAAGACGTGCATATAATCAAAAAAACTATAAGACACATAGAAACTAATTTTGTTCCGTTCTGATCTCTCTGGCATTAATTTGGAACTTTAACAAGTTCCACTAATTAAATTTTTCTTTCTAAATCTAATATGTTCAACTTTATTTAAAATACATCTATTTTAGTTAGTTATGAAAAATATATATATTCGGTCAAAAAAATTATTTGATGACATTTAATGAGAATGAGATGAACACATAGGAACTTGTTTCATCTCATTCCGAACTCCATAGGCCCATTAACCGGCCTCAGATTTTTTTTTTCAATACCAAGGTTTGCAACGAATTTAAGAATTCGTTGCAAATTTGCAATGAATCCAGAAATTCATTGCAAATGTTTGCAATGAATGTAGAAATTCGTTGCAAATTTACAACGAATTCTGAAATTAGTTGTAGAAGCAACACAAGTTGATGGGTGCTTATGATATGTGTAACGACCACCCTTCTCACTACTCTCTAAAGGTGAACGTTACATAACTACTATAAACTCTTACTTAACTAGTGTAACAATCTGTACTTATTTTTTTTCCAGAAAACTTAAAATTTTGGCAGAATATATGCAGTTCAACAGGACTAAAATACAATACAATACTCTAAAAATGTACATGCACATATATCTCATAATAACATCAACATATAAAACTATATCTCCATGCAAACACCAAAGGTACATACTTACTAAACTGAGTTCATCTTAGCATGCAATCTAAAACAACATAATCTCAAATAACATGGAACTTAAAGTACAATCTCCAAAAGTTTCTTAATCACTAAAACATGGAAACATAATAACGCCCAAGTCTCTCCCATAGTCCAAGCATCACACATATCATCAAACACCTCCTTGTCGCCTTCCTTTGCTATAGCTTTTCCTTTCCTTTATCTGCAGTAAGAGGAAATGCAAACTATAAGCAAAATTACTTAGTAAGCGCTATCTAACTCACAAAAACTTGAGTATGCATGTAAGCTGAAAGAAATCTAGAAACTGAAGGCTCAAAAGAAGATACTACTCATGCTCATCTAATAGCAAAGGAAACAAGTCATACTGAAATGCTAAACATGTAAAGCAAATATATACAATCATGCTAGCATAAAGAACTAAACTTGCTGAATTTTAAACACTTTCTGAATCTTATTTCACTTGTTTGAAAACTTATACTTTAATACTTTAAAATAATAATCAACTTCTCTTGGGCCCAGGCATAGTACCAAAGCGTGCTCCCTAATAGAGACTGTGGTAGCTAGTCACAAGTCCTACGAGGGTAAAGACCTTGGTCTTACCAGGGCCAAGACCTTGGAATTGGTCACCTGGATTTGTTTAACGACAACCTTGGAAGTCGGGTACTAGCCTCTTCAAAGTAAAATATCTTAATTACTTCTTCTTTAAATGTCTTGACATTTTAACAAGCACCTTGTGTGTTAAAATCTCTAAAGTCTTGACTTTGGGATCTACTTAAGGCCTTGGCCTTTTTCTTTCTTTTCTTTATCTTTCTTATACTCATTAATACCTCTAATAAAAGGATGTCTCATACCAAACCTGCACTAAAATGCTTATTGACATTGCATTGAAATGCTTAACAGAATTGCATGGAAATACTTAATAAAACTGTACTGAAATGCTTAACAGAATTGCATGAAAATACTTAATAAAACTGTACTAAAATGCTTATTAAAACTGCACTAAAATTAAATCTGCATACAAACTTAATCAATTCTACATACAAGTTTAATCAAATCTGCATACAAGCTTAATCAAATCTGCATACAAACTTAATCAAAATTATGCACTTCAAGGAGATCCTAGCTGCACTAAAATTCTGCACTACTTATTCCAAAAACAAGGAAAACCAGAAATCTGCTCGTGCACATCTAATGGCAATACGTAAAACCAAAAATCTGCTCATGCGCATCTATTAGCAAAGGAAATAAACAAAAATCTGCTCGTGCAGATTCATAGCATATGAAGGTCTAAACAGCAGAGAAAAAGAACTACTCGTGCACTGCTATAAAAATATGAAAACTGCACAACAAAACTAATAGTAAGCTCCTCTATTCATGCCCCTTTTGTGGCACAATTCAAGCTAAAACCTGCTGCCACACAAGCGAAAAATCTGCACTACTACAAAATCTATTCACTCCCTTTCATGCACGAATATAACAAAAGAAATCCGAACTGGAACAAGCTCCAAGAGGGGTTGTTCTAAGCTCCAATAGAGTTGTTCGTGCTTGCTGCAAACACAAGGAAATCTAAGTTTGATATGTTAACTTCAAGGGCTGTTCTTTTCAGGTTTAACAGAAAAACCTATATCAGAAATGCTATAATCCATACGGTAAGATCAAACCACATGTATAAGGAACTATTAGCGGAAGACAACTACATATCAAACCTAAACAATTCCCCTCTTGTATCCTTAATGAAACTCACGGCAGAGACTTTTAAAAAACCATTCATCTACACGCCATACTCAAAAAAAATACAAGGAAACACCAAATCAAGTTCGGAACTACTCTTACCGCAGGTGAGTAGCAACTTACCTTGCTTCTTGGACTCAGAACGAAAAGAAAGCTTCTAGGGTTTTCGGAGAGCTTGCAAATCCAACCTTCTCTTCGTGCCTAGGGATCCTTCTTGACGAGAGGAGCTCGGATCCGAGAAGAGCTCACGGAAATCCCCCTTGGCCGACCGCCGGAGACGAAGATAGGGCTTCGTTTTTCTTCACTCGGGCAGAATCGGCGCACGCAGAAGAGGAAGAAGGGAGAAGGAATTAAGTTAGGTCACGGTAAAACCCAAGTTCCCTCTTTATTATACCTAGGGTTCTTATTAAATGCTATTCCTTAGATATATTTCCCTACCTATCTGATTAGCATCGTCCGCTCGGACACTTGGTCAGCCGGATTCGCTTAGGGTTCTGCTTAATCCGAGGTCTTCGGTTCGAATCTCGTCTTGGACATTATTTTTGTCGAAACTTCTTTCGTTTAGTAAAAATACCAAATGACCTCCAAAAATTGCATAAAAATACTCTTAAAATCTCTAGAATATTTCTATAGCATTTCTAATTATTAATAAGGACTTTTAGAACTTAAGACAGGAAAATTTTGGGTCATTACAATATGGTTGAACATCTTCATCAACTATATCAAGGACAAGCAAGGCACGAGAGATTCGAGATTTCTAAGGCACTGTTTCAGTGCAAGATGAAAGACGGGACTCCTGTAGGTCCATATGTACTCAAGATGATTGGGTACATAGAAAACCTACAAAGGTTGGGATTTCTCCATGGCCAAGAGTTGGCCACTGACTTGATCTTGCAGTCCTTGCCAGAGTGCTACAGTCAATTTGTCATGAATTACAACATGAACGAAATTGACAAGCCACTGCCCGAGCTGCTTAGCATGTTGAGAACTGCTAAGCTCAACCTTAAGAAGGTTAAGCCTAACTCCATTCTGATGGTGCAAAGGCACAAAGGCAAGGGAAAGCCTAAAGGTAAGGGAAAGTCCCAAGCCAAGGGCAAAGGCAAGGCATTGAAACCCAAAGGAGGGGTTGCCAAGGATGCTACTTGCTTCCACTATGGTCAGACCAAGCATTGGAAGAGGAACTACAAAGTGTACCTGGAAGATCTTAAGAAGAAGAGAAGTGAGACTTCCACTTTAGGTATATATGTTATAGAAGTCAATCTATCTATTTCTTCATCATGGGTATTAGATACCGGATGTGCTTCTCATATTTGTACTAATGTGCAGGCGCTGAGAAATAGCATAGCATTGACGAAGGGCGAGGTGGACCTATGCGTAGGCAATGGAGCACGGGTTGCTGCTGTTGCTGTAGGGACTTATTCTCTATCTCTGCCCTCTCGGCTTGTACTAAAATTAGATGATTGTTGTTATGTGTCTGCTCTTACTAAGAACATTATATCAGTTTCTTGTTTGGACAAGAAAGGCTTTTCATTTATAATAAAGGACAAATGTTGTTCAGTTTATTTAAATGATATGTTCTATTGTAGTGCACATCTGATTAACGGACTCTATATTCTAGACTTAGAGAACCCCATATATAAAATAAATACCAAAAGGTTCAAATCAAATGAAATGAACCAAACCTATCTCTGGCACTGTCGCTTAGGTCATATAAATGACAAACGCTTATCTCAGCTCCATAAAGATGTTTGCTGGACTCATTTGATTTTGAATCATATGAGACATGTGAGTCATGCCTACTGGGCAAGATGACCAAGACTCCTTTTAGTGGACACAGCGAGAGAGCGACTGACTTGTTAGGACTTATACATAGTGATGTATATGGACCTTTCAATGTCGCTGCTAGAGGTGGTTATAGGTACTTCATTACATTTACTGATGACTTTAGTAGATATGGTTATGTGTATCAGATGACACATAAGTCTGAATCCTTTGAAAAGTTCAAAGAATTCAAGAATGAAGTGCAAGAGTATTAAGATACTTCGATCAGATCGAGGTGGTGAATACCTTAGCCATGAGTTTCATGACTATCTAGCTAAGTGTGGGATTCTATCCCAACTCACTCCTCCTAGAACACCATAGTGGCATGGTGTATCCGAAAGGAGGAATCGTACCCTATTAGATATGGTACGATCTATGATGAGTCACACAGATCTTCCTATGTCTCTTTGGGGCTATGCTCTAGACACAGCAGCCTTCATACTCAACCGAGTTCCATCCAAGGTTGTGATAAAGACACCATATAGGATATGGACTGGGAGAGATGCCCAGGTGTCTTTTATGAGGATTTGGGGTTGTGAGGCTTACGCTCGACATCAAGTCTTAGAGAAACTCGGACCTAAATCTGATAAGTGGTATTTTATTGGATATCCCAAGGAAACTAAGGGATATTACTTCTACATTCCCAGTCAACACAAAGTAGTTATGGCTAAGACTGGAGTATTTCTAGAAAGGAATTTTGTTTCTAGAAAAACTAGTGGGAGTACGTTCGATCTTGAAGAAGTTCAAGATATTGACCATAGCACTGAAGCCTCGATGGAAGTTGAACTAGAACCACAAAGTGTTGTGGATGATGTTGTCCCATAAGGAGTTGAGGAACAGCAACCAATTTAAGTAGACCTACCTCTTCGCAGGTCTGATAGGGTACGTCGTCAGCCTGAGATATATTCATTTCTCTTGTCTGACCATGATGACGTTGTGCTCATTGAGGATGAGCCTACCTCTTATCAGGAAGCTGTGATGAGACCAGATTCTGAGTCATGGCTAGAAGTCATGAGATCTGAAATGGAATCCATGTAGATCAACCAAGTATGGACTTTGGTTGATCCACCTGAATGGGTGAAACCCATTGGGTGTAAGTGGGTCTTTAAGAGAAAGACTAACATGGATGGACTTATATATAAGGGTCGTCTGTTAGCTAAAGGTTTCAAGCAAATTCATGGTATTGACTATGATGAAACCTTTTCTCCAGTGGTGATGCTTAAGTCCATTCGGATCATGCTTGCTATTACAGCGTACCACGATTATGAGATCTGGCAGATGGATGTCAAAACTGCTTTTCTGAATGGAAACCTGCTCGAGGATGTGTACATGACATAACCTGAGGGTTTTGTAGATCCACAGCATACTGGCAGAGTATGCAAGTTGCATAGGTTCATTTATGGACTAAAGCAAGCTTTTCGGAGCTGGAATCTTTGATTCGATAATGCGATCAAACAATTTGGTTTCATCAAGAATGAAGATGAAACTTGTGTCTACAAGAAGGTTGTAGAGAGCACAGTTGTCTTCCTTGTATTGTATGTGGATGACATACTACTCATTGGAAACGACATCCCTTTGCTGCAGTCTGTAAAGACTTGGCTAGGGACTTGTTTCTCAATGAAGGACTTAGGTGAAGCATCCCGCATTCTAGGCATAAAGATCTATAGAGATAGATCTAGGAGATTGCTTGGCCTAAGTCAGAGTGCATATATTGACAAGGTATTACTACGGTTTGCCATGCAGAACTCCAAGAAGGGATTTCTGCCGATGTCACATGGTGTGAGTCTTTCGAAGACTCAAGATTCCTCTTCTAGAGAGGAGATAGACCGCATGGATCAGATCCCTTATTCTTCAGCCATAGGATCTATCATGTACGCCATGCTATGTACTCATCCTGATGTCTCGTATGCTTTGAGCATAACGAGCAGATACCAGTCAGATCCTGGTGAAAGTCACTGGATAGCGATCAAGAATATTCTTAAGTACTTGAGAAGGACTAAAGAATATTTATTGATATATGGAGGCGATGACAAGCTAGCTGTAAAGGGTTACAGTGATGTTAGCTTCCAAACTGACCAGGATGATTATCGATCGCAGTCTGGGTTCGTGTTTTGCATAAATGGTGGTGTTGTCAACTGGAAGAGTTTGAAGCAGGACACAGTCGCTGACTCTACAACAGAGACCAAGTATATTGCTGCATCAGAAGCAACAAATGAGGTAGTTTAGATCCGCAAGTTTATTACTGAGCTTGGGGTGGTTCCTAGCGTAGCCGATCCGATAGAGCTCTATTGTGACAACAATAGAGCAATTGCACAGGCTAAGGAACCTCGCTCACACCAGCGGACCAAACACATACTACGGCGCTTCCATCTTATTCGAGAGATCATCGATAGAGGAGATGTGAAGATTTGCAGAGTACCCACAGAGGCTAACATCACTAATCCCTTGACCAAGACTTTAGCACAGAGAAAGCATGATGGTCACACTAGGTCATTGGGTCATAGAGCCTACTCTGATTGGCACTAGTGCTAGTGGGAGATTGTTAGTTAGAGCCTAGAGCCAATCATATGATGATTATTGTATGGACTCATTGTATCATATTCCTATATATATAAAGGCTTTTGTTTTGGTTATTATACTTACTTGTATTGGTGCCAAATAACTAAGTATAATAGTGTCCTTGAGTAGAAGGTTCTTACCTATATCAATTGATTGGTTGAATCGATAGTGAGATGATATAGGGAACGCTACTCTTAATCATTCCTAGTCAAGTATTAACATTCAGGGACAATGTTAATGCGATGAGACTAGCATGTAGGTCAACTCGATGACTTGATCTCACAAGTCATGGATATAGAGATATCAAGTTGACACATGGGTATGCATTGGAGAATGTATACTGAATGATCCACCATGAGAAAGTATCATGGATCCTTATATGAGTGTCATATACTTTTTCATGTGGCTATCAGTATGACTACTAGTCCTTTGACCTAAAGTCACCATGGTTCCCTACGTAAGGAGTTGCATACTTTGGCTTCATCAAACGTCACCCGTAACTGGGTGGACTATAAAAGTGATTACTGGGTATGTAACAAATTATGCGGAGGGATGTGAGTGATGTAAATGGGATCTATCCCTCCTATATGACGGGAGTGACATCATTATTCTTGATAGAGTGAGACCACTAAGTGCATGGTCATGCCCAAATGAGTTAATATGAGATATTTAGTTCATTTGATTAGAGTGAGTCTACTTGGAGTTCAAGATTTAGATTGATTAGAGGATGACACGGTCTATGCCTCACATTGATCAATCTAGATGTCAAGGATAGAAGGACATTGTCATATATTGTGAAGAGTCACAATTAGTAGTCACAAGGTGATGTTGGATCTCAACATTCTTGTAACTTGGGTAGTAATGATGTGTTGCTAGATACCGCTCATTACTTATGCTTCTAAATAAGTTTAGGAACATTGCCAAAGTTACAAGAACCTATAGGGTCACACACAAAGGACAATTAGATGGAGATTCGGTTCATATGATGAACCAAGAGGATTAGGTTCATGTGATGAACCGAATTGGATTAAGAGTAATCCAAATTAGATTAGTTGAGTAAGACTTGATTGAGTTAGACTTGAGTTAAATTCAAGTGAGGCTAGACTTGAGTTAGACTCAAGTGAGGCTCAATGATGATATTCATTGAATTTTGAATTCAATGATAAATGGAATTCAATTTGAATTTTAGATTCAAATTTCGAATGAGTTTCAAAATGGTCATTCAATGAAGAATGAATATTCATTAAATATTCATTAACGCTCATTAATGAGGCTCATTAATGGTGTTAATGAGCATTAAGTATTTTCATTAGATGAAAATACTTAAGCCATTTTTTACTCTTATTTTCAATAATCGATCATTATTATTCCTCCTTGCTTCTTCTTCTCTCCCTCTCCTCCTCCTTGGCCGAAACCCTCAAAGAGTGCTAGCACACTCTAAGGTTTCCTCTCCACCTAATTGTTCGTGTGGATACACATAGAGGGGTGTTCACTTGATACCCTTGAGATCCGGCATCTTCTTGGATGAGCGGGATAAGCGAAGGGCTTCGCATCAAAGGTATAAACTCCTAAACATGTAGATCTAAAGTAGATCTATGATTAGAAAACACGTACATGAAAAATTTAATATTCGCACGGATCCGGTGGCATGGGATTTCGGGGTTTCCGCAACACAAAAAGCGATTTTCGCGACCCGAAAGACCCTATAATGGTATCAGAGTCACGTGCGAACATGTACTTGTTTTTATTTTAATTTTATGAAAAATTATAGATCTGTAAGTTTCTGTAAATTTATGATTTTTATGTATTTTATGGGTATTTTCTCGTAGAAGCGAAGCAACAAGTGTTTGAACACTTGTAGGCTTCGATTACCGAGAAACACCTTCCGAAACGACAAGGTCTTGCCCAAAATATTTTGGGACAGTGGGTCAAGGCACTGTAAGATCGTCATAGGACACTTGTGAGACTCATATCGCGAGAAGGGGCGCTGCCCCTAACCCCGCAAGGGGCATTGCCCAGCGATCGCGCCTAAAAATAGCTATACGGGACCACCGGGAAGTTGCGACTCGTAAAATCATAAAAATCAGTAGTAAAATTACATAAATTATGGAAATTACATAATTTAGAATTATGTATAATTTTTGTGATGGTCATGGCCCAAATACCCAATAATATTGGACAAAATGTGTTGTAATTCATAATATGACCTGCGTGTCATTTTGTGTGTTTGTGCGTGTTGTATATGATCATGACCTGCGCGTCATGCCTTCCTTTATTTTATATTCCTATTGTAAATAGTTTAGACTCGAATGTAACTCGAGTTTCAAATTTGTAATGTACAAAAATTGAAGCGGTGGAAGGTCCACTCGAGGAGGAGTTACGAGGAGGGTGCGAGCAACACATAGTGGTCAAAGGGAGGAGCTTGGAGAAGCTGTTGACCCTAGGTTGACCATCTGATCTTCTCATTGGCTTGAGAAGATCGTAGTAGGGTCATGACTAATCACAATTTAATTAATTGCTTGTGTGTGTGTATGTGATGCATGCTAGAGTAGAGTAATTAATTAGTGCCTTAACGATTAGATTAGATCTAAATCGCGTATATGATGCACCACGATTAGATTAGATCTAAATCGCGTATATAATACATATTAACGATTAGATTAGATCTAAATCATGTCAACTCAAAACGCCTACCATGCCGTGATACCCATCACTACCTCGATCACATGTTGTTGTTGAATCTGCCAAAGCAGAGCAACCCATATTATCTTGGTAGGGTGCGGAGGGACAATCTTGGCCCCGCCTATCAACGCATGGGTGACGACAAACTCAATTAGATTGAGTATAACTAGTTAAATCGGATTTAACTGTAGGCATTATCCAATAGTTGGAAGATAGGACAAAAACACATTTATATTAACTCTTGGGCGATTTAGCCAAAGCTAACTCAAGTTTTAATATACATACGGATCTTGATCCTATAAACACGAGTTGCATAGAGATGTAATTGGTAATTAGTTACCTACCAATCATACTAAGTCTTGGGTGATTTAGCCAAAGCTAACTCAAGGCGTAATATGATGTGGATCTTATCCCACAAAATTATAGCTAGTTGGTTAAATCTAGTAAGTGTGGTTTGACAACATCCCTAACTTGATTCTACAAAAGTTCTATAATTCAGTAGGAGCATCGTTTAATTAAAGGCCTAAATGTGTCCTGTCTCATGCTCGCAACCATGAACTCTGAGCTTCAGAAGCAACACGAGTTGATGGGTGCTTATAATATGGTTGAACATCTTCGTCAACTATATCAAAAACAAGCAAGGCACGAGAGATTCGAGATCTCTAAGGCACTATTTCAGTGCAAGATTCAAGATGGGACTCCCGTGGGTCCATATGTACTCAAGATGATTGGGTACATACAAAACCTACAAAGGTTGGGATTTCCCCTTAGCCAAGAGCTGGCCACTGACTTGATCTTGCAGTCCTTGCTAGAGAGCTACAGTCAATTTGTCATGAATTACAACATGAACGGAATTGACAAGCCACTACCCGAGTTGCTTAGCATGTTGAGAACTGCTGAGCTCAACCTTAAGAAGGTTAATCCTAACTTCATTCTAATGGTGCAAAGGCAAGGGCAAGCCTAAAGGCAAGGGAAAGTCCCAAGCCAAGGGCAAAGGCAAGGCATTGAAATCCAAAGGAGGGGTTGCCAAGGATGCTACTTGCTTCCACTGCAGTCAGACCGGGCATTGGAAGAGGAACTGCAAAGTGTACCTGGAAGATCTTAAGAAGAAGAGAAGTGAGACTTCCACTTCAGGTATATATGTTATAGAAGTCAATCTATCTATTTCTTCATCATGGGTATTAGATACTGGATGTGCTTGTCACATTTGTACTATTGTGTAGGCGCTGAGAAATAGCAGAACATTGACGAAGGGCGAGGTGGACCTATGCGTAGGCAATGGAGCACAGGTTGCTGCTGTTGCTGCAGGGACTTATTCTCTATCTCTGCACTCTGGGCTTATACTAAAATTAGATGATTGTTGTTATGTGCCTGCTCTTACTGAGAACATTATATCAGTTTCTTGTTTGGACAAGAAAGGCTTTTCATTTATAATAAAGAACAAATGTTGTTCAGTTTATTTAAATGATATGTTCTATTGTAGTGCACCTCTGATTAATGGACTCTATATTCTAGACTTAGAGAACCCCATCTATAAAATAAATACCAAAAGGTTCAAATCAAATGAAATGAACCAAACCTATCTCTGGCACTGTCGCTTAGGTCATATAAATGACAAACGCTTATCTCAGCTCCATAAAGATGGTTTGCTGGACTCATTTGATTTTGAATCATATGAGACATGTGAGGCATGCCTACTGGGCAAGATGACCAAGACTCCTTTTAGTGGACACAGCGAGAGAGCGACTGACTTGTTAGGACTTATACATAGTGATGTATGTGGACCTTTCAATGTCGCTGCTAGAGGTGGTTATAGGTACTTCATTACATTTACTGATGACTTCAGTAGATATGGTTATGTGTATCATATGACACATAAGTCTGAATCCTTTGAAAAGTTCAAAGAATTCAAGAATGAAGTGCAAAACCAGCTTGGCAAGAGTATTAAGATACTTCAATCAGATCGAGGTGGTGAATACCTTAGCCATGAGTTTCGTGACTATCTAGCTGAGTGTGGGATTCTATCCCAACTCACCCCTCCAGGAACACCACAATGGAATGGTGTATCTGAAAGGAGGAACATACACTATTAGATATGGTACGATCTATGATGAGTCACACAGATCTTCCTATGTCTCTTTGGAGCTATGCTCTAGACACAGCAGCCTTCATACTCAACCGAGTTCCATCCAAGGCTGTGATAAAGACACCATATAGGATATGGACTGGGAGAGATGCCCAGGTGTCTTTTATGAGGATTTGGGATTGTGAGGCTTACGTTTGACGTCATGTCTCAAACAAACTGGGACCCAAATCCGATAAGTGCTATTTTATTGGATATCCCAAGGAATCTAAGGGATATTACTTCTACATTCCCAGTCAACACAAAGTAGTTGTGGCTAAGACTGGGGTATTTCTAGAAAGGAATTTTATTTCTAGAAAAACTAGTGGGAGTACGTTCGATCTTGAAGAAGTTCAAGATATTGACCATAGCACTGAAGCCTCGATGGAAGTTGAACTGGAACCACAAAGTGTTGTGGATGATGTTGTCCCATAAGGAGTTGAGGAACAGCAACCAGTTTAAGTAGACCTACCTCTTCGCAGGTCTGATAGGGTACGTCGTCAACCTGAGAGATATTCATTTCTCTTGTCTGACCATGATGACGTTGTGCTCATTGAGGATGAGCCTACCTCTTATCAGAAAGCTGTGATGAGACCAGATTCTGAGTCATGGCTAGAAGCCATGAGATCCGAAATGGAATCCATGTAGACCAACCAAGTATGGACTTTGGTTGATCCACCTGAAGGGGAGAAACCCATTGGGTGTAAGTGGGTCTTTAAGAGAAAGACTGACATGGATGGACTTATATATAAGGGTCGTCTGGTAGCTAAAGGTTTCAAGCAAATTCATGGTATTGACTATGATGAAACCTTTTCTCCAATAGCGATGTTTAAGTCCATTCGGATCATGCTTGCTATTGCAGCGTACCACGATTATGAGATCTGGTAGATGGATGTCAAAACCGCTTTTCTGAATGGAAACCTGCTCGAGGATGTGTACATGACACAACCCGAGGGTTTTGTAGATCCACAGCATACTGGCAGAGTATGCAAGCTGCATAGGTCCATTTATGGACTAAAGCAAGCTTCTCGGAACTGGAATCTTCGATTCGATGATGCAATCAAATAGTTTGGTTTCATCAAGAATGAAGATGAACCTTGTGTCTACAAGAAGGTTGTAGGGAGCACAGTTGTCTTCCTTGTATTATATGTGGATGACATACTACTCATTGGGAACGACATCCCTTTGCTGCAGTCTGTAAAGACTTGGCTAGGGACTTGTTTCTCAATGAAGGACTTGGGTGAAGCATCCCACATTCTAGGCATAAAGATCTATAGAGATAGATCTAGGAGATTGCTTGGCCTAAGTCAGAGTACATATATTGACAAGGTATTACTACAGTTTGCCATGCAGAACTCCAAGAAGGGATTTCTGCCGATGTCACATGGTGTGAGTCTTTCGAAGACTCAAGGTCCCTCTTCTAGAGAGGAGAGAGACAGCATGGATCAGATACCTTATGCTTCAGCCATAGGATCTATCATGTACGTCATACTATGTACTCATCCTGATGTCTCGTATGCTTTGAGCATGACGAGCAGATACCAGTCAGATCCTGGTGAAAGTCACTGGATAGCGGTCAAGAATATTCTTAAGTACTTGAGAAGGACTAAAGAATATTTATTGATATATGGTGGCGATGATGAGCTAGTTGTAAAGGGTTACAGTGATGCTAGCTTCCAAACTGACCAGGATGATTATCGATCGCAGTCTGGGATCGTGTTTTGCATAAATGGTGGTGTTGTGAGCTGGAAGAGTTCGAAGCAGGACACAGTCGCTGACTCTACAACAGAGGCCGAGTATATTGTTGTATCAGAAGCAGCTAAGGAGGCAGTTTGGATCCGCAAGTTCATTACTGAGCTTGGGGTGGTTCCTTGTTAGTTAGAGCCCTAGAACCAATCATTTGATGATTGTATGGACTCATTGTATCATATTTTTGTATATCAATAAAGGCATTTGTTTGGTTATTATACTTATTTATATTAGTGCCAAATAGACTAAGTATAATAGCGTCCTTGAGTAGAAGGTTCATACCTATATCATTCGATTAGTTGAATCGATAGTGAGATGATATAGGGAACACTACTCTTAATCATTCCTAGTCGAGTATTAACATTCAGGGACAATGTTAATGCAATAAGACTAGCATGTAGGTCAGCTCGATGACATGATCTCACAAGTCATGGATATAGAGATATCAAGCTGACACATGGGTATACATTGGAGAATGTATACTGAATGACCCGTCATGAGAAAGTATCATGGATCGTTATATGAGTGTCATATACTTTCTCATGTGGCTATTAGTATGACTATTAGTCCTTAGACCTAAAGTCACCATGGATCCCTACATAAGGAGTTATGTACTTTGGTTTCGTCAAACGTCACCCGTAACTGGGTGGACTATAAAGGCAATTACTGGGTATGTAACGAATTATGCAGAGGGATGTGAGTGATGTAGATGGGATCTATCCCTCCTATATGACGGGAGTGACATCGATATTCTTGATAGAGTAAGACCACGAAGTGTATGACCATACCCAAATGAGTCAATATGAGATATTGAGCTCATTTGATTGAGTGAGTCTACTTGGAGTTCAAGATTTAGATTGGTCAGAGGATGACACGGTCTATGCCTCACATTGATCAATCTAGATGTCTAGGACAGAAGGACACTTGTCATATATTGTGAGGAGTCACAATTAGTAGTCACAAGGTGATGTTGGATCTCAACATTTCTTGTAACTTGGGTAGCAATGATGTATTGCTAGATGTCGCTCATTGCTTATGTTTCTAAAGGAGTTTAGAAACATTACCAACGTTACAAGAACCTATTGGGTCACACACAAAGAACTAGTGGATGGAGATTGGGTTCATATGATGAACCAATTGGATTGGGTTCATATGATGAACCAATTGGATTCAAATTAGACTTATTGAGTTAGACTCAATTAGATTCAATTGTTGAATGAGTCTAATTTAGATTTGATTCATTGAGTCAATTTATATTAATGAATTGAGATTCATTAAATTAAAATTGACTTGAGTCAAAGGTTGGATTTAACTCAACAAGGAAGACAATTGGTCAAGTTTGACTTGACCAAGTAGAAATTGAAACATCAAGTTTGACTTGATGTATTGCCACATCATAAGGATGACTCATCCTTGCCACATCACCTCCACCTCATGAGGCATGCCACCTCATGGGGGTTACACTCTTCCATGGTTTTAATGTGGCCGGCTACATTAATGGGGAGTTACATTATGTGGCCGGCCACACTAATGGAATAAGGGGGTTTTGATTTTGTGGAGTTATGTGTGCATTCATTCTCTCATCTTCTTGCTTGCTTCTCCCCTCTCTTGGCTATGTGTTGCCATGACTTTCATTGAGAGGAGAAGGTGGTTGAGTGAGTTAATCCAAGAAGTCCAAGAAGAAAGGTAATATTTTTAGAGGAGTGTATTGTATTCTCTTCTTTGTTTTCCTTTCTTCTTCCATTCCCATCCGAGAGCCCTAGAGAGAGTGCTAGCACACTTGGGGTCTTTCTTCTCCATCCTTGAGTGCTAGAGAGTACTCCTTGTTCGTGTAGATATCACTAGAGAAGTATCTATCTTGATACTTTGGAGATCCGACACGTACCTTGGATAAGCGGGATTTTGCGAGGGCACGCATCGAAGGTAAAATGTTTTCTTTGTAGATCTACTGTAGATCGTAGTTAATAACTCATACTCGTGTTTTTCGAAATTTTTCTTTGCACGGATCCTACGGCTTTGGGTGATTCGGGGTTTCCGCGACGCGAAAAACCCAACAGTGGTATCAGAGCCACGTGCAAGGCTTGTATGAGTTTAATTTTTGGTTTTATGAAAACTAAAGTTTCTGTAATTTTATGTAAAATTATGATTTTTATTGTTTTTATGGGTAATTTTTCCGTAGAAGCGAAGCACAAGTGTCTCGGCACTTGTAGGCTTCGGCTACCGGAAAGATTTTTCCAAAACGGCTTCGTTTTGCCCCAAATCCGTTTGGGACAGCGGGCTTGGGTGCCATTAGATTGAAAAGGAGCAACTCACGATGGTTAGATCGTGGGTAGGGGTACTGCCCCTAACCCCGCAAGGGGATTTGCTTCGCGATTGCACCCGAAATCGCTAAAAACGAACCCGCCGGGAAGATTTTTTCCGAAACGGCAATGTCTCGACCCAAATCATTTTGGGACAGCGAGTTTGGGCGCTGTTGGATCGCAAAGGAACCCTCGCAATGGTTAGATCGCGGATAGGGGCGCTGCCCCTGGCCCCGCAAGGGGATCCGTTCCGCGATTGCGCCCGAAACCGCTAAACGGGACCGCCGGGAAATTTTACTCGTAAAAATTGTAAAAATTATTTTTAAAATTATAGAAAATTATGAAAATATATAATTTTGAATTATATATTAATTTTGTGATAGTCATGGCCCAAAAACCCAATATGATTGGATTGTGTTGTAATTCATAATACGGTCTGCGTGCCGTTATGTGTTTGCGCGTGTTGTATGTTTTATTTTTCCGCAACCTGCGCGTCATGCCTTTCTCTTATATTCTTGTTGTAAATTAGATTTAGACTCGAATGTAACTCGAGTTTCAAATTGTAATGTACAAATTGGAGCGGTGGAGGGTCCACACGAGACGGAGTTCCGAGGCAGGCACGAGCAACATAAGGTGGTCAAAGGGAGGAGCTTGGAGAAGCTGTTGACCCTAGGTTGACCATTCAATCTTCTCATTGGCTTGAGAAGATCATAGTAGGGCCATGACTAAATCACAAATATATTAATTAGTTAATTTCTTATGTATATGATGCATGTTTAATAAGTAATTAATTAATTAGTGCCTTACGATTAGATTAGATCTAAGTCGTGCACATGATGCACCCTTGCGATTAGATTAGATCTAAGTCGTGCACAAGATGCATCCTTTTCGATTAGATTAGATCTTGATCGAAACAACTCTAAATGTCTAACCATGCTGTGATACCTATCACTACCTCGATCACATATATTGTTGAATCTGCCAAAGCAAAGCAATACATATTATCTTGGTAGGGTACGGAGGGACAATCTTGGTCCCGCCCATCAACGCATGGGTGAATACAAACTCAATTAGATTGAGTATTCCTAGTTACTCGGTTGGATCGAGTCAACTATAGGCATTCTTCCAATAGTTGGAATGATAGGTCAAAATCACATCTATATTAACTCTCGGGCGTATTAGCCAAAGCTAACTCGAGTTTTAATATAAATGCGGATATTGATTTTATAAACAAGAGTTGCATAGAGATGTAATTGGTAATCGTTACCTACCGATCATACTAAGCCTTGGGCGTTTTAGCCAAAGCTAACTCAAGGGTTAGTATGATGTGGATCTTGTCCCACAAGAATTATAGAATTCAGTGGGAGCATCATTTAGTTAAAGGCCTAATTAAATGATTAAGAATATGATATTTATTTCTGCTTTTATTCTGTTGTAGATAACCATGACGTCAAATACGAACACCTTCTCCCTGCGTTCTGTCCTTAAGAAGGACAAGCTCAACGGAGCAAATTTCCTGGACTGGTACAGGAATCTGAGAATAGTTCTCACTCAGGAACGTAAACTGTACGTTCTGGAGCAGCCCATTCCGGAGGCTCCTCCTGCCACTGCCATGCGAGCAGACCGAGATGCTTACAAGAAGCATCAAGATGACGCATTAGATGTGTCCTGTCTTATGCTCGCAACCATGAACTTTGAGCTTCAGAAGCAACATGAGTTGATAAGTGCTTACGATATGGTTGAACATCTTTGTCACCTATATCAAGGACAAGCAAGGCACTGGAAGAGGAACTCCAAAGAATACCTTGAAGATCTTACGAAGAAGAGAAATAAGATTTCTACTTCAGGTATACATGTTATAGAAGTCAACCTCTCTATTTCTTTATCGTGGGTATTAGATACCGGATGTGCTTCGCACATTTGTACTAATGTACAAGCGCTGAGAAATAGCAGGGCATTGACGAAGGGTGAGATAGACCTACGAGTAGGTAATGGAGCACTATTGCTATAGGAACTTATCATCTATCTCTTCCCTCTGGGCTTGTACTAGAATTAGATGATTGTTGTTATGTGCCTGCCTTGACTAAGAACATAATTTCAGTTTCTTGTTTGGACAAGAAAGGATTCTCGTTTATAATAAAGAACAAATGTTGTTCTGTCTATTTAAACGATATGTTCTATTGTAGTAGTACACCTCTAATAAACGGACTCTATATTCTAGACCTTGAGAGCCCTATCTATAACATAAATACCAAGAGGTTCAAGTCAAATGACATGAACCAAACCTACCTCTGGCACTGTCGCTTAGGTCATATAAATGACAAGCGCTTATCCCAGCTCCATAAGGATGGTATGCTGGACTCATTTGATTTTGAATCATATGAGGTATGCGAGTCATGCCTACGAGGCAAGATGACCAAGACTCCCTTTAGTGGGCACAGCGAGAGAGCGACTGATTTGTTAGGACTCATACATAGTGATGTATGTGGCCCTTTCAATGTCGCTGCTAGAGGCGATTATAGGTACTTCATCACATTTACTGATGACTTCAGTAGATACGGTTATGTGTACTTAATGACACATAAGTCCGAATCCTTTGAAAAGTTCAAAGAATTCAAGAATGAAGTACAAAACCAGCTTGGCAAGAGTATTAAGATACTTCGATCCGATCGAGGTGGAGAATACCTTAGCCATGAGTTCCGTGACTATCTAGCTGAGTGTGGGATTCTATCCCAACTCACTCCTCCTGGAACACCACAGTGGAATGGTGTATCCGAACGGAGGAATCGTACCTTATTAGATATGGTACGATCTATGATGAATCATACAGATCTTCCGACATATCTATGGGGATATGCTCTAGACACGACAGCTTTCATACTCAACCGAGTTCCATCAAAGGCCGTGATAAAGACACCATATAGGCTATGGACTGGGAGAGATGCCCAGGTGTCTTTCATGAGGATTTGGGGTTGTGAGGCTTACGTTAGACGTCAAGTCTCAGACAAATTAGGACCCAAATCCGACAAGTGCTTTTTCATTGGATATCCCAAGGAAACTAAGGGATATTACTTCTACATTCCCAGTCAGCACAAGGTAGTTGTGGCAAACACTAGGGTCTTTCTAGAAAGGGACTTTGTTTCTAGAAAGACTAGTGGGAGCACGTTCGATCTTGAAGAATTTCAAGATGCGAATACTAGCACTGAAGCCTCGATGGAAGTTGAACTGGAGCCACAAAGTATTGTGGATGATGTTCCACAAGGAGTTGAGGAACAACAACCGGTTCAAGTAGACATACCTCTTCGCAGGTTTGATAGGGTACGTCGTCAGCCTAAGAGATACTCATTTCTTGTCTGACCATGATGACGTTATGCTCATAGAGGATGAGCCTAGCACCTATCAGGAAGCTGTGATGAGACCAGATTCCGAGAAATGGCTAGAGGCCATGAGATCCGAAATGGAATCCATGTACACCAACCAAGTATGGACTTTAGTTGATCCACCTGAAGGGGTAAAACCCATTGGGTGCAAGTGGGTCTTTAAGAGAAAGACTGACATGGAAGGACTTATCTATAAGGGTCGCTTGGTAGCTAAAGGTTTCAAGCAGATTCATGGAATTGACTATGATGAAACCTTTTCTCCAGTAGCGATGTTTAAGTCCATTCGGATCATGCTTGCTATTGCAGCCTACCATGACTATGAGATATGGCAGATGGATGTCAAAACCGCATTTCTGAATGGAAACCCACTCGAGGATGTGTACATGACACAACCTGAGGGTTTTGTAGATCCACAGCATACTAGCAGAGTATGCAAGCTGCATAGGTCCATTTATGGACTAAAGCAAGCTTCTCGGAGCTGGAATCTTCGTTTCGATGATGTAATCAAACAGTTTGGTTTCATCAAGAACGAAGATGAGCCTTGTGTCTACAAGAAGGTTGTAGGGGATATAGTTGTCTTCCTCATATTGTATGTGGATGACATACTACTCATTGGGAAGGACATCCCTATGCTTCAGTCTGTCAAGACCTGGCTAGGGAGTTGCTTCTCAATGAAGGACTTAGGTGAGGCATCCCGCATTCTAGGGATACAGATCTATAGGGATAGATCTAAGAGATTGCTTGGCCTAAGTCAGAGTACATACATTGACAAGGTACTCCTTCGGTTTGCCATGCAGAACTCCAAGAAGGGATTTCTGCCGATGTCACATGGCGTGAGTCTTTCGAAGACTCAAGGTCCCTCTTCTAGAGAGGAGAGAGACCGTATGGATCAGATCCCTTATGCCTCAGCCATAGGATCGATCATGTACGCCATGCTATGTACTCGACCTGATGTCTCGTATGCTTTGAGCATGACGAGCAGATACCAGTCAGATCCAGGTGAAAGTCACTGGATAGCGGTCAAGAATATTCTTAAGTACTTAAGAAGGACTAAAGAATATTTCTTGATATATGGAGGCAATGATGAGCTAGCTGTAAAGGGTTACAGTGATGCTAGCTTCCAGACCGGCCAGGATGACTATAGATCGCAGTTGGGGTTCGTGTTTTGCTTAAATGGTGGTCTTGTGAGCTAGAAGAGTTCAAGCGGGACACGATGGTGATTCTACAACGGAGAGTATATTGCGCATCGAGGCGGCAAGGAGTCGATTGGATCCAAGTTCATCATGAACTTGGGTGGTTCCTAACATCGTGACCAGTTGAGCTCTATTGTGACAACAATGGAGCTATAGCACAGGCGAAGGAACTTCGCTCACACCAGCGGACCAAGCACATACTACGGCGCTTCCATCTCATTCGAGAGATTATCGATAGAGGATATGTGAAGATTTGCAGAGTACCTACAGAGGCTAACATCGCAGATCCCTTGACCAAGGCTTTGGCACAGAGGAAGCATGATGGTCACACTAGGTCATTAGGCCTTAGAGCCTATACTGATCGGCACTAGTGCTAGTGGGAGATTGTTAGTTAGAGCCCTATAGCCAATCATTTGATAATTGTATGGACTCATTGTATCATATTTTTGTATATCAATAAAGGCATTTGTTTGGTTATTATACTTATTTATATTAGTGCCAAATAGACTAAGTATAATAGCATCCTTGAGTAGAAGGTTCATACCTATATCATTCGATTAGTTGAATCGATAGTGAGATGATATAGGGAACACTACTCTTAATCATTCCTAGTCGAGTATTAACATTCAGGGACAATGTTAATACAATAAGACTAGCATGTAGGTCAGCTCGATGACATGATCTCACAAGTCATGGATATAGAGATATCAAGCTGACACATGGGTATACATTGGAGAATGTATACTGAATGACCCGCCATGAGAAAGTATCATGGATCGTTATATGAGTGTCATATACTTTCTCATGTGGCTATTAGTATGACTATTAGTCCTTAGACCTGAAGTCACCATGGATCCCTACATAAGGAGTTATGTACTTTGGTTTCGTCAAACGTCACCCGTAACTGGGTGGACTATAAAGGCGATTACTGGGTATGTAACGAATTATGCAGAGGGATGTGAGTGATGTAGATGGGATCTATCCCTCCTATATGACAGGAGTGATATCGATATTCTTGATAGAGTAAGACCACGAAGTGTATGGCCATACCCAAATGAGTCAATATGAGATATTGAGCTCATTTGATTGAGTGAGTCTACTTGGAGTTCAAGATTTAGATTGGTCAGAGGATGATACGGTCTATGCCTCACATTGATCAATCTAGATGTCTAGGATAGAAGGACACTTGTCATATATTGTGAGGAGTCACAATTAGTAGTCACAAGGTGATGTTGGATCTCAACATTTCTTGTAACTTGGGTAGCAATGATGTATTGCTAGATGCCGCTCATTGCTTATGTTTCTAAAGGAGTTTAGAAACATTGCCAACGTTACAAGAACCTATTGGGTCACACACAAAAAACAAGTGGATGGAGATTGGGTTCATATGATGAACCAATTGGATTGGGTTCATATGATGAACCAATTGGATTCAAATTAGACTTATTGAGTTAGACTCAATTAGATTCAATTGTTGAATGAGTCTAATTTAGATTTGATTCATTGAGTCAATTTATATTAATGAATTGAGATTCATTAAATTAAAATTGACTTGAGTCAAAGGTTGGATTTAACTCAACAAAGAAGACAATTGGTCAAGTTTGACTTGACCAAGTAGAAATTGAAACATCAAGTTTGACTTGATGTATTGCCACATCATAAGGATGACTCATCCTTGCCACATCACCTCCACCTCATGAGGCATGCCACCTCATGGGGGTTACACTCTTCCATGGTTTTAATGTGGCCGGCCACATTAATGGGGAGTTACATTATGTGGCCGGCCACACTAATGGAATAAGGGGGTTTTGATTTTGTGGAGTTATGTGTGCATTCATTCTCTCATCTTCTTGCTTGCTTCTCCCCTCTCTTGGCTATGTGTTGCCGTGACTTTCATTGAGAAGAGAAGGTGGTTGAGTGAGTTAATCCAAGAAGTCCAAGAAGAAAGGTAATATTTTTAGAGGAGTGTATTGTATTCTCTTCTTTGTTTTCCTTTCTTCTTCCATTCCCATCCGAGAGCCCTAGAGAGAGTGCTAGCACACTTGGGGTCTTTCTTCTCCATCCTTGAGTGCTAGAGAGTACTCCTTGTTCGTGTGGATATCACTAGAGAAGTATCTATCTTGATACTTTGGAGATCCGACACGTACCTTGGATAAGCGGGATTTTGCGAGGGCACGCATCGAAGGTAAAATATTTTCTTTGTAGATCTACTGTAGATCGTAGTTAATAACTCGTACTCGTGTTTTTTGAAATTTTTCCTTGCACGGATCCTACGGCTTTGGGTGATTCGGGGTTTCCGCGACGCGAAAAGTGGTTTTCGCGGCCCGAAAAACCCAACATTCCTAGCATAGCCGATTCGATAGAGCTCTATTGTGACAATAATGGAGCAATTGCACAGGCTAAGGAACCTCGCTCACACCAGCGGACCAAACACATACTATGGCACTTCCATCTCATTCAAGAGATCATCGATAGAGGAGATGTGAAGATTTGCATAGTACCCACAGAGGCAAACATCATTGATCTCTTGACCAAGGCTTTGGCACAGAGAAAGCATGATGGTCACACTAGGTCATTGGGCCTTAGAGCCTACTCTGATTGGCACTAGTGCTAGTGGGAGATTGTTAGTTAAAGCCCTAGAGCCAATCATATGATGATTATTGTATGGACTCATTGTATCATATTCCTATATATATAAAGGCTTTTGTTTTGGATATTATACTTACTTGTATTGGTGTCAAATAATTAAGTATAATAGCGTCCTTGAGTAGAAGGTTCTTACTTATATCAATCGATTGGTTGAATCGATAGTGAGATGATATAGGGAATGCTACTCTTAATCATTGCTAGTCAAGTATTAACATTCAGAGATATTGTTAATGCGATGAGACTAGCATGTAGATCAATTCGATGACTTGATCTCACAAGTCATAGATATAGAGATATCAAGTTGACACATGGGTATGCATTGGAGAATGTATACTGAATGATCCGCCATGAGAAAGTATCATGGATCGTTATATGAGTGTCATATACTTTTTCATGTGGCTATTAGTATGACTACTAGTCCTTGGACCTAAAGTCACCATGGTTCCCTACGTAAGGAGTTGCATACTTTGGCTTCATCAAACGTCACCCGTAACTAGGTGGACTATAAAAGCAATTACTGGGTATGTAACAAATTATGCGGAGGGATGTGAGTGATGTAAATGGGATCTATCCCTCCTATATGACGGGAGTGACATCATTATTCTTGATAGAGTGAGACCACTAAGTGCATGCACTACAACAAAAACCTTCATAGACATCGGTTTTCCACCGGTGTCTATTTCATTTTCGACCGATGTCTATGAAGCCGATGTTAAAAGTCTGTCATTTTAGACATCGGGTTAAAATCGGTGTAGTATCACTTAACGACACCGGTCTTCGAATCGGTTATTAACCGGTGTAGTATCATTTAACGACACCGTTTCATCAACGGTATAAAACCGATGTAATAGTGTATGTTAATAACACCAGTTTTGGCAGCGGTAAATGACCGATGTAATATTAGTTAATAACACCGGTTTTGCAGCGGTGGAAAACCGATATAATATGTATATTTTTTAACAGCACAAATTTGATTTCCGAAACAATAAAAAACCGACAATAACAAAAAAAAATACACAAATATTCACATATACAAATATTCTTCATTCAATAATATCCATAAAATACATAAATATTCATAAATTATATAAATAATCTTCTTACAACAATATCCATAAAATACTCAAACATTCTTTTTACATCAAAAGCTAGCTAATAGATATCAAAATCAAGGTGGAACATTCTTTTAATACATCAAGGTACAACTGTCTCAAATGTAATCTAGCATGCATTCAGCCCACTCGAACCGCACTTCATCAATTTTAACTCTGGAGTACTTGAGATTTGTAAACTGTAAAAACACATAAAGCCACCATATGTCAAATAACTAAAACAAATATGTACATATATCAAATAAAATAGAATACTGAGTTTTTAAAGGCTGCTGTGGAAGATAACGAATATAACATAGAATCTAAAACTTTCATATATGACACTTAGTATATGCTGCTTAGAATATAACATAGATAATTTGCTCCTTCTAATTCAAGTGTATAGATTGATAAGAACCGACAACATCATACAACAAATTACTAGGCATGATAATGGTTGAACAAAGAAATATGACTACACAACAAATCCAGTGAAGGAAGCATAGAAGAACAAAGAAAATGTTCATAGTTAACAAGCAAATGAAGAGATATACTATTTATTGTACTACCTCTGATGCCATCTTCCAAATCTCATAAGCAAGAATGCAACTGTGCCCTTTGTATACACATGGCTAATAGACATAATACAATAAGGAGCAAAAGCTATAAAATTCACCATCACCACGCAATCAATGAAGCAAGCAAACACAAGGTGGGTTGATATGCAGTGAAAGTGTTAATTAAGTGGAACTGCAGCAAATTACATGTTTCTATGTTGCATCATCAGTACAGTTAGCCATGTGCATGAAGATGGGGGTCTAAATCTCTATACAGGAGATTTGGATGGTTAAGTAGTTTCTATTACTGGCTTTTACTGTAACAGATCAACTGAAAAGTGTATATCTGGTTAATTTACAAGTAATGAAGTATTCACAATCAGGAAGCTATTTAATGGTCTTCTTTCTTATCAAGAGCAGGGAATTTTCTTGATGCAAACTAGCCAATTACTGTAATCATAGGGAACTAGGTCACAAAACTCAGAAACATCGATTATGATAGGACGCTGAGATCCTAAGCAGCAATTTTACTTCAGCAATTTGACAAATATTCATTTATGAATCTCTAGTAGCACAATCGAAATCTGATTAAAGACAACCTTAACAGATTGTCCATACTCCAGATTCTGCGAATCACCAGATTGTCAATTGAAGCAAAAAAAGAAACATGATAGCATCTAATAAAGTAGGGTCATACTTGATGGTAGATGTACAAAAAAAAATTGGTTCTCAAAATTCAGAAAATACACTTAAACAATAAAAAAAAAACTTAGTTTCGAGTCACAAAATGAACCTTTTGCTATGAAACAGGAGCCCAACATTTAAACAATCAAATTAAGATTAGTATTGATTACCCATTTATCTTAATAGGTTAGGCATTTCTAAAAAAACACATAAAGCTTATAAATTATCAGAACGTTTGTTCAAGTTTGCAGACACACTAGCCTCATTAAATTTGCAAATGCACAACACTTGTACATACAGTGAGAAAGGAACTGCAAATTCTATGGGTACATGATTAGAGTGTTAGTCCTTCATTGGCAATAATAGATAAAAGCTCATACACTGATAACCGTTAGTGTGTGTTTGCAAAGAACTCACTGTAGCAGTTCGCCTCTCACTGAAGCATTTGGACTTCTGTAGTTCCTTGTAGAGTTCACCTTTAGCTGCATATTCCAGGAATTACACAAAGTTCAACATCAAGTCATTGGGCAATTAATAGCATGGAACTGTATGATTCTAACAGGAGAAAGCAACAAAAGACAACCAGGAGAGAGAGAGAGAGATCAGTCCAACTACATCAACCAACAAAATGCATGGTGTGGCTTTCAGTAGACATAGTTGCCAAATGAAAGACAGCATGACAAGGATCACCTATACCAGTCTGCAGCAATTATTTTCTTTTATAAAATAGCATGTGTCAAATGTCATATTGTAGAAGATCTAAAACATCTTGAAGGTCATTGGTAAAAAATTTTAAAAAAAAAAAAGTTCACCACTAACCCGAGATATGAAATCTGCAAGCATTCCACGCGTAACATTTTCTTCATTGGAGCTGCACAGGTCAACAAGCATCCAAACACACTAATAACATCTGGATCATTATCCCAGAAGCTTCTTTTAGACACCCGTCCTATATCATTAATCTTTTTCTCAATAATCTCTCCTGACATCAACTTCTTGTGAAGGTTTCGAAGACTTAAAACAACATATAATTTAATCCAAATTAATTGGCATTCAGCATATTAAATTGGAAATGAAATCAAATATAATTTGTCAGTGATGCTATATGCCTCCATATAAGAAACCTTTTAGGAAGACAATAAGCTCGTTTTAACTAAAGAAATACCAAGTTAGAATAAGAGAAAACAACTGGTTAGCAAGAAAAGAAAAGGAGAAGATGTACCTTCAAAAGTTGATCCCTCACAGAATAACTGTGGCAGAGGTATCATGAAATAGTCGTATTTTCTCCAATGATTTGACCTCTGGGAAAAGCTCCAACTCCTTGAGACGAATAAACAAGGTGAAAAAACACAATATCTAAACCCTAAACCTATACTGATCTATATCTCCATTGAGATTTATGCAAGACTATATCGCTACTAATATCCATATTTTCAAGTTTTATCAACCTATACTGATCAAGTTTTATCAACCTATACTGATCTAAATGTCGATTTCCATCACAAAATTGCCTTGTGACAAATTCAAAAGCTTTGACTTTTGAAGTAAAATTGAATCCAGACTATCTGTTACAGCTTTTATCATGCTGCCTAGCCTACTCTTAAACAAAATTTGGTTATTAGAAGAGAAGAAATCATTCACTGACCTAAAAGAAGCTCTTGGTCTCTGCTTGCGCAAGACTTCAGTGTCATAGCAATCCACAACATCCTCAAGATCGTAGACCAAGTACCTGAACTTCCTTGACAAGATCTTCACATCATAAGTGAAAGGGCGGGACTCGACATCTTGGATCACCATGTTAACAATCAGCAACAACTCCTTGAGCTTCTCCATCTTCTCTTCAATATCAGTTATTTCCTTGACGTTCTTGTTGCGTCGGATGAGAATTGCCACCTTCTCGCCCATGATGCGAGCCATAGCAGTTACCAAAGCTGATTCCATAGCTGTCTGAACCTGGAAGAAACAAAGATTCAGAAGCTCTTCTTCTTCCTTGTGCCTGAAAGAGTCTTTTTGAGAATGTAAAAGAGGCACTAATTTGAACAAAGACTGTAACGTTTATAATATGCATTTTCATATACATTAAAGAAAGTCTCTTATACATACGATCATAGAGTATATATATATTTTGGTCAACTTCTTCTATGACCACAGTTCTTCTTCCATGTGGTGGATATTTACAAGTCGAGAAGAATGAATAACGCACGCCATGTTATATGAAGCCAGTGTGATAACTTTGACAGACACAACTTAACTTTTCATCAAAAGGAGAACATATTTTGAATTCAAATGAGAGCAATTGTCCGCATACCTTGCCAGAAAAGTGTCAGTGCGGCCATCGTAGCTAACTTCAGCATCATAACATGAGAGCATAAATCCTAAATGCCCATGCTGCAAAACAACATTACAAGCCTTAGCAATCCAATGAGGCAAAAAGGGGAAGAATCCATCGACTAAATGAACAATCCATCTGATTTAACTGAAGAGCAAATCAAAGTTACCGACGAGTGTGGAATTTTGACAAACACAACATGTGCAGAACATATGATAATGATGATGCACACAAGGCAGAGTAACAATCTTGAAGATATGTGCAGAACTCGAGTCATATCAAGATCAAAACAAACGAATATATACAAAACAAACTTACAAATGATTGTCGTCAGGATCTCGATATATGGCGGCGCATTCCTCATTACAATGTGTGCACCAACCCATTGCTTGCTTCTATAATAAAATAAACAAGATCTCTGAATCCATTATTTTACAAATAATAAAAGGTGCACGAACAGAGAAATAGCAGATGACGCAGAGAAATGGCAGATCAACACAATGAAATCACGAAGAGATTAGGGTTCTTACCATAGAATCACAGATCGCGCAGAGAAATCGCAGACCAACCACGAACAGATTAGGGTTCTTACCAGAGAAATCGCATATTACAGAGAGAAATCGCAGATCAAACGCAGATAAACCACGAACAGATTAGGGTTCTTACCAGAGAAATCGAAGATCATGCAGAGAAATCGCAGATCAAACACAGATCAACACGATGAAACCACGAACAGATTAGGTTATTACCAGAGCAATCACAGATCAAACGCAGATCAACCACAAACATATTAGGGTTCTTACCAGAGAAATCGCAGATCACGCAGAGAAATCGCACACAATGAAACCTGAACAGATTAGGGATCTTACTAGAGAAATCACAGATCGTGCAGATAAATTGAAGATCACGTAGAGAAATCGAAGATCAACCACGAACAGATTAGATTCTTACAGAGAAATCGCAAATCACACAGAGAAAACGCAGATCTTACCAGAGAAGTCGCAAATCATGAAGAGAAATAGCAGATCAACCACGAACAGATGAGGGTTCTTACCAGAGAAATCACAGAAATCGCAGATCAAACACAGATTAACACGATGAAACCACGAAAAGATTAGGGTTCTTACCCAAAAAATCGCTGAGAAATCGCAGATCAACCACGGTGAGCTCACGAATCGCAGATCAAGCGGAGAAATAACAGATCAACACGATGTAGATCAACCACTAACAGATTATAGGCTTCTTACCAGAGAAATCGCAGATCAACCACTAACAGATTATAGGATTCTTACTAGAGAAATCATAGATCAAACAAACCACGAGCAGATTAGGGTTCTTACCAGAAAAATCGCAGAGAAATCGAAGATCAAATGCAGATCAACACGATGAAACCGAGTGAGTGAAAGGCAGATCAAAACGATAACGGGGCGATTTGTAAGTTTGTTTCTTCTCGTCATATCAAGGAAGTCAATAATGTAAGGAAAACAAAACGACAATTTTCTCACCATGGAACTCGAATCAAACCGAGTGAGAGGCGAAAACAAGATCAGAAATAAACTTTAACAAGAAAATAAGAAGAAGAAAGAACAGACGTCGCCTGGAATGCAGAGGTTTAGGTTTAGGTTTAGTTTTAGGGTGAGAGAAGGGGTGCGATATTGGTTTAAGTTTGGAGGGAACTTTGTAAAATGTTGTAAATTTTGGCTTATGGGGAAATTAAAATATTTTATTTTGGTTCATTAACATCGGATTTTAAAAACCGATGTTAAAATCGGTGTCTATTAACGAAAAAAAGGGCGCTCATAGACATCGCCTAAAAAACCGATGTCTATGAGTTAAAATATGCACTCATAGACACCGGTTTTTAGAAAAACCGGTGTAAAATACTCAAAGACATCGGTTTTAGCCTAAAATCGTTGTTGTTCCACTGATGTCTATGAAGGATTTTGTTGTAGTGATGGTCATGCCCAAATGAGTTAATATGAGATATTTAGTCCATTTGATTAGAGTGAGTCTACTTGGAGTTCAAGATTTAGATTGATTAGAGAATGACACAGTCTATGCCTCACATTGATCAATCTAGATGTCAAGGATAGAAGGACATTGTCATATATTGTGAAGAGTCACAATTAGTAGTCACAAGGTGATGTTGGATCTCAACATTCTTGTAACTTGGGTAGTAATGATGTGTTGCTAGATACCGCTCATTACTTATGCTTCTAAATGAGTTTAGGAGCATTGCCAAAGTTACAAGAACCTATAGGGTCACACACAAAGGACAATTAGATAGAGATTCGGTTCATATGATGAACCAAGAGGATTAGGTTCATGTGATGAACCGAATTGGATTAAGAGTCATCCAAATTAGATTAGTTGAGTAAGACTTGATTGAGTTAGACTTGAGTTAGACTCAAGTAAGGCTAGACTTGAGTTAGACCCAAGTGAGGCTTAATGATGATATTCATTGAATTTTGAATTCAATGATAAATGGAATTCAATTTGAATTTTAGATTCAAATTTCGAATGAGTTTCAAAATGGTCATTTAATGAAGAATGAATATTCATTAAATATTCATTAAGGCTCATTAATGGTGTTAATGAGCATTAAGTATTTTCATTAGATGAAAATACTTAAACCATATTTTACTCTTATTTTCAATAATCGATCATTATTATTCCTCCTTGATTCTTCTTCTCTCCCTCTCATCCTCCTTGGCCGAAACCCTCAAAGAGTGCTAGCACACTCTAAGGTTTTCTCTCCACCTAATTGTTCGTGTGGATACACATAGAGGGGTGTCCACTTGACACCCTTGAGATCCGACATCTTCTTGGACGAGCGGGATAAGCGAAGAGCTTCGCATCAAAGGTATAAACTCCTAAACATGTAGATCTAAAGTAGATCTAGGATTAGAAAACACGTACATGAAAAATTTAATATTCGCACGGATCCGGTGGCATGGGATTTCGGGGTTTTCGCAACGCAAAAAGCGGTTTTCACGGCTCGAAAGACCCTACAATATATATATATATATATATATATATATATATATATATATATATATATATATATATATTGATCAAAAAAATTATTTGATGACATTTACATAATAATGAGAATGAGACGAACATATAGGAACTTGTTTCATCTCATTCCGAGCCCCCTAAGTTCATTAACCGGCCTCGGAGTTTTTTTTTTCATTACCAAGGTTTGCAATGAATTTTAGAATTCGTTGCAAATTTGCAACGAATCCAGAAATTCATTGTAAATATTTGCAACGAATGTAGAAATTCGTCGCAAACTTTGATTCTATATATTGGCAAAAAAAAAAGGTGGAACCGCCACCCTAGCGGGCCCCCTGGCCTCGACCCCACAAGATTCCAGAGAGAGTAAATCACAGTTAATGCTGGGCAGGATAGGTGATTGGGGGTCGAAAGAATTTTTGGCGCTGCAGACTAGGGTTTTATCCCCCAGTGCAACTGGTGACCTTCGACCCCACGACTTTATTGGCAAGCTGCAGGCACCTAACCAACTGATCCAGCCCGTGGGGGCAACTTTGATTCTATATATGCGAGGCCAGTTGATGGACCTAGAGACGTTAGAATTGGATGAAATTAGTTCGTATGTGTTCGTATATTTATCCTGATTATATAAATGTCCTTAAATATTTTTTTCAGTTAATATATTTTTTAGTGATTTTTTGATCACTTATGTGCCCGAAAAATATATTTCGTGTTTTAAAAATCACACGTCCAAGATCTATTGGGTCAAATTGATTTTTGAAGACATACATATAATTAATAGAACTATACAAACATATAGAAACCAATTTTGTTCCGTTCCAATCTCTCTTGCATTAATTTGTAACTTTAACAAGTTCCACTAATTAAATTTCCTTTCTAAATCTAATATGTTCAACTTTATTTAAAATACATCAATTTTACTTAGTTATGAAAAATATATATATTTAGTCAAAAAAAAAAAAACTATTTGATGACTTTAGAATGATATAAACACAAAGGAACTCGTTTCATCTCATTCCGAGCTTCCTAGGTCCATTAACCCGCCTCGGAGTTTTTTTTTTCATTATCAAGGTTTGCAACAAATTTTAGAATTCGTTGCAAATTTGCAATGAATCTAGAAATTCGTTGGAAATTTGCAACGAATCCAGAAATTCGTTGCAAATGTTTGCAATGAATGTAGAAATTTGTTGCAAACTTTGATTCTATATATGTGAGGTCGATCGGTTGATGGACCTAGAAACATCGGAATTGGATAAAATCAGTTCCCGTATATTTATCCTAATTATAAAATTATCTTTAAATATTTTTTTATTTAATATATTTTTTAGTGATTTTTTGATTACCTATGTGTCCGAAAAATATATTTCGAATTTTAAAAATCACACATCCAAGATCTATCGGCTCAATTGATTTTTGAAGACATGCATATAATCAGGAGAACTATACAGATACGTAGAAACTAATTTTGTTACGATCCGCATTAATTTGTAACTTTAATAAGTTCCACTAATTAAATTTTCTTTCTAAATCTAATATGTTCAACTTTATTTAAAATACATCCATTTTACTTAGCTATGAAAAATATATATATTCGGTCAAAAAAAAAATTTATTTGATGACATTTACATAATTATGAGAATGAGACGAACACATAAAAATTTGTTTCATCTCATTCCGAGCTCCTTAAATCCATTAACCGGCTTCGGAGTTTTTTTCATTACCAAGGTTAGCAACGAATTTCAGAATTCGTTACAAATTTGCAACAAATCCATAAATTCGTTGCAAATGTTTGCAACAAATCTAAAAATTCGTTGCAAATCTATAACGAATCTAGAAATTCGTTGTAAATCTGCAACGAATCCCCTATTTGTTGCAAATTTTTAGTAAAAATTCATTTAAACAATATTTGCAATGAATATGATTTTCATTGTTAAATTTGTAATGAATATTGTTTTCGTTGCTAATTTTGCAAAGAACAATTTTTTATCCCAAAAGTTGCAAAGTGAATGATTTTTCTCAGAATTTAGTCAGTCATAATCTAAATATAAAGTATTTTACTATTATATATAATCTTAATTAATGTATGTTAATCAAAAAATAAATATAAAAAATTTCATTTTTATTCATCATATACTGACTATTTAATATTATCCTAAATAGATGGATTGAATTTCAATAAAATCGTATATAATGTCTTCCTACAAGTTAGCTAATTATAATTTCTTAATTTATTTCTCGATGGTTATTATCGGGCCAACTGTATAGGATGTCCAAGTCGGCGTATGATAATTTACTGTAATTTTAAAAGGTATTCAATTATGGTTAGGGAACAATAGATAATTTAGAGGTAAATTATAATTTTTATATTTTAACATAATCAACAGAAATCTTGTATGATCCGTCTCTCTTTCCGTGAACCCCACGTTAACGTAGGTGCTTCTGCACCGTATTATGCTTTTTAATATAATTTATAAAAAAAAAATTAAAAAGTTAATTTTGTAATTTAGCAACAATTAAATTTCACTTTGCATGAGTAAAAAACTAAAATATAAAGGGCTAGTCTGTAATAAAGTTAATCAACAAGTATTTAAGAAAAGGGTAATAATATAAAACAAAGACTCTAAAGATCAAATTACAATACAAAATTATAAAACAGTCGATTAATGTCTGTACAAAGGTGAAAATAAAATAAAATAAAAATAAAAATCAAATCTAATTTCCCTTGGTTAAATTTAGAAGGGTATAAATGTAATAACAGATAATATTAAACTAATTTATAATATAGTCGATTCATAAATTTTACCAGTGAAAGGCTAAAAATGTAAATAACATAATTAAAGATAACTAAATTAAGCATTACAACTGAAATGTGAAAATGCAAATAAATAAATTTAAAGGACTAATTATAAAAATAGTCAATTTATAATGATTATTTATTTATTTTTTACTATGTGGCATCAAAATTAAAGAAAATCGAACAAGAAAAATCAAAAACCCAAATCGCCGTTCGAGACGCCGTTAACCCCCTTTCGCTACTCGCTGAATTTTTTTATGCGACACGTGGCACTGTAAACTCTCAAAAACATTCAATTTAAAAAATATATAATATTTCTATCATTTAAATTTTTATAGGGGCATGTAAAATATAATCACTAAAAGAGAGAGGATTAAGCAATAACCACGAATATTACTGGTTAACGATGAGTACACGGTGCGATAATTAGCTAGTTCATAATTAGTTGTACTGGAAAAGACCGGGCCGGACAGCCGAGAACTTCGCCGGCGGCGGCACAAGCTTGAGTCGCCAGGAGTGATAAGGCAGGTCGCCGTCGACGTCCTCCACGCTCGCCGTCGACGTCGGAGCATAGCAATTACCACCCCATGGCGAGTACTGCTGCGGTGTCTGTCGGTAGTATCCGTATCCCAACGCCTGCTCAGTCGCCGCCGACGACGATGATGGCAGGCACAGCGACGTCGACGGGGCAGTCGCTGCTGCCGCCGCCCGCCTTTCCTCCTTCTTGTACCGGATCCCGCAAGCATTACACAGCGACTGCGTTAAATAATTTAACTAATTCTGTCATTTAAATTGTTGGAAATATTTCACTTTACCCCCAACGTTTATATTATTTAGGTCACGATAATAAATTTCCAGTTGTGAGGGAAATTTTGATAAACATTAGGGAGTGAAATGAAATATAGCCACGCCATCGACCGACCTTGGGGCCTCGTGGGCCGTTACGCCACAGGGGGGTGGAAGTGGTGTTGCAGTTGGCGCACCTGCGCGCTAGAAGAAACTGGTCGTCTCCTCCTCCCGCGGCCGCCGGCGAAGCATGCTTCTTGGGAATGGCATCCCAACGGAAGCTCGACGATGAGGCCGCGAAGCTCTTCTTCTCGCCGACGAGGCGAGTAGACGGGGTGCCGAGTGACAAAGTGCAATCCACCACAGTCGTCACCGCCGCCGCCGATGAACTGTTGAACTCGTCAGATTTACTACTCTCGTGCAACACCTCGCCGTCGTCGTCGGCGGCGCCTCTCGACGACGACTTGCTCCCGGACATGGGGAAGAAAATGGAGAAGGAGGGTGTGGGAACGGCGGAGGCGCACGAGCACTGCCGGTGCCCACATTGGTGCAACATGGCCGCATGCACTCACTGCTTACTTGCTAATGCGATCGAGAGCATGCAGCAGTAATAAATAGTACTCCGCTCCTGATCAATCAGTAAAGACTTGAAAGAAGGAGAGAGGAAAACAGAATGTGAGCTCGATCTCATAAATTTGTGGGGCTACAGTGCTAACACGCATTGGGATGGAGGAAGACGAGGCCGATCCTGGTCTTTTTTACATTACATGAATGCAGTAGCAGTAGGTGTTTTTTAAATTATATGCGTCGAGACAGCAGCTAGCCCGCGTAAAAGAATTAAGATTACAAATTAAACCCATAACAAGGTGTATATATGTGTGCAACGAAAATAATAACGTGTGGGATCTTGGGAAGTGGCTTGTCGGTTCCCCTTCTCATCGGGTATTGGAGAAGACTAGTCAGTCTGCTGGAGTGAGGGAGAAGAGTACAGTGGGGGCTGGGCTCCACTCGGTTATCCAACCATGCATGCACCATTTATATATATATATATATATATATATATATATAATGAGATGCGCGAGCGGATCGAATCGTTTCTCCACTCGGCTCGCTTCGCTCGTAGTTGGGGGGTTTTGTGTGCCATCACCATCACAGTGAGTTAGCGAAGGAGAGAGTCTACTGTCCACCTACCTGCTACATCTTAGCTAACACAAGCTCAGCACTAAGTGCAGGAGGCAGTATCATCGCATCGAGGATATATAACAACAAACAAAAACGTGCGACTGTTCTATGAGTGAGTAACAGGATGTATCAAGATCACGACGAGAGGGAGAGAGCAGTTGGATGGAGGATGGCGCGGGAAACAATGCGGTCAAAAGAGGGGCACGTGACGCCAGGAACAGTCTTCCACATAACATTTCTCTGTAATCTAACGCCGCGCCGGTCCCGATCACGAGGCGGCTGCGCCCGCTACAAAGATTCACTGCGCCTCGCCACGGCACCGGGCAGCGCGCGCAGACCAGGGCGAGTTTAGCGTCCCCGAGGCGATTACAGTGGTAGCAGCCATTTCCAGCTCACGTCGCCGTCCCCATGCCACATCTACATGCACGATACGTATATGTCTCGACACGCGACCTTACTCTACGTAGGATTAGGAAACGGGTCCAGTACGTAGAATATATTTGCAGAATCTATGGCAAAGATGCACGAGAAAGTAAAAGATATAATAATAATAATAATAATAATAATAATAATAATGAAAGATATATAAAGAGAGAAAGGGCAGGGCAGTACAGTACAGATAGCATCGCTTAATTGGGCCCTGTCGTCATTATAGCAATGACCAGCTAAAAGGTGGGCGAATCGTGAATCCATTAACCTATCGAACGAACCTAGCTAGCTCCTCAGCCTTCTTCGAAACATCTTCTCGCATCGCATCGCATCGCATGCACACACTTAGCTAGCCCTATCTTAGCTACCTCCACAGTAAAAGTATGAACCATTGACTGACCCGATACAATATCTGTCGCGAAAAGCGCAGGGGAGGTTCCACGTGGCACGGTGGAAAGTGAGAGGGTTGGATTGGCGGATGGATCTCAGAATGTGTACAGGTGGCGCACGTAGTTATGTACGTAGCTGAGAAAGATTGTCCCAGACGTTGAGATTCGTACCCAGTTTTGTCTGGATCAATTACGAATGATAATATCTTACCTAAAATATAAATCTAAATCTAAATCTATGCGGAGAGAGAGAGAGAGAGAGAAGGCATCTTTCGGAAAGCGAAGTCTCCAAAACCGATCAGTTGTGTTTTTGCGACATCGTGTCGTTGGCTCATTGCCTCTGCCCGACAAAATCCTGCGGTGGGAACTAAACCCAAAAGAAAAAGAAGAAAAATAAAAGAGAAAGAAATATAGACGAGAAGAGAGATATATCAAAGTCTGTTTCTCGAGCTCATGTCTTTGTTGACCAGAGAGGGAGGAGGAGCAAGCCCTAGCAGCCTTGTGTCAGTCGAGAGGGCATCAGGCATCCTATTCACAAGTGTGTGGTCAAACAACAGAGAGTTGGAGTCTTATGATTAGATTACTGTCACTGAACTGAACTGCACTGCGATTGGATGACATGACCAATCTGAGGTGGTCCTTCGCTGGCTACTTAATTAACCTTTGTTGTTGTTGCTGCTGCTACTTCTGCTCCAGCACCAGCAGAAGCAGCAGCAGCAGCAGCGGCCGCCCATGGCCAATTGGCCATGGCCGTGCGAATATATATGTAGTTATGTTGTGCCCTCGCCGGCTTTTTAGAGCAGGGCAGCGAGGCGCCATGGAGTCGACATTGACTGGCATTTGGCACTGCGCGGATACTGCAGCAAAAAGTCGGGCATCGATCTCCATGCTCTTTTGTTTTAATTGCCATGGCGGGCCATCGCCTTGCTTTCAAAAGTTGTACCCTCATCGCCTCTTCCACCACTCGATCATCCACTGCAAGTACCACAAATGCATAAAATTAACAAGGTAAGACAGAAAAGAACAGTCGGAGTTTTGCCTGCTTCGTTTAATTTTGTTACCTCAAACGCAGAATTTTTTGTTTTTTTTAAAAAAAAAATCAAAACAGAGCTCATGAATTAACGCAATAACAGAGAACCTTTTGATGTAAATTAAATTGTAATTATTCCAACCCCTAGCTAGAATTTAAATTATTTTTCCTATTAAGAAAAACTGGATTATGGTAAGTGGAGAAAAGAGATTTATTGACTCGAGCTTTTGCCACCAAGAATATATGTGCAGAGTGACATTGCAGATGGGAGGGGGCTGAAGAACTGATTTTGTAGGAGCGTGACTTGCATGCAAATCAACAAGATATGCATTAGAATTAACTCTTTCACAATTTGAAGTATAAAATTTCTCAAAAGAATTTTTAGGAAAACATAAAAGGTGAATACAATCAAATATATACTCTTATATTACTCCTTGTAATTTACAATATGCATCAGCTTAAATTTTATAAACTTCATCATACAATGTAATCTTCCTTGTGACATTGACATAAAATTCTTAGCTAACTTAAATAAAATGATAGGTAAAAGAATCTAATTAATAGGTTAATAAGCTTTTGACTTATGCATGATTTTGAAAGACTTCAACTAGTAGACCAGTTTACCAAATTGTTTTAAGTAAATTTGTTAATTAAGTGGGAAAATAGAATCCTAAAAATTGGAGATTCACCCACTAGATACCTAAATAAGTTTCTTAGACTCTGGTTAATAGCCTTAGCATACCCATCAATTTGTGAGCTCAAAGCAAACGGAAACTTGAGATACGCTCTAAATAACCCCTATAGGTTTGCCAAAAAAAAGGAAAAACTAGAGAAATTTACAACCATATCTTAAACTATAGATATAGGCAACCCATGCAATTGGCAATCTTCATAAAGAATAAATTAACTATCTGTGAAGCATCAATGGTCTTATTACACGAAATCTACCGCTACTAAAATAGAATCCTGACTTTGGTTAGTCTGAGGTAAACATAAAACAAAGCTCATGTCCAATTTGATCACCCATTTTCTAGACAAGGAAGTCTCTAATTAGTAATGTCCTTGGATTACATAATCATGTACCCTTAAATAGGAATTGTCAACAAAATGCGGATATTCTTCTTTAAGTTAGTCAAAGTTTACCATTATAGCGTTCATGATGTGTAATGTGGCTACGACATGACTTAGTGCATCAATGAGTTTGCTGTCCACACTAAGTTGTGTTTCAGGACAGAAATGTATTATTAAAGGAAGTTGAACCACCTAACTTAGTGCATCAATGAGTTTGTTATCCACACTAAGATGATGTTTCAGGACAGAAATGTATTATTAAAGGAAGTTAACCCACCTAAAATGTTTAACACTTGGCTGCTTTTAGGATTGAATTAAACTTATTTCCTTGTGGTAAGACTGGAGGACAAATTCATTTGGCAATAGGAAGAAATGTCTAAGGGCCTAAGATAATAATGTAAAACTCTCTGTCATATGTTGAATAACATTGTCCATTTCTAAAAAATATATTTGGAGACTTATTGACTAACATTTTCCCTTATTCTTACCCTACTCACGTCACAAAAAACCTCAAAGTTTAGAGAGGTTATAATGCCTAATGACTGAGGTCTTAATCATCCTTTCCTTAATATTTTCAAAGGCGCAGAGATAGATTTAGACCACCAAAACTCCCCTTTCATTAAGCAAATTGTTAGCCATGATAGTACTAAAGCCTATAGAAGTTAGCAAAGCCATGAAAACTTTGGGCTCTTGAAGGGTATAAAGTTTGGATCCATACTTGATTACTCTAATTTTCTCTAGGTTGTTAAAATATCCTTTGTTGAGATAATAAATCCAAGGAAGAGGATTTAGAGTCATAAAAATGAGCACTTCTTTAAATTGACAAATAATTTTCAATCCTAAGGGTCTCACGGCAAGGAGAATGTTGTTGAAATCAATAGGTAGAGAAAAGAAATAATATAAAGCTTTTTGATAATTTTATTACTAAAGTCAATAGACTTATTTATACAAATTGTCCAACACAATAATGGAAAGATTAAATAAGGCATACAATCATAATAATTATAAACATAGTAATATAATAGGCATTATTTTTCCTATTTAATTCATGTCGATTTTGATTGTGTGTCAAATATAATAAATCCTAATTGATTGAAATCAATTAGAGATTATTTTCATTATTATCATTACCGCCCGACAAACTCAACGAGAGTGCTTGAACGTTGAGTTTGAGTGTTAACTTGGTGAAACGTTGTCTAGATAATGGCTTAGTAAATATATCAGCAATTTGATCTTCCGTAGAGATATAAGAAACCGAAAGTTGCCAAGTCACCACAGCTCGCGAACAAAATGAAAATCAATCTCTACATGCTTGGTACGAGCATGAAAAACAAGATTTGTCGCAAGATAAGTTTTCTAATATTATCACACCATATTTTAGGCGTAGCAGTTTGAATAAAGTGTAACTCTAAAAGAAGAGATTGTAGCCAAATAATTTCTGATGTTGCGTTAGCGATAGCTTTATATTCAGCTTCAGTACTAGAGCGAGAGACTGTAGGTTACTTCTTTGAAAGCCAGGAAATCAGATTTCGCCCAAGAAATATAGCATATCCACTAGTAGAACGTCTATCTTCGAGAGATCCAACCCAATCTGCATCACTGTAGGCAATCAACTCTCGTGAAGACTGACGATATGAAAGAAGACCATGTAGAAGAGTGCCTTTGAAATATCGAAGAATTCGCTTAACACCTTCCCAATGATGTTCAGTAGGAGCATGCATAAATTGACAGGCATTATTCATAGCGAAAGCAATATCGGGTCGTGTAATTGTGACATATTGTAGGGCACCAACAATACTACGGTAGATCTGGGGTCAGACATCAAAGAAGAGGATGAAGGTGCGGTGAAACCACCCTCAATAGTTGGTGTGGAGATAGGACGTGCACCATCCATTTTAGCTCGTTGTAGGAGCCCAGTAATGTATTTGCTCTGAGAGAGAAGATAACCTTCAGAATGTAAGAGAAACTCTATGCCAAGGAAAAAACGATCATTGCCAAGATCCCGAATAGGAAACTCTTGACAGAAAAGATATAGTAAAGTAGTAATACCGTTTTGATCACTACCAATTATTAATATATCATCCACATGAATCAGAACAAATATTAAAAATTCCTCATGACATTTGTAGAATAGGGAAGAGTTTGTTTTTGAGTCAGAAAATCCTTGAGTATGAAACTAGATAGATAGACGATGAAACCATGCACGAGGTGTTTGTCGAAGACCATATATAGATTTCTAAAGTTGGCACACATGTGTTGAAAGTCACGGATGGATGAATCCAGGAGGTTGCTCCATATAAACAGTTTCTTCAAGGTGTCCATGAAGGAAAGCATTGGAAACATCTAATTGGTGTATTGGCCAATTGGAGCTTACAACTATAGATAATAGTAATCTAATAGTTGTAATTTTGACGACTGGACTAAAAGTATCATTGAAATCAATACTTGGTTGTTGATTAAAGTCTTTAGCAACAAGGCGAGCTTTGTAACGTTTAATAGAACCATCTGCATGATACTTAATTCGGTAAACCCATTTAGAGCCCACAATATTCATAGATGGGGTACGAGGACTAAGCTCCAGGTTGCATTACGAAGAAGAGAATCAAATTTTATAGTCATCGCAGCATGTCAATTTGGATCTTTGACTGCCTGTGTAAAACTAGAAGGTTCAACAAAATTTGAAGAAACAATAAGAGCATGTGGAAGAGGATAACGAGTGAAAACTGGTTGACATCGTGCATAAATATCGCTTAGAGGAAGTATCCGTCGAGGAATATCATCATCAAAGCTACTCGGAGATGAGTGGTCAGACGGAAGAGAATCAGAACTAGAGAGTGAATCACCACTAACCGTCGAGTCTACAGGAACTTGTGGAAATGGAGCAGGACCCAAGATACCATCCCCCTTGTACTTTCAATATGTCCTGATGAATCAATATGTGGGGCTTCTAGTATGTTGCTTGGTGATATTAGATAGTTGCCTTGATTATCCGAAGGAGGATTTGAGGTAGCAACTGCAAACAGAAATAGAGATTCATCAAAAGTAACATGTCGAGAAATATATATCCGATCGGTCGAAATATGGAGATAGCGGTACCCATGATGCAAATTACTATAACCAAGGAAAACACATTGTAAAGAGCGAGGGTTTAACTTGTGCTTAGAGTAAGGTCCCAGCCAAGGATAACATGCGCAACCAAAGATACGAAAGGAGCAATCTGGAAGACAATTATAAAGTCTTTCCAAGGGACACTTATTTTGAAGTAGTGGAGTGGGTAAACGATTGATAAGATAGACTGCGATTTGGACGACATCATCCCAAAATTTAAGAGGAATCGAGACATGATTAAGAAGAGCTAAGGCAGTTTCAACCATATGACGATGTTTTCTCTCGGCGGATCCATTTTGTTCAGGAGTGTGGGGACAAGAGACTCGATGGATGATGTCAAAGGAAGTAAGATGATGATGAAGTGCTGATATACTCTCCACCCCAATCAGAATGAAGGGAGAGGATTTTACGATCAAAATAGCGCTCAACCTGTTTTTGAAAGTGACAAAAAATATCAAAGAGATCAGACTTTCTTTTCATAGGAAAAATCTAAGTAAACTTGCTAAAATTGTTAATAAAAATAACATAATAAAGAAAATCTTGATTAGATAGTGTCACGCCCCAGGTAGTCCCTTTCCGAAGAAATTTCGGCAGCATCTCCCCTATACGGGTGACAATATGAATCTCAGTATACATATATCTATACCTCGGTCACACTCGGCAGGAACAATACACACAAATAGTAAACAATCCACGCAGTTATATTCAGAAAAGATGATATAGAAATCAACGAATATATACGTACACATCCTACTCCACTACAACGAAGAAACGAAATCCACGAAGTAATGAAATATTCGCAGCAAAAAACAAAGTAGCAAACCCGAATGTTCGATATAAAGTCCACAATACACACCCACATCACAAGTATACGTATAAAAGCGAATACAGAAAACGATATCTAGAAATCCTCGCGGCAAAGGGGCTAGCGACTGGAATCTCCCCGACGGCCTCAACCTGAAATGGTAATAAAAACGGGGTGAGTTCAATGAACTCAGCAGGTAATCCAATAGACATGTACAGCAATATATAACTACGAGCAATATCCTAATGTACAGTACACTAACAGTACAACCTACGGTACAGTCTTCTAACAGTATAACAGATATGCATAGCTGAAATAAACTGTAATAACCAGCAATAGGCATAAAGTACAGTCTATAGCAAGAATAATAAGAAAATGCATAACTGAAATAAACTGTACTCACCTGCGAGGCTTGTGTAACTGACTGTGAGCATACACAGATAAAAATAGTCAGAGCAAAAGCATATAACCTGTATACATGTCAATCATATGCAATCACCAAAATGCATCAATCATATTTATTGCAATCTGTGCATATGATGCAAATGACATGGTCACCCTTGACGCCAGTCAGAATCTCACACACAATGGTGAGACCGCGTGGGTAGGGCTGTGACACCGTGCACTCTGTCGTCACTACCCCTGAAGAGTGACCGAGTGGACGGGATGCACCGGAGTACACCTATCCTCCAACCTCACTATAGGAGGGAGCGCCATGCTCTCATCTCCCAGTACACAATGACGGGGAGGGACCCCGGTGTGCTACCACGCTGCCTATCACACTACCCATGAGTGGAGCCTCCAGCGGAGCACCCCCGAGCAACCTACACACCCTGTGTGCAGGTCAATGTAGCCGGCCGACGAGCTCAACAATAATGGAGTCGTCAATCGCCCAACATGCAATCATGCGATATGGTGCATGCGGCTACAGTATGTCATACCTGAACATATCCTCCTCCATATGCGTAGGTGCCAAAAAAAAAGTAAACGCATATATAACAGAGATATAAGCAACATAAATCCAACGACATATAACAAGTACCTACAGCAACTAGTCCAGTGGAAAGTAACACTAAATGTACCTATCCATCTCCATAAACATATATGCACATAGCAAAAGATAAAAGCATCCAGTTCTAAGGTAAAGCAACTAACAGAAGAAGCATGTGATAGGTATCAACTAAGCTAAGACCAGGTAAGAGATAAATCTACCATCTACCACTAGTAATTATATATAAACTACACATATCATAAGACACTATCAAAAGATAAGTCAAAGGGTACCCGCCTCAAATAGAAGGTACAATCCAGTCCTAATCCAATATCGAGATGCTCGTCTCGAATCAGAGTCCTGTGTCAAACAACATATATATTTTATTTAGCTAAATTCAAATGAAATAGCTAAATAAAATCCCTAAAACTAAATTAGGGCAAAACCCTGATCACCATTTAGATTAAAAATCTAAACTTAGATTAAATCTAATATTTGACTAGGGTTAATTGCCTTAACCCTAATCATTCCATTAGTTTAATCTAAGCAACCAAATCTAATCACAATCAACCACTACTTATAACCTCTAGTAATCATGTAATCCAAATGATACCTAAATCTACACATCATCCACAACTAAATAGTTCACAGAGAGAAGAACTCACCTCACTAATCGAAAGCCACAGGTGATGCTGCTGGAAATCACCTTACGATCCCACTTCCAACACCACAGCAACAGAACCTCACTGCTTTGCTCAAGTTGCTGTTGAAACAAGATGTTGCTGGATCAAAGAGCACTCCACAACACTCAAATTAAAATCCACAGAACAGGTCCTCACTGGATTCAATCCTTCCTACTGATAGGATGCAATAAGCATCTCAAAGCGATCAAGAATCAACACCACAGAATAGGACAGAACCTCACCTCAATGGATTCAATCGGATCACCAAGGAGAACGCAATGATCGGCCACAAGGACAATCCACAGAAATCCAATGCTTTCTCCTAGCCCAGAACTGGAAGACGATCACGAATCCAACAAGGAAGATCAACCCCGAAATAGAGCCCTAACCTCCAAGATTGGCAACAACCAAAAAGAGACAAGAAGGAATCAGCGACTGTGCTAGGGCACAAGTCGGAGGACAAATCAAGGGAAGGATTTAGTCGCTTACCTTCGGAGCCCTAACTGCCCCATTCACGCCGGCGATCGGGTGGCACGGCTCGATCCAGATCCGGCCAGTGAAGAGGTGGATCGCACTATGAGCAGTGCGAGGAGAGAAGAACGGAGGTCGATCGGTGGGGAGTCGGCGAATCTTGCTCCTCACCGTGCCCTAGCCACCTCGCCGTTGACGCTTAGCCGCAAAACTTACGGGACAGAACCCCTCGGCCGAAGAAGATCTAGGCTCCGCCGTGCTCCAGCAAGCTCCGATGAACGAGGATGATCGCCAAAGGAGAAGCTCCGCTCCCGTCGCCTCCGATTCATCCGCGAGAGAGAGAGGCAGCGTGAGCAGAGGGGATCGGGGCAGAGAGGGGAGAAGGCTCGGGTTCGGGGAAATGCTCAAACGCCGTTTGGGGAAAGAAAATAAAAGGGAAAAGGTTTTATAAATAAAACATTTCCTTAATTAAACGAGTTTCCCAAACAGGCTTAATCCGAACCTGAAATTGATCCCCTCAAAACTCGTCTTACGAGCTCCGAAAAATTCCCAGAAAATTTCTAAAAATTTCGGAAAAATTCTATAAGGCTATTTCTCAAATAACCCTATTAATTAAATTTTCCGAGATCTCACAGATAGAATAGGAGCAGGCCCCCACACATCAGAGTGAATAATTTCTAAAGGAAAACTAGAAGTGCGAGAAGAAGACACAAAAGGTAATTTATGAGATTTTGCTTTCATGCAAGCTTCACACAAATGAGAAGAGGAGGCTAAAGAAATTGGTAAACCATACTGATTAATGATATTCTGAACAACATGTAGAGGCAAATGACCAAGATGTGCGTGCCAAGAGAATTTATCAGTGCGTTCTCCAACAAACGCATTAGTATAGGTGGGCTGAAAATGATAAAGATCGTCTTTAATATTTCCTCGAAGTAGAATATTTCTTGTTGTGGGATCCTTCACAAGACAATGATGAGGATGAAATTCAAGGAACACATTATTATCAAGAGCAAACTGACGGATGGAAAGTAAATTTTTAGTAATAGAAGGAACATGAAGAGTGTTGCACATGCAAAAGTACGACCGCATGAGTGAAAAGATGTGTTTTCAATATGAGTAATTTGCAAACCTGAGCCATTACCTATCTGTACCATGTCGGGTCTATCATAAGGTGAAGATTCTGTGATAATATTATATTCCGGTGTAACATGATGAGTCGCTCCAGAATCTAGATGTCATCGTGGGTTCTCAAGAGTCGATGAAACTATATTAGAAGAGATAGAATGTGAGAATGCTCCAGAATGAGATGACTGGGTTCTAGAATGCCAAGAAGGTGGTGGCCGATTTGAAGATGCCTGCTCTCCTTGTGAAATAGTTGGTTGTCCCAATGCTGCAGGACCACCAGCAAAATTTGAGTCAAATCTTTCAGAATATTGAATACCAATATATCCAATTCTGAGACAAATTTGACATCTTTTCGACTAAAAAACCAATCAAATCTTCTAGAGCAATGAATACCAGTATGACCAACGATGTGACAAATTTAACATCGATCTAAACTTTGCTTTTGGCCACCTTGATGTTGTTGAGTATCTGACATCGAAAATAAATAACTCGTCCCTTAATAGTAATAGACTTTACTGGAAGAATTTTCGGTGGCCAGAAATAATACTTGGCACTGGAACCTTGTTGTCCAACAGAAGTGACAAATTAGAAGCTTGGTGGATGGTGATGACCACTTGTTTTGGGCGGCAGAGTAACTTTTATCGACGACGATAAGAAAGTAGAGAGCTTTTCTACGTTGGCTTAGGCAGCAATCAGTGGTGAATAGAAGCACTTGCTACGATGGAGATGAACAATAATAGAGAATAGCAAGACTGATTAATAGTTAAAATAACGCCAAGAGAAAATACAGAGAAAGAAGAGAAAAATAAGACTCGAGAGAAGACTTTTTTTTTCACCCTCTCTGTAACGACCCAATTTTCCCTATTTCAAGTTTTAAAAGTTTATAAAAATATTTGAAAATACTTTTAAAATATTCTAGAGATTTTTAGAAATTTTTAGAGTATTTTTATGCAATTTTTGGAGGTCGTTTAGTATGTTTTCAAAAAGAAAGAAATTTTGACAAAAAAGACGAGGTTCGAACCTACGACCTCGGGTCGGACTGACCCAAGCAAAAACCGGCCCAACCAGCTGAGCTACACGGTTTTGTTAACCTTATAAGAAGAGAATTAAGTTTATAGCATAGTTTTGATTAAACCCGAATATAAGAAAGGGAATTAGGTTTTGGATTTTCGGAAAACCAAAACATTTTCTCTCAAAAATCCCTCTCCTTCTCCCTCGCGACGACGCCTTCTCTCTCGGCGGAAACGAAGAAGAAACTAGGTTTTGGGTCTCCGGCGCCGGCGAAGCTTTCTTCCGGCCAGCCCTCACCCGTGGGTGGTCATCCCGACAGAGAAGAGCTCGCGGGCACAAGAAGAAGCCGGAAAATCTGTAAACCCGAGCCCTCCGAAAACCCTAAGAGCCTTCTCCTTCCTCCTTCTCGGTTGTAAGTGCAAGAACAAGGGGTAAGTACTACTCACTTGTGGTAGGAGTTGCTCCGAGCTTCGATTTGTTTTCCTTGCTTGCGGATTTTGCTGTACCGAGTGGATTTATGAACTAGGGCTTTTATTTCTATGCTCTGTTTATCTAGCCGAATTGCTAAGGTTGGTTTGAGTTGTACAGAGTGCTTGCTAGAACCTGTTGATTTCGGTATAAATTATAGGTTGTTTATTCTGTTCGGATTTTCTTCCTATGGTTTCCGGATCATGCTTTACAGAATAGGGTAGCTAGGGAATCAGCCTTCTTGTTTCTGTTTCGGATTAAGCTGTGTAGAAAAGAGAAGTTGCCTGCTTAAGTTCTGTTATAGCATGCTTAAGGGATTTATTTGCTAGCTGGTTGTGTCCTGTTATAGCATGCATGTCCTGAATTTAGTCCTGTACATGTGCAGATTGATATTTCATTTATATCATTGAAACAAGCGTTATAAGGGTTTTAATTTCAGCAAGTATTAGTTTTGTTTGCGTTAATTTGCTGGTTATGAATAAGCATGTTCTTAGCAAATGCAGAATTTAGTTTGAGTACCTTTCATTACCGTTTGGTATTTTCTGATGAAGCATGATTAGAGAGATTAGTTAGCTTCTATGTAATCCTGTTATAGCATGATTAAAGGAATTAGCTGGTTGCTATGTATTTCTGTTGTAACAGGTTTAGAGCTTATAGAAATATGTTCGGAACCATAGAAGCTTGGGACCTTGTTAGAGGATTTAAATGGATTCTTGTTAAGAACTTGTTAAGAATTTATTAGGAGTCTTTCTTTTAATTGCTAGAGAAATTAGAGATTTCACATGCTATTTGTATTGCTAGGTTTGAGTTAGTTGCCTTTTCTTTAAGCATGTGCAGAATTTCACAACTTTGCTTTAAGTAGGAAAGTTTCTTAAATAAGCATGAGTAGCTCCTTATCCAAGAACAACCCTTTTATTTAGTTAGAATGAGTTTAGTATTTTCTTTGCAATTCAAAGAGCAAGTGTAACAACCACCCTTCTTACTACTACTCTCTAAAGGCGACCGTTACCTAACTCCTACTCTACTTACTAGTGTCACTTATGCTATTATTAGCGACACTTAGATTTATCACGGTTCAGAGAAATTCCTACCGAAAAATTTCGGCAGAGTCTCCCCTGTACCGGTGACCAAATCTATAATACACAAGATATATACACAGCCACATGCGGCTGGATCATAATTTATTCACAACCACGCAGTAATAAATCATATCATAATCAAAAACTAATCTAGCAACATGGACTAAACTCAAGCTCCCAGAATGAAGCATAATAAGCTACAATGCACATCAAACTCAATCATAAACTCATAATTTCATAACAGAAATAAGGAAAATAAACTAGACATAAACTCTACATAAATAAGTCTTGCTAGTCCCCTCTGGACCTCTCCATAGTTCAATCACCACACACATCCATCATCACCACCACCCTGTCGCCTCCCTTCATATCTTAGCTTTTCCTTTATCTGCGGTAGGAGGAAAAAAAACAAAAGATCTATAAGCGAAAACGCTTAGTAAGTACTAATCTATCTCACAAAACTCGAAATGCATAAATGTAATGCAATAATACTGAAACTGAAATGCTAAAGCCAATCTGCATGTGCTCATGGTATACAGAAAATGAAACTGAATACTAAACATGCTCACTATCTAACAGGATAATAAGAAATGAACACTGTAAGCTTAGAATTAAAGAAACTAACTTTTTATTTATTCTAAGCATAAAACTTATTATATTTTCTTATATCCTTGTAATAGAAATTAATCTTTTAATTTCTATCTTTTACTTTCTTCTTCTTTCTTTCTTTTACTTAACTTTTCTTTTCTTCTTTCTTTTCTTTTCCTTTCTTCTTCTTTGGTTTTCTTTTCTTTGGGCCCAGGCTTAGTACCATCTCATGCGCGTTCCCTAATAGGTTGGGGTTGCGAGCCACCAATCCTAAAAGAGCAGACCTCGGTCTACCAGGGCCAAGACCTCGGAAATGGTCACCTGGATTTGTTTAACGACAAGCTCTTGGATGTCGGGTACTAGCCTCTTGCTTGACTTACTTGTTATCTTTCTTATTCTTTTGTCTTCCTTATTATCTTTTATTAAAGATTGTGGGAGTCCTTTAAATATACTTAACAAGTATGGGTGTATAATCAACTAACCATGCTATATAACAGAATAAAACAAGTAACTTAAAGCTTACTGATCATGCTATAAGCTAAACTAAAGAAAGCAATTTAAAGCCTTTGAATCATACGGTGAAAACATGGCAAAGGATGCTATTTTAGTGCTTCTAAACATGCTGTAAAATCAAGTATGGGATGATTCTAATCATGCTATAAATAAAGCAAAAGAAAGCTAATTCAAACTTGCTAATCATGCTATAAAATAGAGCAAAAGAAAGCTAATTCGGACTTACTAAACATGTTATAAAATAGAACAAAAGAAAGCTAACTTGGACTTACTAAACATGCTATAAAATAGAGCAAAAGAAGACTAATATGATCTTACTAATCATGCTACCAAATAGAGCAAAAGAAAACTAATTTGATCTTGCCTTGATGCATACCAGAAGCAATACTTGAAGCAATTACCAGAAGGAATAGATTGCTATTAAAATAAAACATATGTCATGCTTAAAGAATTCTGCACTTAATGAACAACAAACAACAGTGCTAAATGTATTGTTCCCTTCTAACTATCTACTGCAATTACCAAAAACAGACCCAATCCGTAAGCTCCAGATGGCTTGGTTCATGCCCGCAGAAATGCAAATGGCATGGGGCTGTTCTAAGCTCCAAATGAAGCTGTTCATATCCCTATTTTTGCAAAATTTCAAGTTGAACTTGCTGCCCATTTGAGGTACACGACAGCTACATCAAACCAACACCGCCCAATCTAAGCATCATGCTCACAAACAAAGAGAAGCAACCAAATCTCGGAACCACTCTAGGGTTTCCAACAAGCTCCAGAAAACAGGGAACAAAACCGAAACAAGCAACTCATGGCAGCAAAAGATGTGCAGGTTAATCCGAATCAAAAAGGAAACTAAACCCTAAATCAAACCTGTCCTTCATGCCTAAACTGAACTAACTCTTCTCTTCTTCCTTTAGGGTTCACGACAGCAAACCGAAAACTAAACTTCTTCACGGCAAAATTCAAGAAAACAAGGAAACAAAACCGAAAGATCGGAGCAACTCCTACCACAGGTGAGTAGTACTTACCCCTTGTTCTTGCACTTACAACCGAGAAGGAGGAAGGGGCGATTAGGGTTCCGGGTGGAGCTCGAAATCTCGGTCTCCTCTTGTGCTCGCGGGCTCTCTTCGACGGGAGGAACTCGGGTCCGCAAGGTTCGCCGGAAGAAGCCTTCGCCGGCCGCCGGAAAGAAGCTCCAAAGTGGCTGCGTTTCCGCCCGAGCACAGCGCCGTCGCGTCGGGAGAGGAGGAAAGTTAGGTTTTGGGGAAAAGAAAACTTAAACCTTCTCTTATAATTCGGGTTTTTCATTAATTACTATCTATGCTTTAAATTTATTTCTCCCCATACTTAGTTAACAAAGCCCGTATAGCTCAGCTGGTTGGGCCGTGTCCGGTTGGGTCAGTCCGACCCGAGGTCGTGGGTTCGAGCTTCGGTTTTGACAAATTTTTGTCAAAATTTCTTTCTTTTTGTAAATATACTAAACGACCTCCAAAAATTGTGTAAAAATACTCTAAAAATTTCTAAAAATCTCTAGAATATTTTAAAAGCATTTCCAAATATTTTTATGGACATTTGGAACTCGAAATAGGGGAAATTGGGTCGTTACAGTAAGAACAACCTCTGATTCTAGCACCTAGTTCACGTTTTAAGCATGCCTTTAGCTCTTAAAGGTTGCATCCGGGTAGGTCTACTTGCTGCCCATAAATTCCAGCAAAGTTGCTTTCTTTTGCTCTATTTTATAGCATGATTAGTAAATTCAAAGTTACTTTCTTTTGCTCTATTTTATAGCATGATTAGTAAGCTCAAAGTTGCTTTCTTTTGCTCTATTTTATAGCATGATTAGTAAGCTCAAAGTTGCTTTCTTTTGCTCTATTTTATAGCATGATTAGTAAGTTCAAATTTACTTTCTTTTGCTCTATTTTATAGCATGATTAGTAAGTTCAGATTTGCTTTTCTTTACTTTGTTTTATAACATGCTTAGAGAGTTCAGATCTGCTTCCCTTATGTTATTTTTATATAGCATGCTTGGTTAGTTGTAATCCTACACTTGTTAGATATATCTACAGGATTCTAATAAGCTCTAATCAAGGAGTATGAGAAGTATGAGTAAAGAAAAGACTAGAGTTTAGTTAAAAAGAAATAACTAGTAAATTAAAGTAAGAGGCTAGTACCCGACTTCCAAGGTTGTCGTTAAATAAATCCAGGTGACCAATTCCAAGGTCTTGGCCCTGGTAAGACCAAGGTCTTTACCTCATAGGACTAGAGGCTCGCTACCTCAGTCACTATTAGAGAGCGCACAAAACAAAGATGGTACTAAGCCTGGGCCCAAAGAAGAAGAAAAGAAAGGAAAAAGAAGAAGAAAGTGAAAGAGAAATTAAAAGATTAATTTCTAGTATAAAGATGGAAGAAAATGAAACAAGTATTATGCTTAGAATCAATAGAAGTTTAGTTCTTTAATTCTAAGCCTACAATAGTAGTTTCATTATTTTCTTGTCAGTTAATGAGCATGTTTAGTATTCAGCTTTATTTCTGTATACCATGAGTACATGCAGCTTTCCTTTTAGCATTTTAGATTTAGTATTGTTGCATTATTTTTATGCACTTCGAGTTTTTGTGAGATAGATTAGTACTTACTAAGCGTTTCGCTTATAGTTTTATTTTCTTTCCTCCTACTGCAGATAAAGGAAAAGCTAAGATATGAAAGGGAGGCGACAGGGTGGTCATGGTGATGAAGGTGTGTGATGACTGGACTGTGGAGAGATCCAGAATTAGCTGGCAAAATTGTCAAGACTTTATGTTTAATTCTTTTAGTTTCCTTAAGTGTTATTATGAGTTGAGACTGTATTTAAGTTTATTCCGCACTTTACTTTTATTATTTGTGGAGTGATGTAGTTGGTTGCTTTTGCTAGAGTAGTTGCTTTGGTTATAGTATGATTTTATTACTGCGTGGTTGTGAAAAATGTGTTCCAGCCGCCTGTGGCTGCGTATATATTGTTTGTATTATGGATTTGGTCACCGGTACAGGGGAGACTCTGTCGAAATTTTTCGGTAGGAATTCCTCTGGGCCGTGATAAATCTAACTGATGTTAATAATAACGTTAGTGACATCAGTAAGTAGAGTAGTAGTTAGGTAACAGTCGCTCTTAGAGAGTAGTAGTAAGAAGGGTGAGTTGTTACACTCTCTGTTTTTTTTTCTTTTTTTCTCTGTGTTTTTGCACGTTTTTTTTTTCTTTTTTTTTTTGCTCGGTTTTTTTTTGCTTTTTTTTCTTCTAAAAAAATGGAAGAGAAAAACGGACAAGGAGAAAGAAAAAAAATACAAAGAGAAAAAATTAAACGAACAAATAATAACTTTACCTTGCTACGATTAATATTGTCGAAGCTGCTACTGTCGATAAAAAAGAGTTGTTAATGAAAGGAGAAGAAAAGTTGTTATTGCCGAAATTGTCGAGGTTGCCGCACTGTAGACAATGATATCAAACCTCGATGTAGAAATTCCTGTAGCTGCTATAATAAAAATTCGGAAGAGGAAAATTAAGAAGAAGAGAACATCGCTCTGATACCATGTTGAAATCAATAGGTAGAGGAAAGAAATAATATAAAAAAATTTTATAATCTTATTACTAAAGCCAATAGGTTTATTTATATAAATTGTCCAACACAATAATGGAAAGATTAAATAAGGCATACAATCATAATAATTATAAATATAGTAATATAATAGACATTATTTTTCCTATTTAATTCATGTCTATCTTGATTGTGTGTCAAATATAATAAATCCTAATTGATTGAAATCAATTAGAGATTATTTCCATTATTATCATTAAATGTGATATAGGTGAGTATCATGGGTTTTATTGAAAATTAAGAAGTTATCAAAGTAGACCACTAGAAATTCTCCTACAAAGGGTTTCAATACCTAGTTCATCATGCTTATGAAGGTACTAAGAGCACTCAAAAGTCTAAGGGGCAATTATAAAGTCTATCTTGTATCTTGAAGACAGTTTTTCACTTAACGAATCTTGATCTTAATTTGATGATACCCACTATGCAAGTCAATTTCAAGAACCCTGCCATTAAATCTAGGATGTTCAAGCCTGAATATAGAAAATCTATACTTAGCATTGATCTTATTAATGACACAACTACAAATGCTCATTCTCTAAGAGTTGTCTCTTTTTGGTGTTGGCAACACAGGAAAGGTGCAAGGATATTACTCTCTCTAATTAAGATTTTTTGTAAGTCATTCAATAGTGTGTTTAGGTGGTTCATGTGATAGTGTGGAAGGTCACACAATAGTGACCTTGAAATGAAATATATAATGTTAGATTGTGCAAATAGATGGAAGTTCATTTGGTAACTCTTTGGGAGTTATACCCTACAACTTATTTTTAATCTTCTTAACCTCAAAAGAATGATATGGCAATGAGGTATGGGGTTGATCACAAGAGTCATTCTCTCTAATGTTGTTGTGGTTGTTGTTGTTGTTTATGTGAGAAGATCAAGAGGTTGTTTTAAGGATTGACTTAGCTTGGTTGGTGTTTTGAGTTTTTGGTTTGATCTTGTTGAGATTGGTTGAATTTTTCTATTATAATGATTAAACGAGAGATTGTAAAGCCAAGGTTGACCAAGAATAACATGGGAAACATTCATGGGAAAACATCGTACTATATCCTATCAATGTATGGACCCATCTCAATAGGGACACCTTTATATAACACAAAGTGAGTATTGGGGAAACAATGCTTCCTTTTGGTTAAGCTTAAGTTGTTGTTCTTATGTGTTGACAATATGGCTCAAGTTATCTGTTCCTTTTGATTTATGCATCAACTGTGTAAGCACTTAAATAGTGAACATGGAGCTTGTTGACTATTTGAGATCTAGTTATGGCTTTGGCAATCATGGATATTTCAAGTGGTGTTGAAGCTTTGGAGAAACTCGGAAAACTCAGAGGCAAGGAGCTTGGATCCAGTGGTTTGTGTTTTGATCAAAGAGATCATAGTGTTCGATGGCTTGACAAATTGGATTGAGTGGTAATGAAGTTTATGTTGGGTTTTTCGGGCCGCGAAAATCGCTTTTCGCGTCGCGGAAACCCTGAATCACCCAAAGTCGTAGATCCGTGCAAGGAAAAACCGAATGAAATACAAGTACGAGTTTCAAAAACTTTAGATCTACTCCTAGATCTATGTGTTGAGAGCTTTTACCTTTGAAGCGTGCCCTCGCAAAATTCCCGCTCGTCCAAACGGTGCCGGATCTCAAGAGTATCAAGATAGATACTCCTCTAGAAGTATCCACACGAACACGTAGGTGGAGAAAACCACACAAAAGGTGTGCTAGCACCTATGTATGGTTCGGCCAAGTTGAGGAGGAGAGGGAGAGGGAGAGCTTGAGGAAGAAGAAAGGAGTGAATGAGGAGTTCAATGAAAATGAATTTCATTAACCCCCTAAAGTGGTCGGCCACCTCTCCAAGAGTAACCCCCATTTCTCATTTAATGTCTCATTAAAGAGAATGAGTATGTAACTCCCATGAGGTGGCACACCATGATGATGTGGAACATCATCATTGGTCCACCTAATGCCAACTCACCAATGAGGTGGCAAAAGGTCAAGTCAAAATTGACCTTTGGTCTTCCTTCTCAAGTCAAGTCAAACTTGACCCAATCTCTACCATGGTTGATCTAATCCAACCATTTGATTCGAGCCAACTTAATATAATGAATCTAATTCATTAAATTAAATTGATTTAATAAGTCATAATCTAAATTAGACTCATCGAATACATGAATCAACTTGAGTCCAACTCAATTAGCCCAATTAGGATTACTTTTAATCTAATTTGATTCATCAAATGAATCTAATCCTCTTGGTTCATCATATGAACCAAATCTCCATCTAATTGTCCTTAGTGTGTGACCCTATAGGTTCTTGTAACGTTGGCAATGCCCTAAACTCATTTAGGAGCATAAGTAATGAGCGGTATCTAGCAACACATCATTACTACCCAAGTTACAAGAATGTCGAGATCCGACATCACCTTGTGACTACTAATTGTGGCTCTTCACAATATATGACAAGTGTCCTTCTATCCTAGACATCTAGATTGATCAATGTGAGGCATAGACCGTGTCATCCTCTGACCAATCTAAATCTTGAACTCCAAGTATACTCACTAAATCAAATGAGCTCAATATCCCATATTGACTCATTTGGGCATGGTCATGCACTTCGTGGTCTCACTCTATCAAGAATACCGATGTCTCTCCCGTCATATAGGAGGGATAGATCCCATCTACATCACTCACATCCCTCTGCATAATTTGTTATATACCCAGTAATCGCCTTTATAGTCCACCCAGTTACGGGTGACGTTTGACGAAACAAAAGTACATAACTCCTTATGTAGGGATCTATGGTGACTTCAGGTCTAAGGACTAGTAGTCATACTAATAGCCACATGAGAAAGTATATGACACTCATATAACGATCCATGATACTTTCTCATGGCGGGTCATTCAGTATACATTCTCTAATGTATACCCATGTGCCAACTTGATATCTCTATATCCATGACTTGTGAGATCAAGTCATCGAGTTGACCTACATGCTAGTCTTATTGCATTAACATTGTCCCTGAATGTTAATACTCGACTAGGTATGATTAAGAGTAGTGTTCCCTATATCATCTCACTATCGGTTCAACTAACCGATTGATATAGGTGAGAACCATCTACTCAAGGACATTATTATACTTAGTTTATTTGGCACCAATACAAGTAAGTATAATAACCAAAATCCAAATGCCTTTATTAATATACAAGAATATGATACAATGAGTCCATACAATCATCAAATGATTGGCTCTAGGGCTCTAACTAACAATCTCCCACTAGCACTAGTGTCAATCAGTATAGGCTCTAAGGCCTAATGACCTAGTGTGACCATCATGCTTTCTCTGTGCCAAAGCCTTGGTCAAGGGATCTGCGATGTTAGCCTCTGTAGGTACTCTGCAAATCTTCACATCTCCTCTATCGATAATCTCTCGAATGAGATGGAAGCGCCGTAGTATGTGCTTGGTCCGCTGGTGTGAGCGAGGTTCCTTCGCCTGTGCTATAGCTCCATTGTTGTCACAATAGAGCTCAACTGGGTCAGCGATGCTAGGAACCACCCCAAGTTCAGTGATGAACTTGCGGATCCAAACTGCCTCCTTTGCTGCCTCTGATGCAGCAATATACTCGGCTTCTGTTGTAGAATCAGCTACTGTATCCTGCTTCGAACTCTTCCAGCTGACAGCACCACCATTAATGCAAAATACGAACCCCACTACGATCTATAGTCATCCTGGTCGGTCTAGAAGCTAGCATCACTGTAACCCTTTACAGCTAGCTCATCATTGCCTCCATATATCAAGAAATATTCTTTAGTCCTTCTTAAGTACTTGAGAATATTCTTAACCGCTATCCAGTGACTTTCACCTGGATCTGACTGGTATCTGCTCGTCATGCTCAAAGCATACGAGACATCAGGTCGAGTACATAGCATGGCGTATATGATCGATCCTATGGCTGAGGCATAAGGGATCTGATCCATGCGGTCTCTCTCCTCTCTAGAAGAGGGACCTTGAGTCTTCGAAAGACTCACGCCATGTGACATCGGCAGAAATCCCTTCTTGGAGTTCTGCATGGCAAACCGTAGGAGTACCTTGTCAATGTATGTACTCTGACTTAGGCCAAGCAATCTGTTAGATCTATCTCTATAGATCTGTATCCCTAGAATGCGGGATGCTTCACCTAAGTCCTTCATTGAGAAGCAACTCCCTAGCCAATTCTTGACGGACTGAAGCATAGGGATGTCCTTCCCAATGAGTAGTATGTCATCCACATACAATATGAGGAAGACAACTATATCCCCTACAACCTTCTTGTAGACACAAGGTTCATCTTCATTCTTGATGAAACCAAACTGTTTGATTGCATCATCAAATCGAAGATTCCAGCTCCGAGAAGCTTGCTTTAGTCCATAAATGGACCTATGCAGCTTGCATACTCTGCTAGTATGCTGTGGATCTACAAAACCCTCAGGTTGTGTCATGTACACATCCTCGAGCAGGTTTCCATTCAGAAACGCGGTTTTGACATCCATCTGCCATATCTCATAGTCATGGTATGCTGCAATAGCAAGCATGATCCGAATGGACTTAAACATCGCTACTGGAGAAAAGGTTTCATCATAGTCAATACCATGAATCTGCTTGAAACCTTTAGCTACCAAGCGACCCTTATAGATAAGTCCATCCATGTCAGTCTTTCTCTTAAAGACTCACTTACACCCAATGGGTTTTACCCCTTCAGGTGGATCAACCAAAGTCCATACTTGGTTGGTGTACATGGATTCCATTTCGGATCTCATGGCCTCTAGCCATTTCTCGAAATCTGGTCTCATCACAGCTTCCTGATAGGTGGTAGGCTCATCCTCTATGAGCACAACGTCATCATGGTCAGACAAGAGAAATGAGTATCTCTCAGGCTGACGACGTACCCTATCAGACCTGCGAAGAGGTATGTCTACTTGAACTGGTTGTTGTTCCTCAACTCCTTGTGGAGCAACATCATCCACAACACTTTGTGGTTCCAGTTCAATTTCCATCGAGGCATCAGTGCTATTGTTCGCATCTTGAACTTCTTCATGATCGAACGCGCTCCCACTAGTCTTTCTAGAAACAAAGTCCCTTTCTAGAAAGACCCCAGTCTTTGCCACAACTACCTTGTGCTGACTGGGAATGTAGAAGTAATATCCCTTAGTTTCCTTGGGATATCCAATAAAGTAGCACTTGTCGTATTTGGGTCCTAATTGGTCTGAGACTTGACGTCGAACGTAAGTCTTACAACCCCAAATCCTCATGAAAGACACCTGGGCATCTCTCCCAGTCCATATCCTATATGGTGTCTTTATCACGGCCTTGGATGGAACTCGGTTGAGTATAAAAGCTGCCGTGTCTAGAGCATAGCCCCAAAGGTATGTCGGAAGATCTGTGTGGCTCATCATCGATCGCACCATATCTAATAGGGTACGATTCCTCCTTTCAGATACACCATTCCATTGTGGTGTTCCAGGAGGAGTGAGTTGGGATAGGATCCCACACTCTGCTAGATAGTCACGGAACTCATGGCTAAGGTATTCTCCACCTCGATCGGATCGAAGTATCTTAATACTCTTGCCAAGCTGGTTCTGTACTTCATTCTTGAATTCTTTGAACTTTTCAAAGGATTCAGACTTATGTGTCATCAAGTACACATAACCATATCTACTGAAGTCATAAGTAAATGTGATGAAGTATCTATAACCGCCTCTAGCAGCGACATTGAAAGGGCCACATACATCACTATGTATGAGTCCTAACAAATCAGTCGCTCTCTCGCTATGCCCACTAAAGGGAGTCTTGGTCATCTTGCCTCGTAGGCATGACTCGCATATCTCATATGATTCAAAATCAAATGAGTCCAGCAAACCATCCTTATGGAGCTGGGATAAGCGCTTGTCATTTATATGACCTAAGCGACAGTGCCAGAGATAGGTGTGGTTCATATCGTTCGATTTGAACCTCTTGGTACTAACGTTATAGATAGAGCTCTCAAGGTCTAGAATATAGAGTTCGTTCATCAGAGGTGCATTACAATAGAACATATCGTTTAAATAGACAGAACAACATTTGTTCTTTATTATAAACGAGAATCCTTTCTTGTCCAAACAAGAAACTGATATAATGTTCTTAGTCAATGCAGGCACATAACAACAATCGTCTAACTCTAGTATAAGCCCAGAGGGTAGAGATAGAAAATAAGTCCCTACAGCAACAGCAGCAACCCTTGCTCCATTGCCTACTCGTAGGTCTATCTCGCCCTTTGTCAATGCTCTGCTATTTCTCAGTGCTTGTACATTAGTACAAATGTACGAAGCACATCCGGTATCTAATACCCACGACGAAGAAATAGAGAGGTTGACTTCTATAACATTTATACCTGAAGTAGAAATCTTATTTCTCTTCTTGTTAAGATCTTCCAGGTATCCTGTGAAGTTCCTCTTCCAGTGCCCTGCTTGTCCTTGATATAGTTGACGAAGATGTTTAACCATATCGTAAGCACACATCAACTCATGTTGCTTCTGAAGCTCAGAGTTCATGGTTGCGAGCATTAGACAGGACACATCTAATGCGTCATCTTGATGCTTCTTGTAAGCATCTCGGTCAGCTCGCGTGGCAGTGGCAGGAGGAGTCTCCGGAATGGGCTGCTCCAGAACGTGCTTACGTTCGAGTGAGAACTATTCTCGTGTTCTGTATCACCAGAAATTTGCTCCGTTGAGCTTGTCCTTCTTAAGGACGAACGCAGGAGAAAGAGTTTGTATTCGACGTCATGGTTATCTACAACAGAAATATTTGCGAAATAAATATCATATTCTTTTAAAATCATTTAATTAGGCCTTTAATTAAATGATGCTCCCACTGAATTCTATAATTCTTGTGGGACAAGATCCACATCATACTAACCCTTGAATTAGCTTTGGCTAATACGCCCAAGGCTTAGTATGATCGGTAGGTAACGATTACCAATTACATCTCTATGCAACTCTTGTTTATAAAATCAATATCCGCATTTATATTAAAACTCGAGTTAGCTTTGGCTAATACGTCCGAGAGTTAATATAGATGTGATTTTGACCTATCTTTTCCAACCGTTGGAAGAATGCCTATAGTTGACTCGATCTAACCGAGCAACTAGGAATACTCAATCTAATTGAGTTTGTATTTACCCATGCATTGATAGGCGGGACCAAGATTGTCCCTCCGTACTCTACCAAGATAATATGTATTGCTCTGCTTTGGCAGATTCAACAATACATGTGATCGAGGTAGTGATAGGTATCACGGCACGGTTAGGCATTTAGAGTTGGTTCGATCGAGATCTAATCTAATCGAAAAGGATGCATCTTGTGCACGACTTAGATCTAATCTAATCGCAAGGGTGCATCATGTGCACGACTTAGATCTAATCTAATCGTAAGGCACTAATTAATTAATTACTTATTAAACATGCATCATATACATAAGCAATTAACTAATTAATCTATTTGTGATTTAGTCATGGCCCCACTATGATCTTCTCAAGCCAATGAGAAGATCGAATGGTCAACCTAGGGTCAACAGCTTCTCCAAGCTCCTCCCTTTGACCACCTTGTGTTGCTCGTGCCCGCCTCGGAACTCCGTCTCGTGTGGACCCTCCACCGCTCCAATTTGTACATTACAATTTGAAACTCGAGTTACATTCGAGTCTAAATCTAATTTACAACCAGAATATATGAAGAAGGCACGACGCGCAGGTCGCGGAAAAATAAAAACATACAACACGCGCAAACACATAACGGCACGCAGGCCGTATTATGAATTACAACACAATCCAATCATATTGGGTTTTTGGGCCATGACTATCACAAAATTAATATATAATTCAAAATTATATATTTTCATAATTTTCTATAATTTTTAAAATTAATTTTTTCAATTTTACGAGTAAAATTTCCCGGTGGTCCCGTTTAGCGGTTTCGGGCGCAATCGCGGAACGGATCCCCTTGCGGGGCCAGGGGCAGCGCCCCTGCCCACGATCTAACCATCGCGAGGGTTCCTTTGTGATCCAACAGCGCCTAAACTCGTTGTCCCAAAACGATTTGGGTTGAGACATTGCCGTTTCGGAAAAATCTTCCCGGCAGGTTCGTTTTTAACGATTTCGGGTGCAATCGCGGAGCAAATCCCCTTGCGGGGTTAGGGGCAGTACACCTACCCACGATCTAACCATCGTGAGTTGCTCCTTTGCGATCTAATGGCACCCAAGCCCGCTGTCCCAAACGAATTTGGGGCAAAACGAAGCCGTTTAAGGAAAAACTTCCCGGTAGCCGAAGCCTACAAGTGCCGAGATACTTGTGCTTCGCTTCTACGGAAAAATTACCCATAAAAACATAAAAAAACTAAATTTTACAGAAAATCACAGAAGGTTTATTTTTCATAAAACCAAAAAATTAAACTCGTACAAGCCTTGCACGTGGCTCTGATACCACTGTTGGGTTTTTCGGGCCGCGAAAACCGCTTTTCGTGTCGCGGAAACCCCGAATCACCCAAAGCCGTAGATCCGTGCAAGGAAAAATCGAATGAAATACAAGTACGAGTTTCAAAAACTTTAGATCTACTCCTAGATCTATGTGTTGAGAGATTTTACCTTTGAAGCGTGCCCTCGCAAAATTCCCACTCGTCCAAACAGTGTCGGATCTCAAGAGTATCAAGATAGATACTCCTCTAGAAATATCCACACGAACGCGTAGGTGGAGAAAACCACACAAAAGGTGTGCTAGCACCTATGTATGGTTCGGCCAAGTTGAGGAGGAGAGGGAGAGGGAGAGCTTGAGGAAGAAGAAAGGAGTGAATGAGGAGTTCAATGAAAATGAATTTCATTAACCCCCTAAAGTGGCCGGCCACCTCTCCAAGAGTAACCCCCATTTCTCATTTAATGCCTCATTAAAGAGAATGAGTATGTAACTCCCATGAGGTGGCACACCATGATGATGTGAAACATCATCATTGGTCCATCTAATGCCAACTCACCAATGAGGTGGCAAAAGGTCAAGTCAAAATTGACCTTTGGTCTTCCTTCTCAAGTCAAGTCAAACTTGACCCAATCTCTACCATGGTTGATCTAATCCAACCATTTGATTCGAGCCAACTTAATATAATGAATCTAATTCATTAAATTAAATTGATTTAATAAGTCATAATCTAAATTAGACTCATCGAATACATGAATCAACTTGAGTCCAACTCAATTAGCCCAATTAGGATTACTTTTAATCCAATTTGATTCATCAAATGAATCTAATCCTCTTGGTTCATCATATGAACCAAATCTCCATCTAATTGTCCTTAGTGTGTGACCCTATAGGTTCTTGTAACGTTGGCAATGCCCTAAACCCATTTAGGAGCATAAGTAATGAGCGGTATCTAGCAACACATCATTACTACCCAAGTTACAAGAATGTCGAGATCCGACATCACCTTGTGACTACTAATTGTGACTCTTCACAATATATGACAAGTGTCCTTCTATCCTATACATCTAGATTGATCAATGTGAGGCATAGACCGTGTCATCCTCTGACCAATCTAAATCTTGAACTCCAAGTAGACTCACTAAATCAAATGAGCTCAATATCCCATATTGACTCATTTGGGCATGGCCATGCACTTCGTGGTCTCACTCTATCAAGAATACCGATGTCTCTCCCGTCATATAGGAGGGATAGATCCCATCTACATCACTCACATTCCTCTGCATAATTTGTTATATACCCAGTAATCGCCTTTATAGTCCACCCAGTTACGGGTGACGTTTAACGAAACCAAAGTACATAACTCCTTATGTAGGGATCTATGGTGACTTCCGGTCTAAGGACTAGTAGTCATACTAATAGCCACATGAGAAAGCATATGACACTCATATAACGATCCATGATACTTTCTCATGGCAGGTCATTTAGTATACATTCTCTAATGTATACCCATGTGTCAACTTGATATCTCTATATCCATGACTTGTGAGACCAAGTCATCGAGTTGACCTACATGCTAGTCTTATTGCATTAACATTGTCCCTGAATGTTAATACTCGACTAGGAATGATTAAGAGTAGTGTTCCCTATATCATCTCACTATCGGTTCAACTAACCGATTGATATAGGTGAGAACCATCTACTTAAGGACTTTATTATACTTAGTTTATTTGGCACCAATACAAGTAAGTATAATAACCAAAATCCAAATGCCTTTATTAATATACAAGAATATGATACAATGAGTCCATACAATCATCAAATGATTGGCTCTAGGGCTCTAACTAACAGTTTAGAGCTCAAAGTACTCAAAGACATTAAGCATAGATCGAGGTGCAATCATGAATTTGTGGAGCTCATTACCTAAGTGTTAGCTTGGATGTTGACTTGGAGAGCAGCTCAACAAACTCAAGAGTTAATACTCAAATCAAGGTATAGTTTGTCAAGATATCAAGATATTGCTGCAATTAGAGAGATACTGTTGGATCGTTATGCACGTGAGAGGAGAGTAAATCACGTGATTTTAGAAAACTTAGGGTGCGTTTGGTACGCGCGTTTTTCATTTTCATTTTCTGAAAAACGCGCATTTTCTAGAAAATAGAAAATGACTTTTTGTCATTCTCTGTTTTTCTAGAAAATGTTGTCTATTTTTTTAGAAAATAAGCACAAAAAACGCAAATCAAACACCATTTTTCAGAAAACGCGTGTTTTTCAGAAAATGAAAATGAAAAATGCGTGTACCAAACACACCCTTATCTTTTTCTTTTGAAATCAAAAGAACACAATGATTAAACATAGAAATAGAAAACAAAAACACAAGTATGCAAACTCGATCAATTTTACTTGGTTCAAAGCCTTGGGGGACTCATACTCCAAGACCTAGGTCTCGCGGATCTATCGACGGGTAATCCACTAAAGACCTCTTCCGGAACTGTCAGAAGAAGAGATCGAGTACAATAAAAAGAATATGAAAAGTGTAACAAACTACATTTTCCTTTATGTAAAACTTAAGTACAAAATGAAACTTCATTAGCCAACACTTGTAGTTTTAACGAATCAAGCTCGGTGTTGGACTGTTTCTCAATGACAGTTGGATGCAGTAGTGTAGTAGTAGAGCAGCAGCACGAAGTCAAAATAGTCAAAACGTCGAATGAACGCGTAGAATCTTGTAAGAGAGGTGTGTCTAATGCCTTAGTCAAGTAGCCCTTTTAAAGAGAGTTGAAGGCACCTTCCATAGCACTGAAGGTGCCTTCCATAAGCAAACTTTTATCCCGAATAGCTTGCTTCTTATCGTTGACGAAGTCTAATTTTATCCGATCGAAGGTGTCTTCCAAGCTTCCGAAGGCACCTTCCATCACCCAACTCAAGGCGCCTTTCGTCGCATGGAAGGTGCCTCGGGTACTATTCATCTGATGCAATTTGTGCTTTTTTCGCCCTGTAAAAAGTATTAGTCCAATAAAATAAAGTATACACTACAAGACTAAGTTAGCACAATAAAAAATAGTATTAATTAGATTTTATCCTCCTGGCCCGAATCTAGTCATTGTCTCAGTCTAGGTTTTCCAAATAGACCTAAACTGGACCGACGCCTATTGTCCTCTAAAACGGGGCGCATCCTCACTGAGTCACTAAATCACTCTCCTTCAGTGACTTACCTTCACTTACCAAATGTCAAGTTACCTCCTCGACGTCTAATCTAATACACCAAGTCTTCCTGCCGAAATCGCACATCCGGACTTTGTCAATCGAGAATAGAACATCCCGACCTCCTGATAGACTGGCACATCCAAATTTCAACCCATTAGAAATCGAACATCCTGACCTCCTGTCAGAATCCCACATCTGGACTTTGCCAATCAGGAATTGCACATCCCAACTGGACTTCCTGCCTGGTGTCTGATCCTCTTAAACCATCAAGTTAGTCAACCTACACACTCGGTAACAAAGTTAGATCAACAACACATCTAACTTTAATCCACTTGTCATTCATCAAAACTCAGGTTTGATCATTTGGTGTCAATTGCACCAACAATCTTCCTCTTTTTGATGCAATGACAGCCTAGGTTAAAGTTAGAAAAAATACAAACATATATAGAAATTGACTTTAAGAGAAATCTAACATGAAACAAGTAAATTTTATTCTCTTGATCACTTTAGGATTAAACCCTAACCCTCCCCTTTTGCATTCATAAAAAAAACATGCATATAAGTATACCAAAGTACGAAATGTTGAAATATACAAGTATATCAAGTAATAAATTTGTCAAAGGAAGCATAAAAACTTGTAAGTTTATTGTAGGAAAGAGTTAATGATAAGAAAAATTTTCAAAGTAATTTGAAAGGAATTGTCAAAAGTTACAAATGATTTTCGAAATTTTAAAAATTAAATTTTTTAAAAATAAAATATTTTGAAAGCTAAATTTTGCAAGAATTCTGTAACCTATTTTTCATGCGAAATTTCAAAATACTTATCAAAAGCAAAATTTAAAGTGTGATTTTGCAAAACAACTTTTGAAAAGAGTTTTTCAAATTATTTTTTCAAAATATTTTTAAAGTAATTTTCAAATAGAATAAATTTTCAAAATATTTCAAAAGTGATTTTCAAAGTAATTTTTAAAATAATTTTCAAGATAATAAAATACTTTTCAAAATATTTTTACAACACATTTTCTACCAAATAATTTTTTAAAGTATTTTTCAAAATACTTTTTTTTCACTTTTCAAAACAGACATTTGAAAAAGTATTTTCAAAGCAAGTTTTAAAAGAAAGTTTGCAAAATATTTTTCACAAAGATTAAGTAATTTTTAAAGTTTGATTTTCAGTGCAACTTTTGAAGGTAAATTTTTCAAAGCAAATTTTGAAATATCTATTCAAAATATTTTTCAAATAAAAAAAATAATTAAGTTTCAAAATATTTTTTATTTAAACTACCAGTTTGCAAAAAGTAACAAGAAGAGGAAAGATTTTTGAAATAAGACATTTTGAAAGTAGTTTTCAAATATCCTCTCCTGAACCTGCTATTATTTAAAAAATAATATTCATCTAAAAAGTGTCCTTAAATGTCTAATTGTTAGTTACTAACTAACTATCAGAAGATAGTAATGTCCACTTGGTTAGTCAAGTTAAGTATTAATGTTCAGTTAGAAATTTGCTAAAAAAGGACTGCTTAACTTGATCAATATACTGTTGTATTTTTCGTTCAGACTTATATTGATGTATTGATATAAACATCTGAAGTTTAAGCAAAGGTCTATGCATCTCACGTCATTCTAAGTTTTTGAATACATAATTAAGGTAGACCTAATGTATTTGTGAGATGCTCGTTATTTAGATCTATAGGATCATGTTTTCTTAGGGGTTGTCCTAGGCTAAGGCTAAAACAAATTTTGAAATACTAGGGAAATGAAAATTTTTAGAAAATATAAATAATGAATTTTCCTAGAATTTACAAATCACTTAAAAATTTATTTAATAATAAGAGTCCGAGTCTTTTTAATATCAATTTTGTGAACATTGTTTGATCCCCGGTCATGTGTCGGGAACAGCCACGGTCCAATATCCATTTAAATTTCTACAAAGAGTAAGAGTAAAAAGTTTAGCTTAAGTGCTAACTTAACTTTGTTTAAGTTGTTTTATTTGAGTTTAATTTTAACTTAAGTTTAAATTTTAATTTGATTTTAATTTTTAAGTTAATTTTAAATTTAGGTTTAATTTTACATTTAGGTTTAATTTTAATTTTTGTTTAATTTAATTTAATCTAATTTAATCATCTCACCTAGTCTAAGTTTTCAGACAAAGGTATCCTATCGCTTTGTGAGATGAATTAAGTTTGATTTTTAGAGGTTGGTTTAACTTTGGTTAAATTCAAATTTAGCTTTGGATTAATCAAGTTGGCATTTTTTGAATAAATTTTTAGGTTGTGGTAAGTCACACGAACATCATTAAAGTAATCACATGCTTCAAGATTTTTCAAATAATCCTACCCAAAGAACTTAATACAAAATTTTGGTCTAACCAGCTAGGATTAGTAAGGGAAAACTTCAGTTAGTTCTACTAAGTCAAATGCACCAGGTTGAAGTCATATCTTCCTAGACATGCATAGACAGAGCTTCCCTAACCTACTATCATTCCAAACTTTTCTTTTGTCAAGTTAAATTTTGTCTCTAATTATTCTAGTCCTAATTATCCTTACTGGGTAAGGTTTATGTGTCACGCTCCCAAAGGAGTCCCTGTCAGACAAAAATCCGACAGCATCTCCCCTGTACCGGTGACAATATGAAGCATCACTACAAACAAAATATACATCAGCCACATGCGGCTGGAATATTTATATACACAACCACGCAGTTATAATAACAGCCCACACGGCTGGAATGAAACAATCACAACCACGCAGTTATATATAAAACAGCTCACACGGCTGTACAAAACAAACCAACACAGCGAAAAAAACGAAAACGGAAAGCCCAATACAACGCAACCAACACACTGCTAGCCGGCTAGGCTTTATACAACAACCACACAACACAAATAAATACAATGCATGCCGGCACAGCTTAAACACAAATACAACACCAGAACCATAAGATAGTCACATGGCTATACATAAATACAATGCCAAAAATAAGAAAAGAATATACAAAACGAAAAACGACCTTCGGATGTGACGTAGGACCCGGCAGACAGGATACTCCGAGCGACACCAACCATCTACAGGCTACCTGAAAACATAAATGTATATATGCGGTGGTGAGTATAGGTAACTCAGCGGGTAATAGAAAAGATAGTGCATGGCCTATAAACAATATGGAGATCACAAGTATACAGTCTCAGTAGGGAATATGAACATGGTCATACTATCATAATCAATGCATCTGAACATACCTGACATAATAACCTGACATAAACTGTACAAAGCACAACTAACATAATGACAGATACAAACCCAATCTGGAATCGACCCATGGTACAATGATCAGTAAACTCACCGGATCTGCAACAGATATACCCGTGACACCTGTGCAATATAAGTACGACTGCATATACATGTAAAATAAATGACATGTATGCAGCATGGCAACCAAGTGCAACAATCATATCTCAAACAAGTGCAATAACGACAATCACATGCAACTAGTAACTACTAGGCATGTATGCAAATGCAGATGCACCGCGCATCAAATGCAAGAATAATAACTGCGTATGCATGCTCCATGGTCACCCCCGCCACCTCTCTAGACACCACGACCCCTGTATGGCCGAGAGGCTTGGGTCTGTGACGACTGTACTACCCTCCAGCCCACTATATAGTGGTCGAGGCGGACAGTCCGCTAATAGCTATCTAGCTAAATAGCATCAGGGTCCCTGACTGCTCACAACGCCGGATCTCACTAAACCTCGTGACCGGGTGGCACGACAGGACTAGCAGCAACTGCTCCAACTACCACTACCCATGAGTGGCCGAGTGTGCGGTGCTAAACCAAACCAACTGATGACTCTCTCACCACAAGGGAGACAATGGTCATCAGATGCAATGAATGATGAACATGATATATATATATATATAATCATCATCCATGCAATAACTCCAAACCTCAAAAAATACCTCCAACAAGAGTATAATCGTCATGATACCACCACGTATCCCACCAAACACATATACACAACTATACGCGTATAATCAACCAAAAATCTCCAATAATCCACTAGACACATATGCACCGAACGTAAGTACAATCAACATGTATCCTCCAATAATAACCACATCAGACACGTGTATAAAACCATAAACATACAATCAACACAACTCCTCCAAAAATACATAACCAAACACGTGTGTACATACAACATGCAAATGTAGGGTCAACATGATGACTCCTAAAATACATACCAAGCTACATACAATCAACATTATATGCATAAATCAGCATGATAAACCCAACAACTCGACAATCCCCACTATACATACTCTACACGCGTAATCCCAGCAGAGTAGGAATCAAGAGTAGAGACTGCATATGATGTAACTAGGACATCTCAAGCATAAGGATCAAGCAGGAAGGCAACCAACAAATACGATATAAGGAAAAGTAGCCTAATCCATCACATAAAACCATGCACTAAGCTCAATAAAATCTACATAGAGTCAAGGAAGAAATACCCGCCTTAAATCTGTCGATCGTGATCCGGAAATCCCACGTCGAGACGCTTGTCCCGAATTCAAGTCCTGCAGAAATCAATATATTTATATTTTATTTAGCTAAATTCATATGAATTAAATAGCTAAATAAAATCTCTAACCCAATAGGAGCACTCCAATCAAATCTGATCTCCGACTAATCCTCCAAATCAACACATCATTTAATCCAATAACAAATCTCCACATAATGATATCAAACCACAATAACCTATCATAAAAATCAAATCTCCATCATAAGTCCACAACAACCTATCATCATCATCAACAACTTATCAAATCCATCCATTAATCCTTCTAAATCCACTAATCAATCCAATACAACTTAATTTAAATTTCTACAATCCATCACTACTAATCCAAACCAATGTAGACATGAAATTAATCTTCAAAACTCACCTAAATCAACATATCACAATACTTCCAAATACGAGAATTATCCAATCGTTTAAACCATTAAATCAACCACTAAACATCATGAATCCAACATGTATAACTCGTCCACATAATCAATCCAATGATCCTAAGAATGATCACATAATAATCTACATCAACCTATCATCATATCCACAAATTTCAACTCAATATAAACCTCAATCAATCCAACACACACCAATAATGATCATGTATCCATTCACATAATTCATTCACCAAATAACCATAACAAATCAACTTATCACAACCAAATCCCTTAGAAAACCTAATAGAGTAGCATTCTAATAAAACCAACAGAAATACTTCATTGGAGCATCCCATACCTTGGAAGGTAGCAGCAAATCCAAAAACTCACAGCCTCTTCAAACACTGCCCACTGCCACCAATAGCTCCTACACCAATTCTCCAAGATCAGTCTAGAATACCAATCATACAGCAAAAGGGTTTGTTGAAACCCTAATCAACAGTCGATTCTTACCTCAATCGGAACCCCAATTCTTCAACCAAAACCGCAACAGCCGCAAGAAAGGCAGAGAGCAGTGATCAGCATAGAGGAAACTCCACAATATACTGCTCCAATGCTTCCTCTAATCCAAAACAGAAAGATCATCACAAGCGAAACCCAATTACACAAGAAACCTTGAATTCACAGAATTTCCAGACCAAACCTTACCTCAATTGATCACCTACAACTGGAGACAATCTGCAATACCCTCCAGTGAACAGATCAAGGAGGGGCACTGAGAGAGCTCAATCCGCCAAGAGAGATGCGAACCGACTCCCCCTCCCCCTGCCGTGCCCTAGCTCCGCCGTGCCTTAGCCGTTGAGTCGCTGCCGCGCGCGTAAACACAACCGGGGGAGAGATCGCTCCATCAAAGATAGGCGATACCCTCGAGATCCAGCGTCAATTTCTCTCCGACAGCACGTGAAGGCGAGATCGCGATGGAAGAGACCCCCCTCTGTCGGCGATCCAGGGCAGAAGCGCAAGAGAGAAGAAAGGAGGAGAGGGCGTCGGTGGAACACGTAGAGGGAAGGACGAGGGGAGGACTACTGCCGACGGTGAACTCGCGGTGGTCGGCGATCGGGAACGGAGGAATCGCTGGAGAGAGCTCGGGAGGAAGGGAGTCGCGGGCGAAGGGGAAAATGAAGCGGATCGGGAAAGAAAGGAAAGAAATTAGGGATTTAAGGATAATTTAATACTTAGGGTTAACTTAATCAAACTCTAAGTTCACTCCTTAATCAACTCCCACTTAAAATAATATTTAGGGTCTCCACTGTACCCTGAAACCATCCTCTTGAAACCAGTCATACGAACTCCGTTTAAATCCCGAAAAACTTCTAAAAATTTCTGAAAAATCCAATAAGATTTTTCGTCCAATAATATTTATTATTAAATTTTGCGATATCTTACATTATGTTTTTGAGATGCCAACTAATTTGGAGTCTCCTCTTGAAATCATAGATTTTCCTTTTATGTTTTTATTTAGGTTTATAGCTATAGTAAATTTGATTATAGTTTTGTTTGTGGGGTTTGTAATTTTGGTTGGATTTATGTTTTGATTTTGTAAATTTTCTTGATTGATTTAAATTATTTTAGGGTTTATTTTTAATAATATGATTTTTATCTTTAGATACATAATATTGATTTTGTCCTACATTGTTGGTTAAATAAGTTTTAGGAACCCAACCTTTAGTTAGTTTTTTATTTTCAATTAGAGTTAGAAATAATTCAAGGATAGAGTTAGACTTGTATCCAACTTCGGATTTATTGTACACAGCTCTTTGGGATCCAAGTTTCATATTCAGATACTTGGTTCCCGAGGTAAACTTTTTCAACTGATCTTTTAGTTCTTTAACTTGACTTTTCAAGACAGAGTTTTCTTCATAGAGTCTTGTAACTTGAATTGAATTTTTGTCTTTAACTTGATCAATTAAAGAGGTTAAGTTCAGTTGTTCCTTAAGGGTATTATTGTTTTTAAGGAGTTTAGGCAAGAAATTATCTTGAAAAACTTTACCGTATAATTAAAATTTACCCCATTTGGTTCATCTGAACCGGATGCGGATCTGTTGCTTGACTAGTATTCAAACTCCTCTTCTTGATCCGATTCACTTCCGATTGCCATAAGCGCAAGGTAACTTGCTTGCTTTGGTTTGTCGGCTTCTGATTCGTTCAAGGAAGACTCATCCCATGTTGCTTGAAGTGTCTTCTTCTAATTTGTCTTCTTTGTCTTGTCTTCATTCGGACATTCGTGTTTGAAGTGCCCCTTCTTGTTATAACTATAGCACGTGACGTTTGTCTTTAGGTTGTAAGATGTGGAATTGGGCATCTTCTTCATGTCATGCCTGGAGAAGTTTCTCTTATGTCTAGTGAACATTTTTCTTTTCATGTTCACTAATTGCTCTTCTTCGTCAGACTCCGAGTCAAACTCCATCTCTAGCTTGGGTTTGCCTTGGGTTTGTGCTTTGGCTTCCTTTGAAGTACTTACAAGAAAAGCAATCCCTTTGTCGACCTTTGTCGTGTTAGTTTGTTTGTGTAATTCCAATTCACAAAATAGCTTGTCTAGTTTTAACTTTGAAAGGTTTCTCGAAACTTTTAGGCACCTACGATCTATGCCCACAGTGCATTTCGAGGAAATGAATTCAGAGCATACCTGATGATATTGTGGTTCTTGAGTTAATGTCCATTCATGTGTAGGTCATTGAACATATCCTTGATCCTCGCGTGTAGTTAGCTTGCAATTTCTCTGTCTTGCATTTTGATATTAAAAAAAGAATTTAATAAGAGGTCACGTTTCATTACCCTTGAGTCAGTCGTTCCCTCATGTAGTTCGACTAGTTTGTTCCACAGCTCCTTTGCATTATTGAATGGTCTGACTCGGTTCAGCTCTTCCTTGGTCAACCCGTATTGGAGGGTATTCAGCACCTTGTTCTCAGTCTGGGCCTTCTTCTTCATATCTGTGTTCTAGTCCTCCCGATCAATAGGTGTTTTGGTTGCTTCGTCAACCGGTGCCTAGTAACCTCGTCGGATTGAGAACCACTGCTCGATGTCAGTTTTCAGGTAGACTTCTATTCTCTTTTTCCAATACGAAAAATTGTTACTATTGAAGAGGGGAGGGTAAGCGGTACTGTATCCTTCGAGTTGGGCCATTTGAATTATCTTGCAAAAAATAGATCAAAAAAAAGTCCCAAGACTAGGTCTTGGATTAGCAGCGTTTGAAGTAAAAAAGAAATATAGATGACTCGAGTGGTGTTACACCAACTTCGAGTAAAAATTGAACGAAAAAATTATTTGAAGTGGTAAATTTTACTAGTTCAAATACAACACAAAAAATTGAAATTTGGGAAAAAAAAAAAACTAGAACAATTCCCTCGCTTTAATTGGTGGTCGCACTAATTCAGAGCTAACAGGACTCTGATACCATTTGTTGGATCGTTACGCACATGAGAGGAGGTGAATGACGTGGTTTTAGAAACCTTATCTTTTTCTTTTGAAATCAAAAGGACATAGCGGGATTAAACACAAAAATAGAAAACAAAAACACAAGTATGCGAACTTGGTCAGTTTTCTAGGTTCGGAGATTTTTGTGACTCCTACTCCAAGACCCAGATCATGCGAACCTATCAACAGGTAATCCACTAAATACCTCTTTTGAGACCGACGGAAGAGGGAATCGAGTACAATAAAAAGAATAGAAAAAGTGTAATAAGTTACACTATTGGTGCAATTTGTAATAACGATCTAACTCAGGTTTTGATGAGTAACAAGTAAGAACTAGTGCATTTATCGAGTGTGCAGAGTTGACTAACCTGACGGATCAAAAGGGCCTGACATTAGGCAGAAAGTCCAGTCGAGATGTACGATTTCCGATTGGTAAAGCCTAGATGTAGGATTCTTGTAGGAGAAAGTTCAGATGTGCGATTCCGACAGGAGAGCAGAATGTTCGATTCCCGGTTGGCAAATTTCGAATGTGCGATTCCAGTAGGAAACCTTGGTGGGTCAGATTGACATCAAGGAGGTAACTTGACACGTGGTAAGTGAAGGTAAGTCACTGGAGGAGAGTGATTCTATGAGGACACGTCCTGGTTTAGAGGACAGTAGGCGTCAGTCCAATTTAGGTTCATTTCAAAAACTTAAATTGAGATCCTGACTAGATCTTGATTTAGAAGATAGGGTCTAAGTTATAAATTAATCATGCTATTATTGTGTTAAACTTTGTTTTGTAGGTTATTATTTATTTTGGGCTATCATAAATTTGCAGGAAAAAGGAGCAAAATTTACCTAGGGTGAGCAGTAATCGAAGGCGCCTTCTAGGAGACCGAAGGTGACTTGAGCACAGTTCATAGAAAGCGCCTTTGATGCTATGAAAGGCGTCTTCGATGCTATAGAAGGCGTCTTCCATCGGATAAGGTAGAGACGTCGTTGACGATAAAGAGCTGCTTTTAAAGGGGATAGAGTTTGGGTTAAAGGCGCCTTCAGAGCTATGGAAGGCACCTTCCATCCCCCTTAAAAGAGGCGCTCGACCAAGCATTCAAGAATAACTTTCATACAAGCTTCTACGTGTCCGACTGGCATTCCGACCGCTCCAGCTTCCTGTTGCTACCCTGTTATGATTCTAGTACGCCCAACTGCTACTGAGAAGCCGTCCGAACACTAGGCTCAAGCCGACTGTCTACTAAAAGTGTTTGGTAACAAAGCTTAAGTTCTGTACTTAATTTTTGCAAATGGAAAGTGTAGCTTGTTGCACTCTTTCGATTCTTTTTATACTCGATTCCCTCTTCCAGCAATTTCAAAAGAGGTTATTAATGAATTACCCATCGATAGGTCCGCGGGACGTGGATCTTGGAGTAGGAGTCGACGAAGACTCTGAACCAAGTAAAACCAAATTTGTCTTTTTACTTGCTTTTTATTTAAGTATTTTTTCTGCTGCGTATTTATTTTAAAATCGAAAAGAATTTTTTTTCAAAACCATGTGATTCACCCTCCCCCTCTCACGTGTGTCTCGATCTAACAAGTGGTATCAGAGCATGGTTTTACTCTGAATTAGTGTAACCACTACTCAAGACGGGGGAACCGTTTCTTTTTTCATATTTCAGTTTTTTGTATTTTATATAAATTGGTAAAATTTACCTCTTCAGATAACTATTTCTTGTTCGATTTTTACTTAAAGTTGGTGCAACACTACTCGAGTCGTCGATAGTTTTTTTTAAAGCACTACTAATATAAGATCAAGTCTTGGTACTCCCTTCTAGTTTTCTATTTCAGTAATCAATGACCTAACTTGAGAGATTCAGCACCGCTCGTCCTACTCCTCTCTTCAATGGAAATGACTTTCCATATTGAAATAAGAGGATGGAAGTATACTTAAACATGGGCATCGAGCAGTGGTTCACCATTCGATAGGGTACTGGACATCTATAGACGAAGCAACAAAAGTACCACTCGATCCAGAAAGAGGGAGTCCAGAAGATAAGAAAAAAGCCCAAATCGACTCAAAAGAATTAAACACGATCCAATGCGGACTCACGAAAGAAGAATTCAACCGAGTCGACCCTCATGAGAATACAAAGGAGCTATGGGATAAATTTATCGAACTACACGAAGGAACTACCGACTCAAGGGTAACAAAGTGTGATCTACTATTGAATTCCTTATTTAACAATAAAATGCAGGATGGAGAAACTACAAGCCAACTACACATGAGGATCAAGGATATCCTCAACGGCCTAAACATGATCAGACATCAACTCGAGAATCGCGACCTTGTCACTATGGGCATCGATCGTAGATGCATGCAAGGTTTCGAGGAATCATTCAAAATTAAAATTAGATGAATTATTTTATGAAACAGAGCTACACGAACAAAATTTTTTAAATTAGATGAATTTTTAAAATGATTTTTAAAGGTTTTTTTCTTAAAATAATTTTAAAAGAATTTTTAAAATGTTTTTTAAAAAAAATTAAAATAATTTTTAAAGTTTTTAAAAGAATTTTTTAAAAAAATTAAAATGATTTTTAAATCTTTTTTAAAATATTTTTTAAAAGAATTTTTAAAATAATTTTTAAAGTTTTTAAAAGAATTTTTCAAATGATTTTTAAAATAGTTTTTTTAACTTAGTTTAATTTTAATTTAATTTATATTTAGTTTTAATTTAATTTAGTTTTAATTTAATTTAATTTTAATTCAGTTTTACTTTAATTTAATTAAATTTTAATTTAGTTTAAATTTAATTTAATTTAATTTTAATTCAGTTTTAATTTAATTTAATTTAATTTAATTTAATTTTTTAGTCATTTCACCCGATCTATATTTTCAATCAGAGAATCCTATAATTTTTGTAAAATGAGTTAAGTTCAATTTCAGGGTTTGGTTTAACCTTGTGTTAGATTCAGGTTTAGCTTTAGGCTCAACAAACAGGTATTTTTTGGATAAACTTTTGGATTATGGTGAGTCACCTGGACATCATTAGAGTAACCATGCCTTCGAGGTTTTCCAAATAGTCCTATCCACTGAACTTAGTACAAAACCTTGGTCTAACTAATCAGGATCCGTAAGGGATAACTTCAGTTAGTTCCATTAAGTCAAATAGTCTTCCTAGACATGCATAGACAGAGCTTTCCTAACCTACTATCATCTAAAATTTCACCAGTACCGTAAATAAGTTAAACTTTTGTCACTTTTTAATCTAATCCTAATTACCCTACCGGGTAAGTTGATCCTTCTTTAAAGGAGTATTTAATATTTAAATTTTCTTCCAATCTTAATTTTATTAAGTTAAGATTATTTTTAGTGTTTAAGTTTTATTAGTTTTTAAATTTGAATGGTTTAAATTATATTTCTTTAAAGATTTATCTTTTACCTTTGTATTAATTGTTGATTTTGAATTTTCTGGATTATCTTTGTTTAAGATGTTATTTTTAATATTTAATTTTGAATTTGTTAACTTTGATTTTGATTTTATTAAAGTGTTTGGATTTATCTTATATTTTCTTTGTCTTTTAAGTTTATATTATTAATTGAATTTATTTAATTAGTCTTATTTTTAAAATTTAATTTTTTAATTAATTAAGTTATCTTGGTTTTGGATAAAATTTTCTATATTGATATTGTCTAAATTATTAAATAATTTATTAAGATATTTATTGCTTTTATCTAAATCTATTTCGTTATTTTTTAAATTCAAATTTATTTTAATGTTTGAATTAATTATTTTTAAATTTTTATTTAATTTTAAGTTTTCTGAATTAATTAATTTGTCTGAATTGATTTAGACAATATTCTGTTTGATCAAGTCACGGTTGATGACAATTTGATCAAAGTCTTGATTGATTTGATCAAAACATAGATTGTCATGCAACATACTATGGATAATTTCATAATTATCTAAATTATCATGCAGATAATTTAAACTACTACTGACAGGGATATTTTGGTAAATTATACTGATCTTAAACGCATCCTCTAATTCAGTAGGCTTCTCCGTTGGATCTGACTCGAGTCTAGATTCGATTTTGACTTGATTCTCTAACTCCAGCGGTTCCTCGTGAAGCTTGGTTAGGCAAGTCCAAAACTCGTGGGCATCCTTGACCTTTCCTATCCTGTATGTAACTTTGTTAGGTAATAGATCTAAAATTAACTTTATTATCTTTTGGTTTGCTTCCGAGTTCTGAGTTGATCATCTCAGTGTCATGCCGCCATCAAAGTCGTTCATAAAGATGAAGCTTTCCATCTACATCCTCCATAAATTGAATTCGTGCCTCTCGTATATCTCATATGGTGGCGATTCGTGGATGCTCTGTCCTTCTTAATGAGACATTGATATACTTGCAAAAATTATAGACACGAAGCGATTTTCAAGATTTTGTCTTAGAAAATAATAATAGAGATAGAAAATAATTATTGAAGGTATTTCACCAATTTTGAAAATAATAATAAAATAATAATAAAAAATATTATAACAAATTTTATCAAGAGAGTTATTTCGTCAATTATAACTAATGGTGAAAAAATTGTAGTGAACTTTTCAAAAAAATTAGAGGGAAAAAACGAAAGGCGTAAGAATTATTTTTAATCACAAATGATATATAATTTTTCTTTTAAAAAAGACCTCCTTTGCCTGATTAGTAGCTGCACCAATTCAAAGCGGAACCTACTCTAATAATACTTGTTGGATCGTGAAAAACGCTAGAGGGGGTGAATAGTGATCGTTGAAAATAGAGATAGAATTAACGTTTGCAACGGACGAAAAAAAAATGAAAACAGCGCTAACAAACCAACTTTTACTTAGTTCAGAGTCTTCGTCGACTCATATTCCAAGGTCTGCACTCGTCGAATGCTTTCGTTGGACAATCCACTAACAATTCGCAAATCTTTACAAGAGGAATACAACGGATCTATAATTTAAATGCAGAAATAAACAAGTATACCAACAACTTCTCAAAGATCTGGAAGGCTGTGCTTTCAATTGTTGGAGTCGCGTCACTCTGTCGTTGGAGTTGTGTTGCTCGGTCGTCGGAGCAGCGTCACTCAGCCGTCGGAGTCACGTCATGGAGTCATAGGAATGTCTTTGGAGCAGCGCGCAAGAAAGCGATCACAAAAGAATGTTGTTTTTAGTGCTCCTGGTGGAAGGCTGCTTATATATATAGTTTCGGGCGCCTGGATCCCTTCCGGGCGCCTGGACCGTAACGTCAACCAACCAATCAGCGTGCTTCAAGCTGGCGAGCAGATGAGCCTTGGGCATTCTGGGCGCCCGGACCAGTTTTGGGCGCCCAGACCACTCCGAGTGCCCGGATCCCTTTGGAGTGCCCGGACCACCTTTTCCAGGAAACCATTTTCCTGCAAGAAAAAATTAGTCCGAGGCAAATAAAAATAATACTACCCTGCAAAATAAAGTTAGCACAACAACAAATAGAGTAGTAATTAGATTCTGTCTTCTCAAAACCAGAATCTAGTCAAGATCTCAATTTAGATTTTTAAAATAGATCTAAGTTGGATCGACGACTATTGTTCCCTCAAACGAAAAATGTGTCCTCACCAAGTCACTCCCCTCCAGTGACTTACCTTAACTTACTGTTTTGCAAGAGATCCGGTCAACCCGTCGACCTGTTTAGAGTTCGTGTCAACTATCTGGTTGGCCCGTTGACCTAGCTAGACTTCGTGTCAGATATCCGATCAGCCCGTCGACCTATCTGAATTTCGTACCAGCTATCTGTTCAACCTATTGATCTATCTGGACTTCTCCTGCACTTAGTTACATTGTTAGATCATAACAAAGCTAACTTAACTTACTTTATCATTCATCAAAACCTGAGTTAAACTGTTAGTGTAACCTGCACCAACATTAACGAGGAATATGTGAAATGGGAAGTGAATGATGCTCATATTATGTCTTGGATCCTAGCAGTGTGCAACCCTCCATACTTCTCAATCTCAAGCCTTATCAGACCTCTAGAGAAATGTGAGACTACTTGAAGAAAATTTACAACCAAAGTAATGCAGCACGAAGGTTTCAATTGAAACTTGAGTTGGATCAGCTCAGTTAAGGGAGTATGTCAATCCAAGAGTTTTATTCTTCTTTGGAAATCTTTGGACCGAGTACACCGATATTGTGTATGCAAGTGTTGCTCTTGAAGGACTCATTGCTATCTAAAATGTGCATGAGACTAGCAAGTGTGATTAGTTTTAATGAAGTTAACAAAGCACCAGTTTCTTTATTCGATATTTGTATTGGAGAGCTTCTCAGGGAAAAATGACTCATTACACAAGCTGTCTTGGAGAAAAAAGCTCAATATTCTACTCCAATTCAAGTTGCGTACGTAGCTCAAGGGAGGTTTAAAGGAACCAGAAATATGACTAATGTTTAGTGCTATAGTTGCAAAGGATTCAGGCACATTACAACTAATTGTACTAAAAAATTCTACAATTATTGTAAGAAATCAGGGCATATCATCAAAGATTATTTCACTAACCTCCAAAGAAATCTGAAACTGCTTACAATGTCTCAGTTGGCTCCTCATATGTTCTTAGTCTTGGTCAATCTTCTATTACTCCTGAAATGGTCCAACAAATGATAGTTTCTTCCCTTCCTGCTTTAGACCTTTCAGGTAATAAAAATTCTAATCCTAAGCCTTGGTATTTTCATTCTGGTACTTCAAATCACATGGCCAACACTCCCTTGCCTTTAAATAATGTTAAAAAATATGAAGGAGATCTTCATATTCATCTACCGATAGTAATTCCTTACCTATCACAGCTTTTGGTGATATTTCACCCTCTTTGAATACTCCACTAATCTGATATCTGTCGGTCAATTAGTTGACACTTGTATTATTCAATTTTCAAATTCTAGTTGTCTTGTACAGGATCAAGTGCCCGAAAAAAATTATCGCAAAGGGGCCTAAAGTGGGTCGTCTCTTCCCTTTATCTCTATCTCTCTTTCTAATATCAAATAATGGTGCTTTTAATGTTGTTCAATGTGATAATTAGGTGTGGCATAGACATTTAGAACACCCTAATTCTCATGTGCTTTAAGTCTTGCTTAAATCTGGTTTACTTGGAAATAAAGATTCAACTTCTTGTTCCAATACCGATATTGTTGATTATGCAACTTGCAAACTTGGTAAAAGAAAAAAAAACTTCCTTTTTCATTGCATAAAAATGGTACCACCAAACCTTTTGAACTCATACATACTGATGTATGAGGTATTGCCCCTGCAATCTCTCATGAACATTATAAATATTTTGTTACATTTATCGATAATTTCCGTTGTTTTACTTGGTATATTTTCTTCGATCTAAAAATGAGGTTTTCTTTGTATTTAAAGTCTTTCATGCTTTAGTTGAAACATAATTTTTTGCCAAAATAAAAATCTTACAATCTGATTCAGGTGACCAATATATGTCAAATGAATTTCAATTTTTTCTTCAAAGCCATGGGATCATATCACAACGTTCTTGTCCTTTCACTCTGCAACAAAGCAGTGTGGCTAAAAGAAAGAAACGTCTTCTTAATGTTGTTCGTATTCTTCTAATTGAGTCTTGTGTTCCCTCTCATTTTTGGTGCGAAGCTTTATCTACTGCTATTTTTTTTATTAATAGATTACCATCTCACAACTTAAGCAATGATTCTCCCTATTTTTGTTTGTTTGCGCATGTACCAAATTATTCCAATCTTCATATATTTGGATGTGCTTTCTTAGGGTATATTGGAACCCAAAAAGAATTTCTTTACTATGATCCTCATGCTCATTGAACTCGTGTCTCTAGGAATGCTATTTTTTTTTTAAATCAGCCCTTCTTTAGTACACAACAAACCTCAGAATTCACTTCCCTACTACTTTACCACATTTTCTTGAGTCACCAACACTAGTTCCAAGGTTTCAACATGGTTATGTTTATCGTAGGCATACTCCTTCTGCACCTGATCCTCCAATAGGGTTCAACATGATTATGTTTATCTTGTGGCATATGATCTTATTTTCAATGACCCACCTCCTCTTCGAAGAAGCTCTAGACCTTGCAAACCTCCTAAAAGGTATTTGTTTTCAAATCCTGTTGTTATGTCTACTACTTTGTCTTCTATTTCCATTCCCACTTGTTATAAATAGGCTATGAAACATGAGTGTTGACACAAGCAATGGAAGTAAAACTCAAAGCACTTGAGGAAAATCATACTTGGGGCATTGTTTCTTGCCCTCCAAATATTAAATCTATTGGTAATAAGTGGGTCTATATCGTGAAACGCAAGTCTGATGGATCTTTGGATAGATAAAAAGCTCGATTGGTTGCTCTTGGCAATAAACAAGAATATAGCCTTGACTATGAAAAAACTTTCGCACCAGTTACTAAGATGATCACAGTAAGAACCATTCTTGCTATTACATCCTCTAAATCAAAAATGTCTTTTTGAATGGGGATCTTAAAGAGGAGGTTTACATAGCATTTCCATCTGGTATGTCAATGACAATATCATATGAAGTTTGCAAGCTAAGACACTCTTCATATGGGTTGAAGTAGGCATCGAGAGCATACTTTGAGAAGTTTCACACCACTCTTCTCACCTTCTCTTTCATACAAAGCCAACATGATTCATCACTTTTCTTTTACAAGACAACGTGGTATTATTTTTCTGTTGGTCTATGTTGACGATATTATCTTCACTAGTAATGACAATGGATTGATCATTAAGTTTCAAAATATGTTGTATAGTACTTTAAAAAGAAAGATCTTGGGCATCTCACATATTTTTTAGGGTTTGTGTGAAATGCTATCTAGGGCTTAATTGTAAAGTCTTTGAATGTGGTATTGATGTTCTAAGACGTTGGTTTGTCAACCAACTCAATCCAAAGCCTTTGTGTAGGCTTATGGTGGTTGTAAGCCATTTGAAGGTGGAACCACCTAGGTCCTAATAATTGAATGCATGTTAGTTGACTAGGAGTTGATTGGATGCAATTTCTAGGTGAGTAAAATATTTCTATTTGGAGCCTAATTGATTGGTTAATAGAATGGTCATTCAATTAAACTAAGAGTTGTTAACATCTGACAACTATATTTTGGTACTTCAATTAATTGATTTGCATGGTCAATGATCGAAGGCATTTAAAATTTAACCTATTAGAGCCTTTATTTATAATGTCTTGGAGAACTTTTGGGCATCAAAGACACCATCTACATTTAAGATTTCTTGAGCTCAAGGAACTAAAATGACCAAAATTCTCCAAAGAGTTTAGACAAGGTTGAAGGCTTCTTCTTCATCAAACTCTTGATAACGAACTCACTCTCCTAACTTTCATTCACGTCTTTAGGACAAAGTGATGTTCTTTTTATTAAAAGAAATTTGAAATCTCATTAGTTGAGTTAAGGAGTCATCCTCATGTGTAAAAGTTTACCTCATTACCTCGGGTCATGTTATCAATTTATAAAAAGGGCTTAGATGAGTTTGTAAGAGAGAATTTTTTAGTTCTATCAAGAGTTTTGAGTGATTACAAATATGATACGGAGGCAAATATGATACGGAGGAGGAGAACGATCTAGAAAAATTATAAGAGCAAAAGTCTTTTTAGAACTGTATAAGTTTAGATTTTTTCAATAATGATAAAATACTTATTGGACTTATCAAAATCGATATAAATAGTAACTTGGTATTACCTATTTCTGTCTAAATTTTAATATGATCATATCCAATTTTATCGAACAAATTAAATTCTCTGTCCATGCCAGAGGATATGAAGATTTTCAAAAACATAACATATAGATCAATATAATTTTTTTAAGAAAAATAATGACAAACATTAATAATAATTTTAAAGTTCAGATAAAGCCCCCAGGACGTAGCACAGATGGTGGATGCATGACATCTCTGGTGTAATGGTCAAATGTCAATTCTCAGGAACTGACAACTTGGGATTTACCCCACCATGCACCTGACGCCTGTGTACTTACATGTACCTCCCTTCATATCCGTGGGCCGACACTAGGGGGTCGTTAATATAGCGGATCTACATTTTTTTAAAATTCAGATAAATAACATTATTCAAACACTTACTACAAAAGGAATTTATTTCCTAAAACCCAAAGATTTTTCTTCCAATTTACTTGCAAGATTAAATTGAACTTTAAATTTAGAATTAAATACAAAATCTCAGACTTTACAACCAATAGAATCTCTCATTTATCAAGATAGATATGGTAATTCTATAGTAAGATTTCATAACCCTCTACACACAAGAAGAGGAGGATGAGAAAAGTCACATTACTATGAACCTAAATTTTTTATGATGACTTAGACGAATCTATTTATATCCTAGTAGAAATAGTTATACATTTCATTATTACTGATTTAATTGAATTAGAAACCTTTGACATAACTCATCATAAATTAGAACCCTATTAGATGCTATATTTGATGAAAATCACAATATTATTGCTAAAAAGAAAGATTACTTGTTCAATGTTAATTTAATGAATCCAATTGAATCTAGTGACACTAGTAATGTCTGACCACAACCTTTACAAATAAGATATCATGAAAATTTTATGCGAACTATGGATTATGAAAATTTTATCCTCCAAAAACAAAGACTAATCTTATACAAATAACAACCTCTTATTACATAGATAGCTCGAATTGAGTGATTGCAAATATGATACGAAGGCAAATATGATATGGAGGAGGAGAACGATTAGAAAAATTATAAGAGCAAAAGTCTTTTTAGAACTGTATAAGTTTAGATTTTTTAATAATGATAAAATACTTATTGGACTTATCAAAATCGATATGAATAGTAACTTGGTATTACCTATTTCTGTCTAAATTTTAATATGATCATATCCAATTTTATCGAACATATTAAATTCTCTGTCCATGCCAGAGGATATGAAGATTTTCAAAAATATAACATATAGATCGATATAATTTTTTTAAGAAAAATAATGACAAACATTAATAATAATTTTAAAGTTAAGATAAAGCCCCCAGGACGTAGCACAGATGGTGGATGCATGACATCTCTGGTGTAATGGTCAAATGTCAATTCTCAGGAACTGACAACTTGAGATTTACCCCACCATGCACCTGACGCCTGTGTACTTACATGTACCTCCCTTCATATCCGTGGGCCGACACTAGGGGGTCGTTAATATAGCGGATCTACATTTTTTTAAAATTCAGATAAATAACATTATTCAAACACTTACTACAAAAGGAATTTATTTCCTAAAACCCAAAGATTTTTCTTCCAATTTACTTGCAAGATTAAATTGAACTTTAAATTTAGAATTAAATACAAAACCTCAGACTTTACAACCAATAGAATCTCTCATTTATCAAGATAGATATGATAATTCTATAGTAAGATTTCATAACCCTCTACACACAAGAAGAGGAGGATGAGAAAAGTCACATTACTATGAACCTAAATTTTTTATGATGACTTAGACGAATCTATTTATATCCTAGTAGAAATAGTTATACATTTCATTATTACTGATTTAATTGAATTAGAAACCTTTGACATAACTCATCATAAATTAGAACCCTATTAGATGCTATATTTGATGAAAATCACAATATTATTGCTAAAAAGAAAGATTACTTGTTCAATGTTAATTTAATGAATCCAATTGAATCTAGTGACACTAGTAATGTCTGACCACAACCTTTACAAATAAGATATCATGAAAATTTTATGCGAACTATGGATTATGAAAATTTTATCCTCCAAAAACAAAGACTAATCTTATACAAATAACAACCTCTTATTACATAGATAGCTCGAATTGAGTGATTGCAAATATGATACGAAGGCAAATATGATATGGAGGAGGAGAACGATTAGAAAAATTATAAGAGCAAAAGTCTTTTTAGAACTGTATAAGTTTAGATTTTTTAATAATGATAAAATACTTATTGGACTTATCAAAATCGATATGAATAGTAACTTGGTATTACCTATTTCTGTCTAAATTTTAATATGATCATATCCAATTTTATCGAACATATTAAATTCTCTGTCCATGCCAGAGGATATGAAGATTTTCAAAAATATAACATATAGATCGATATAATTTTTTTAAGAAAAATAATGACAAACATTAATAATAATTTTAAAGTTAAGATAAAGCCCCCAGGACGTAGCACAGATGGTGGATGCATGACATCTCTGGTGTAATGGTCAAATGTCAATTCTCAGGAACTGACAACTTGAGATTTACCCCACCATGCACCTGACGCCTGTGTACTTACATGTACCTCCCTTCATATCCGTGGGCCGACACTAGGGGGTCGTTAATATAGCGGATCTACATTTTTTTAAAATTCAGATAAATAACATTATTCAAACACTTACTACAAAAGGAATTTATTTCCTAAAACCCAAAGATTTTTCTTCCAATTTACTTGCAAGATTAAATTGAACTTTAAATTTAGAATTAAATACAAAACCTCAGACTTTACAACCAATAGAATCTCTCATTTATCAAGATAGATATGGTAATTCTATAGTAAGATTTCATAACCCTCTACACACAAGAAGAGGAGGATGAGAAAAGTCACATTACTATGAACCTAAATTTTTTATGATGACTTAGACGAATCTATTTATATCCTAGTAGAAATAGCTATACATTTCATTATTACTGATTTAATTGAATTAGAAACCTTTGACATAACTCATCATAAATTAGAACCCTATTAGATGCTATATTTTGATGAAAATCACAATATTATTGCTAAAAAGAAAGATTACTTGTTCAATGTTAATTTAATGAATCCAATTGAATATAGTGACATTAGTAATGTCTGACCACAACCTTTACAAATAAGATATCATGAAAATTTTATGCGAACTATGGATTATGAAAATTTTATCCTCCAAAAACAAAGATTAATCTTATACAAATAACAACCTCTTATTATATAGACAACTCGAATTGAGTGATTGCAAATATGATACGGAGGCAAATATGATACGGAGGAGGAGAACGATCTAGAAAAATTATAAGAGCAAAAGTCTTTTTAGAACTGTATAAGTTTAGATTTTTCAATAATGATAAAATACTTATTGGACTTATCAAAATCGATATGAATAGTAACTTGGTATTACCTATTTCTGTCTAAATTTTAATATGATCATATCCAATTTTATCGAACATATTAAATTCTCAGTCCATGCCAGAGGATATGAAGATTTTCAAAAACATAACATATAGATCGATATAATTTTTTTAAGAAAAATAATGACAAACATTAATAATAATTTTAAAGTTAAGATAAAGCCCCCAGGACGTAGCACAGATGGTGGATGCATGACATCTCTGGTGTAATGGTCAAATGTCAATTCTCAGGAACTGACAACTTGGGATTTACCCCACCATGCACCTGACGCCTGTGTACCTACATGTACCTCCCTTCATATCCGTGGGCCGACACTAGGGGGTCGTTAATATAGCAGATCTACATTTTTTAAAATTCAGATAAATAACATTATTCAAACACTTACTACAAAAGGAATTTATTTCCTAAAACCTAAAGATTTTTCTTCCAATTTACTTGCAAGATTAAATTGGACTTTAAATTTAGAATTAAATACAAAACCTCAGACTTTACAACCAATAGAATCTCTCATTTATCAAGATAGATATGGTAATTCTATAGTAAGATTTCATAATCCTCTACACACAAGAAGAGGACAATGAGAAAAGTCACATTACTATGAACCTAAATTTTTTATGATGACTTAGACGAATCTATTTATATCCCAGTAGAAATAGCTATACATTTCATTATTACTGATTTAATTGAATTAGAAACCTTTGACATAACTCATCATAAATTAGAACCCTATTAGATGCTATATTTTGATGAAAATCATAATATTATTGCTAAAAAGAAAAATTACTTGTTCAATGTTAATTTAATGAATCCAATTGAATCTAGTGACACTAGTAATGTCTTACCACAACCTTTACAAATAAGATATCATGGAAATTTTATGCGAACTATGGATTATGAAAATTTTATCCTCCAAAAACAAAGATTAATCTTATACAAATAACAACCTCTTATTACATAGACAGCTCGAAATTACATATTTTGAAAAAAAAAATAATCTTACTAAATATTAGGAAATATGATCCCAAATATATGATATATACTTAGAACAATGGATAGTCTCTATAAAAAGAGATTACCAAGCCAAACATAAATTAGATATAGAATCTGGTTAAGTCATGATACGGGTAGGCGGAAATATTTAAGTGATATAGTCAGGACAGCATGGGAATCTTACAAAACTAGTTATCCTAAAAAAAGTAACCATGATTACTTTCCAAGGAAATAACATTCTTAATTTTTGAAATAGTATTCATAGGTTACTTATAGCCATAAATGCTAATACATACTTAGACATAAGAAAAAAACCTATACAAGACTTAGGATAATTACAACTATTTAGCTGGAACTGGATCAAGCCCTTTTATAATGATTTTCTAACCTTAATTGTTGTCTCACGAAACTAGTATAATCTAGAACTAGAAGAAAAATTATTTAGTAAACTTCCTGGAGATCTTGACAAAGAAATACATAAGACCTGCACAGACATAAAAGTAATGGCACAATATGATAATATTAAGATACGTATTCAACATATTATTTCTATACTAAAGGGAAAAATGTACATACTTCCATATAAAAAACAGCTTAAAAACTAACAATATGGATTTTATAGTCAGATATATACACCCCAACAACATGCACTCTCTCAAAATAAACAAAGAGACAAATATAAAAGTACTCTAGCAAGATCTAGACAACCAGTGCCAAAGCCAAAACTAGTCAGCCCAAGGAAAACTTATTATGTTAGAAAAAGTAGAGAGGAGAAACTATATCTAAATAAAGAAAAACACGTAACAAAATTCAAGCAAAAAAAAACTTATATTAATACAATTATCTGTTTTGCTTGTAATGAACTTGGTCATTTATGTTCAGCATGTTCAAACAAAAAAAAAAAAATCTATGCACTAGAGGCAAAATTAGTTATTTGTATCAATCTTGATTTAGTAGAAATTCAATCAGATATTTTTGATATATTCTCTATCTACTCTATTATCTCAGTAAACAATATTGTAAAAATACCACCTTCTGATTATAGCTTAGTTAATTCTTTCTTATAGCCAACTTATCCTTTAGTAGCATATCCTAAAGTCCCTGACAATAAAGAATATGCTCCATTAGATTATTTGGGAGAATTATGGAACGAGTTTTCATAAACTAATTTTATATTTACACAACAAATTAATAAACATACGGACGAAATTGTTTGCCAACATGGATGGTTGTTAAAATCAGGTACTAATAATATCCCTTATTTTTTTATAGTTATTATCCATCAATAGATAAAAGAGGCATGTGTAAAATTTGTAGAAAACAAGCTTGTCATCTTTGTCTCCAACAATTATGCTCTATCACTATCCCTACATCCACTTCATCTAAAGGAAGTACTAAAAATTTGCTACTTGAAACTAGGGTATCCATATTAAAAACCCGTGTTAATATGATAGAAACAGAAATCATAAACATCATAACTACACCTATGTCGTCTATAAACAAAGGGAAGGCAATTCAACTTCCACACTCACCTTCAGACACAGACCTTCTGTCTATTAAAGCATCAAGCATTCGTAATATAGGAAAAACCTTAGATATTAAAGTCAAATACATTGCCAACATTCGTGGACATAAATTTACACTACATATCTTTTTAGATAGTGGAGCTACTAACTCCACTATTGATGAATTCACACTCCTTTCTAACTTACCAAAAACCTTGTTAAAAATTGTCTCTCAACCACTAGTTAGTACTCAGTTTAATGGAAAACAGTTTAACATGCACCTAGTTTGTTACCAATATCCATCTTCGTTTTTATGATAATTGTGGAAAATATAGTACGCCACTAAACTTGTCAAAATTCTGAATTAAACCATTATTACATCCTAACATTCAATTAATCCTAGGACTAAATTTCCTGTTAACCCATACCGGGCTTTCCTACTCACCAAAGATCATGCTCTATTTTTTCTACACCAATAGTTTCAGACTTTCCTTCTATTGTTCGTCCTTTAACCACTAGACAACCTTCTTCCATAGAAACAATTCCCACTGTCGACAACTCCTGCCAGTATTCTCTAAACATGCTTATAAATAGACAAAGGATTTAACAGACACATCCAGTCAATTTGTGACCTAGCCTTCCAAGAATATAAGGAAAAGTAGATTTACTTGGATGTGCAAGCCCTTTGACTGATGTTTTTCATCCTACCTAGAGTACTCCACTTGACCTAATATTTCTAAAATATTACTAGCTAATAAATACTCAACAACCTGAACTAAACTTTGTTATATCGAGATTAGTAAAATAAAAATAATCAGTGAGAATCCTATAAAATATTAGGACAGAGATAAAGTTTATTGTCAACTAGCCATCATTAATCCTAACATCACTATAAAAGTCCAAGATTTAAAATACACCAATTGAAAATTTGAAGAATGTACAATGCATATCAACCAATTATTACACTTAGGAGTAATCCAAAGATCAACTTCACGATATAGAAGCTCTGCCTTCATAGTCAATAAAGGAACAGAACAAAAACGTGATCAATCACGAACGATTTTTTATTATAAACTAAATGATAACTGTCAAGAGGATAGTTATGAAATACCAGATAAAGACAAACTTTTAAATAAAATCCAAAACTTGAAATGATACTCAAAATTTAACATGAAATCAAGATTTTGACGAGTCAAAATACCCAAAAAAAAAATCTTTCAATGAAAAATGGATGACTCCTTTCGACATGTTTCTATGTTCACTTGTATTTATATTGATGATGTGTTAGTATTCTAACCTTTTTGAAAAACATAGTCTAATTATTTCATCTAACAAAATGAAATTAGCAACTACACATAGAATTTCTAAGTGTTGAAATTGCCAAGGTAAAATAACACTCCAACCACATATTTCTACTAAAATCCTTGCTTTCCAAGATTAAATGGACACAAAAACAATAAGATCCTTCTTAGGCCTCTTAAATTATGCACATCCATATTTAAAAGATATTAGTAAAATAAATGGCCCATTATATAATAAGACATCTTTAACCAATCAAAAATATTTCAATCAACAAGATATCACACTAGTACAACAAATCAAAATTTTAATCACCACTATTACTATGTTAACATTACCTATTAATTCTGACTACTTAATCATTGAAACTGATGGGTGTGAAATCGACCGGGGAGGTATCTTATTCAAGAAAACCTTGAAATATGACCCCCAAAGCTTTGAAGTCTTATGTTGATATGCTTAGGGAAAATATCGATAAAAAAGTCATCTCACTTCCTTAGATTATGAAATATTAGCTGTCATATACTGCCTAAAAGTTTTTAGATTATTCATCCATAGCAAACAGGAGATTACTATACAAACGGATTGTGAAGCTATAATTAAATATGACCAACAAACAAAAGGACTAAGAAAATGGTTAAGTATAAAAAGATAGCTTAAATTTACATGTACTATTATTAATAAAGGTTTGTGTATGCACGATGATGCGGTGATGATAAGGGGTCATACCTCGTCGTTGCGATGGAGGTCAAAATCAAGACAGTCAACGGGTGGACGGTATCGGCCGGTCGGGCGAATCACACTCCGACCTGAGTTTAAGTTCCGACCCACCATCTTCGACATGAGCATTTGCAGAAGCCGAGCCGAGCGTCTACCTCGCTCGGCCAAGCAGCGAGGCCTGATACCGACAAAGTTCAACTTCGACCGAGCGGCTCTTTTGCTCGGCCTAGCAACAGACTTGATGTCAGCCGATCACGTGGGCAGTGGGCTCCCGGCCATGCGACTATCCCGCTCGATCCAACGACAGACAACACTTGGGCAGTTGACTTCCGGCCAAGCGGTCATCCCACTCGGCTCGACAACAAACATCATGTGGACAATCGAATTTCGATATAGCGGCTATTCTGCTTGGCCAAGCAACGAACACAGCAGGATATCTTTTAACATCCTTTTGGGAGCTAGTGTCGCTGACAAGCGGCATGGTCAGACAGAGGATCGTGCGGCGGAAGCTTCCACTGTCACTTCAGAGATATGCTCGACCCGTTAAGGTACTGACATGGAAACTTTACTGACACGTCTTTTCAGGAAAAATTTTGAGATGTGTGCCCGCCTTAGGAAGCGTGTATGCGCGCTACAGGAGCTCTATATAAAGGAGGGTCCAAGCATCGGCAGAGGTATGTGTTACATGCGATATTTACTGTTGTGCTACAGTTCTTGTTGCTTCTTCTTCTTCTTGCGTCACCGGAGACTGACTTGAGCATCGGAGGGTCATCGCCGGGATCCCTTCCCTGGCTCGGCACTGACGCTGCTTATGTTGCAGGTCGGAGCGAAGTCTACCGGAGGTCAACAGGAGCGTCGCATCCCTAGCATCCATCTTATCGACTTTCGGACAGGATCACATGGGGAACACATATAAGGGATAAATAACTCTGTAGTAGACACATTATCTCGTTTATTACACTAATTTTCCTTTTTGTTAGCTAGGTAATAGATAGGCCCAGAAAGGTACACACTTTTGCTATTAAAATATTATGGTTTGGGAACCAAGAATTACAGCAATTTACACAACATGAAGATCAATTCCATTTTACATCTCGAGACAAGTACCACATCCAACACTGCCTTATTGATTCCTATCTAACTATTTTCTTACCACCATACAGAAATTTTCTTGTTATGTAGTTTTCTCAGGAATACAAGCCAATGTATATACTTGGGAAGAAACAACTATGGTCATTCAAGGTTTAGAATATCCTTTCTTTAAAAGATTCTATTCTCTTGAAGAGGCTTTTGATGCTGCCAGAACCAACTTGGTCCTCACTTTATCAATACTTTATTAAAAACAATTTCTCTCGTTACCAGCCTAGTTCCGACTCTCACACTTATGATTCTACTTCTCAAACTTACGATTCTCAAGCTACAAGCCTAATTCCACATATACAAACATACGCTCAAATAGTAAGTACTGAAGGAGCTCACCTCCTTCCTCGATAAACAAACAGCCTCCTCATAGACAGCATTATCGAACAATGGCTCAATTAAAAGAATAAGCGACCACAACATTAGCCCAAAGAACTTCAAAAGCTCATCTACTGACCTTCTCAACACTATAACCGATGATATTACTTCTTATGTCAAAAGTCTAGCAGAAACTTCTATACTACAAACGTTCATTGAACTTTGTGGAGCTTTAAAAATCTTCCATAAAAATCCCCCTTCTGGGATAATTATAGTCTATGAAGCAGAGTTCAACCCTAAACTCAAATGTTGGTAACAAGGCCCAGCCTGTGAAGATTCTGCAAAATATGGATGTCCCTACCAACTTCTATACTCTTTCCGTAAAGCTAATCTGGACTATGAAGCTTATATAGCAATCTCTTATAAAGGTAGTTTAATTACTCCATTTATTTTAATGGACCATGAGTTTTTTTTATAAACTTTAGATACATGTCAAAGATTTACTGAAGAAACTAGGAACCATTATTTTTCTTGCCTTAGAAGAGCAAACTTTCGTAGTCTGTACTTTTGACAATTTTTCTCCTGAGTGAATTGATCTTAAAATAGAATCAGTCAAACACCTGATCAAAATCGACATTAATGAAGTCGGAGGATATCAAGCTGAATTAAAAATTACCCTTCAGATCATGATATTGAATAGGAAGTTCCCCCTACTTTTGCGGATCAATTAACACACTGGCGTGCCTCTACAATAAACAAATTGGGCTTGGGATCACATAGAAGATTTGGAAAATTACCTTAGTAGGAGAAACCTATACTGAGAAAATCTACTAGACCAAGGATATGGGAACTAGATTTTTTCCTTTTGTATTTAAAACACAACTTATAACTCTGTTTCAACATTATCAGAGAAAGACGGAAAATTCTAATGACTAGCAAGCTCAGTTCTCTCTACTTGAGCATACAGAGCCGCCCTCATAGAAACCTGAATTCAGCCCAAGTGAGCAATTCTCAGGCTCCTTTGCTAGACCTCATCGGAGAAAATAATTTAGATAACATGATGAAATCTTGACTTAGTTTACCACTTTATCCTATAATACTTCCACTCTTCAATAGTACTTCCACTTTTCAGAATACTACCTTTAATAAAATCCTAGAGTACCTTCACTCAACCTTTGAAAACGCCAGCCATGCCGATCTCATCTTCTAAGCTCCAAAGCAAGTCGCAGCAAGTCTAAGCAGCGCACAAGTCTCCAACAAGCCTTCCCTCCTCAGTTCTCTAAGCTTTGTTTGTAAGTACGCTTGTAATTACTATGTTTTTCCTATTATAAGACAGATGTAAATATCTCTGTTTGCTTGGTTAGTATTTTACTTTTATTTTTATTTGTTTGGTTTGTAGTTTGCTTTTGGTTTGTATAAACTTGTGTCTAAAATGTAATATAGTTTCTATAATAAATTTAGTTTGATGATAAGCTAAAACTTTTTTTCCTTTAGGTCAAGACTCTGCCATATTTCTCCTTCTCTCTGTAACAACAGGTGAACCATAACTGCATCAAGATAGCCGAAGGATTAACCGAATAAGATATGTGCAAGTGAAGGAGGGCAGGCTGCTAAAACTCCTAAAATATAGTTGGGGCAACAGTTAACGATGAGTTCCTATGCAGGTGAGGTTCACTAAAAGATAACCATAGTATTATTAGGAATAAAAAAAATAATGTACAATTTCTTAATCTATCTACATTCTTTTGATCTATCCCAAGTCCCCTTACCACATATATATATATATATATATATGACCTCCAACTTTTATGAACAAGATACAATATAAAAAACTCATTCCGAAGAAACTCTTAACTTCTCCCAACAATTCTCTAAAATAAAAGATACTGGTTATTGTAATTTTGCTTTAGTAGGTCAAGGTGACCAAATTTTAGTACAACAAAATAATACCATATTAGCTTTACTCACTTCTTTACACTATCGACTCATGGTATTAGAAATGCGCTAATAACAATTAAGAACCACCTTCATAAAAATAATCACACCAACAATCTCAAAGGAGCTTTAGGAAATCTAAACAAAGACCTTAATAAACTTACCCTCGGAAAGATAGGTTGTAGACATTCACCAACTACTTATAAATCTCTTACATATACAACACAAGATAAGGAACTTACTACTAATGGATCCTCATCCACATACACATACACAAACACAAACTGAAGTATTTACCGGACCATCACAACCCTAAGACCAAATAGGACTTTATCTATGGTACCTAGATGATCATCAAAAAATATTGCTATTTATCAACTAGAAGAACTTATAGATGTGGAGAAAGATAATAGTCCTTGGTTATATAATCTTCTTGGACTAGAGTATTTAAGTATTCATTAGAAAAAGTATTTAAGTTTTGACAATAAGAACTGAAGGAATTAAGAATTTTAGCCAAATGTAATCGATCCCAATATAATACAGAGCGTCCATAATATTGAACAAAAACTTGAAGCCTACATACCTGCAAACAATTGAGTATAGACCACCTGAAGAACATACAATACAGAGCCAAACCCCAGTAGTTTTGTTTTAGGCTACACATCTCTGTTGATATCTGGACAAAAGTGAGAAAAAAATAATCAAATTGGAAATGAATAAAACTAAATCAGAAGAAGAAGAAAGTATCACACGAACAGAAGATCCATTTAGATCAACTTGTTTTATGACCATCTGACCAATCATAATGGATTAAACGAAAGCAACTTAAAAACCAAAATAAGGTGCCACATGAAATTTTCAAATAAACTGTCATAATCTTCAATAGAAATTGAACCGTAGAAGTGCTCAATTATTAAGCAAATAATTAATTTGCCATGATTATCAGCAGTTAAGTAAGAATAAACATACAAAAACTTAATTTCTCAAGGACCACAATGAACAAGCACAAGAAACAAGGGTTTAGGGTTTAGGGTCTAGGATGGTAGCTGAGTTGATACTCAGTGGTAGATTGATACAAGAAAGCAGGGATTGAATTCCCGGGGGAACTATCACCTCGGCAGTAAAATCCCTCCCACTAAAGAGACATCGCTCGGTCACCGTAATTTACCTCTCTTCCAAATGCCTTGGAGCGGGCATGGAGGGGCCCCTGGGTGAGCGCATCACCTTTTCACAAAGAAGCCCTTGGAGCGAGCGTGGAGGGGCCCCTGGGTGAGCGCATCACCTTGCTTTTCTTGCTGCACCAAATGAACCAATTTCCAATGTACTCAGATTTTGAAGTTTTGTTGATGGCAAAGGCTGCTTCAGCTGTTTAAACACCGTGTTAATGAACTTTTCATGTAGATGCTTACTTCATGGAAAACCAAAAAAATCCTCAAATGCTTCTTTGTATATCCTCTAGTCAGCAGTGAGACCATTGAAAACAGTTTTCCAATTTACGTCCAATTTGAAAGTTAGATGTATTCTAGGAAACTAATTACCAACGCATAGAACATAAGTGAAATTCTATCTTCAGTGCTACTGATCCATAGTGAGATAGTAACAATAATTCAGGAAGCACATCTAAGGAACTTCCTATCCCATATAAAATGAAATGCAACAAAGAATTGCAGGCAAAAAGTTGCTAGTGTAGAGAAATAGCAGATTACATTTGGAATTGAATGATGACATCGCCATTTTCTTTTCATACAAGTTCATCATAATTCATTAAGAAATAGAAACTAAAAGTTATCTATAGCCATTCCGTAATTCCAAAAGTTGTATACAAATTCACATAAAATCATAATACAGAAAACTTCATATACGAAGATATCTGCAAGACTGATGTCATAGATGCCATTTCTAACCATTAGAATTAGAAACACTAACACTCAGGGCCCAAGCAAATTACTCAAGTATTATGATTGATGCTTTTGGTATTTAGAATAGAATGATTATCACAGAATTTTCTTTTCACGTTAGTTCTTCCTATTTATTTAGATAAAGAAACTCAAAGGCATCCATGTCATTCCATATTCCCAAGTTGTAAGTAAAGTCACAAAAATTAATCACTATACCACTTTATATGATAAGATGATATCTTAGTGATGCATGATTGATGTTACTGATGGCATTGCTAATCAAAAGTATTAGAGATACAGACAAAAATTCAGGACCTTCGCAAATACTAATGCAGATACTATGATTCAGGTTTTTGCTGTCAACATCGTACAACTTCTTATTTAACTAAAAACTAAAAGTTTTGATCTTCCCTTTGTTAAAGAAGGCATGTATTATATGCTACTAATAAGTATTTTATCCAAGTTAATCAGACTAATGAAAACCCTCTGGTGTTCAGATGCCCGTAGAAGAGCAGATATACCCACCAACTTTCAGATTTGCTATAAATCTTCAAGCTAACTAGCTACTGCTTGAACAGTGGAAACATGGCAAACTGAGTACTTAAACAGATTTTTAGCAAAAGCACAACAAAACTGAGTGCTTAAGCAGCCTTTTGGCACAACAATGAACTTTCTATAGTTGCAAACCAGTAACAATGCCACTATGATCACTAAAGACTTATATATCATTTGACATTTTTTATCAAACAAATACATGTGATAGTGTTAAGTTGACTATAACACATCAAATTAACAACAAATCGGTTCAAAAAATAATAACAAATCAGTTCAAAACTTTGGGTGAAAAAAAAAAGAAGAAAAAACAAACAAGCTATCGTCTTCATGGACAAAAGCTAATGTAGGCAGGGAACTACAGCTTAACAAGCAACATTACTTAAACAAACCAGACTGGGCTACTCAAAGAGACAGATTGAACATACATTATAGTTAAGCAGAAACTTAGCATGTTATTGAAAGGTCCTGATGATACAAGAATAGCAATGTGCTGATTTGAAAAAACTTGCAAATGCACCTCAAATAGAGTACCAAGATAGCTAACTTCCTGAGTTCCCTGATGAGATGATAATCAATTAGAATATGATATCTAAAAGGACCTGACAAATCCACAAAGAAACTAATTAACTTAATCAAGCTTCATCATTTTAGCCAAACATCCAATGAATCACTATTTCTGCTCCGATGGCTGAGTTGGAAACCCATCAACGATTTCAACAGGGTATCTATGGATACAATCCTCCCATGGACTATCTGGAGAAGCCTTCACATTGCGAAGAGCCTGCCACACTGCACTATTACACTTGAAGCCGCTCCCAAAAGCAATCTGCCACACACGATGTCCCTTCCTCATCCTGCCCATAGCCTCAGTGTATGCGAGCTCGTACCAGATAGAGCTGGAGGAGGTGTTGCCAAACCGGTGCAGGGTCATCCGTGAAGCTTCCACATGCTCAGGCAGGAGATGCAGATTCTTCTCTAGCTCATCGATCACAGCCCTGCCTCCAGCATGGATGCAGAAATGGTCAAACGCAAGCTTGAAATCCGGGATATAGGGCTTCACCTTGCCATTGAAGAGCTTCTTGGCCACAAGAGTTGTGAAGAAGAGGAGTTGTTCACTAATTGGAAGGACAAGAGGACCGAGGGTAGTGATGTTGATCTTGAGTGCCTCCCCAGCAATGGCCATGAGGTCCTTGGAGAGGGATACGCCAACCTTGTTTTTTTCATCCTGCTCCTGGTAGACGCAGCGGAAGGCCCCGTCGTCGGCACCGCGGTGGGTGCGGACCACGTGGAGCAGCTTGTACTTGGCACGCCGTCGGTCAGCCGAACGGTTGGAGAGCAACATGGCGGCAGCCCCGACGCGGAACAGGCAATTGGGGATGAGCATCGATTTGCGGTTCCCAAAATACCAATTCTGGGTGATGTTCTCGGTGCTGACCACGACCGCGTAGGTGGCTCGGTGAACCTGGAGGAGGTCCCGTGCGAGGTCAAGAGAGATGACGCCGGCGCTGCAACCCATGCCACCGAGATTGAAGCTCTTGATGTTGCCGCGGAGCTTGTAGCGGTTGACGATCATGGCGGAGAGGGAGGGAGTGGGATTGAAGAGGCTGCAATTGACGACGAGGATGCCAACGTCCTTGGGCTTCACGCCGGTGCTCTTGAAAAGGTTGTCCAGGGCGCCGAACATGACCTCCTCCGCCTCCTCGCGGGCAGTGGCCATAGAAGGCCGAGGCGGGAGGTCGTGCAACGCGGCAGGCAGGTAGGTCTCCTGGCCGAGGCCGGAGCGCTCCAGGATCCGGCGCTGAAACTCCAGAGCCGACTCGTTGAACGCCCCGCACAGGTGCGAGTGCGACATGAACATCTGGAAAGGCACCTCGAGTTTCGCCGGTGGGCGGTAGCACGCGTAGTCGACGAGGTACACGGGGCGGGGCAGCCTCATAATGTACACGGTGGTGCCGAAGACGAGGAAGGCGGAGCAGACGAGGATGGTGACGAGGTTATACTGAAGATGGAGCCACAACTGCCGTAGGTCATCCGGATCGGTCTGCGCCGCCTCCAAGAGGATCACCACCATTAACGGTATCAACAGAAGGGTCAGAAGGTGGGTGATAAGGTAGTGGTAACCCAGCTTCACGTACTTAAGGTTCACGCTCTGCAAGAAGTCCGGCAACCGCCGGCTCTCACGCAGTTGGGGCGGCCGCTCCTGCTGGCCGGCCTCCTTCGACGCTCCTCCGCTCTCCATCCGTCTACCTTTGTTAAGCCCTAAGACAGAGAACAGCGATGCGATCCCAATCACAAAGGCTTTCTCCTGTCGCCCTCCGCTAACATAGACAGTGGCGTTCGACCAACGAAAGAAAAACTGCCGTCTCTCGCAGGCTCTTCCGAGCAGCCGTCGACGTCTCGGCCGACTGGTAGGCGAAGAAGCGCTAGAACAACGCCGGCAGATGCTGCCGTAGCCGCCGCCGCCGCCGCCGCGGGGGAAGCACGCGGAGAGACAAGAACAAAAGAAGGTAAATGTGTTCGGCTGGCGATGATCCGTACATAAAGTCGACAAGACGAACCTGCTCCAGGCTGTCGCGGCGCGTTTGAGGAAACCCCAAAAAATGTGACCGCTCCGTCGGCTTAATTTGGTTTGGTTTGGTATATTTTTCATAATGAATTCGAATTCGAATTCGAATTCGAATTCGGGCTGCACTTGTAACTCAAATAAATTTATTATAAATTTTAATGGGCTTTAGTAAACACAATATTATCAAAACTCATTATATTCATATTATTTTTATTTTATTTTAAAATTATCATATATATAACTTATATTAAATTTTGTTGTCTTTTTTTTAACAGGAAGAAAGTAGAGATAAAAAGAAAGTGTATTCTGTAATTCACTCACCCCACTTTCTATATCTAACCTATCAAGTTTTTTAAAATTATCTTGGTTATTTACGTAAGAATGAATTAATATGTATATGTCTATGAATACATTCAATTAATTATTAGGTTTGTATACTTGTTGAATCTATTCTTGTGAATGCAATTGGGGTGGATGAATTTTACTAGATTTGGAGTCAATCGGGTTGGATTATAGTCAAATTTAAATAAGTAGGTAAGGCATAGCGCAGACGATGGGCGCATGGTATCTCTAGCGTAATAGCCAGGGGATTGATTCTCAGGAACTGACGATCTGGGGTTTATCTCGTCATGCGCTTATGACCTGTATACCTGCATGAACCTCCCTCCATATCCGTGGGACCGATATTAGAGGGGCCGCTAAGGTAGCGGATCTACCTTATATATATATATATATATATATATATTATTTTTGTCCCCGAGTCACAGTGCCGCGGTAGGATATTCAGGTTGTCATCCAGGTACTCGCGGTTCGAACCCAACTACGGCGTATTTGTAAAAACTTATGTGGGACCGGGTCGGTCATCCCAGAGATAGCCAATGAAGATAACTGGAATTATCATTTTTTAAAAAATATATTTTTTTATAAATTTATAATTTTTTTAAAAATAATAATAATAATAATTATTGATCTTTTAGAAATCATCGAATTGATGGTTTCAATCTGTCAATTTTAAATCTAATCATGTCTACAGGGTGACGGGGGTGCTGGGACGAACGTATTTACCTTTTGCCACCATGTCTAAGCCCAAGAGAATATTTGCTATATTGTCTTGAGATTTGTCAAACAAATTGAGGTAGTAGATTTTAAATTCTTTTGGAGTCATGCTTGGTCAACTAAATATATTGTTTTGGTTGGCCTAATGCATGGGCCGACCAAATTCACTTGCTTAGAGCTCTCAATTGGGTCGCCTCATCTATTTAGAGAGAAAAGCTTTTCCTTCTCTCTAGGAAGGAGACAGGGAAGCAACTAAGCTTGGGCAAGTGAGTCAGTGAAGGAACCAAAGAAGGAATGATCACTATAAAAAAAAACAAGGGCTTTAGAACCGGTTTTTGGGACCTTCCGAAGCGTATTCTAACCGCTTCAAATAAACTTGAAGTGGGAAGTGGTTCCATTACTGGCTCAATTTCATCCACTCCTAGCATCTATTGTACCCCAACAACAACTTGTGGTGAAACAAGAATAACCGCTCCTAAAAGCATTATTCGAAGCGGTTATAAATAGCTCCACCAAATAGTCATATAAGTGGTTGTTTAACCGCTGGTATTTCTAGTCTTTGGAAGTAGTCGATAACCGGACCTATAAACATGCATAACATTCGGTTTTCTAGCGCTGTGGTTTCTTTGTTCTTGAGGCGGTTAACTAATGCTTCAAATTAATATATAGGAGCGGTTATTCAGAACGCTTGTACAAACTTTTGAAGCTATTGTAAACCGATTGTACAGCCATAGGCACTACAATACATTTTCCCTTCTAAGAGTGGTTGTTAACCGCTTCGGAAGTCATTTAAAAAAATATTTTGAGATTTTTCTATTCCGTTCCTACTGCACAAGCAACTCCACAATAGAAAAAACATGGTACATAACAAAAATAAATTGTCATTTGCTGGGATATAAACCAAACAAAATTCAACAATCCACAAATGAGTATCTAAGTTTCAAGAAACATGAAATTCTAAAAAACAAAAGCATACTAATGATTACAAATGAAGGCACAAACTAAAATATTTTTTTCCTTCAATATCTAATTATCAGATGAATCTTCTGGGGAGGTATCATTTTCTTTTGGATTTGATGTGGCATGCATGTGTTTCTGAATGATGTTTGCCATTACAATTGTCATCTGTAAAAATAAATCAAAATTAAAATCATAGATTTGAACAATGACCAACTTGTTAATTTGATATTATATAATATGTAAATACCTGTGTTGGTAACAATTTAGGTCCATTAGACCGTCCAGCAGTTTCATGTATCATACTTTGCATAACACGTATAAAACTTTCAAACTGATCTTGCATTTGTCGCATTTGCTCCATTTCTATTTGAAATTGTGTTTTTTGTGCCTCCATTTCTGCTCGCAACTATGATTCACGCATCTCCATATCTGTAGTTCTTGCATTGCTTTGAATTTATCTATCATATCCGTAGTGGAGTGATAGTTTTGCCTATTGTAGAATGAGCTATGTTTACATTGTTCAAGGAAGACTTGGTTAGGTAGTGCTCCTGCTCATAGACATCAAACTTGACCAGAATGCTCAGTTCCGAATACATCACTGCATAAAATTTATAATTAATACATATACATTTTGTAATAGCCTTAACAAAAATGATATCAAAATTTAAAGAAAATATAACCGAAATGCATCCTCATGCACTTCTATTTCTTGTGTTCCCTCATGCATGTCTTGTAGACGAATTTGCACAACCTCATCCAACAAATTCTAATAAAAAATTAAATGAAAAATTTATTCAAAAACCATTTTAAAAAAAATGTAACAAATCAGTACCTCATAGCATATGACTTCAGCATTAACTGGAGCACTTCCTTTCTTTTTTACTTCTTCGACTCAAATGCATTATTTCGATACGAGTCAGCTTCCTACCATTTTCTTTCAACTAATAGAAGAACAATAACACATATACAACAAATGTGACAGTTGAAATTTGGTAAACAACAAAACTTATATTCTTAATTCACACATTCACAAATTACAAAATAAATGAAAAGAAAAAGTAGAATCAATCGTTAACAACATATCTTTAAAGTTTAACTACATTCTATATCATTGTTAATATATATTTACAACACCATTGAAGCATATAACACCAGTTATTTATAACATCAAAGTTTAAACAACAAATAGGTAATATGAAACTTGTTGCAAAGAAAAAATATGATTTGATACTTACAAATTTGTCTTCCAGAGAAGCAATACTTATTCGTCCCTGTGCATGAGTTCCTTTTTTATTTTTTTCCATTTTCTCGATTTATTTTTGAACTTTTTCTGAAAAAAATAAGTTTAAGTTTTACTAGGAATATCCATAACTATATATAAAAAATTATCAACACTCGTGATTATCTCAGTAACCTTCCAGTGCTCACATAATCTTTCTCAGACTTCTGTAGCCAAACCATGTGGAATAGGACGAATGGACACAAGCTCCTCTAATGGGATATTCTAGTCATAAGACGTAGCTTTAACTTGGGTCCTCCATCGCCTCCATGCAACTCCCATCATTTGTATCACAAAATCTCGGTGTTGATCGGAGATTATGAATCATGCCTATAAACATAAAATTAAATATGTTAATGTTTGAAACTCATGTGTGATATTAAGTACTTCTCAACTTACAAAAACAAGTTTCCATGCCTCCTCCAACCGATGCTTTGGATTTTTTCGCCAGTCTAAATAATCAAGGGGCAACAAAACTCCATTCCGAGCTATTGCCCCCAGATAATTTACTAGTACTGGCTGCAAACCGCCATAAGGCTGACCTCTTTCATTAAATGTGACATGTAGCAAATCATTGTGATGCAATGTATGAACATCCTTCAGTACAGTCTTCCCACGTCTATTTGGTTGCCTCTGCGAAGGCAATACTGCATCTTTGCCTGATAAATATATATGCGAAATATGATTGTTTTGTCATGCTTTAAACTTAATTAAATATATTAAAAATATATTTCCAACCTTCCTCATGGAACTCCTCATCATGTTGTTGTGATTCTAGTGCATTGTTTTGGGTTTCCGATGGTGCATATGATGTTCTGTCTTGTGATTCAACTTTATTGTCACGCCTATTATTTGATTCTTGTCCGCTAGATCGCCTTCTGATATTCTTAATCAACTTTTGGAGTCTTTTGTTTATCATTTTTCATATATACATGAGAATAATAATAATAATAATAATAATAATAATAATAATAATATAAAATTACAACAATAAGGAAGATGGTAAAGATATATAACAAATAATTATAGAAAAAATAAACAAATAGACAATTGTAGAAATAAAGAAGACCCTAATTTAGACTAGTATGATAGATATATCTGATGTGGTGGAGTTCTTTAATTTAATTATACATTATATAGAAAAAGATCATGATGAACTCGTTGTTTGTTTTTATCAACATTGGTCATGAACTTGGATGGATAACAACATGTATGAAAATTTCTCTCCTAGCGAACAAATTCTACATTCCAATCTCAAATGAAAAATATTTGCAACCAAATAAAGAACAAACACAATATTAAAATAATCACCGCTCATAATCCTTCACAACATAAAAGAAATTTTATGGAAGATTTACAAAAGTCTATTCTAACTATTTGAACACCAAATTCATTTAAAAAATAATGTTAAGAGAATTTACCTCTAGAATTTGAAAACGAATTATAACTTAAGATAAAGCATAGATTTTCTTTACACAAGATGGAAAAAATCGATCGTGAGGTAGATTTACTTTATAGGTTGATTTCCTCAAAAAAAAAAAAAAACTTACAAGCGGGAATATCAAATACTAACGCGAGATTCTGAAATAAGTTGGCGGTTTTAGAGTTTAGGAGAAAAATAAGAGCCCTTTTATTTTACCAAGTTCTTTTAGGAGACAAATAAGAGTCTTTCTTTCCACAATTGAGCCTTTTACATCATTTCTTTTTAACTTTATAAAATATTACACTATTTACATCATCTAACAAAAATTCTACATTAGAAAAATTGTTAGGAATGAATTGCATTATATCAATATCATCTTCATTGTCCATGTTGAATGTGTTTCTTGGTGTGTGACAAATAACACAATGTCAATCTTCTTTTTTGGATCACGAACATAATAAACCATTTGAGCTTGTGAAGCCAAAATAAAAGGTCCGCGCTCTTCTCGTTCTCCTGTATGTATCAAACACGAAAAATTCAACATTGTAAATAATCCTAAAGGATCAATTTTCATGCCAACAGTAGTGTTAACCCAATCACATCAAAACAGAACTATTCGTCCATGGCCATTATAATCAAGTGAGATAACATCGGTTAACCGACCATAATAGGTTGACCCATTATCATCATTATCATGCATCGACGGTACCATGATGTAACACCCCTAGAAAGCCTAGAAGGGTAATGGGAGTACGAATGAAAAGAGGATGTAAATACTCTATGTTAAATATTAAGATGGATTTAGATGATTAAAACTTTATGAAAGAAAAATAAAGTTGAGAATATAATCATCTATACATGA